>NW_017728906.1:140320383-140355381 GCF_001723895.1 Crocodylus porosus
CAGGATGGAGTCTCCCACAACAAACACCTTTCGTTTGTCTTGGGGAGAGCGGGGGCAGTAGCTGCGGTTGAGCCTGGGTTGCCTGCGGGAGCTGGCAACTGAGCAGGCTCTGCTGGGGCTGCAAGAGGTGCAAACCTGTTGCTAAGCTCCAGCAAGGGAGGGGCCTTGGTGCGGCAGGCCTTAGGGCCCTTGACCACCTTGGTCCATGCCCTTGACTGGGCAGAGCGGGAGGTCCCAGAGTCCTCCTTAGTCCTGGAGGGAGATGGTGCTTTACCCTGCGGCTCCTGGGGGAGAAAGGCCTGGCAGTAGGAGTTTATCTCCTGCTCGCAGTCCCTGATGGCACGCAGTCTCTGGACTGTGGCCTGGAGCTCCTCCAGCTGGTGCGCCAGAGATGCCAGTAGGGAGCAGACCCCACAAGGGGAGGTGGCCATGCTCCCGGGCCCCAGAGCCTGAAAAAGGGACAGGCAGCCCCTGCAGCCAAGAGCCATGGGCTCCGTCTGCTTGGAGCCCAGAACCATGGGCTCCGTCTGGGTGGCCGTCTCTGAGGTGCCCGATGGGGGGGCCGCAGAGCCTGAGGGGACCCTCGGGGTGAGGCGCGTGCCCATCCGTATCATGCCTCTGGTAGGCTGGCTACGACTGGGGCTGACTACTCTGGGGGGGTCACAGGCAGGGTCTCGTGCCCTCCCACGCCCTCTCCTGCACGAACTCCGCGCTAACTCAAGCACCTGTTTATGCAGCCTGGTTGCGCGGCTCCCTGGGGGGCTGGGCCAAGTAGGGTCCTGGTGGGGGCTTGACCCGGTGTGGCTCCACGCAGCCGGCCTCCTCCCAGGGACCGAGGAGTTAACCCCTTCCCACCACGAGCCCGCTTACCTCCGGCTGTGCTGGGGGTTGGCAGGGGGCTCTGCGGCTCCTGAGGGGGTGTCTGGGGGCTTTGGGGGAGCGGGGGCGCAGCAGGCTTCACCCGCGCATCTCTCACCGCTCCGGAGCCTCATTTATTTATCATTTAGAAGCTCCACTTTCACCATCCTATGTGTTACCAGTTGCCCTAGTTCATCCTGAAGAGGCCCTAAGTTACCTTGCACCTTCTTTTTCTTGCTATGTACTTAGAGAATGACTTTTTGTTATCCTTAACTTTTGCTGCCAGCCTAAGCTCCATTTCCATTTTGGCTCTCCTCACTGTTTCCCAGCAAGCTCGAGCCAAGCAGGTGTACTCCTTGGAGGCAGCCTCCTGCTTCCATAGCCAGTAGGCCTCTTTTTTTTACCCTCCAGGCTCTCCTGGATTTTCCTGCTCCACCAAGAGGGTTTCTTTGCTTTTTTGCCTCTTTTTATGTCCTGGTATGGTCCTTTTCTGTGCCTGCAGAATTAGTCCCTTGAGAAATGCCCACCCTTCTTGGACTCCCATCTCTCCAAGACTTTTACCAGTCAGTCCCTCCCTAACTAATCTCCTGAGCTTGTTGAAGTTGGCCTTCCTGAAGTCTAGCACTTCCGCCCTACTAGTTATCTTCCCCACCTTTCTCCAGATAGTGAACCCTATCAATAGGTGGTCACTATCCCCTAGGTTACCTTGCACCTGCAGATCCCCCACCAAGTCATCCCCTGTGGCCAGTACCAAGTCTAGTAAGGCATTTCCCCTAGTTGGAATGCGTACCTCCTACAATAGGTAAAGGTCCTGTAAGGAGGTTAGAAAATTTCGTGAATGGACAGACCTGGCTGTCTGTTTCTCCCAGCAGATGTCTGGGAAGTTAAAGTCACCCATGATGACCAGGTCCTTTGAGCGTGCTGCCTCTGAGAGCTGTCTCAAGAGTTCTAGGCCTAACTCGTCCTCCAGTGTGGAGATCTGTAGTAGACCCCCACTACCAAGTCCCTTTCACCCCGACCCCCCTGTAACCTGACCCAAAGTACCTCAATTTACCCTTCTTCCTGGCCCAAATTAAAGACAGAAGGTGTATACTGCTCCTTAATATAGACAGCAATGTGCACTCCCCCTTTTTCCCCACACCGTCCTGTCTGTACAGCCTGTAGCCCTTAATGTCCACTGCCCAGTCTCGTGCTATATGTGATATAATTAATATGATCTACCTCAGCACCACAGATTGTGTTTGTTGTTCATAAAAACACCACATATGGGGTTAATAACTTGGCCTTTCTAGGTTTTTTGCTTTCCTTTGTTTCCTCATAAACTGCTTTATTATTAATTGCAACAAAAAAAAGTCATAATAAAGCAGACTGTAGAAAATTCTCAGTAAGGCGGGGGAAAAAACCCTCAAGCTCACGGACATTTTGTCATTAAAAAGCACCTCATACAAAGTTAAAAATAAGTTCTGATACTATAAGCTTACAATGTTTCCTTTTCTCAACTTCCTCAAGATGAAAACTCTTTGCTTGCAGCACTCTGTCACCCAAAATTAAAAAGAACTGCATGATGAAGGCCCATGTACTATATCAATAGCATCACTATAGCATCAATATCAGCATAGGTCCCTGTTCTTTTCCTCCCCTGAGGAATACAGACACACTAACTCATGGGTCAAAAAATTATACTGGAAAATTATATAATAATGAGTTTATCATTATTTATGCTTAGCTTGTTCAGTACTCTGTTTTCTTGTATATAAGTATATATTAGTAAATACACATTTGAGCTGGTTGGATTGAACTCTATAGCCTTCTGGGCTAACTATATAGCCTACTAGCAATTTTATATAAAGAATTGCAGAAGAACAGTCTTTTATAAGAAAAGTAGCAAGCTGCATTTTTCTACAGCATAAATATCTTAATGAGAAATGGATTAACACCATAACAACTGGATCTGGATTTCAAAACGTGTCTAACAGATGGACAGATATAACATTTGTAGCGCTTTGATAGCAATATAAATATCTTGATACTGCTATAAAATGTGACCAGAGAGACTTGCTCAACTGCTAAAACACAACAAAACCTGCTGAAATTGTACTGGGAAGAACCAAGTATAGCATCCTGCAACAAGGTTGCCAGTTGTTTTTCCAGGTACCACTAAGCACTCTTGCCTGTGCCACCCCCCACCCCCAAGTCCGAGGGAGCTAATCTTGGATTTTGGAAGGATTCTTCTGTCCAAGGGTAAAAAGTCACAGTTAGCCTTACCCACCTACTGATTGTCCAGCATGAAGGCTTGACAGCTATTCCATGTCAGGGATGCGTCTACATGTGCAATTAATGCACCTGAATTTACTATACAGTAAATTCAGACTCATTAAACTCCTCCTGGGTGCATGTATACACGTGAATCTCAGTCAAGTGCAAATTGAGCCTGACAGGTGCAGATTAATCCAGGGCTGCTTCTGCCCTGCTTAACCACCTGCAGCAGCCAGGGGGAACTCCTGGGGTGCCAGCCCCAGGCTGGCAGGGGCCTCTCAGGGCAGCTCTGGACTGACAGGAGGCACAGGGTGTCAGGCCTGGCTCTGGGGACAGCTCCCAGACACATGAAGCTTAAGGTTGACTGTGGCCGGTGCCCCTAGGAGAAGAACGTATGGGTCTGAACCACCAGGTAGGGAAGCGGGGGCTATGGCTCCCAGATTTTACCTGTCCTTTTTTCCTCCAGGAGCTTTTATCACAGTGGCAGTGGGGCTTGGAGCTTGCCTGCTGTGCATGTCCTGCAGCTGATGGGGAGGTGTTGGGATTCAGGGTAGCAGGGACCATGCAGCAGCCCCAGGGCTGGGAACTGCCCTTACACCACTGAGCAGCTGATCCCATCCCCAACTGGGCTATCTGGGCCCTTATTCCCCTGTAATATGTGGTATAATGGTACAGCCCAGCCTGGCCTATCATCAGCCTTGCCTGGTTCTGGGGCTCCTGCTGGCATGCCTCAGGGCCCGCCACCCACTGTGCAGTCCACATTGGTGTGTGACTGCCCAGAGCACCCATTGAGCTCTTGGTAAGAACCAGGCAAGTGCTGGTGCAAGGCAAGGCTGGGAGCATGCCGCCCAAGGCAGAGAGCAAGGATCAAGCAGGCATGGGGGCATGGAGGCTGGGCATACTGGTGTTTGCCTGCACCTTGCCAAGAGCTCTGTAGGTGCACTGGGCACAGCCCCACACCAGCATGGTAACCACATAGGAGGCGGCAGACCAGGAAGCATGCCTGCACAGACCCCTTCTCCACAGGAGCCCTGGAACCAGGCAAGGCTGGTGACTGGCCACACCAGGCTCTACTGTTATAGTTTCATAGTTTCTAGGGTTGGAAGGGACCTGAACAGATCATCAAATTTCACACCCGCCTCCAAGTCATTGATAAAGATGTTGAATAGCACAGGCCCAAGGACCAAGCCCTGGGGAACTCTACTGCCCATGTCCCTCCAGGTCGAAAATGACTCATCCACCACCACTCTCTGGATGTGACCATCGAGCCAATTTGCCACCCATCTGACTGACTGTGTAGGCATCAATGCTGCAGTTGCCTAGTTTTTTTTAATGAGAATGGGGTGAGAAAGTGCCAAAGGCCTTCTTGAAGTCCAGGTAGATGAGGTCCACCTCAACACCTGCATCCAAGGACTTTGTGACCTGGTCATAAAAGAAACCAGGTTAGTCAGGCAGGATCTGCCCTCAATGAACCCATGTTGGTTGCTCCTGAGCATTACCTCCCATGATGGGCAGCTGCAGATGTGCTCCTTGATAATTTTCTCAAAGGTCTTCCCAAGGACCAAAGTGAGACTAACTGGCCTCTAGTTACCTGGGTCCTCCTTTCTCCCCTTCTTGAAAGTGGAGACCACACTGGCTGTTTTCCAGTATTCTGAGACCTGGCCAGAGCACCATGAGCACTCATACAGCCGTGCCAGGGGCCCTGATATGACCTCCACCAATTCCTTCAGTACCCTCAGATGAAGAGCATCTGGACCTACTGATTTAAACACATCCAGCCCATCCAAAAGTTCCCTAACTAGATTGTCTCTGACCCTAGGCATGGTGTTGTGTCCCCTGAGCCTGTCTGTAATCCTACTGGGGGAATTGTCCCAGTCCCTGCTCAGAAATTTGGAGGCAAAGAACTTGTTATACCAGGTGCTGCAGGGGAACAAGGGTCCAGATAGCCCAGCCAGGGACATTATTGGCCACTCAGCAGTGGTAGGGCAGTTCCTAGCCCAGGGACTGCTGAGTGGTCCCTGCTGCCCTGCACCCTGGCACCTCTTCTTCAGCAACAGGACATGCACCACAGGTAAGCTCCAGGCCCCACTGCCACTGCACTCACACTTCCTGGGTGAAGGAAGAAGGATAAGTATGGGATGGGTGCCATTGGCCCCGCCTCCCCAGCTGGTAGGTCAGGAAGCACTGGCTACAGCTGACCCCGAGCTCCACATGGCTGGGAGGTGCCCCCAGAACCATAGGCAGCTCCCCCTATTCCCTGCAGATTGGGGTTTAGGCAAGCAGCAGTTGTAGCCCCTTGAGCAATTTGCTCCCAGTCAGTCTCTACATGTGCAGTACAGCACATTAGTTTATAAAATGCTTCATTTTCTGGTAGCTGTATCTATCAGTACTAGCGAACAATGCATTAGATTAATTTAATGTGCAGTAATTGCCATGCACATGTGGATGGTGATGCTTTTCTGAACATTAGAGTAGTCTAATGCACAGTAAAGTGTGTTATGTAGATGCACCCACTGAGTAGCATTTGGAAACAGCACATCTGTCTGCACCTTAAGTGC
Organism: Crocodylus porosus; assembly: GCF_001723895.1. Classification (NCBI taxonomy): domain Eukaryota; kingdom Metazoa; phylum Chordata; order Crocodylia; family Crocodylidae; genus Crocodylus; species Crocodylus porosus. The sequence continues at coordinate 140,326,056 of NW_017728906.1, forward strand.
TACATTTTGCTTCAAACAATATATACTGGTAAAAATGTTACATCTCTCTGCACCCTAAGTCTGACAGCTGTCATAACCACTCTCTTTGTTCACCCCCTTATAAAGATCCAAGTGAACCCCACTGCAGGATTGGGTCCAGATTTATGTATTATGCACAGTTGTGTAATCCTAAAGCACTGAATACCATTCAGGCAGTTGACTTTTTAAAGCATAATGCAGTATTACCTTGTTCTCTCTGCTTCCTCAGGGATACTCTCTGTCAAAAAACCAAGGAAGATTTTACATAGCATAACTGATAGCAAGCATAAGATAGCTGAATTAGGGAAAGAATTCACTTGATAGAACGGAGGAAGAATTTATAGAGCCCTTACATTCTCTAATTATATCTAAGCTTTCGTATACGTTCGACCAATCCCCATTTTGGGGAATGCCGTTTCATCTTCCCACCCTTCCTACCTTTCCAGGTGCCATGGTTATGGGAATTTCAAAAGCATGTTCTGATTGAATCTTGTTCTATTTTATCGAGACTGTCTATAGAGGTACAGCCCAGCCTGGCCTATCATCAGTGTTCAAAGTGAGCCACACATCACAGGGACTGAGCTGCTGCACTCTTCACACAGCAGGAGATCCATAGTATCAATCGTCCTAAAGAAAATCAAAATAGATTCTTAGTGCTTCACTTGGACAAGAAAAAAATGCTAGTGATGAAGAGTTTGAAAGAATTAAATCCTCTAAAAAGACTTAAAAGATTTTTAAAAAATCCTTCCAGAGAGTGAAGAAGACACATAAGCAGTTTACTCAAGGGATGATTTAGAACTGGCATTGCATGATTTTTCTACCTGTACTCTTTGAGATACAGCATTGCACACATCCCCTCTCCTCCTCCTTCCCACACAGAGTAATGGATATGGGTTGGGAACATTCACCAACACACACACACACAGATCCCACATAGCATCTTAATTTGATTCCTAAGTGGTTTATGCCAGTACCAGTCTACCTTTTAAGTCTGTGTATAATAGCTGTTCCTTATGAAAAACATGCAGTGTACAATTACTTAAAACTTGTAGGACAAAGGATGAGCTTTTAATTTCAGCCTGAGTGTCTATGCTTAATTAGGTTCCTTGAATATGTTGTCGCGTTCTCCACTCAAGTAATATAAGGATCATTTTGAAGCTAACGCATGAAAAGCAAAACTATTTAATTAAAAAAGAAAGTCTATTTTGAAAAGCAAAACTTCTCAGCGTTTTTGATTTCAAAAAATTATCTTTTTCATTCTTGAGAAAATTGAGGTTATAGGTACAAACATAGCAATTGCAAATTCAAGCTCTTTTTTAGTGGGTTGAAATGCTCACACCTGAATCTTTGATAATCAGGTCTTCCAAGGATGTGAAGTTATTCATATTTTTCAACAGATTTGTTCCTTGTGCATATTCATAGTTGTACCCTATTTGGGGAGTCAGTTGACTATGTCCTCAGGCCACGTTGTCACTGACCAGCAAAGGTCTTAAACTCACAGCACAATATGGCAAGGAAACTGCCAGCCAGGTTCCCTCACAACATTAGAGTCCATATCCCCTGTTAGCTTTGTTAACTTTCAATACATTGGGGATCCTCTCTTTTTACCGACATTTTGGGGACAAAGGGACAGATTAGGGACTGGTATTTGTGTATGTGATAAGGCATCACTAGGATACAGTTCAATATCCCTAGTTGACAATATAAAATCATGCCAAAGGCATTTAGAACCCAGCAGAAGAATATTACTATTCTCTCTATTCTATACTATTACTCATATAGCTATTTTCTGATCTTACTGAGAAACACAAACTCGCATTACCTTGCTCTCTTTGTTAGTTTGCAGACCTAACACTGGAAGACAGAGGGAACAGTACTATCCTCTAGTTCAGCGGTTTCCAATCTGTGGCACGCATACCACCAGTGGTACAGACAACCTGTGAGTAGTATGAGTTAACAGGTGTATTATAATCAGGGATCCGGGTTTTCCATTTCCCATGGAAAAAAGTACTAAACAGCAGATTTTAGCTTTTCCTGGAGAAAATGTGAATTAATCTTTTTACTGGAGAAACCCACAGATTTTCCAGTTTTGCAATGAGCTCCCTGCAGGCTAGCAGAGTTCCAGCCTGCAGGGAGCTAGGAGGGAGCAGGAGGAGGGTGGTGAGACAGGGGACGCCAAGTGCATCTACAATACACATGGCCCCAGACAGCAAGAGCAGTTCCTGCAGGTAAGTGGGCAGGGGAAGGAGGGGGATTGAGGCACCTGTAGGGAGGGAGGAGCTGGGCAGAGCTGGGGCTGGGGCTGCTGCCCAGCCGGGCGGTATGTGGGACTTGGGGCCCAGGGCCACAGCATGTGGCTGCAGGGCCCCAGCAGGGAGTGGGATAGATCCCCACGTGGCTCATCCAGGGGTGTGGGGTTGGCTTCCAACCATGGGGCACACTCCTGGGGGGGGGAAGGGGGACCTGCACCCCCCAGATCTGTGCACAGGGGCAGCACAAACTGCAGGCATGGACTCCTGCCCTGCTGCCCTCCCCAGGGTCTCCACAGCCTGACAGGCATGATCTGGCACAGCAGGTCACAGTGGGGCTGTGCAGAGAAGCTGCTCACTGCTGTAAGCTCCATGCTGCCCTGGCAACATGCCTCCTCCACACGAGGCTGCACTGGGGGCAGTAGTGCCAGGTTGCACCCCTAAGAGCAGCCCCATGCACCAGAGGCACACTGCCAGGGCAGCGCAAAGCTCACAGCAGCTAGCAGCTTCTCTGCGCGGCCCCCGCTATTTACTGCCACCTGCCGGGCTATGGAGGCCCCAGGGGAGGGCATCAGGGTAGGAGTTTGCACCTACAGCCCGTGCCTCCCCTGAGCACAGATCTGGGGGGGGCACAAGTCCCCCATGCCCCTTTTTGGAGTGCACACCATGGCAGCGAGCCAGGGGAATGTGGGGACAGGGGGCTGTGGACTCAGGTCCATAACACTGGCAGCTGGGGAAGCAGGGACTGTGGGTAGGAAGTAAGAGGCACTAACCCAGCTGTGGGGGAAATGAGAGATGAGCAGGGCCAAGGGGGGGAGGGGCTGTGGGGAGCCTTTAATTTTAAAAAAAGATTGGGGGGTGTTATTAGATAATTTGTGGGGTTTTTATCAGAGAATTTGTGATTTTATATCAGGGAAAACCAGGAGCCCTGATTATAACTACTTTATATGACAAAAAAATTTCTCGTGGTACTTAAGGTTGTAGTGTTTTAAACTGGTGTGGCTAAGAATCTATCAGAGTTTGAGAACTGCTGCTCTAGTTTATACATCCCTGAACTGTTTTCTGAAAACTAGATGGAGCCACTGAGGCACAGCTCTGTGTGTGAGACAGGAAAAAAAAACAGGAAGAGAGCAGTGAAAATAATTAAATAATCAGCGTACAGAAATGATATATACCACTCAACCCTTTCAAAGGGTGCTGTATTCATATTGCAGTTCACTGTTTGGAATAAAGGGGGCGGGCAGGGCACAGAACCATGATTCTACCTCTTATTCAGACACTGCCTCATTTGTGTGATACATACCCAGCTGAGATAGTTGCACCTTTTATTAACAAATATTCTTAATCTATAAAAGTATTATGAAATGAAATTATACCAGGAAGTATCTTGTTAAACATAGTATAGTATTTGTGTCTTTCCACACCACTGATAGGAGCTCCAGCATAAACAAAAATCAGTTATATTTAGTAAATGAAGCCCCCATTCTTAGATGAAAAATAGGAAAGGACCATTTGAATTCTCATTCAACTCCTTTTATTAATTTCTGTTTGAACTAGAACTCATCTTCTTGAAGTGTTCAGGCACATTTCATTAAAAAAATTGCCAGTGATGGATTTTTTCTACTTCCCTGTCAAAACTGTGGGCATTATTTCTAGGCTAAATTTGTGACTTAAATGTCTAGCCATTAGGTCTGGATGCACTTTTGTCTGTTAGATCAGGGAGCCCATTCACAAAGTCTTGACCCCATGCAGGCAAGTACAGACTGTGATCAAGTCACATCTTAGCTCATCTGAAAGAAAGCCAGGAACGGCATTCAGTAAAGGACTTCAGGAGCTCAATTTTCTTAACTCATCTGAAAAAATGCCAAAGTGATTGAGCTCCTAAGTCCTTGACTATGAGACATGCTTCCCAATACTCTAATCAATTCCTCCCACCTTTGCCCCCACGCTTGCTCAAGCAATAACTCCCAGAGCTTCCTTCTGGCCTTCAACAGCGTCTGTCAGCCCTGTATAGGGAACACCTGACCACTTCAAAAAAGGCCTGCCACTTGGACAAGGCTGATGGGTCTCATGCTCCTTAGCTTTAAAGGGATTCACCAGCCTGCTACAATATTACAACAACACTATAACCTTTATGAACCACGTTTATACTCTCATTTTTAAAAAATCAAGTTAATTTGACAGAATCTATTTTCTATAAGTCAGTCTTCAGTGGCATTAATTATATCACCTTGTTTTAATTTTTTATAAGTTAAGAACCATAGCTGGTGTTCCATTATTTTGTCCAGGATCAGTGACAGGCTGACAAGCCTATAATTACCTGGGTCATCCCATTACCCTTTTTAAAACTGGCAAATTTTTAGCTTTCTTCCAGTCTTCTGGAATGTCCTCAGTGTTCGAGGAGTTATTGAAAATCAACATTAGGAGCCCAGGCAGCTCCCTAGCCAGCTCTTTTTAAATTGTGGGGCACAAATGGACCTACTGAGTTAAAAATGGCTAAACAGACATCACCTGATGTCACATTTGTGCTGCCATAAAAACATTTATAGTGCCACAAATGGCAAGCAAATAGCTGTGGCTAAAGGTAGTTTAAAACATTGCCATTTTATTGTGGCAGAGATTTCTTTACTCTGTGGAGGCAGGTGTCCAGGGGCTTAAGGGATCTCCAGTGCAGTTTTGGGCTCCTTAGGTCCTGGAACTACTTGCCTGGCTTTTCCTGCTTACAGAGACATACCCCATAGAATCTCAGGACACCTTTCTGTAAGCAAGGAAAAAGTTAGGGTTCCCCACTTAAGGAGGCACATCCTAGGATCTCCAGAGGTGTGTCTCCATATGAGAGGATAGGCCATGCTAGTCCCGGTATGGAGACACGGGGCCCAGAGAATGCACAGCACACCATGCCTTCATGCTAGGACCCACACTGGTCCTGCAATGACCTGTACTTCACACAGAGGCATGAGTAAGCATGGGTCCTAGCAAGGAGATGCAGGGCAGTATAGCACCCAGGGAATTCCCAGTGCCCCACAGCAGGACTCATGATAACCCCTGTCTCCATGAGGGCTGGCAGTTCTCCAGATCCTGCACCAACCAGTGCTCCAAGCAGAGGCAAAGGTCGACATGGGTTCTGGCATGCCAGGGAGTCTCCATGCCCCTGCAGCCCCCCGTACCAGGATCCATGCTGACCTATGCTTCTCTGTGAGGTCCCAGCACAAGTCCCAGCAAGAAAGTGAGGGATGTGGGAAATCCCTGGGCAAGAAGAACATGTGACCCAATACAGCACAATGGGCAATGTGTTACACCCAATAAAGGAGACCAACTGTGGTGGGACACAGCACAGCTGATCCACTTCATTTGGTGACCTGATTTTTTTACCCTTTAGTAGCTGCTGTTGAACATGCTCCTTTAATTCTACTAGAATGAAAAGCATTTCAGCATCTTCTGATATAACTTTATCATCATCATCATCTTTTAATTATATCACCATTGTCATCTACTAAATGGACCAACATCAATCATTATTATAATGACTGTTTTGTTCTTTGTACATTTTAAACAGCTCCTACTTCCTGCCCATAACTATGCCAGCCATAGATTCCTCCTGGAGTTATTTTCCCTAATCAATTTTATATAATTCCTAGCTTCTAATTTATGTTCTTCTATATTATATGACTATTATTCACACATCCACAAATCTGCTTTCACGTTCCCCACAAGCCAGATTTAGTACTTGGTATTTGCTACTTTTACCCCAATTGTGACATCTAGGGGATCAAGCATTTTCTTCTAAACAGTTCCTAATTACATGACCTTTTTTTTCTCCCAACTGATTGGGTTCATATTGTTTTCAACTTTTTAAAATTGGCCCTTTTCTAGCACCAAGTTTACATTTCATTGACTTAAGCTTCGTTATATTTGCACATAATAATATGATAAGTAAATGACCATTTGCCCCTGTCACTAATTTTTAGTCCTGCAGTCAATTTCTCTTTATCTGCATACCAAACTCCACAGCTCCAGGAACTAGCACTGGGAGCAGGCGAGGGAAGTTCCTGGGGCTTAGGGTCACAAGCCAATGAGCTAAGGAGAGGGGGACAGACAAAAATAAACATGAAGGTGTATACACTAAGGATCTGGGTAACAGGAAGTAAACAGTGACAATGTGGTGAAATTATCCAAGAACAGGTCATCAGTAGAAAATAGTAACACTGTGATATATATACTCAAAAACTTAAACTCTCCCACAACTCTGGAGAGCTCCAAACCAATCTCTGGTCCCATAAAATCCTTAACTGCCATCTGCCCAAGATCCAGGTCTGAGTCCTACTGCTGCTTCTTGCAGTCCTAACTCCTCTGCTCCTTCCGAGGCATTTCTCTTGAGGCTGCCCATACTATTTGATCACTCTTGGAGGCTTCTTGGAGTTGCAGTTCATGTTACAACATTATGCTACATGACATTCAACATCACAAATACATTACGTTTGTAAAGGTTGACAAGGTTTAATATATTTTTCTCCTCTTTCACATACAATTTTTTTGAGCTAGAAATCTGTCATCTAGATATTGGGAAATTCTGAAGATATTTTAGCCCTGGTGGCTTGGGCCATCCCGTATATATCACTCAGCTTGCAGTTTTGCGATATTACTCAGCTTGCAGTTGGTGAGCTGCCACAGGTTCCTCCTTACTTGGCACTGCAGCCCAAGGAGCTCGCTCTCAGTCCAAACCTCTCTCTCAGCTTGCCCCTAAGGGAAGGTAAATCCTATGTCCAAAGCTGCATATTCTCCTTCAAATTGCAGTGCCTTACCTCCCCTCATCACTGCTTCACACTTTTTGGTGTCCTTAGTCTAGCATCAGGCCTCTTGGGCCCAGCATTTGCCAGTGCAGACCTCTACTTGGGCCTGTCCTTTATAATCCTGCCAGGGCAAGGCTTTCCAGTCTGAGTTGTTCCTTTTAAAGGGCCATTTACCCTTCCTCCTTTTAAATGGAAAACAAACAGTGCCCCATTGCAGGTTAATGAAGCTTTTTTTGCCTACACATCACAGAAAAGTGGTTCATAATAAGCACCATTAGGTGTTCCATCTTGTGTTTTATCTGATCCATAAACATTCAGGATCATTTTCTTCTGACTTGCCTATGGCTCAGAAACAAATAACGTTTATACATTGACACTGTTTCAACTTTACAATGCCAGTTTCAATTTACAATGCTTAATCTGATGCAATGCCATGCTACCGAACAAGTTCATTGTGTCACCTCTCTCTCATCTGTGCAAACTTCCTTGGATACTTTCTTTAAGAAAGCAGACAAGACTCCAGAAAAACCTGCAGCCAAGAGTCCTGAGAAGACTCCAGCCAAGAACCCTTCAAAAAGTCCAACCAAGAGCCTTTCAAAAAGCCCAGCACTCACCTCAGAGAAGTCCTTCCAAATCAATATGATTGCTATTTACAATATAAATTCATTAACATAGCTATATTACTCATCTGTAATTGATCAAGTACAAAATTCTGGGGAATTTTTGGTGAAAATAGGGTATCAGGCCTTGGTTCAGGAACCAATCCCCCATTTATAACAGTGTTTCTTACGAGAAAATTGGTTCCGTGTTACAACGTTTTGACATAAGACGTGGTTTTCAGGAACCAATTGTGTCCTAAGTCTGAGGACTGCCTGTACTACAAAATCCTCAGTCACTTCATGAATTTGATTTTAAATTGGATGTTATGTGGATACAACAAACCAATTTCCAGGCAGCTAGCTTTTGTTTGGTAGATTAATCCAAAACAGGAGAGCAATCGACATGAGATCAGAAATCTATTTTGGTGAATTATGCAAATAAAGTTTGGAAATCCCATGTATTCTGCTGCCTCATTCACTAGACTCTCTCCACCATCATCATCATCATAATGGTACCTGTCTGTTGTGTAGAAGCCTATGCTTTAAATAGTCTAGTGCAAGAAACGTCCAACTCAGTATGATACATAACATTGTTTATAAAAGTCAGCACAAGTTAAGAACAAAAAACTTAATTTCTTCAAATAAAAAGGCCTACCAATATAACCTAAGGATACTGCTCAGACTTTATCTAGTAAATAAGAGGAGACTGAGACAGGAAATCAATGGAAGTGAGAATGTAGGCCTAATTGGTGGTTAAAATAGTAAGAGGATTGGGTGTTGTTCCAGTCAAAAGGAAGCAGAATTTGACAGATGCAGGGAAAAAAGTTAGACTCAAAGATGCAAGCTGTGCTATTATGGCTACCATATCCACCATCTTCTGGGACCCATCATGATACTGCTGAGCCTTTTTCTCTTGAAAGGCATTGGTCTGCTTCAAGTGAACCCTAATCATACCTGGAATGTCTGATTAAAGTTCCTGCTCACACCTTGTCCCTTGTGTATTCCTTTTGGTCTTTACCTTATTTCTTCTTCTTAAACCCTCTCCTTTCTGCCTTGTCTTTAAAAGGAAAAGAAAACTAAAACAAAAACTAAGGAATCTGATTTACCCAAGATGCAATTTTTTGCAACACTGCTGTGTGCCTCTGACCACAGATACAGTTAAAAGCTTTGTCTTAAACAACTCGATGCTGATATATGCTTACCAGGTCTGTGCCTGTCTTTTTCCAGAAGTGAGTAAAAGTCTGCACAAGAGACAGACACTGCATTTCTAATCTTTGCTGTTCTTTCCTCTTCCCTTTTGTGGTCAGTCTTATTTCTGTTTCAAAGAACCAGGATTATACTTTAACAACACAGCAAAAGCTACCACAGGGCCACCCCATTTCCAGTGAATCCCTCTGCAGTCCCCAAGCCCCAGCCCCTAAAAAAGAACATATGTTAGCATTTTAATACCATATTAAAGACTATCAAAAATCAAACTTTTTTTCTTTATAAAACTCCTAAAAGACCAAGCTTTGCTTAGTATTTCGCATTTCAACTGTTTTAACCTTTCTTTCCATTCTCTTTTTGGTAGCTAAAAGATTTTCAATGCTGGGTTTACCTTTGAAATGAGTGGGACAATTTTTGTTTATTTTGAAAACTATCTCTTTTCCCAGGGAAGGAACCATCTCCAATTCTATTAAAGATCCTCTAAGACAGTGGGAACTAAACTTTTTTTTTTGGTCAGCATGCCACACATTAGCCCTGCACCCTAGGTCCCTTCTAAACCCCTTTCCCTACCTGATCTACTACTCTGGTTTCTGCTATTTGCCCTATCTGCCTGTCCCCTCCCCACCTGTAGTGTGCCACACACAGAGGCTGCCCATACTATTTGATCACTCTTGCCCTAGGTTATTTACTATATTTACTCAAATCCCAGATGTGGCTTCTTTTCCCCCATTTAACATGGGAGTAAAAAGCCCCTCATCTTGGATTTGAGTACAAAGTGGCAGGAGAACAGGCAGCTGCTGTGGCTCTGGCCCCAGGCCCAAACTGAGCCGCAGTTGCTGCCTGCTGCCTCCCTCCCCCCATACCCCTCTCCACGATCTCCCTCTGCAGCTTCTATCCCCAAGCCACTTGCCCTCTGGTTCTGGCATGGCTCCAACCCTGACCCAGCCTTGGGCATGAAGCATGTGGTTGTTCCAGTCCCAGCCTGGCCCTATAACAGGTGTTGAAGTGGTGGCAGCTCTAGCTAGGCCCCAGAGGCTGTGCTAAAGCTCCCACTGCCGTCGCTGCTACAGTAGCTATGCCAGATTTAGAGGGTAAGTGGCAGAGAGCAGCCAGCAAAGGGAGGGGGGGAGTGAAGGCAGATAAAGCAAGGTGGCAGGGGGGAGGAGGGCAGACAGCAAGAGTGGCAAGTGGTGGTTGTGCAAGGGCCAGGGGTCAAGCTACTTGATCCCTCAGACTGCTTCCCCCAACTGCCTGCCCTACTATTTCCTCTAGTTCCTCCCCCACTGCCTGATTCCCTGCCACTCCTTTCCGCACTGCAGCGATGAGGGCAGAAGGGACAAATTCAAAATGGGCCTCCAATAAAAGATTTTATACATAGAAAATTATAACAGTTTTATAAATTTTCTATCTATAGAATCTAATCACTGGGGGTCATCTTAAAGACAGGGTGATTCTGTAATTTGGGTAAATATACTAAGTGCCTCTATTGAGGCTGCACCACCAAACAGCTAAACTTCTGTAAAGAAGAATTTGTTTTCCTCTTTGCTGGGTTGTTTCATCATTAACATTTTCATGTAATTATATGCAGCTTGTTCTTTTCTCCCAAACTGAACTCTTCCTTTAACTTCAAATGTATGGACTTGAAAAACTATAAAATGAGATAGACTAGAAGAGATGCCCGATCAGTCTCACACATCTAAAGTTAAAGCAACCTAATACTCTAGCTACAATGAGTATAATGTCCCACAGGGTTTTTCTATTATACTAGCAAATTGCCTGTCAAGAATGATGGGGGGGGGCAGGGAGGATGGAGCCAGGAGTGCACAAGGGCAGCTTGCACATGGCAACTGCTCACTGTACCTTGTTGCGGCCACTCCATGTCCAGCCACACCCCCCCTGCGTCCACCCATGCCAACTCCACATCACATCCAGCCACACCACCCCCCTTTCCACATCCACCCGCTCCCCTCCCCACTCCGCATCCAGCTGTCTGTCTATGTGGAGCACTCTGATTAGTTGTTTCAGTAAGCATTGTGATTGGCTGCCCAGACAACCAAGCAGAGTGCTCCAAGAGTGTTACAGACAGACAGACAGATGGACTAAGCCCTTATATATATAGAATTTGTGTAGAGCCAGGGTGGTCAACCTGCAGTAAGAGTGCTACAGACAACACAACAGCAGATATGGCAGGAAACAGAGAGAAGAGGAGCCAGCTGGGTAGAGGAAGGGGATCAGAGTGGCACTCTGGGAGGGTGCTGAGCTAATGTGGCACACCTGCCCAGAATATTGGCCCCCACTTGAGTGCATGAAAAACTTTTTGGATCCTTTCCATGAAGTGCACACATCATTTAGTTTTCCCCATTCACTGCTTTATTCTTACTGACTGGAGTTGAAATAGTTAATTTCTTTTTCAAAAAAGGGCAAAAGAAGAGAAGTGTGTTGGCCATAAATGGATGGGTAAGAATGAACTGTCAAGAGCAGTCAATTAGGAATGCAACTCCAGAGATGTATTAGACTAGAACATAAATTTAAACCACTACAGGGACAAAGAGATTCCCCTCCCCTACCTGACTTTGAGGGAGGGAAGGGTAGCAGCTCCCATGAACTGAATATGATTGTAGTCTGAAACAAAGAAATGAGGTGTGATCAAGACAGTGCTAAACATGGTGCTGCCTAGTGTAGGGTAAGACTGAGAGCATGTCTACAGGATGTTCTCACCACTGCTAGAGGCTCATGCTCCTGAACACCTGAGCACTCTGGCCCACCTGTCATTATGCTAAATCTTGAAATTGTCAGTGAAACCTATCTTGGCACTTCTATCTACAGCTGCTCTTAAGACCTCAGCCTCTGGAATGTCATGAAGGAATACGTTCAATGAGCCTTTGCTGCCTAGGTTCTGGGACATGCCAGAGGGTTCAGGTGTACTGGACATGCCTGGGATTGTGCAGCTCTAGCCATCCTGTTTTGAAAAGGCTGCCTTGTCTCACTGCAAACATGTTGGTTGTCTTTGCTCCCAAGAAAAAGAATTCCTTTAGGGGAAATAAAACATACTGGGGCTAGCTGGAATAGCCCCAGAGAGAAACAGAGGTGCTAAAGCTGGAATTTTAGTTTTCAGGGTAGATGGTCAGGTAAAGGTGTGATAGGACCTAATATGCGATCCATATCGGCATGGTAGGAGGATGTATTATTTATTATGCATTTATTATTTTTTTAAAAACAAAGTAAATGTATTAGAAATAAGGAGGGGTGATTGTGGGTTCCAAAATCAGACCCTATCACGTCTTATTGCCAGTGTAAGGGGAGCCCAGGATCACAACCCCAGGCAATCCCCCCTGCACCAACTCCCACTGCACCAATGGGAGACCTAATAACTGCACAATACACATAACATGTAGAGAGGACCTCAGGGCAGCATAAATGTGCAACTCACGTATGTAAAAGATAAAGGTCCAAGAACTATTTCTAAGGAAGATACACTCCTAATGACAATCTGTACAGTTCAAAGCATAACATACTTTGTGGATTCATGAGAATTTGTGATACTGGAAGCCATATTAATATCACTGCCTTGTATAAACAGGTTTCTGAATTACTCACAAAACATTTAAGTGATTTTTGTTCTAAACCTGTAATTTGTTGAAATTCCTTCCCTCTTGAGTACAAATAAAAAAGCGAAGTGAAATAGAGCATGGTTTTCCCCCTGCCTCATAATAGAATAGTAGGAACGGAAAAACAAATCTAAGCTGAAAATAATAAGGATGACAGAAAGGAAGCTAATCAGCTTCTATTGAACGCCAGTGGGTCTTGCAGTTTTAAAAACCAATAGAAAGCTATAGATTAGCAGGCTGCTACATGCAGTAAAAGTGGAAATAAGATGGTTGTGTTTTCTCCCTGCGACCCCTTTGACCAGAAACTTTTGTAATGTTCTGTAAGGACAACCTTCCTCTTGTGGACAAAAAAAAGAGAGCTCTGAAGAAGAAACATTTTTCCTTACCAAAAATCTGAAGAAAATGCAGATGATGTATTCTGTCCTGAGACTGACACTACATAAACTAAGCTAAAAGCACCTTAGTTGAAACAGTTATACTTCCAATAGAGCAGGGCTTTCCAACATCTAAGTAGCCCGGGTCCATAGCAGTGACAGTGATATGTTCTACAGGTCACACTAGTGAAAGCTGGATTCCCCTGGGCTGTGCACTACCCCCTGCTGTATTGCAAGTATGGGCAAGCCCACCTGCCTCAATACTGTACCCCACTGTGGTCATCCCTGAACTCAGCTCCCTCACTGCATGCTGCCATGGGATCTCCGGGTACTGGGGCTGTGCCACTTTGCCACTTGGGCAGGAGTTTGAAGCATGCAGGAGGGGAGGATGCCCTACAGACTGTCACTGAGGCCACAGCCAGAGCAATAGAGGGAGTGGTGGCCAGGTCAGATCTTAGAGTTCACACATAAAACTCTTGCCTTTGCAGACATTAGAGCAAAAAACTAAGACTGACCCAACAACTATATCACACCCAGCAATTGCATCTCACTTAAAATGCCTCTTGAACAGAATCCACAAAGTGTCCAAAGAATCCAGGTGAAAACACAATGGAAGCTACAGTCTAAACCATTCAGGAACTAAACCAGTGTTATACAGATTAGCAAGATACCACATACAAATTTTTTATTCATAATTCTCTCCCAAATCATCTGTTAATAACATTTTTGCCTTATTTAGTGAGTAGAAAAATGGAGCTTAATAAATCACCATAAAAAGGGTTGAACATTACCAAAAAAGACAATTAATACTTAATATTTTCCTTTTGTCTCTCTTATTACATCCACTTCAGTGTGGAAAAGAAAAGAGGAGAAAAATACTGAAGATTATCATTGTAACAGGGGCTCAGGTAGGAGCCCATTACTAGGGTGATCATGGGAGCAGGTAACCATGGAAAGCACCTCACACAGGTGAGGGGAGGTGCATACCAGGGGAAGATCAGGGTAATCAGCTCACCACCACCTATATAAGCCCAGCAGTGAGGGAACGCATTTTGCCTTTGGGCACTAGAGGAAGAGAAGTGGATCACGGAGGAAGGAGAGAGGGAAAGAAGTGAGACCACGAACAAGGAAAGCCAGGGACTGCAGACCCTGTGATGTCATGACCAGCTGATAAGGACTCGGGGTACTCACATGAGGCCCATGGCTGATGCAGATAACTCAAGGAAGATCTGGGGCTCCCCTGAAGTAGAGGGTCCCCAGTGGAATACAGGAGCAAAAGCGGTGCAGAGCCATTCGCTCCATCGGACAGTGGAGGACAGGGTCAGGTTCATGATCAGACACAGGGAGATAGTATTGTTTAGCGAGGTATTGCTCGCACCAGAATAGACTATTGTCCCCGGGACACTCCCCAACGTATACAAGTTATTAAAGTGGCTGTATTGCTTCACTCGCTAATGAGGTAATTAGTATGGTGAAGCAACAATGTAACCCCGCTAAGAATAAAACCAGCACTGGAAAGCTTACCATCTGGGTGGTTTGTGGTGGTTTTCTCACCCCAAAGAATAATACTGAACATTGTTTTTCTCAATCAAAGTCATGGCAGGTAAGTTCAGAGGGAGACCAAGGTAGACCCAGCTACCCTCCCACAATCATGACAGAATTTTTATCACATTCTTCCTTTAACATCCAAGGGATTTATCCCACAAGAGAAAAGGCAGGAGATCTGATCATCAGGAGCCAGACATCAATGTTCTCCTGGAAATGCAAAAGCATCCATGCAGAAGCTCTGTATCTCTGTATTGACTGCAGGGCCCCTGGAAGTACAGCTCATATTGCTAGGATTTCCACTACGTATATTCACACACAAACAGTGTTTTAAGAAGATCCTCTGAAGAAGTGGCTGCTCAAAACAGTTAATATAGTGTCAAGCTGTACCTTCTACCTTGTAGAAATCCTGAAATTTGCCAGTGGCTTCCAACTCAACCTTCCAACTCACACCTATGGCAAACCCCTTCCTATTGGGAATGGTGCCAAAGACACATCTCCATTCACCTCTGAGCAAGAGGCAAGTCTACTCTCCGCATGGCACATTTGGCTTTTCCATCCCTTGCAGTAACATCTCTCGAGAGAACCATGATGTTAAGGCTTTTCAGAGCAACTAGCCCAGGCGCACCCAATGTAAAGTGACTTGAATATGCAGACCAGCAACCTACAGGAAGTAATACTGCATTTATTTATCAAATGTAGGTTAGCTAATCAGTAACAAAATGTTAATTGACAATACAGCATTACAAAAAAAAATAAAAGATAGACTAAAATGGAAATGACTATTTTAATTTATGCATTGATTGTAATAACGTTATTGAAATAAATATATGTAGGGGAAACTATGGATGGAACTTTGAAAGACAGCAAACATTTATTGAGCCCTCTCCTTTAACCATAAGATTCTCTCCCAAAACTTAGGGCTCACAGCAACTTCAGTCCACATGAAAAAGATGATGTATTGCAGCTACTAAAGAAGATGGCATGAATTTAAAAAGAACCATATATTTGAATTTTTGAAGTTAGTGCACTTTCTGAGAACATGGCTACATTAGGGAGGGTCTACTAAGAAAAAGCCATTATAGAAAGTTTGGATCCAAGGAAAAATGTAAATAGCAGTTAACAGATGACTTCATCTCAGTAGACTTAAATGGCATCTGCTTGAAAATAAACTTTAACGCACAAGCTGGATTCTGAAAGTACTGCACAATTTGGCAAACTTTGATTTAGAGATTCTCACTCAGTCAGAAGGAGTGAAGTAAGATTGGCTGGAGGTTTATGAAAATAATTACCAGAGAATCACAAAACTCTGTCAAGAGGTACTGAAAATCTAAGTAATCAGCATAAGCACTTGAAAAGAAGCACAGAGACCCTTATCAAGCTTAAGCATTTGTTATGTGCACATCACTGAAAAATCTAGGACCCATTTGTTAGTGACTTCAGACAGTTCATTAACTCTCTCTTTCTCACAGATGGGTAAATGAGGCATGTATTGTTAAATACTATGTACATTTTGGGATCCATCTGTTTGTTGCAGGGGTGTGACTACTGAGGAAAGGTTCCTCACAAATAAATGCAGCTGTTGGAACCAAAATGATTTCATCATATTTTGGCTTTCATCAGTGTTCCTCTGAAGTGTCATGTTCCACAAAGAAAGAGGCAGTTCCTGAAGTAGCTAGCTGGTAACATGTTTAGTATACTTTATAGATCAAGACTAAGACTTCAAAGGGAATACAGAAGTTTTTCAACAATGCAAACTTTTCATGTAAAAAGGAATAATCTAGTGTGATGTGCCCCAGCCCCAGATGTAGCCTGGGCGTGGGCTTGGACAGATGTGCAGTTTCTCCATGGAGAGTCCCTGCTCTCTCAGGAAAAACCACAAGAGTACAGAAGTTCTCATTTTTGTCCCAAAGTAAAAGTGGCCATTCTGGAAGAAAAAACACAGTATTGGGGGGGCACACAGCCTGCCCCCACCTTCCCTGACCCTGCTGATTCCTGCCTACATTCACTTTAAAAAAAGAATAGAAGCTTGCAAAGCCATCTTGGATTCATGCACTAGGGACATGTGGCAGCCCAGTGTCTGCACTACAAGGTTGCTTCTTCTCTGCTTGAACTTCTTTACAGGTCAGTTTTTCTTGCAGGAAAACAAACCTGGGAGAGTTGTTCTAGAAGAATTGAATGTGTGTATGCAGCCTGAGACACCATAGTGGCATGCTTCCATGCCTGTGGAGTATCTTTTGGCTCCAAACCCTTTGCTGCTGTCTGCTGCTTGACCACTGAGAACGAGCTGAGATGTGCCAGAGGCCAGTTCCTTGGGGTTGTGATGCCTCAGCCCCATCCGTCCTGCTCAGGCCTTGCCAACCCTTAGCAAAGGAGATTTTGCCAGCTAGAAGCGTCATACCTTTGTCTGGTTACACACTTGGAAAAGATGGATCCCTTCTCATAGAGTGGGCAAGCCTATATGGTGAAATACTCTCGAATCACAGTTAGTTCTGATACCAAGTGGGTAAAAAGATAACAAAAATAACTTATTAAAAAAAAAAAAAAAGCATAAAAAATCAGTAATCATATGTTGAGATCATAGAATCATAGACAACTACTGTTGCAAGGGACCTCAGAAGCAATGTTTCCTCTAAGAAATACCGTAAGCATGCTGCTCGAGTCAGTGAGCATCCTGCTCCGGTCCGTGAGTGCGCTGCTTCAGTCCTGCCTCTCCCTTTTGGTGCAGCGTGGGACATGTACCAAAGGTAAGCTCCTCACGCCTCACCCGGGCAGGCAGCAGAGGTTGGTGCTTGGAGGCTGGGGCCTGGCGTAAGCTCCACCAGCTCTGAGGAACTGCTCCGCTCCCCTGCATTACCTCGGAGAGTGAGGAGGCATGTGGCATCAGGGCTGGGGAGTGGAACACTTCCCTGGAGCTGGCAGAGCCCACAAAATAGTTCCCCGGAGCTGGTGGAGTGTGCACCAACCCGCAGCCCCAGCCTCCATCCCTGCCTTGCCTCACTTCAGGGAGGAGCCACTGCCTGCCCCAAGTGAGGCTCTGCTGGCTCTGGGGAACTGCTCCACTCCCTGGCCCTGATGCCACATGCCTCCTCGCTCCCCAAGGCAATGCAGGGGAGTGGATCAGTTCCCTGGAGCCAGTGGAGCCCACGCCAGGCCCCCACCCCTGCATCACCTCAGAGCTTACCTTCAGCTCCTCTCCCAGTGTGAGGCCTTGAAAAGTTAGTGCACAGCCAGACTTTTAGTTGTGTGCAGCTGCACACCTTAGATGCTTAGGAGGTCATTAAGTCCAGCTCTCTGCTCAAAACAGGACCATCCCCAACTAGATCTTCCCAGCCAAGGCTTTGTCTAGCCAGGTCTTAAAAACCTTTCAGGATGGAGGTTCCACAATCTTTCTGGGTAACCTGTTCCAGTATTTTACTACCCTCTCCTTGTGAGAAAATTACTTCTAATATCTAACCTAAACTTCCCTTGCTGCAGCTTGAGACCAATTGTTCCTTGTTCAGTCATCTGCCACCACTGAGAAAAGTCTAGCTCAGGAACAGGCAAAATACAGCCCAAAAGCTAGATCCAACCCCTCAGGGCCCCTCCAAAAAACAATTACCAGCTTGTGGCTGCCCCTGTAAAAGCCAGAGGGAGGTGGGCTTTGAGGTTGCATGCCATTGGTCCAGGCAGTCCTTCCACCACTACGAAACTCCAAGAATTTCACCTGGGAGCCCCATGTGGAGGCACTGAGCATGATGCTGAGTGGGGAGGGGAGCTCCTGCCAGTGGGGGGTGGGTGGGTATGCCCCCCTACAGCACACAGCCCCTGACACCAGCAGCAGCTGGCAGCAGGTCTTCAGAGTGCTCCTGGCCCACTGCAGGCAGAGCTCCCCAGAGGCAACTGACTGCAGCTGAATCCCGGGAGCTTCACGTGGCAGCACAAATCCTACCCTGGCTTTTGAACCAGACCAGGCTGGCTCCATGCCAGCATGTGGGGCTCCTGGCACTGCAGGCAGAAGCCCCGTGCTATCGGGTCAGACAGGGCCAGCTCCGTGCCTCCACATGGAGCTTCCAGCACTCCAGCGGGGAGCTGCATGTGGAAGCAAAGAGTCCGCCTGGCCCGATGGCATGCAACTCCCTGAGGCTCCCAGTCCACATTTCATTGGGGCAGGCAGGTTCTGTGCCTCCATGTGCAGCTCCCTGCTGGAGTGTTGGAAGACCCACATGGAAACAGAGCCAGCCCATCTGATGGCACATGGCTCCTGCCTATAGTGCTAGGAGCAACAAATCCTGGCATGGAGACAGCTCAGTCTGCCTTGAAGGTGCATGCTAGCAGGCCAGGCCAGGAGGGCTCCATACCGTGAAGTGCAGTTCCCATGATTCAGCTGGAGCTGCACACCAGTGGGGGACTCTGCCTGCTGCAGGCCATGAGTGCCCCAAGGGCCTGCCACCTGCTGCTCCCACTGGTGGGGGGGGCTATATGCCATGGGGGGGGGCATGTGGCAAGGGGGTCCACACCCACCCACAACCCCGCCCACACCTTCACAAGCTCCCCACACACCCCTCACAAATCCACTCCCACACACAATATACAAGAGTAATACCTTATATTGAGTTATTATGCAATCATTTCTATATACACTATGCAAAATGTAAAATCAGATAAAAATATTTTTTTGAAATAAAATTAATATACTTTAGTAGATTTTGAAGATCACCAGGGTGGACTACTGTACCACCTCTGGGGGAGAGCCTGTTTCAAGCCCTCAACAATCAACTTGTAAAGAAGTATTTTCTTATGTGTAGTCAGAAGCGATCTTCAGTCTGTTTGTGCCCATTATTACTAGTCCTCCCCTGGGAAGGCCTTGGTGAATAGTTGCTACCCCAGGCTCTGATGTACGCCCTTGATATACTTATTGGCTGCCACCAAGTTCCCTCTGAGCCTTCTCTTCTCCAGGCTGAACAATCACAAGTCTTTCAGCCTCTCCTCGTATGACTTGGTCTGTCATGTGGGGACAGGAAGTGCAGGGAGAGGATTTCCTGGGGAAGCCATGGGCTCCGTGCAGGAACATTTCCTCATGGAACAGGTTTCCCCTAGAGGTGGTATAGTCACCCACCCTGGCAATCTTCAAAAAGTGTCTTGACACCTGTCTTGCTGGTCCCAGTGGTCTTTCCTGCCCAAGTGCTGGGGGCCTGGACACAATGCTCTGTAAGGTCCCTTCCAGCCCCTAAGAACTCTGAAATTATGTTTGAGTTTTAGTATATGATTTGGTTTTTTTGTCATTCCAAGATGGTAAACCCCCTCCCAAAAGGAGTACTTCTGGGGACAAGGGGGAGGGGGAATGGGGTGGATGAAAACAGGGGATGATGACTTCTGGTGGTAAATGTCAGGGTTAGGGGTGGGACTTCCAATCCCAAAATGGCAATTAAGGGGTGGGGTACTTCTAAAGGGCAGGGCTACTCTTGTGGCACTCAACAGCTCACTAGAAGTTGTTAAGCGGCCCTTCAGCCGAAATAATTGCCCACCATTGGTCTAGCTCAATCCCCTTTGGAATCAGCCTTAAAGTGGTTGAAGTCTGCTATTAAATCCCCTCCCCATCTTGTCTTCTAAATGGGCATTTATACACATACGCCTCTGCTCATATGTCATGAACCCCAGCCCTCTCACCATTTTCACTGCCCTCCAGTGTATTCCCTCCAACTTTTCTACATCCTTTCTGGAGGAAGGGGCCCAAAACTGGACACAGTACTGCAGATGTGCCCTCACCGGTGCGAAGAGGGGTACAATCTCTTCCCTTGATTTCCTGGCAACAATCCTACTAACACAGGCAATGCTCCTACTAATACAAGATACAGATGGATATCAGAATCAATGAACAAAAGACAATTCAGAATAACCTGTTCTTACCCTGTACCTTAAAACCAATAAATAAGTACCATGCTGAGATGCAGACAGAGATGAGAGTAAACAAATAAAAGACATCAACAGAACAATAGCCTGAACCTTAAATCCAAGGATGCAGTCTCTAGCCAGCTTCAAGAGGTTAAAAAGCTGTTTCTCCCTCTGACCTCATCACCAGACCCTCCTGCAGTTACTCCAGTCAGCTTCTTTGCGCAGCTTACTTTACTCAGGTTAAGGGACTCCATTCTCTATTTACCTGGAAATATTTTTTTTAATTGTATTTTTAAGGAAAATGGTGCGCGTCTCGGCTACACGCCAACTTTATGGAAAAGGGAGATTCCTCCCTAGCTTGCTCCTGTGGCCATACAGCTGATGGCAAATGAAACTTGGGGGTACCTGAACCCTAAGTCTCCGGGCTTGGGCCTGCACATAGGATGCCTGCCAAAAAATTTGGAAGCATCTGAAACCCCAGGCCAAAACATTTGGGGTGGAGGATATTTGCCAGTTATAGAGCCACATAAGGTTCTTGAAAGATTCAAAGAATTTGGAGCTGATCTGGCTAATTTAACCTAGGACACATCTACCTGGAAAGATGAAAGCCAAAGCTATGCACTTGAAGCAGACTTAAGTACTATTGAGCCTCTGGCTATTTATATACGTCATCTCTTTGATTCTAGCAGGGGGCTCACAGTGCCAGTAACTTCCTGCCCCCCAAAGATGCACATTTCCCAGACTACAGGTCGTTCCATATCTTACTAAAATCAGAAGAATATGTTTATTCTTTCAGACATGGAGATCTATTAATCCAATATACTGTCGCTCTCCCCAGTAGTTGGACTAGCCAGGCGTCAAACTTCTTTTAATATGTAAATTCAAGGGAGTTCATAAACAACTCAAATTGAATGCTAATTCTAAGCCATTACTGTACTGATTTTTAGCTATTCTAGATGCCAAAGAAACTTGTTGCTTAATATTTGAAAGTCATATTGTGTAATCCTGGCCCTATTATAACATATAAGAAATATATTTTATAGTAGATACCACAAGGTATTTAAGTACAAGGACAATAAGGCTAAATAAAGCTTGAGGTTACCTTTAAATAGCAACTACATATGTTGTATTAGTAAAATAAATTCAAGAAATCATAGAAAACATCCCATGAACTCCCAGTTCATGACATCTAGCATTTAAAACAGATTCTGCTCTACAAACTTCAAAACCATGAGACCCTAACTCTGTGATGAAAAAAACAAATAAGCAAGACCTTTTGGCATCAGAAGATTTCATAGATTTGATAGACATTTGGGCTGGAAGGGACCCAGGAGGATCATCGAGTCCAGCTCCCTGCCCCAGGGGCAGGAAGTCAGCAGGGATCATAAGATCCCAGCAAGATAAACATCCAAATGTGTCTTAAAGGCGTTCAGTGCGCGCTTGAACTGCCTCCGGTGGCAGTCTGTTCCAAACCAGTGAAGTTCTTTGTTATGTCCAGCCTGAATCGGTCACAGTGGTATTTGTGACCATTCGATTTTGTCTTCCCTTGGGGGGGGATCTGGTGAACAGATGTCCCCCCCAGATTCTGATGAGCACCCAGATAAACTTAAAGGTGAGCCTGCGCTTTTCCAGGCTGAATAGCCCCATTGCTCTCAGCCTCTCATCATAAGGCATGTTTTCCTGACCTCTGATCATACACATGACTCTCCTCTGCACCCTCTCAAGCTGATTTTACATTTCTCAGTGAATGATTTAGTTCAATCATTTCAATGGAATTTGATAGTAACTGGTAAAAATCCTTTGAAATCCCACAAGTCCTATATTTTTGGCTAAGAAGACTAAATATACAAAGATATACATTTAGTCCAATTAGTGCTTTATAGTGGCATAGGCATGGCATGGAAAAGCATTTTGCTTGGCACAGAAATGCCAACTCTCATGAAAAAAATCACGAGACTCCTGATTTCCAAGTCAAATCAACTCTGACTCATGATCTCCTGATAGAAAGATCAAATCTTTGAGTTTTTTCTTCTGGCACATGTAGAGTGCCACTCTATTAAGCCTGTGGAGGGGAAGGGGCAGGGGGAGACGGAAAGCCAGGGCTCACTGAGCCAGGACGAGTCATGCAACAGAGCGGTAGGTGGCTGTATGTCTATATGCATGTACCTGTGTGTGTGTCTGTGCCCCTCACTCCCAAACCACAATCTCCCTAACTCTGCTGTTTCCTTTCACTCCTGACCCACAGTACCCCACATCCTGGATTGCCAGTATATCTTACAAGTCAAGACTGCCAGTGTTTTTGGCACTCTGCCTAAAAACACTGCCAAACCCTACATTATTTGCTAGCACCTGCACATAAGTAGCTTTACTGTTCCTTCTGTATAATCAATGCCTGCTGTTGGCAGGGGTCTTTCAAACAATGAGAGGAGGAAAAAAAATGCAATCAGAAACTTTTATTGTAAAACCATAAAGACTGGCAGATATATTCAGACAGGTACATTATAGGCTACTTTTTTTTAAAAAAAATTATCTATAGAGTTCAAGCTGAAAATGGTCCATGGAATACTGAGATTTTTCCCAAAATCAACACAATGCAGAAATATGTATAGGTTCCTTATGCAAGTGATGTCATTCAGGCTCTGAAGAGTGCAGATCAGTTGCTGACTGGTCACTGGAGGGGCACATGCCCCCCCCAACTAAGGCAGCACCAGTCACTCATGCTGTACAACCCTAGAATCAAATCCAAGCAAAAATTTGATTAAATCAGAACTGATGGAGGAAAAAAACAGCAATTCTTTAAAAAAAACAGGCAGAAATTGTCACTCTTCTGTTAATAGGTGATGATTAAAAAAATAAGAGTTAGGTCTGATTTTGCCTGTTATTAGTCATCTAAGTAGATTTAAGCACCAAAGTGAGATTCTACTCTACATCATTCAGGTTTGTGAAAAACTGTTAACACATCTGCTTTGGTAGTGTACGAAAGATGAGGAGGAGGAGGAGGAGGAGGATGCACCCACCATTGGTGCTCATTTTTTCACGAGCTCAAGCAGGAGGAAATAGGTTTGGCATTTAAGCACCTACTAGGTGGAATACAATGTGGTCTTACATGTCTAGCTTTCCTTTCTGAAACTTTTTTTTAAAAGTGCTATTTACATGCTAAGGCACATTCTTCTTAGGATTTTCTTTATCCTACAATTTTTCTAATCATTTGTTACATCCTGTCATTCAAATAAGCCCACTACATCCCCTCACAAGTTACCTACAGCAATGATATCTTAATGGGGCTACAGAAAATTACTTCAATGCCTTGACACAAGGGGGTAGATATTCAAAACTCTATGCTTTCTGAACAGATTTTATAACATATGCATCTTCCATCTCCCATTAAAAGCAATATAGCCCCACAGTCTTCCATGGGGATGCACATTCAGGTTTTGTTTTATGTATTTTAGTTTTGTTCAACTCACCACCTGGCAGAAACGGCTAAAATGTGCAAAGATACTGTACAAAAGTACATAAGAAACTAAAAATATTAATAGAAGATACTGTGTTCACTTCTATTCTGATCTGGCAAGTTATGAGATCAATTATTAACTGCAGATTGCCAACCCTCCCCCCCATCAACAAACAGACACCCCCCTCCATTCGCTTCTATATATGGAAAATGTATACATTTGTTATAATTTTCCAGGAATATAATCTAATTATCAGAGGGTTGTCTTACATTATCACCCCCCCCACCCTTGCTACAGCAGGGAAACCAGTGGCTGGGGGTGGGGGGGAATCAGGCAGCCCCCCCAACTTTCCCACCACCTGCACTCCCCACAGCCTCTACTTCCCTCCCCCCAACTCCCCACAGTCTCTGTCCCTTTCCACACATTCCTCCCAAAGTCTCTGGCCTCTCCTTCCCCACCCTTGTTTATTGTTGGACCCTGCTCAGGCTTTGTTTCCTGCCAGGTTACAGAGCATAGCATGTAGAACTGCAGCCCTTGCCAGGCCACACAGAAACAGTGTTGTTGCTGATTCGCCAGGCAGAGAGTGGAGTTTCCCTGTACTACAAGACTGGGAGGGAATCAAGCCTGAGCCACAGCTGAGCTGCGACCTGACAGTAAGGCATGGATTGGAGTAGCGGCGGAGGGGGAGGGAGAAGGCAGAGGTGAGGGCGGAAACTGCAGAAGATAAGTGAAGTTGGGGTCAGGAGGCTGCTGTGGGTTTAACTCCAGCCCCAATGCATCAGAGTCAAAGTTAGAGTCACAGCAGCTGCCTGCATCCCCTGCTTTGTAGGAGAATCTACGATGAGGGTCTTCCCCCCGCAGTGCCGATTGGAAAACAAATCTTGTCTTAGCTTGGAGTAAATGCAATAGTTAGGCTTCACCTACATTAAATCACCAAGATAATAAATAACAAGTAATATTTAACACATGCATCCTATATTTACCCAGATCCAGAAGATTTTGAATTTAAAGCAAGCCCCCAATAATTAGAATTTACATACAGAAAGTATAGAAATTTGTTATAATTTTCCAAGCGTAGAATACCCTTGTTGAAGGATCATCTTAAACTGTCATCCCAGTCTCCTGGGCACCACTGAAGCAGAGCAAGCAGTTGTAGGGGAAAAGACAGTGAGAAAGCATGTGGCAAGAGTGTCAAACGTGTTGACCGCTGTCCCTCGCTCCCTCCACATCTTACCCCCTGCCACTTGTCCCGACTACCACTTGCCCCCCTTCTGCCTGTCTGTGCCTTGATGGCTCACCCCCACAGAACCCACCATGCATCACATACCCACTTTGTGCCTGCACCCCCTGGTGCCAGTCCCCCTACAGTGCCTCCACCTAATAGTACCTGTCCCTCTACTTATCCTCCCACTGCCTCTGACCCCCAGCCACTACCTCTCTCTCCCCCCAGTCCAGCCACCTGCCCTTCCCACTGCTGCTTACCCCCTGGTTCTTGCTCCTCTTCAGCCTGGGGCACAGAGCACACAGTCATTTTGATCTCTGCCCATCCATGCAGGAGTGGTTGCAGCAGTGACAGCTCTGGCCCCTTCATGAGTCTGGAGAAGGATACTACAAGAGGAAAAGACCTAGGGCCCTTGTAAGGAAGGGAGAAAATGGGATATCATGATTCTCATTCACTGTCTCTACTTGCCAAGTATATCCTTTAGGGTATATCTGTACTGCAGTTAGAAGTGATTGCAGCACCTGAGCAAGTTTTAATTTAGCCAGCATAGGCAAAGATGCCCATGAAGTCAGTATACACAGAAATCAGTGTCACTATATACTGGGCAGCTGCTGCTTCTTTCATATGTCTGATGTAGATCCAGAACAGCAACTATAATTTTACATTTAGGTTGTTGAGCCAGACAGTTGCATTAGGAGCAGCAGAATGTACGGCTGTGATACCTTCTTCAGATTTGTGGAGCAGGCATTTAGTTGTTATATGTTCCATGGTCTGTTGTGAGCATATAGCACACTAGAGAGCACAATAGCACACTAGAGAGTTTTTAATTTTCTATCTGTGTATCGAGTATCTGCATCTGCCATGGTTTATGCAGATAAGGTTTAAAATTGCCCATGAGCATCATGGGAGATTAAAGCCAGGGACCTTCTACATTGGATCAATCACAAGATTCATAGATTGTAAGGGCTGGAAAGGATCTTGCAAGATCATCAGGTCCAGCCCCCTGCACTAGGCAGGAAAGACAACTGGGGTCAGGTGACCCCAGCAAGTTGACCGTTCAGTCTCCTCTTGAAGTGGTCTAGGGTAAGTGATTGCAGTACCTCTGGAGAAAGCCTATTCCACAGTCTGGGCAGTGGACACCCCAACTGTGAAGAAGTTTTTCCTAATGTTAAGCCTGAAATGGTCTTCCAGGAGTTTGTGGCCATTTCTCCTGCTTTTCCCCAAGGGTGCTCTGGTGAACAGTTATTCACCAAGCCCCTGATGTAGTCACCTGATGTAGCAATAAGCTGTTACCAAGTCCCCTCTCATCCTTCTATTTTTTAGTCCGAAGAGTCCCAGGCCCGTCAGCCTTTCTTTGTATGGCCTGCCATGCACGTCTCTGATCGTACAGGTGGCTCTTCTCTGAACGCTCTCAAGCTTTACCATGTCCTTGTTGAAGTGTGGCACCCAGAACTGGACACAGATGTTTATTTGGGACTTCCTGTGGACTCCATTCAGTATTCCAAGCTTCATCAGAGTTGAAGTAACATTGTTGGAGGTTAAGCACATAAACGTGACTTTAGATGACAGTGAGGGAGATTGTTGAGGTGCTGGTGGATGGGAAAACTTTTGTTTTCCTTAATTTGCTGAACTTCCCATCAAGTTGCTGCCCTGTGACAAATGGATGGAGGAGTGATGTGTGACAGCCTGGGAAGCCAAGGTGTTGGGGCTGACTTGAAGTTCCAGTGATGCACTGCATCAGAGTTTAGTTGGATATTGACAAGTTGAGTGTGACCGCTTCTGGTCCATACCTATGCACAGTACTCAGCTACAGAATATGCAAGAGCCAGTGCTTATGTCTGTAATAGCTCCACAGCTTATGCTTGCCAATTTCTGTCCCAAATTGACCCTTCTCTTCTGGACCAAATTGACCAGCCAGCTGATGACCCTGGATGCAGACCGTGCAAGTCTTCATGGTTATTTTCAACCATGTCAACTAGACAAAAGTTTAATGTAGAAATGCCTACCTGGGCTACAAACAAATAATTGTTTGGCTGTGTACTTAGACCCTTCACTCAAAGCTGGACTGTGTGCATCAATTGACATCCATACGAATTGACAAGTGATTATTCTCGGGAGAACTTGCTAACATATACAATGTTCTCAGTGATCAACAATTTCACTTGAAAGTTCTAAAGCTCCTTCATCCAATTTAACAAGGACTTCTTTACAAATATTAGGTGTACTGCTTTCATGATACTGGTACAGCAAAACATTTTATGATACTGGTACTGATGTTCCAGAGAGAACTTCTAAATGTTGCCTGAACCTAACCCTATCCATTCTAAGAGCAATAGAGTAAACTGTGACCTGTAAAAAAAACCAAACAAAAACACATGGTCTTCCACATAAAGGGTAACATTTCTAGGCTATGGCAATCATCATTTTGACTAACAATGAAATCATGGCATGATTTTAAATGACAGACCTTAGAGCATGAACAATAATCTTATCATCAATCACACTTAGTGAAGCACAGTATTATAATCTTATCTTATGCATTATATATAATTTGGCTCTAGACAAATTGAAACCACTGTTTAAATGTGCCAAAGTACATATAAGGTTTCTCCTCCATAATTCCAGGAATTAATTATCTATTAATGCTGGTTTTTATTCTACATTTTGGGTTATCTGTGTGACAATGTATCTTGGTTTATAATAAATGAACACTTTCTAAAAATGGATACAAAGGAACATCTTAAATTGATAATGATTTCCATTATCTGGTGCATTCAACTAAGAAGCATGAGAAGTTAGGCCAAAAATGGCTCAACGTAATTTTTAAAGACTGTCTTAAAACCCCACCACAAAGAAATCCAAAAAAAATAGCTATGCATAAAATGCTCAGATGATGTTCTGACTGCTAAGTGTTTCTCAGAGAGGTGCAGAAACTGGAGATGGATCTTCAAATACCACAGTATTTTTAACATCTATGAAAAGAAGTCAGAACCCGCTCAGCTCTTAAGATCCATCTACAGTTAGTAGTATTTTCTACTCCAAAATGTTACTGCTCCTGTTGATAACAGCTAGCAGTACAGGATAAATATTCCAAGCAAGTTCTAGAGGAAAACATTTTTTTTTTTCTTTGAACAGGTACTTCAGGCTAGGACTAGCTGCATGATTTGTACTGTTCCAAGTTCTTGAAGAAACAATTTGGAAACCAGGCTGGGAGGTGGTTTTTCCTCCAGTATTGCTGCCAGAAATGGAGAGATTAGCCCAGCATCTTAGTTGCCAAATAAATGGCTTGTCAAGATTTTATTATGCTTGTGCTTAAGGGCAGCCTTGTTTTTGACATTATCACAGGCACGTTTTAGAACTTTGCATAGCTAGAAGAGAGCTCTAACTCTGACAGCATTAGATAGTTTTGCTTCTGGGTCTTAACACATCATGTAATCTATCACTGACATAATCACTGTCATCTGATGGCTTCCATACAGTGCTCAAATGCACAGCACACACTGGCAATGGAAGGTCAAAGCTTATTTTAGCCCAAGGTTTGACTTTATTTACAAAGTAAATACTGGCAATATAGAATAAATTCTAGCCATCTTAACGTCTCTTAGTTTCTCCTTAAGGACTGGTTAAATCCCAAACTGCCTCCACCCAGAAAACTCACTCCTTGCTTCTTTTTATATCAGTGGTTCTTAACTTTTTCAGATGTAAGGTCCCCTTCCATGACTTTTCTTAACTTAACGGCACCCTCTGCACATGTGGTCACAGGGAGGCCATCCTTTCTCCCCACACAGGGGAGACATGCCCCTCCAATTTGCATCAATGCATGAAGCCCAGGGTGGGTTCATGCCTACTAAGAAGTACAGGGGTAGTAGCAGCACTTGTCCAACAATGCTACCCTGTGGACAGGATACAGGTGAGTCAGCAACCATAACCTCATAGTGGCTCCTCCCCTCAGGTTGGGCTGCAGTAGAGTACCTCCTTGTGCCATAGCTGCTTCCCAGCCCACCCTCACATAGTGCCACCCAGAAACAGAGGGATAGTGGGGTACTTAAACCCTGGTGGCAGCAAGGAGGCACTTTTAACAGGATCTCATGATATCCCAGTTAAGATTCACTATTTTATACTCAAGGAACACTTCCACACAAACATGGACATTTGGTTTGATTCATGGACTGTAAAACTAGGAGACACCTCAGAAGATCATTGGGTCCAGCTCCCTGCCCCAGGCAGGAAAAACAAATGGGGTCAGGTGACCCCAGCAAGGTGACCATTCAGTCTCCTCTTGAAGATTTCATAGTTTCATAGTTTGTAGGGTTGGAAGGGACCTGAGCAGATCATGTAGTCCGACCCCCTGCCATGGCAGGAAAGAATACTGGGGTCAAACGACCC
>NW_017728906.1:140356281-140386204 GCF_001723895.1 Crocodylus porosus
GGCTGTTCTGGTCCCTACTTAGGAAGACGGAGGCAAAGAAATCGTTAAACATGTTAGCTTTGCCGTCTGGTGTGACGACCAAGTTACCCATGTCGTCCTGCAAGGGCCCCACATTACCCAGGACCTTCTTTTTACCCCCTACGTATTTAAAAAAAGACTTCTTATTGTCCTTCCTTAATCTGGGAAGCTAGTCCCAGTTCCAGCTCTGCCTTGGCCTTCCTAAATGCCCCCCTACATCCCCGAGCAACTACAGAATAGCCCTCCCTGGTGATGACCCCTTTTTTCCACTGGGTATAAGCCTTCTTTTTAGCAAGGAGACATTCCTGGATTCTTTTGGTGAGCCACAGAGGCTTGTGTGCTCTCCTGCTCCCTTTGATCCTCGTTGGGATTACCTTCCCAAGGGTAGGCTATTGCACTATGTCTGGAGGAAGCTTATTACATAGCCTGGACACCCTAGCTGTGAAGAAGTTTTTCCTAATGTTGAGCCGGAAATGGCCTTTCAGGAGTTTGTGGCCATTACTCGTCCTTGACGGAGCCAAGAGTGAGTTTTCCTCAGAAGCGAGGCAGCTCCACCAAGAAGGAGAGAGGTAAGTAGTACCTACAGGCTATGGCGAGGACCTGCAGCACTATCAGAGATGCTGCCCTGGTGGTGCCACCCTCCCAGGGCTCCTCTGAGGCTGCCACCCAGACAGAGCCCATGGGGGACCTGGTGTCCACTTACCCCCCCATTCTGTGGGAGGAGCTGGGTGGGGACCCAGGCGGTAGGGATGAGGTCTGGTGACTCCCCTGCCTGCCCCTCCTGTGACTGTCTTCAGGCTCTGGAGGGGCAAGTGGTGGAGCTCCAGGCTGAGGTGAGCAAGCTGTGGGGGATTCAGGTGGAAGAGGATGAAATTGATATGTATTTTTGTTCTCTGCAGGGCCAGGAATCCACGGGAGAGACCCCCCACACAAAACACCCAACTAAACTATGGCAGCAGGTTACTGTCAAGTCCGGGGCCAAAGTGGCTCATACTATGCTGTGCCTACTCAGATCCCCCTTGTGAACAGGTATGTGGCCCTGGCCACCCTGGAGAAGAGGGTAGAAGAACATATCCCCAGTCATTGAGGCTGCTCCACCTATGTCACAGGTGGTGAAGAGGCAGCCCCTGAGGAAGAAGAGATGCAGAGTTCTGGTCACTGGGGACTCGATCCTTAGGGGAACTGATGGCCCAATCTGTCGCTCCGACCCCTTGTCGCGGGAGGTCTGCTGCATGCCCGGCGTGAGGATTCAGGATGTCACAGAGACCATCCCAAAAATCATTAAGCCCCTGGATTTTACCATCTAGTTTTGGTCCATGTGTGGACTAATGATAACTCTAAGGGTAAAACTGACTCCATCATGGAAGACTACAAGGCCATGGGTTGTCTACTCAAGGAGATGGGAGCCCAGGTGGTATTTTCCTCCATCCTCCCCGTAAGTGGATGGAGTAGACACCACGAGGCTTGTATTGGTGTAGTTAACCAGCAACTTCAGAGCTGGTACTATGAGGCAGGCTTCAGATTTCTGAACAATAACCCATATTTCTGGGCTGAGGGCATGCTAGGGTGGGATGGACTACATTTCTCAGCCAAGGGTAAATGCATTTTTTCCCCTAGGTTGGCTGATCTCATTCAGCAGGCTTTAAACTAGCTTCATGGGGGGAGGGGGCTGCCCAAAGAGGAAGGGATGTTTCCCCAACTAGCAAGGCGACAAGAGAAACAGAAACCCAGGTAAGCAACAATGGCACAGCAGTTCTGGGAGCGGGAGGGAGGTATGTGCACTCTCAGGAGGCCTCACATGTCTGTACATTAATGCATGTAGTATGGGGGGAAAGCAGGAGGAACTTTGCCTTCTGATAGCAGGGATGAATCCAGACTTAGTGGGGCTCAGAGAAACCTGGTGGGATCCTACCCATGACTGGGTGGTGGGTATTCAGGGATACACACTATATAGAAGGGACAGGGCTGGGAAGAAAGGCAGGGGGGTCGCC
Organism: Crocodylus porosus; assembly: GCF_001723895.1. Lineage (NCBI taxonomy): Eukaryota > Metazoa > Chordata > Crocodylia > Crocodylidae > Crocodylus > Crocodylus porosus. Next base: position 140,358,291 of record NW_017728906.1, read on the forward strand.
CTCTATGTCAAAGGGCAACTCACATTGTCAACAATTAGCTTTGGGGCAGACGAAGTTCAGACAGAGGCACTGTGGGTCAAACTTCAAGGGGGACAAGGCGAAAGGGATTTTACAGCGGGTGTCTACTATAGACCACCCTGCCAAGGGGTTGAGTTAGACCAGAATTTCTCAGTACAGCTTATGGAGGCAGTTAGGTCTGCAGATGTCATTGTCATGGGGACCTAAACTACCCAGACATCTGCTGGGAAGAGCAGTCAGCTAGGTCTGACTGTTCACATAGGTTCCTAGCTGAAATGCAGGAGGTTTACAGCCCCACTAGGGGAGATGCCTTGCTGGACCTGGTCTTGGCCACTGGGGATGACCTGTTGAGGGGACTGTAGGTCCTGGACCACCTGGTTGACAGTGATCATCGCCTGCTGGAATTCACCATCCGGCACAGGGTGTTGAGGGCTTATACCAAGACTAAAGCCCCTGACTTCAGAAGGGCCAACTTCAACGAATTTAGGAGATTAGTGAGGAAGGCACTGAGGGCCCAAAAGGTAGAGGATATGGGAGTCCATGAGGGATGGTCGTACCTTAAGGGGACGATTCTCCAGGCTCAGATTGCGACAGTCCCCAAGAGAAAGAAGCAAGGTAAGAGTGCTTTGAAACCCTCATGGCTCAGCAAAGGCACTTGAGAATGCCTGAGGGCCAAAAGGGAGGTGTACACCTGATGGAAGGGAGGAGCTATCACCAAGGAGGAATACTCCTCCTTGGCCCGTGAGTGTAGGAGGGCTATTAGGAAGGCCAAGGCGGGGGTGGAGCTCAGGATAGCGACCAGGATTAAGGACAACAAAAAGTCCTTCTTCAAATACACTGGGAGTAAGAAGAGGGCACTGGGTAATGTAGGGCCCCTGCTAGACTCAAATGGTAATCTTGTGGCTATACCAGATGAGAAAGCTGGAATCTTTAACAAGTGCTTTGCCTCTCTTTTCTTGGATGGGGATCAGGATAGCTCTCCCACCACAGGTAGGGGCAATCTTGGGGATAGCACTGCCAGGCCTTGGATCTGTGCAAATATAGTTAGGGCTCTTCTGGAAGGGCTGGATGTTTTTAAATCTGTGGGCTCTGATGCCCTCTACCCTTGGGTGTTGAGAGAGCTGGCAGGGGTCATTGCTGTGCCCTTGGCCTGGCTGTATGAGCCATCATGGTCCAGGGGCCAGGTGCCCAGAGATTGGAAACTAGCTAATGTGGTTCCCATTTATAAGAGAGGGAGAAAGGAGGACCCGGGAAACTATTGGCCCATAAGTCTCACATTGGTCTTGGGGAAAATCCTTGAAAAAATTATCAAGGATCACATTTGTGAGGGGCCAGCAGGGGAGATCGTGCCCAGGGGAAATCAACATGGGTTCATCAAAGGCAGATCCTGCCAGACCAACCTGATGGCCTTTTATGACCAGGTAACTAAATCCCTGGATGATGGTGTTGCTGTGGATGTAGTCTTTCTGGACTTTAAGAAGGCCTTTGACACTGTTTCTCACCCCATTCTCATTAATAAATTGAACAACTGTGGCATCGATGCCTACACAGTTGGATGGGTCAAAAATTGGCTGATGGGGCGCACCCAGAGAGTGGTGGTGGATGGGTCGTACTCAACCTGGTGGGATGTGAATAATGGGGTCACCCAGGGCTCAGTCCTGGGGCCTACACTGTTCAACAACTTCATCAGTGACTTGGACGAGGGGGTAGAAAACACGTCCAAGTTTGCTGATGACACCAAGATGTGGGGAGAGGTAGGCACGCTTAAAGGGAGAGAGAGAGGCTGCAATTAGATTTAGACAGACTACAGAAGTGGGAAGATGGTAACAGGATGGGGTTCAATGTAGATAAATGCAGGGTGCTGCACCTGGGGAGAAGGAATCCACAGCATACATACAAGCTGGGCAGCTCCCCCCTTGTGAGCACAGAGGCGGAAAGGGATCTTGGAGTCATTATTGACTCCAAGATGGACATGAGCCGCCAATGCCAGACCACAGTCAGCAAAGCCAACCGCACCTTGTCATGCATCCAAAGATGCATCTCAAGCCGGTCCAAAGAGGTGATATTGCCCTTCTATGCGACATTGGTCAGGCTGCAGTTGGAGTACTGCATCCAGTTCTGGCCACTGCACTTTAAGAAGAATGTGGCCTGCCTTGAGAGGGTTCAGAGAAGGGCCACCCACTTGGTTGGAGGGCAATAGGGCAGGCCCTATGGGGAGAAGCTGAGGGACCTGAACCTGTTCAGCCTCAGCTAGCTGAACTTGGGATTTGGTGGCTGCCTACAAACTCATTAGGGGAGATCAGCAGCAAATAGGAAGGGCCCCATTCCCTGCAGCAGCACCTGGGGTGGGGAGGAACAATGACCAGAAGCTGCTGGAGAATAGGTTCAGGTTAGAGATTAGGAGGCACTATTTCACTGTTAGGGTGGCTAGGATCTGGAACCAACTTCCTAGGGAAGTGGTCCTCACTCCTACCTTGGGTAAATTCAAAAATAGGTTGAACAAACACCTGTCTGAGGTTCTGTGATCCCAGTGTGTGCTTCTGCCAGTGTCAGGGGGATCAGACTAGATGATCTGTTCAGGTCCCTTCTGACCCCAAACTACTATGAAACTATGAAACTTCTGGCTTTCCCCAAAAGTGCCCTGGAGAACAGTTCTTCATCAAGCCCTTGATGTACTCCCTTGATCTAGCTATCAAGCTGCTACCAAGTCACCTCTTAGCCTTCTCTTTTCCAGGCTGAAGATTCCCAGGTCCTTCACCCTTCCCTTGTATGGCTTGCCATGCAAGTCTCTGATCATACATGGGCCCTTCTCTGCACTCCCTCAAGCTTTACCACATCCTTGTTGAAGTGCAGGGCCCAGAACTGTTTCCCCAGGGACAATTAGCACCGGCACACCTTACACTGCTGTTAGTTGTCCCTGGGGAATCCCTGTGCCACACACATTCTGGCATGCAGCAAGTTACCCCAAAGGTGGTAGGGGAGGCTGGGGCCAGCACTGGGCTAGCCCTAGCAGTCTTGCCTGGGGTCCTGAGGGCAATTTTGCATGTGGATCCTGGCCGGCAGCCACACCATGGCACATTATTCCACCTACAAATGTATCCTTATCTCTCACTTCTTTAAAAGATTTAAAATAACTTATTCTCAGCTCTTCCTCAGCTGCAACAAGAAGACGAAGTGCTGTTGTAGCATGGAAAGAAAATTGCTTTGGATGTTTGAATAGAAACAAGACATTTCACATGGTAAGCGGTAATGATGGGTACTTAGCACCATTTATTCTTATCACAAGGCCCCCTGACTGAGCAAAGTTTGTGATTGGCCCAAGAAGACTGAATCATTTCTGTCTGACAGGGCGTTAACAATTTAAATAATTACCTGTCATTATTACCTACTAAGTGCTGCTCCAACTGAGCTTTCCTTTGTGATCCATGCTAATTAAGGAGCTAAAGAGGCAATTCTTGTCCATGCCCTATGTGACCATTTAATCATCTTGAGAAGGCTGATATTTTCTTTCTTACCAAAAAGTCAACAAACTTCCTTGCAACACTGAACTTCATGCTTGCATGTTCTTCTTTCACCCTAGCTATTCTTAACTCTAATTTTAAAAAAGATGTTTTCATGAAGAGAGTGCTAAATTAGGAAGTTATGTTCATTGGCTACACCTCAAAAACTGAAAATAAAAATTACACGTTTTGTTTTTCAATTCCTCTACTGGAAATGATGCTTGAAACACCACTAAGATGCAACTTGTTCCACCTGTTTATTTAGGATCTGGGATATGGTACCAAGAGCCAGAAGTATGAGAGAACTTGGGACGCTAAGTCATTAGGACAGTTTACCTACCTTTAGCATTTAAATAGATGCAGATACAGTGACAACTGAGATTACTTTGTCACCACCTTAGCTAAATTATTACACTACACGTATGCCTGAAGACATACTTAAAACACGTGCCAACATTAAGATCTGGGAGGACTTGGCTGTAACCAACTCAAATGGTGTCACAACCTCAACTAAGTGGCAGCCTGGTTTGAGGTAAAATTTCTTGCCCACAAAACAGAAGGAAGGAAAAAAAGAGGAGGAAGGAAAAGGAGAAAAAATCCCAGCCTACGGTCTAATTTCCCTTTTGGAAAGACCTGTGATGTCTGAAAACAGATCTGTGGTTCAAGGACTGGACTCTTAAGGTACAGACAGAAGTGCATCTCCCCACTGGAACTGAGAATGCATTGCAGAAAGCATCCCAAGTTACAATGTCCCTCCAGACTAAACAGAAGTTCAGTGCTAGTTCCAGGGGAGAGGGGAATCTAGCTGCAGCTGGTTTCCACTAACAACAGCCCCTCCTCTTTGCCAGCCTGTCCCAGAAGTCCTTCTTGTGAAGATATCACTACTTATGACAAAGTAATTAACATTTACTAACTGTAATACAGTTTAAGGAGCCTTTAGAAAGTCTGTTCAAGGCATCTGGGCATAAAGCTGTTGTGCAATGATGTGGTGAGTTTTCTATAAGACCAAGGCTCTGTAGACAACTCAGCTATAAGAGCAGTAGGGATGCTACAGACTCAACATCTTTGGTTTCATTTTCCTTCCTTCCATTTTATTTTTGTTTTCATAACCATGTAATAGCATAATTTATATGGATTCATTTTTTAAAGCAGAGGTAGGGTTTGAAAGGCTGGATTCCTTTGTTTTACTCCCAGCTCTATCACTCGACTTATAAATGAGGCATGTGAAATGCTTTATACCCATTCCTCAGTCCCCATATTTTTAAAGAAGGCCAACCTATTTCATGGCCAGCCAGGGCTGTGAAGTACAATAAATATTGGTTATAGTTTTCTGAAATAAAATAACACGAATAAACAAATAATGACAAATGATCACTGAAGAGCAAAGTCCTCCAATTTATATTACTACATAAAATTAAATATAACATACACATATATACACACATACATATATACAGGTTTTCCTTGCTTTATGCGAGTTCTGTATGTGTGAATTCGCTCTTATGCGATGACACTTTTTATACCAAAAATTCCTTATACACAAAGTAAATTCACTCTTATGCAATCAGTGTGCACACAGTCAGCTGCTTTGTTCAGTGCATTGTGGGAGTGACGTGCATCAAAATAGTCTCCTGTGTAGATCTGTGCTCCTTGCTCATTGTCTGCGACAGGTGTTTCTGTAGTTGCCATCCCCAATATAATAACAATGTGCTTGTGTGTACTGTCTGCTGTTGGTGAGTACCAAAACTGTCATGTAAAAGTGCTGAAAATGGGTCTGGGGGTCAGTACAGTCGAGGTCTTGGAATGTATCCCTGTTCATTGTAAAGCTGATTCCCTTTACGCAAATTCAAGTTATACGCCATTTTCCAGGAATGCATGTACAGCATAAAGCGGGGAAAACCTGTACATACATACACATATATAGATATACATTCTAATATTATAAAAGCTGTAGTCTAGTGTCCATCTGTCATGATGATGAGGACACAGGACAGAGCAAGGGCAGGGGTGTTGCACAATTGGCAGTTCGTTCCCTGGAGGCGCGCAGAGATCACAGACACACAGACATCAGTCGGCACTTAAGGGTCTATTTGCTTGCAAGCAAGGCCAGAGAAGGGAGCTCAGATCAGATCAGTCTCAGGCCCCTGATTGTGTTTGCAAGCGGCATTTATCTCCTCAAATCTCCTGGGCACGTGTGCAGACACAGAAGTTCTTGCAGCTTACTTCCGTTTCATACAAACGGACATGTAACTACATCATCACATACATCGCATGTAAAGTATAATTAGTCATTTGAGTAGGGAGGGCGGAGAGGTAAATATGCAACACCTAATTAAGCATGCTCAATGCCACAAGGGTTCATCAACAGTTCATTCCCCAAGGCTATGCAGTTAAATTCCAGTTTCTGTAATCAACATGTGAAAGAGTAAGGAGGATGAAAGAAGAACCTTGGGCAGTGTTCTTTTCTTATCAAGAGCAAGATGCAAGCTGTGCAATTCTAACAGGGGCAAGGCCATCCATGCCCCTCTGCCCCACTCTCTGGAGGCAGCAGAAACAGAGTGGACAGAGCTGGCCTTGCCCCCGCCCTTGCTCCTTGGAGTGGAGGTGGCGGCAACAGTATGGTGGGGAGTGGGGTTGGGGCACCACAGGGGGTGCTCCTTGTGGATCACCCCCTCTTTCTCTTCTGCTCTGCTCCCTTCTGACACTGGGCCGGGGGGAAAGGGCATGGGCTGATATGGTGGCAGCAGGGTGGAGGTGAGGAACAAGCCCAAAGCAGGGGGCACTGGCCCACCGTGACAGTGGGAGGTGGGAAGCAGCAAGCCTGGGCTGATGCGGGGAGGCAGAGGGATGGGATGAGCAGGCCCAGCTCCAAAATGGTGGCAGGGAGGGTGGGGAGGCATGTCAGGCCCAGCCCTGCCCCAGAACAGAAGGTTGGGGGACAGGCCCAGTGCTGGCCCAGCCCCACAATGGCAGCGGGGGGGTGGAGGGCATGCCAAGCCCAGCTTGGGCACAAACTGGAGAGTATGGAGGGGGCACACTGGGCCCAGCCCAGCCCACCCCTCAAATGGTAGTGGGGAGGTTGGGGGGGGTCAGCCTGGCCCCAAAAAGCTGGGGGGAGGGACGAGTCTGGCCCTGCAACTCCAGCGGGGTGGGTTGGGGGCCAGGCCCAGCCCAGCCCAGCCCAGCAGCCCAGCGGGGGAAAGGGGAAGCAGGCCAGGCCCCAAAGTTGGTGGGGGGAGCTGGACACAGACCTCTGTCCCCACCTGTCATTCACACGTGTGTTAACTGCAGGGAAACTGCCATATGGGTTACATAATAAATATAGCTCAGTCCTACAAATGAAAGTTATTCTTTAAGATTAAATGTTTTTGATTGAATCAAATGTAGTGTCTCAATCCCAAATCATTCTGGCAGAGAGTCGTACATTGCTGTCATAATTCCATCAGAAATTAGGAAATGTCATAGTTATTTTATATTTTGGCTTACATACAGTAATTACATCCTGCTCTTATGAAGGGAAGTTATTTTACTTGAGTAAGGTGGTTGCTTGAGATTTAAGGTCTAATTCTGTACTGAACTTCAGAAAAACAGCCTGCAGAGGTTGAACTTTTCCTGTGTTTTGAGATTCAACTATGGCAAGATTAGACTTGTAATCACACAAGTGATCTCAAAGATTGCTTAGAGAGAACAGAAGCCCTTTCTCAAAAATCACAAACCCTTTCAAATTAAACTTTCCAAGAGTTCACTAGAACTCTACTGCTGATATTTTCTCCTTATCCTTTAAAGTCTGAAGGATGTGTGACACCAAGGCTAAAAACAGATGTCACATATCTCCCTAAAGGAAGCAGTGTATCCTGGGATCCTATGCTGCAAAAACTCATTTTCTGAACGTTAAGTACCTGTGAAATATGCAAGATAAAATATGCTAACATTTTTTCTTGAATAATTGTAGCTTCTTCAAGTTAATTTCCATTCATTTCAGGGACAAACTATGCGTGTACAGGCCTATGTCATTCTTCTTTTCTCCCAGGTTTTGATCTGGATCAATCATTACCACCTCAAATTCGGTATCCATTTTTAGCCCACATATGGAGGTCTTATTAATAGATATATTATAGGTCATCCAAAGATATGTTGTGCTAGATTGACCTTCATTTATAAGATAACTGATTTCCTGGACAAAGGAAATAGTACATCTAATATGTCTTGATATCCTGAAAGCATCTGATATGATGCTACATGGGAAATTAAGCAACACAAAGAAGAGGTTTGGTAAAAGAATTGTGATGGGGATAAGAAATTGATGAAGTGAGGGACCAAAACCAGGTTGTGTCGAAACAAAAACTGTTGGGGTGGAAGTAAGTTATTAGTGGAGTTTAGCAAGAGGGACTGGCCTCTCATCCCTTGCCCCCTCCTGCGTACCTTTCCCTTCCCTTCCCACCCTTGGTCCATGCCATCCTCTACTACTTGCACCCACCTGCCATCCCCAGTACTTGACCCACACCCAGCTACTCATCCTCCCAACCTGCCCCCCTACAATACCTGGTCCTGCAGCCACTCCCCTCCCTACCCCCGTTACTGTATTCCTGTCTCTCTCTCTCCGTCACTATGTGCTATGCTGCCAGGTGACTCCACTACTGCATGCCTGTGCCAGGTCACATGCCACTGTGCATCTCTGTGCTGGGTCCCATGGCACCACGGGCCTTGCTGAGTGGATTTCTGCTGCCTTTCCTGACTGCAGGTACTGCAATTTCATTTGACATTCGATTCTAAGATGAGCTTGTTTTCCCACAGGACTTGAGTAAATAGAATAAAAAGAATGCAAATGCATGCAGCCAGAATGTTTTTACTCCAAATGAAAATCACAGACCACCTTGTGTCAGTAACAATTTGTTCTTTCTAAACATACAGGAAGAACAGCAGCATTTCACCTACCCTCAGGTATATATAATTCATTATTATTCAGCTTTCCCAAAATGAGTCACTCAAATGTCAGTTATTTAGAGCTACTGCTTTGATGTGATAAGCCATGTCAAGTTGTTTATATTCATTGTAGGATGCAGAGAATTAATCAGAACATTGAAAATTTCAGTGCCATATTTAGGAGCCATCTTAAATATGAACATCCCTTTGTAAAATACTGGATGCTCTGGATCTCAAGAAGCTATATTTCCAGGACACTGCAGTAGCCACCTCAATATGCAATTGCAATATTATCCTATTCTTTTACTACCCCATGCCCATCATTTGCATCTCTACCTCCCTGCCTTCCTCATTCAAACAGGTGGAACTATGGTTCATAAGTGAAAGTATTTACCAACATAAGCACCAGGATGCCAGGAATTACTTTCAGTTGTTTTTTTTTTTATCCATGGTAGTTCTGTTAGACATTTTTTATAATCCTCTTCGCAGGCTTAGGCATCAGCAGCTTCCATATTTTCCGAGCAGTGTGAATGACAACTGAGCACAACCAGGTGTGTTAGGATAAGAGGAATTAGTAATCTATTTGATCATCAGTCACCAGCTTACCAGTCACACATTTCAGGATCACCCATGCTCCAGGTGCAAACTGGAACCAAGCTCTAGTAACCTGACAGGAGCTATCCAGTTCCATGCAAGAGTGCGAGGGGCACACACTGCAATCCAAATAGCTTCCCATTCTGGGTGAAGCTAGATAGCTAAAAACAATTCTTGTATTTTCTCACATACAAAATGCACCTTTTCTCCTCAAAGTCAGCTCCCTAACATTGAGGATGGAGGATCTATTAGGAAAGGAAGGTCTTTTCTCTGCTGAAAAAGCAGCAAGCCTGGAGACTGTGCGTGCCATGCAGCTACCAAAATGATTGATGCTTACGTGACTCAGAAAGCTGAAGGGGTAGAGTCCAACATTAACCCTCTCTGTTTGTAGCTATTGGTTGAGCACTGTACTTTGTGCCTGAAGCAGCAAGTGATCAGTAATATCTGGATGAGGCTTGTGATGTGGAAACAACATTTTATTTATAAGAAAGTATATAAAGAATCAATTAAAGAAATACTGTCATTCTACTGCCTTTGCAAAGGTCTGAGGCCTAACTTTGTATGACAGAATGAATCCTCCTAAGAACATAGAGGGCACTTTTACATGTGCTCTGCGGATGGGGAGGAGGCAGCACTTGAAAATGGCAGCGGGGCGGGGGTTGAACTAAAGCTCATTCAACGAGTTTTAATTTAAGCTCTCCCACTGGCATTTTTAAGCACGGGGACACTGATACATGAGACAAAGGAGGCTGCTGGAGTGCGGCAGTTGCCACGCTCCACCAGACTCGATTAATCAAATTTGCTCCGATGCACTGGAATTCCAGCATATCAGAGCAGCCTCAGTGCTCGTGTATAGGTGCCCAGAGTGTCCAAGAAGTATGGTATCCCAAGAGACAGCCTACCAGCCAGGAAGTTCCTGTTGCGTGTTGCCTACTGTCTTTTTGGAAGGCACACTTCCTGGACGCTCTATATTCCATGTTTCCAGGAGGACTTACTCTAAGTCACACAATCAGCCATGGCTCTTGAAAATTTTTTTAAACATGTTCCGTCTTTGAAAACAAGCTGTATGTTTTAATTGGGGGATTGCTACATGGAAAAAAATATGATATATGTGGACCTAAACAGTACAGTAAGATTGAGAACAAAATGCTGGATTCCACCGATACCAGATTAGAAATGAGAAAATTGCTCAAATTATGTGGTATTTTGGAGCAGTCCAAAGATTTGTGGCCACATAGTTCAGAAGGTCCTACCTGCAGTGAATAAATCAACTAGCACATCTTCAAACTTTTTTCTGAAGAGTTTGGCACGAATCACCCCATTAATTTACACTCATTTTATATTTTTAAGGTTATCTGCATAAATACAAGGATTAGAAAGTGATTTAAAAAATAGAGTACTGAGAATCTACAGCATGATTAAATAGCAAAGGCTTTGAACCATGGCAAATTCTGCACCTGAGAAATGCATGGGGACTTTATCTCATTTTCCATCCCCACTATTAGTTAGTACCATCAAAGATATATACAGAGATATATTCTAAGATCTTTAACTAGTCATTTCTAGATGAATTCCCTAGCAATTGAATTGAGAAATGACCAAGTAAGAGTACACATTGGTTAACTACATAGTTTAAAATCATCTAAGACGATTAACTGTATATTTATTGAAATAACCCCATACTCAAAAAATGAATCTCTCATAATTTTGAGTGATGTTATGTAATTATGCTAGATGGTAGATGGAACCCTTCATGGTATTCTTGCCACTTTGTTTTCTCAGTTCAGAAAGCAGACTGCCATTTCATTTGTGCCATGTCCGAACTGTTAGAGCATACCATATTTATTATGCTTTTTCTACTATCCAAAGACCCAAATTCTCTTTCACTTAAAGGTTATGATGTTTATTTTCTCAGCTCAGCCAAAGTTACACACTTCTTAAATCATTCCTTTTTGACTGACTGACTAGAGAAGAATCAACACAAGAGAGATAATTTGGGTTTTAAATTTGCATACAACAATTTATGGCTCAAGCAACCTTAACAAAATATGAGTTATTCCTGCTAATGAATGAAACATTACATCTTGGTTTAAGAAGGTTAAGACTGTAAAAGTTTAAAGAAATATATTAACATACAAAATGGTTAGTATGAAATAATTTATTTCATGTAAGAAATGAACACAAAACGAGCTTCTCTAAAGCCACTATTATAGCCCCTATCCACCAGGGAAGTCAGTTTACATTCAGCAAACAGCTACCCCTGAATGAAAAAAATTAGAAGAATGGACACAAAACTAGTATACATTGGTGTAACTTAACTAAGCATATTGTTACTCACTCTCTGAGGAGTATCCTTACCATAGAAAAGTGACTTAAGCCACTGTGAGGCTGTGTGTCCACTCCAATAATACAGTCAATTTACTCTGGAGTAAACATTTAAAGAGGCAGGGTGGGAAGAAGAACTTTAGATTTTAAGACCTACTACACAACCTATAACCAACATGATTATTTTCCACATAAGATCTAGTTTTGTCTTGTAAATTAATGTGTAGGTCGATAGAAATATAAATTGATTGCATACCACACATGCAAGTCGGTATCAAAGGTTGGAGGAAATTAAAATAGAGTTGACATATTTACCTTAGAAGGGGGTTGGAAAATTTTACAAGTCTCAATTTTTGTCACCTTTAGTATTTGATTGGGATTCTGTATCTGACAATCTGCCTTTCCAGGGTTTCTAGTTATTTGAATGTAAAGATTAATGTATTTATGTTAATAGCATTTATAGACTTACTTTCTCGCATTGGCAGCAGCAGCATCGTTGGTATGAGGTTGACAGTCTTCAAGTAAATAGGCAAGTCATTGGATAGTTTGTAGGCAACTACAGAGGCCAATCTAAGATCTATATATTCAACTGAGGCGATGGCAAATAATTCCAGGAGGAAAGCGTAGATCCTAGTTATGCTTGCTCACTATATATCTATAGTATATTATAGCATATATTATCAAAAGGATTCACCCCAGTTCCGTGCATATAGTTGACCATCCAAAACATAATTATGTCCCCTGACAGAAGCACATACATCAGAACTGTCTTTATCATGTGAATACTTTCTTTACAGGGATAAATGAACTGCTACTGTAGCAATAACTTACTTTCTAAGATATTTGGAATCAAAGGACTTTCAGTGCCCCCCAAAATATAACTGAAAGGTAAATTAAAGTAATTCTTGCAATTACAGGTAGCAGGATCTAATAAACAAATATCTGATCCAATATGAAACTATAGTCCAATAGAAAAATGACATTGGAAAACCCAGAAATAGAAAAGGCCATGCTCCTTTACCATTCTTCGTAAGGTCACCACAGTATATACATTGATCTATGTAAACATGGGGGAGTGAGAATCATCCTGAAATGTTCCAAATAGGCTTAATTTGCTATGAATAGTTGTTTCTGAAACTTCGTCAAAATACTAAGTGAGGGAATGCCTAGATAAGGTGGATTCTGTTTGGGAAAGCCGAAGGAACTGAGATTAAAGAGCAGGAAAATAAAAACCCAATGTGTGAGGCATAGCAAAGATTCCACTGAATCATACACCTCTCTATTGTCTGAAGGTACCCTACAAAATACACATAAAAAACCTGGCTAAGAAAAGAGATGGTACATAGAAAAATGTACCAACTAGAATAAAAACAACATCATGGGTATATAAGATAAGTCTTTAGCACTTTTCTGTAAAATTATTTAACAAATAAAAAACTTGTTTGGCTGCTCTGCATGTAAAACGGTTGTTGCAGAGCTTCCCATTTCTGTATGTTTGGTTTGAGGGACAGTCTCATTCCCTTTCTGATGATCGGACATTGACTAAATGATATTTTAGCTAAAACATGATGCTCTCAAAGAAATGTTATAGAATGAAAAATACGATCTCTTTTCAAGACCAATAGCCAACGTAAGCTGTCATTCACAAGTTTACTGACTCAAAAGACAAGACTTCTAAGAACAGAAACAATTACATTGTAAAGAAAAGAACTTGTTACACACAACCGGTGGACTGAGGAAACATCTAGAGAAGTACTAAAGCACTTAACTGGAGAAATAATCACTTTTTGTTAGTAGCAGTAACAAAGAGTTACATTATAGTAGTGCCTAAAAGCTCCAATTTGGATTGAGTCACCATTGTGCTAGGGTCTTGTACAAACAGAAGAGAAAATCTCTTCGCTTAATGATTGACTTTGATTTATTAAAATGTGCAGTCCAGTAGTCCAGTTGTAACATTCACTACTTCTGGATCACCCGAGATCAGTGACAGTGCAGTACTTTGTTCTACCTACACTTGTAAAGATTTTAAGTTATTATTTTTCTTACTTGCACTCCTAGTACGGGACCAATACCACATTATACTAGCTGCTGTAAAAACACAGAGTAAAAGGACGCTTTCTGCCAAGAAGAGCACTTTTTCCACAACATTCAGGCATTTTATCTTTCAGCAATACTTAACTAATACTAACTTGAGAAGATCACACTTCAATTAATAGACAAACATAGATGTTTGCTAATTTAGCATTAATTCAGGCCTTGGGAATATTTAATGTGTTAAATAAACTTTTGATCTTCCACGTACTTTGAATAAATTCCAGGTAACCGTCTTATTCATGGAATCTAATATGGTTTTACATTTGTATACCTTGAGGATTTATCCCTTTCCCTAGGTCTCTGCCTTGATAAATAAAATAAGTAGAAACATTTGAATTAATGAACTCCAGTTAGAGCTGGTCAAAGATTTCTCCAACAGTATGCGCTTATATTAGACAATACCAATTAAAAAAAAACCCAAATCTTTCAATTATAGGTCAATTTCAAGAAAACTGAAAACATCCATTAAACATCTGTAAGGTGAAAATTGATCATTTCAATTGTTTGCTGTGAAAAATGACTTTTCAGACCAAAATTTACTTGTATCTATATAATTATCTTACAGTAATATAAAATAAAAATCATAATTTAAAATGATTACATTATTTTGCAAAATGCCAGAAGCTCCTGGAAAGGGGAAAACAAACAAATGTATGCTAAACTTGAAGTCTGAAGTCTAGCAGCACAAAGCTCTCACTGGAGGTCCTTCAGGACTGGAATTTACTTCCCTTACCCCAAACTAGAGTGCGTTAACTTTCAGGTTATATTTGAAAGTCTTTTTACTCGCTAAGGTTTTTTATTTTCTGGAAGGAAAAAATGGAGTGAAAAAGTCTAACAAGCACAAGCAAGTCTCAATGTACCGTATGTATTCTAATATACGATGAACCTGAATATAAGACAACCCCCCCACCGCAATAATTAAATTATATAAATGGAAAATTTATAAATGTGTTATAGTTTTCCAGGCATAAAATCTAAGAATTGAAAGGTTGTCTTGAATCCCCACCCCACCAGCTATAGGAGGAAAAGCACTGGCTGGAGGGGGTGGGGGTCAGGTGGCTCCCTTGCCCTTTGTCCCATCCACTTTTTCCCCCTGAAATCTTCCTGCCCCCTCAGCCACCTTGAATCCCCATCCCAGCTCTCCCCAGCATCTGCACCTCCCCCTTCCTCCCACTCTGCCTCTCCCCACCAACTTCCCAAACCTCTGCTTCTTCTCCCCAAACAACCCTCAGTCCCTGCCCCTTATGCCCCTGTTCTCTGTATTTTTGGCTTCTTCCCCTCAGCATCCCTCTTTCCCCTGCTTACTGTCAGATGATGCTGGAGCTGCTCCATCCTGAAGCACAGCCCATGGAAACTCAGCCGTTGCCTGGCCATGAAGCAGTGTTGGCACTACTGATTGGCTGGGCAGGGGAAGGTGTTTGCACGTGCTTCAATCCCAGGAAAGAACCCAGCCCACCCCAGAGCCAGCTGTGTCTGACACTAGGGGGGAAGGGAGAAGTTCAGCGGAGCAGAAATTGCATGGGGAGGGCATCAGGAGGCTGCTATGCATGCCAAATTCCTGTTCTGTTACAGGTGTAGACCAGTATTTATGCACATAAACCAGTATACAAGCCATGTCTGTAACTGGCCTCTAAGTATGAGGGGCTCCCCCACCGCCATGCTGATTGGGGGAGAACCTCATTATATAAATACAGTATCTAACTAATAACACGAGGTGCCTGTAGACATGCTAGGGGGCTGCTCCGACACACTGTAATTACAGCATATTGGAGCAGACTCAATTAATCAACTCTGATGGAGCATGCTAATTAGCCAGTCTCCACATCTCATGCATCAGTGTCCCCATGCTTCAGAATGGTGGCAGAGGTGCTTTAAAATTCATTCAATAAGCTTTAAACCACCCCCACCACCATTTTAAAACATGAACACTGATACACTGAGGGCACTTTAATTAGAACAACTCTCACAGCCGCTCTAATTAAAAGCACCCCTCCCCTCCTCCAGAGCATGTGTAAAAATGCTCAAAAATAATACCAACAACATTTAAATGTCAACATGTGTATTTTTATGTATATAGGATTTTATAAAATGGCATTATGCAAACAAGAAAAATTAGTAGCTAAATACGGTTTAAAAATATTAAAAATTATTTTTTAAGAAGTCCTGTATATAAGAAATAGGTTGATTCAAGCTTTCCCTATCCAGTAAAATCAATACTTGAAGTCTGAATCAGAACAACTTTTAAATAAATTTATTCAAACACATGGAAGATAGCTACTCCACTGCTGAGCAGACAAAACATGCAAAATGATTTTTTTTTTCTGTTTATACTGTGAGAACCTTCAAGTGGCTGGGTACACTGGCTTCCTAGCTGTTTTTTCCTAAGCAAGCTGTTAAAGAGAAAAAGGAGACATGGAGGTTGCCCTCAGTATTTTATAAATATCAGTGGCTTTGTAGTCATTCCTTTACATATAGATCAACAGTACTTGCATAATTGGTAATTTCAGAATTGCCCAAGTGTACCAGAGATGAATAGCATATTATTTTCTACTGATTCTTTGAATCTGCATATGTAAAATTAAATGGATTTTGTATCTCATTTTCATAACACTAAATCAGACTACTCTTTCCCATATTTTATGGATTCAGTTCATGGCATGAGATTCAAAGCAATGTAAAAATTTCAATTTCATGGATTGCTTTGGTATACTGATTGTAAGGCTCTGTCCTTAATAATACTTGCTCTAACACACACACTACTGTTACTGGAAAAAAACAACTTCTTTTTAAGTAGTACTATTAGCTTCCTACATTGTGAAGCTGAATAGTGACTAAGTGGCCTCAACTGTAATGCTGTATGGTTGAACATCACACAGAGGCCAGTACATAAGACCTATAATTTAAGTATTTGGTCATTGTAGTTATGAGTAAAATTTAGTTGAACTGATTAGACTGACCCTGGTCTTCAGTTACTGGTTTGGAATATGAAGTAGGAACCTTCATTAAGCTAGATGGCTGACTATCCTAGGTAACTTTATTTAGTGAAGAGTTTCCACGTAAGGTTGCTAAAGTATAGATAATATTTTTAGATTTGTTTTATGTCAAGATTTTTTAACAATTCTCTGGAATATTATATCAAATTGATCAATTCTCCATAAAGAATCTAATTACCTGGTGGGGGTGTCTTACAATCAGGGCCATCTTATATTCAAGTAAATGTGTTATTTCTTATTCAAATGGACTGCTCTAACCTATCCTTGTGGTGGGTCTTCATCAGTATGTTTGCCCAATATGGGCCATGTGTTCATGGTTTAGGAATTATTGGAGTGGCAAATCTATTCACAAATATAGTCCAGACATTGTGATTCACTTCACATGTATTGTGAAGTGTTGACCCTGAAAACTAATGGATATGCTAACTTTAAAGTTTGGCTGCAATGGGGATGCCTCTGATAGCACTGAAGCAAATCTGTAAGCATACAATAAATTATATACTGTATATACTATATGAATTCAATTACAGCATACTTTCCCTGGTAGATTGAAAGCTCCTGATGAATTTTGCATACCAAGAAATTTAGTAGAGAGTGGTCCAGCTCCTGCTGCCCAGGAAATCATAACTACTTACACTTTCATACTTACCTCTTGAAATTCACCCCTGTATACTGAACCAGCACAAAATATAAGATATCATTTCACTCTTACTAATATCAAAATTAAGCTTAATTTGGACATGGGTAGACTGCAAATCCTGTACTTGTCCCATGCACAAGACTTTAATTTCAACATACTACATACTCTTCAGTGCATATAACACAAATATATGGATTAAAATGAAATGCAGATTCCCCAAAGGGGGCCAACTTCTCTTCTAACAATGTGCAATAAAAGGCAAATTCTGAAATATTAAGAAAGCTAGTATTTAATAATCAGTCATTCAACCATTCAAGTATATTTCTAAGGTCTCATCTAGGACAATTAGCAGGGATATTTTAACATGTTTTATAAAAGCTACCCTAAAAATAATTTAATGTGAAAGGCCCAATCCTGCCTTTTGAGAACAATTTTGCTATTTACTCTAATGGAAGGAAGACTGAAACAAAGAACATTCCAAATGCAATAAAAAGCATAAAGCATAAAGCTCAGTAAAAAGTACAAGGCAAAGAATGGAATAGTGCACTGTGGTTTTATTGATGGCAGCAATAACAATTTGCTTCTTTCATCTGTAAAAAGTACTTTGCTTCAAACAACTAGAACTTTTAAAAAGTCTCTTTTGCGTGGTCATTTCTGAGTTTGTCCTGATCACGCCAGCCTTCTGTATTGCATCTTATTCCTTAGGAAAAGTCAGTTCTTCTAGATGTCTTGAGCAACATGGGGCTATCAGCGAGACAGTGACTTTTCTTCTGAGAAAACTGCTAAATGAAAAGATAAGACATGTAATCAACCAACATCTCTGCCTTTTGAGCAATGATCACTTTATCCCTATTTTTCAGCCAAAAGAATATGTATAGACGCTCAGCGTTAGGCTGGTGCTGTAGCCATGATGGTCCAGGAATTATGCAAAAGGCAAGCTTTTAAATGCAAAACATTTTTCTTCAGCTGGCCTGAGGAATGCCTTGCATTAGAAAGCTTGTCTAACTTTATTCCAACTATACACTTGATCCAATAAAAGATATCACCCCCCCCCCGCAAAATATGCCTATCATATCTTAAACTGCATTTATAAGGAAATACCATATTTACTCAAATATAAAAGATGACCTTCTGATAATTAAATGAGAAATGTCTGTTTAATATGATTTCCAGGTATAGAATTTAATTACTGGAGGTTTGCCTTGAATTTGTTCCCCTTCCACTAATATAGAAGGGAAAATAAATTTGGGGGAAGGAGGTTCAGGTGGCCCACTTGCCCTCTGTCACCCAACTTTTTCTCCCTGCAGCTACTGCCAGACGCTACTCTCCCTGAGCACAGGGAAGTGATGACCAAATCTGTAATAATAATAGACTTAGTCTGTCTGTCAGGAGCACTCTAATTGGTTGACTCAGCAGCCAATCACAATGCTTACTGAAACAACCAGAGTGCTCTGAACAGACAGAATAAGCGGTGTTACAGGCAGTCCTCAATTTACGACTTTGAGTTGCAATGAACGTCACTTACCATTATAAGTTGACACCTCTTTCTGACATTCCAACATGGGTTTCATCTTTACGACAGCTGATACTACATGTTGCTGCTAAGTGATGGAAGGGGAGGGGAAAGGGGCATGGTGGGGCAGATCAACGCCCCCTGTGGTGAGGGAGGACTGAGATAAGCGCTGCCCAGCCAGGGCTGGGTGGGCGTGGGGCAGCTCCTGGCACTGCATGCTGGTAGCTCAACCATCAGTTCCCACTGGTGCTCCCACCGCTAGTCCAGGTGGGCATAGCGTGTGCCCACCAATCTGGTCGGGGGGGGGGGTGCGCAGGCGGGCCAAGGCTGCATTGGATTGCACTCCAGGCAGGCGGCAGGGGTGTATGTGTATAAATAACGAAAAACATTTTGGAAGTAAACTATTTAAATGAACCCAAGTCCCATTTTCAAATAATTGGTCAAGCATTTAGGAACTTAAATCTTTTAGCATTTAATAAGTCTTAATCTAAGGGCATGGCAAACATGTGTAGCAACTACTATGATCTGTTACATCTGCCTGAGCTTCTGGCAATACAAGTGAACTAAATCACCCTAACTTTGATTCTGAATGAAACAGGGTTAAACCTGGAGGTACTGTTATGCTTATATTGCTACATGAAACTTGCAAAAATAACAGTTGTATTGCTATCAAAGGATACTGATACATGCCATGATGGCATGTATCAGTATCCTTTGATAGCAATACAATTGTTACACCTTTCTAAACTCTGATTTGCTTTTGCAAATGGGATGCAGGCATTAAAAAAAATACCTCTCTTTTAAAGCTTTAAAAATTTTTTATTATAATTTCAGCATGCTATTTAATGCTTCTACAGAAGCTGTTTAATGCTTGTACAAAATTAAACTGTACATAAAATGCATAAAGAATACAAACTACTTCCTTGAGGAGCAATAACTAACTAACCGTGTAGGGTTAGGGAGAAACATAGAAAGGCAAATTAAGATGAAGCTAACCCCCAATGAGTTTCTTACATTTACCTTTAATGAAACTTCTAAATGGAACAATTATCAGGTTTTCACTCCATGCCAAAACAGTATCAAATTATGCCTTTCAGATGAAATGCCACCCCATTAAAAGTTATAAGAAGCAACAGAAAGAAAGAAATATATTTCTAGCCTCTGTACCTCTGATGTCATCTACAAACAGGACAACATTTAGAGCCTTTCACCTATTACATTAGATCAAGCTCACACAGTCCTTTCATTGTTCAAAGGATTTATCAGCAAACACCTTTTGGGAAACCTCACTGCATTACAGAGACCAGGAGGAATAAGTTTGAAGACTTACCTGGAAATATTACAAAATATGTAAGCTTAAATATAAGCATTCACTGACCTCATATAAATACTACATTTACTTGATTCTAAGATGAGGTTTTTCTCCCACCATTGAACATAGGGAAAAAAGCCCATCCCAGAATCAAGTAGGAGGCCGGTTAGGGGCAAGAGAGGAGAAAGGCAGCTGCTGTGGCTCAGGCTCCAGCCCCTACCCAGGGTTGACGCCATACCTGCAGCTGCTGTCTGCTCACCCCAGCATCACCAGCTCACTCCTGCAGCCTTTTCTTCACATGCAGTCCCACCCAGGCTCTGTTCCCTCACCGGACCCTTTCCCTCCCCCTACCCTTTCTCCACACTGCCAGGCTCTCCAACTCAGTCCCATAGCAGCGGTACACAGCATGACTGGATGCTGGAGGCATGCTTAGTGCCCCAGGATAGAACAGGGTGAAGCCTACCAATGCGGAGCAAAGGTTAAAGTGCAGGAGAAGGGAGTACGGGAGGGTGAAGTCAGGGGGGGAATAAGGAGCAGATGCTGCAGGGGGCAGATGTGGCAGAGGGACAGGCACAAGCAGCACGGGCAAGCTGCTTGACCTCCCCACATCACCTGCCTCCCCACTGCCTGCCTCTTGCAGCAGAGGGAGGGATTTATTAGAGGCAACCCTCCAATAATTAGATACTATACATGGAAAAATTACAAGAAATTAATACATTTTCCATGCATAGAATCTAATTATTGTAGAGGGTTGTCTTAAAATCAGAAACATCTCAGACTTGAGTAAGTATGGTAAATCTCCCCCCTAATTAATGAATTCACTCAGACAGCCAAATAATTAAGTGTGATTTGGTTTTAAGTAATTCATTTCTGGTGTAAAAGTGGATCATATTTTATTATATTTCATATTATATTCTTACTCATAATTAGTTTTGTTTGGTATTGAAACCTTATATGCTATGTTTTATATTTTAAACAGTGTATATGTAATCATAATTCTTGATGTTTCTCCTTATAACAGGCAAAAAGAACAAGTCAATTCTTTTCATCTACATATCAGTCAGTCTGCTAATTACATTGTCTCATGGTCAATTGCTGTCAATGGCAAAGAATATTAGATGCTCATAATCTCCATTATGCTTGATATTTGCTTTGCATGGATGCAAATGCAAAATACCATCTTGTATTAAGACTGATAATGTTAGTTGGTTAGTTAGTTAGACCGACACCCAAATAGTCTTCAAGTTTTTAACAGACTTTAAGCTGCCAGTGGCCATATTCTGTATTTGGCCTATAACCCCACTTTTGAATGACAAATAGCTACTGGAAGTATCTTCCTTGAGCAGATTTTCAAGTAAATAGCTTCTGGGCAGAAATAAGGGAGAGAAAATATCTCATTTCTTGAGCTGAGAAATGGTGTTTTAAGTTGTGAGGATGAAAAATAGCAAGAGTTTTAAACATACTAGGATAATTAATTTAAGATGTCATTTAAAAAACAAATACTTTTTGAAAAATTGTACTCAACCTCACAAGATGTTTTTAAAATTGCTCCTGATTTTCTTTTAAAATCAAGTATAGAGTTTTAAAAATATACATTAACTCCTAGAGTGCATTTTGTTGTAAAGTTCACACCTAAACGTAGCCATCTCCCATAAGAACCGCATTTGGGATTTTAGAAAAGTGTTAGGTAGATGGTGTTTGTCACACTTGATCAGACTAACTAATCATCTAAACCAATATCCTGTCTCTCTCTCTCTCTCTCTCTAGCCAGTAAGAGAGTCTTCCAAAGAAGGGTACAGCAAATCCAGTGAGAGTAATTATAGAATAACCTACCTACTAGAAAATTTTACTCTTAACTCTCATCATTCAGTAATTTGCTCATCTTAAAATAAGGGGGTTATTAGCCCCATTAAAAAAGGTCCGATTCAAATACCCTGGTCCTCTAAGGCTTCTAAGTGGCACTTTTAAGCACCTTATTCAATAAATAGAATTCTATTTCAACTTACACATCAGCCACAAAAACATTAAAGCATCTATTTTTGTTAGTCACCCCCATTTTTGCCTGTAACACCTGCTAGATGACTAAACTCAGCCTAGTGTACATGCTCAATTAATATCAAATGGCTACCCAGACTTCTGAATACTACTAGAACTCTAGAATGCACCTAGCCTCTGCACAAGCCTCATTCTTTAGACAGCCAAAAACCAGCTGAAGCTGGGTAGAAGTAGGAGACCGACACACAAATATTTTTCACAATAACCTTAAGAGTACTCTTCCAGAAAGTGTGAGATGTAGATTTCTACCTCCCTCCTCCTCAGCTACAGGAGTGCTAAAACCATAGTTCCCTAACCACAACAGGTAATGAACTCAGTAGGGCTGAGGACATCTTCCATTGCTCTTGTTGAAGCTGGTCTACTTCATGGAAGAATACACGAGTCAGACAGGGAGCGAGCAAGATGGAACCTGACTACAGTCCAGGGAAGAGGACACCTTTGTGGGAGGGAGGAAGTCATGAGATCTGCTTCCTGCTCCAACATGCTTTTTATGCATTTTGCACTAAATAGTTACTGGATGAAATATGCAAGCAACATAGAAGTCAAATCCTTAGGCCTCAAAACCCTTAGAAGATAAAACTTGCGGTGGTGCTAAAACTGGTATATGTAGAGCTATGTGGAAGATGCAGAGAAATACCAACAAAGCTACTTGCAAAAGCCAACTAAGTTCTTGCTTAGTAAAACTAATTACTCAAAATTCAGGTGCAAGGCAAAGAGATGTATTATGAATACTCACAAAAGATGGTGAGACTTAAGTAAGCTCTCTTTGCCCATGACAGACATTTGATCAACATTTAAAGATTTAAAATATTTTCTAGGTCCAAGAATAGAAGGAATGTAAACAGGCACAAAATACTTGATGACCAGGGACCCTGGTATTCTCTGATTTTTAAAAAAATGCCAATTTTTGGATTTAAAAAAGGAACCTAAAGTCCACATTTCCCTATGATTAAAATGAAACACCTGTGTGTGTGAATGTGTGTATTGGTGGCATTTCTTTTTAATTATGGAAACGTGGATTTTGGGTTACTTTTTTAATTAAAAAATTGGGAACTTTTTTTAGTCGGAGAAAACCAGAATCCCTGTGGAAGACTCAAGAGTTCACTGTTTTATTCTTTTAACTGACTAATATTATGCTTACTTGCTTTTTTGAGATTGTGTGGTTTCTTTTAAATTAGTGTAAATGCCAGACACATTTTCCAGGGATCAGTCATCTGAATGTTTAAAATGCTAAATTAATAAATTATAGCTGCAAAAAAGCATTTATGAAAGCTTCAAACAATGGTGAAGATTTTAGGCCCTGCTTTATGCTGAAATTGGGCAGCCATTCACTAACTAGATAAGGACAAAGTTGTCTCCAAATGCAGGAGTTGTGGGCTCTCTTGCAGGAGTTAGTAAGTCTTAAAGAAACTGAAGTCTAGACTTTTAGATGAAGGTAGGCAAGACTGAAATCAGTAAGTTATGGGCCCTTGTATCTGAAGGGAGAATTTGACCTTATGGGCAAGAAATGAAGGAAGAGATATCTGGCTAAGAAAAAAAAACCTGAAAGTAAACAGAAGGAATCAAGGGGACGGCTACTTTCTTCGTATATGCGCATATAAAGCACTTATCAATGCAAACATATCAAGCAAGAATGATCATCCATCATGAGCAGTTTTTCAAAAGCGTAACTGGCGGGGCATGGGGTTTGTTTCAGTTTTTTCTATTTTTCCTGTAGGATACTGTGAATCATTTTTCCAGCACATATTATAAAGACAGAAACCTATTCCATCCTCTATAATGTACTTCAGTATTCCCAAGAGTATATAGAACAAAAATTCCAAAATATGGTTTAATATATCTAGTTGCAAGAAATTATTTCTGAATTAGACAGCAACTACAAAAGTTAAAAGATTATGTATTATTCTGTTCTATTAATCAACTTGATAAAATACTATAAAAAAAAAAACTTCTGAAGATAGAATAGTTATTAAATCAATTATTTTAAAAAGTTAACAACACAAAATACATATACTAAGCTGTAAAAATATCTATGTGCTAAGCACTGAATTTTAACCTCACGTCTTATAATTAGGGATCTACCTACGTTGTGCTGGAAGTGTGCTGCACAGAGACTCCTTTAATCTTGCTCTTTTTGTTGCACTCCCTTCCCCACCACCGATTGGCCAAGGGAACTTGATGGCCCTGCCATTCATGATTGGCCAGGAGGCAAAAACCTTTATTTTAAACAGGCCACAGTTTTTGCCTCCTGCTGCTTGTTACTGATTGGCTGGAAGGCAAAACCTGTGGCATATATAAAACTGTCTACTTTACCTCTCAGCTGATCAGGAGTTGTTAACAGTGAGACTGCCAGGGCCCCACTCCCAAATCAGAAGCTAAGGGAGATTGGGGGAGCATGTATGGTGAAAAGAACAAGGAACCACTGTGCAGCACACTTCTGGCATGATTTAGGTAGATCCCTACTTAAAATACCTTTGAAGAATTCCATGATTCCAACATAAAGCAGGCTATATCATGAACAGCAAAAGCTTTGTCATCCGGCACCCATGGTGAATGGAGGGGGCTGGATAACAAAAATATGCCGGTTAAGTGAGAGGCTCAAACAGGCGTCTTTACCTGTTCAGGCCACCGCCCCTCCTGCTGCATCGCCGCCTCTCCTGCAGGCTCGGAGGCTCAGTGAGGGGAACCTGGCGCAGGCTGCTTTGCCCCAGTCCATGGGGGCTCAGCAAAACCAGAAGTGCCACGGTGGGGACTTCCAGTTTCGCTTTTACCTCGCAAGCCAGCATGCTGGTTAATAGAGCATGCTGGCTTGTAGGGTGCCAGTTAAGGCAGCTTTTACTATATTATTGTTTGTTTATTAAATTTTTTATGAGAAACACCCATCTTTGAGGAACTCTGACCTGTAAAACTGTGCCTTTATAAATTACTGTATTTTATTTCATTTCTTCAATCTATTCATTAATGTAGTGTGGTAGAACTCAAGGCATTAACAAAGTTCCAATAACATATCGCATAAAGATTTTCCTTTCCTTTAACTGAGTAACATACGGACCCATTCAACATAATTTGTTGAAATCAAAACCACAAATAATATTTTCCTACAATATATTTACCTTTATATTTCCTATATTCAGTTTCTAGCCCTTGGGGGTTGATAAAATTGTTGGGTAGGTCGTGTAGACCGTCTTGGTTGACCATCACCTCCTCTGCGGAACTCTAGAGTTTGCTCATAAGTTTCTTCTTCCTCCTGTAGGTAAACAAAATTATTTTAAATGCACAAGTATGTTATTACATTAAACACAAACAAATTGTTGTTTTGCACTGATCATCACTTAAGGAAACAACCACTGACATCAAAACTCTTAGTCTACTTTATCAAAATTAAGAAATTAGATAAATAGCCCCTATTTAGACAAAAAACATAAATCAGATAAATAGCTCCCATCTACTAGACAGACAAGTCTCAAAACTGGAGCTCACAAGTAGGAGAAAAAGCAGAAAAGTATAATTAAACTGGAATAGTATCAAAACTTTCATCATCAATGTGAGACTCCCATACATAATAACGCAAAAGTGTTCTATTTATTGTAATAAACTGCTTAATGTCAAGAATTTAAGCAATCTCCACTGGGTAAACTTACTGCTTAATGTTACTTACTCTAACTCTGATAAGGACCAGGATGGGGGTAAGTTAGGAGACAATTAGCAGCAAATGAATTTGCCTTGGGGCTGTGTGTGTGTGTGGGGGGGGTGCACGTGCACCCACACACCTGCACAAATACACAGAAACATACAAACTTCAAATTAAAATTTTAAAACAGGCATGTCAGGCTCTTATTCAGTGCCTGGAAATTTAAGTTACTGCCATAACCCGAGTGTGATTTGCCCAGGGTTTTAGTCCAATGCCCATAATTAATCTCAGGGTTAAATTATAATGGGTTATATGAATTCTTTCAGTCCAGTGAAATTTGTGATTAGTGCTTATAAAACCTTTGAAAAAAAAATTAATAAAAAGGCAAAAATGCTGGTGATGAGTAGGTAAGGGGAGAGGATGTCTGAGGGACTTAAGCTCTCCCAACTGTTTTATGTGATGATATAGCCCTTCTTCCCGTCAACTTCTTAGTGCAGACAACCCCACTTAGCACTGTTAACCAGTTCCCAAAAAACTGGAGCGTTAAGAGAAACAGCGTTAAGGCAAACCAAAAGTTTTTGACAAACCAAAATGGTGACAGTGAGCGTTATAATGAAATTCGCTGAGCACTAAGTGGAATTGGGTATCAATGTAAAATGAGCATTATAGCAAAATAGTGTTAAGTGAAGCAACATTAAGTGGAGGCTGCCTGTACCTAACTTTAGTAATATTTAACTTTTAGCAGGGCATATTTTTAATTATTTTTGCTTCAACTTTTATATTACAGATTAAATAAATGCCTTGGACATTACACACATTTATAGAAATGCACAGAATTAGTAGGGTATAATAAGTTCCTTCCGATCCCAATTTAAATCTAGGGTGTCACTCTTCATGAAGAGTTGTCAACTTGGCTTAATATGGTAGGCTTTTCCTAGTCCGAGATCTGGATATTATCAGGGTTTTACCATTTACGCAAACCTCCCCCACAAATAGAAATTCTTTTCCCAATGTGATACAAACAACAAACTGAAGGAGGATAACATTGGCAAATACATCAACAAAGGTTGGAAAAATCAACCCTAAAGAGATGAGACATAAGCAAAATGTGAATGAGATTAAAAGTCAGAAAATTCAAGCTATGAAATCTGGGAAGAATTCAGTAATACAGATTTGAGGCAGGAGATGAGAGAGAGGCAGGCTAAGAGAGCCCTACTGGCAATAGTGTACTGTAAATTAATAATGAGTTTTGCCAGATATAGTAATGATAAAAATAGCCCTTGTATAAAACAGAGGCATCAAGTAATGGCAAAGGGAGGTATTTACATCTAGAATATTGCATTCAGTCTGAGGCACCTTAATACAAGAAAGCTAGTGACAAATTACAGTGAATTTTGAGAAGAGCAACAAAAATGATTAAGGAGCTGGAGATGCTTATTTATGAAGGAAGATTAAAATACCTAACTATATAGTTTGGTTAATAGGTAAAAAGTTAGCTGTCTACATTATTTAAAGGTGTAACACTAAGGATAAGAATTCTTTTTTTCAGTTTACTCAAAAGGCTATAATCAGGAGAAACAGAACCTCCAAAAAAGAGGAAGTTATAAGATGAATATCAGAAATCATTCCCTAATCACAAGATCTATTAAATATCATCCGATTGAAAGTGGTAGAGACAATTATTTTTAGGATGGGTTGAAAGACTGAACTGGAATGGAAGAGGTACTAGAAACTCTTTTTGAAGAAAATCCTGCTCTACAGACTGGCAGCATGGCTTCACTATTCATTTTTAAGTCTGGTCCTATGATGCCTTAAAGAAGAATATACTATGGTACAAACAAAGGGCATTCAACAAAACTTCTGCACTGAAAAGTTTCGTGAAAAGCAGAATAATGAGATTCTGAAAAGTTGTAAAAGTTGTACTCTGAGATGCCTAAACAACATCTGATCCGAGCATGGATATATTCTTACCCCGACTGATGAGGGGCTATTTTTGGTTGATCCTAACTCAGTCTGGATTCATCCATGTCTGGCCAACAGGAGGGAAACCTGAAGAGCTGATTTCAGAACTAAACTGAATGATCCATAAGTTATTTTAGAAATAGTTATTTCTATTGGTGGGACGCAACGCATGATTGGGCGGTGACTGTCAAGGACTATAGGCTGTACAGGAGGGACAGGATAGGAAAGAGAGGTGGGGGTGTGGAGCTCTATATTAAGGAGGAATACACATCCTCGTCAATTAGCAAGGAGTCAGGGGAGGGGCACTCTGAAGTGCTTTGGGTTAGAGTACAAGGCAGTCGAGGGGAAAGAATC
>NW_017728906.1:140386304-140433767 GCF_001723895.1 Crocodylus porosus
CAGAGGGTAGGTTTAGGTTAGATATCAGGAGGCGCTACTTCACGGTCAGGGCGGCTAGGGTCTGGAACCAACTTCCAAGAGAAGTGGTGCAGTCTCCTACCCTGGGGGTGTTTAAGAGGAGGTTAGAAGAACATCTTGCTGGGGTTGTTTGACCCCAGTATTCTTTCCTGCCACGGTAGGGGGGGGTCGGACTAGATGATGTGCTCAGGTCCCTTCCGACCCTAGAAACTATGAAACTATAATTTTTATGTTCCTTCTTAGTGTTCTAGCTCTTAAGATGATGGTTCCTTTTGTATAGATTAGACAGAGCTAAATTTCCACAAACACAAATGAACCCGATTATCCTATAAGTGGAAGAATTGTCTAATATAACAATTGAAGAGATGAAGGCTATAATGCATATACAGTGAATCTAAATCTTACAAATTTACCATATTCAAAGGCTGAGTACTACCGAGTTCTGAGATAAGAACTAATTCAAACAGTGCACATGCATCTTGCAACACTACCATAACATCCTTCAAAAAAAACAAAAAAAACAAAACCAAAAACAAACACAGCATGAAGGTAGGTTGGAAAGGGTTAAATATTTTAAGGTCTTTCACAAGAAAAAGTACTCAAAATGTTTTGAAATGACACATCCAATAACTTTTCACATTAATTTTAGTAAGAGCAGAAAGACAAATGTAGGAACGTGGAGTGGGAGAGGAAAAGGTAGTTATTTTCATCATCTGAATACCTGCTTCTATTTTATCTACAAGACAAACTACTGAAGTTATCCAATTAGTTCTATTAAAAGAAACACTGCCTTGAGTAAAAGATAGCACATAACCAAAAGCTGAGGAAGTAAACAGTCATTGGACAACCTTGTGTCTTAGCCAAAAATTATTGAAGAATATATATTGGAAACTAAGGATCTGTATATCTTGCCTTCTGCTGCCTGTACACATTGAAGGTTTGCATATTTTTCAGTTCATTTTTGCAAAGATTCTGGATAATTTTGCTGTTCACAAAAGATCTGCAACAAGACATACAGAACAGAGCCAGAATAGCTTTCACTGCAGATAAATCTGTCAGTGTTCAAGATTGGGTTTTTGGTTTAAGATACTTTGATGTAATTCTACTCTGAAGTATTTTCAGCTCTTAACAGATCCTTTACACCAGTCTTGTGGTTAGGTCTGAGGATTAGGAATCATGAGGTTAAGGTTCTAATTCTGCCAAAAGCTTTTTTTTGGACTTTGGATAAGGTCACTTAAAAAGTCTAGTACCTTTAGTTTTCTCATTTCCAAAAATGAGATAAAAATGCTTGCTTACCAAAAAAGGGTATAATTATCAATTAATTAAGGAAGTTTTTTGTAGTTTCTTCCTTCCATATTAAAAATGTTTCTAAAGTACTTCCCTTTAGTGCCCCCTTTTTTATTTTGGGTAAAGTGCACATCCCAGAGGCAGAAGAGTGGGGGGCATGCACTCCCAGAAGGGAAACCCCGAAAGTAAAGATTACTTGCCTGCTTTAGGGTTACGGACTCCAGAAGAGAGACGCCGACAAAAGAAGGCTGCACGGTTCGTCAGCTGCACCTATATATAGCTGAGGCTGGCGGATGATGTCACAGACGATCACTGGCCGGCCAGGATAAAAGCTGGCACCAGCTGGGAAGTGGCAAGAGCGAGAGAGGCAGCAGAGGCTGCGGATGCTCTCCATGTGCCTGCACAACAAAGGAAGCACCAATTGGGCAGGGACGCCCAGGCAGCACCAGCTGCTGAAGTAACCCATGCCGGTTACAGGCAGCACCGGCACGTGGGAAGAGACCCCGCTCCAGGAAGAGCACAGAGAAGATCTGACAATGGAGAACACTCCCCAAACCGGGCACGTATGGACTGGGTTGGGGGAAGGATAATTAGCCACAAGGCAGACACACAGGAAGCTCTCAATTAGGGCAGAAAGCAGAAATGCATCGAGGGACGCAGCTAGGTACAGGCTTCAGGACAGAGCCAGTTAAGTAAGGCTGTCCAGCCTGATCTTTAGTTTTTAACATGCACCTGCTTTTTTTTTTTCTTTCCTGGGCAGTCTTCCCTTTCATTTCTTATTAACCTGTGCCTACTCCTCAGTTGCCTTTGGTTTTATCTTTCTTAATACTTTGCTTGGCTATTCTTTGTTGAGGGGTCCAGGCAGCAGCCAGACACCTAGGACCACTCACAAGAAGCAGCAGACATCTGGCAGATACCAAGAGTGACCTGCAGGAGAGGAAAATATCCAATGGACTCGTAGTCCATGAGAAGACAACGATACGATACTTGGGAATGTGCAACAGGTAACAGTCATCAAGACCAGAGGGCCAGCCGCCTCAAGATCAGGTGGCCCGCCGGAGGCTGGCATATGGAAGAGGTATAGGGGAAGTGGAGCCCCATGAATATCCATCGGGATGACCAACCAACCTTCAGGGACCACCAACAGGGGACTCTACCACTGAAGAAAAACTCAAAGTCGTGGCAGGCGAGTTCTGGGGTCCTCCCCAGGGTGATCAGAGTCCCTGTCAGAGGTTGCATGAAGCCTCCTTGCACCCATCACCAGGTGCCTGCACCAAGGCAGCGCACGAATGGGTACTCAAAGCAAGGGGGGCACAGTGCAATATAGCAAAGACTAGTTTCTGACTCTTCATATCCTGCAGAATGGGGAGCAGAGCAGAAGCTCTGAGAAATTCTTGGAACAAGGATATCCATTGTGATACTGCAGTGCAGGACATATTCCTTCCACATTGGAGGAGTTAAGGATTATGAACCTGTCTCTGGAATCTTGGAAGGATCCCTATGGTATCTGGCCTACCAAAGGGCTTCTTACATTTCTGACAATATAGGACCGACTTTTTCCTCATAATCCCCAAGTTTAAAGGTTTTTAACAATATCCATGCCTTGCCCATACACAATGCACACATTTTTTCCCTTCTTTCACCTAACAACTTTTCTATGTCAAAGCACAGTTCAGTCTAATAAAGAATTGATTCCAAATAATGCACTATTATAAATCCTCATGACAGGCTAATAAAATGCAACACATTTGTTTTACCATACCAGGATTTCTCTTTTTGCACCTTTACTTTTGTTAGCAACAAATTTAAATTGTAACAACTCTTGCTAACCAGACAACAGTTGAGTGGGACCAAGGAAAATAAAGAAATGGAGAAAGTCGCATCCAAGAATCTGATTCGGACAAAACAAATGCAGCCTAACCAATGAAATCCTTTTTTCTTTTTTCGCTAACCACTGAACAAAATGAATTAGCATTCAATGTAATTGTACCATGTCTTTCAAGCATACTAAAATCTTGGTATAAGAACTACGAGACACCGTAATTAAAATCACAGACCTGACTACTCTAAAACTTCTTATTACTGTTGTCGTACTCCTGTTCTTGCAAACAACCTTAACATATACCAGCACGAGTGTTTTGCTAAATTTGTAGATAAAGCTATCACCTTAAAATATTTCAGTACCTAGCAATGCCCCTTTCAGTTATGTGGCAACAAACTATATGAACTACAGAATATTCTAAGATTTACATGATTACAGACATAATGAAACAATGTTTTATATTGTAACTGGACTTTAATACTGTCATTAAATTATCTGAATCTTGACATGGAAAACCATTTTATAGAAAAGCCTCAAGATTTTTGCAGTTCCCATTTTTTTTACTGGGTGTTTCTTTCATGGAAGTGAGAGACTTGCAGAGGCACAAGCTAAAAGTTTACACGCCAGGATAGTAAAGCTCAATGCAATCTAAAATTTCTTACAATTCCCTGCCAAAGCCTTCAACTCGAAAATAAAACAAACAAATAGTCCTTAAGGATGAAAAATTAATGCTGTCTGTAACTTCAAGATTCTCCCAAGCAGACAGGCTGAACTGCAAAGAATTATGGCTGATGGTTTAGCAATCTGTACTGGCTTTTCAGAAAACAGAACTGAATCAGCCATTTCATTTTCTTAACAGACAAAGTCAGCCCTGAAGTTATTCAGAAATTTCCTGTATCATGAAAAACAAGACATTTCATAAAATTGTTGATTTCTGTTGAAGAAAGAACCAGGAAGTAATTAATTTAAAGAAAGAATTAATTACCTTTCAAATCCATAATGGATAGAACCTCTTTTGTACAGCTAACAAGCACTTAAGATTTCAAACATTTAGGCACTTCATTGATCAGGTAAGACAAAAGAGACCACACAATATCTGGCCTGTATAAAATTTCTACTTCTTAATGTTGATGATTCTTTGATTCATATGGATGCCCCCCAGAGGCATGACTGATCAACCTACACTAAAACTAGAAATATGAGTATGGCAAAATTTATTTTGCTGTCTTTCCTTTATACATTGAGTGAGGAGATTCAGGTGCATACATCCCACTTGAGTTATCTTTGTTGCAATAGTGAAATGTGAAAAATCATATTCAACTCATTTGAAGCTTTCTATGTTAAGAAAGAAAGTTTTACAATAAATTTTAACGATGAAACAAGTTTTCCATTCAACAATCTATTTGGCTGCTCCTCTCCCCCTACATGTAGCTGGCACCAAATCTTTGCCTACCTTCTCTCTGACTCGTATCTCTCTCTCGATAACTTCCCATCACCATCTAAGTCAGGGTGGGCAAAGTCTGTCCCATGGCAGACTCAAATTCCCAGAAGCCCCTGCCTATGTTGCCTGTTTCCATGGAGACCCCAGCATGGAGACTAGCTCCAGCAGCTCTGGCAAGGCAAGTGTAGCTGGATGGGGAGCTGCTCCCTGGTATGGGAGCACAGGTAGTGGATCGCAGCTCTGCCCAGGCACTGGCCCATACAGTCATCACTACAAGATCCCAGCTGTAGCCTTGGTGCAACTCCCCATCCAACCGTGCACCCTGCCACCACTGCTGGGGCCGGTCTCCATGGAAACCCTGGCCCCATGCTGTCACGGCCCCACCACAGTTTCCTGGGGTCTCCATGGAAACTGGCTGTAGTGATGCAGGCAGGAACTGCTGGGAAATGGAGTCTAGCCACTAGCCAAATCTGCCATTTTGTCCACCCCGATCTAAGTTCTTTGCTTATGTTTTATGCCTTGTTAAATCCATTTTTTGTTATGGCAAATTCTACATGACGTTAAACTATAAAATTTAGCATTGACCAAAAGAACCAGTTTTTAGACCTTGTCTTCACTGAACACTATTCCTTCTGATTTCTGTTTTCCCCATTTCCTTGAATACTACTCACCTTCTTCATCACAGTGCACTCCTCTATCCTCCTACGGCTACCAACCATGATCTCTTTTCCTCTCCAATTTTTTCCACTTTTGAAATTGCTGTTTATTCCTTCACACTCCCTCTATACTCATACCTCTCTCAACTTTGATTTTCTTCTCCTAGACTATCTATTCCTTGTGCTACCACCCTTAGCTCATTTCTAACAACCATTTTTCTTGTCCCGGCTACTAAGCAATGATAGAACAGGTTCTGGGATCAGATACATGATTATAAATTTACTGTCCTTTTGGTTATGTTCTATGGATTCCAAAAATCACAGCTTCTCCAATGTTACTTATGACTACGCTCATAAGTTATTGTTTGCCACTTATTACACCATCCTAGATCTTATTTTCTCTTTCCTTCAGTTTTGTAGATGATCTTACTAATTTTTCCAAAGACAAAGTACACATGATCTTCTATTTCTCCTATTCCCCCACCACTTCAAGAACATACTCTGCTCCTCCAATTTATCTACCCTTTACTAATATACTGTTATATATATTTGTCTGCCACCATTCCTGCATGTCTTTCTATTTTCTGTGTCTTTGTACAATATAAGTTTATTGGGGCAGAGATCATGCTAGCCTCTGTGAATGTGTAGACATTGGGTTCCTTTAAAAAAAAAAAAAAAAAACCTCTCCTGGGAGTGATTTAATTCTGTTTGTTCACAAGTTATTTTTCTCCTGAAGTGCCCATTTTTACCCTGGCAGAAAAATCCTGAACATCTGTACACTCAGGGTTTTTCCTGGGACAATGTCTGTACATGGCCAGCGCACATAGCATCTGGGCACCTTCTTCCTAGCCAAGACTTCTAAGAGCTAATATAATCAGTATTAAATACATATGAAAAGCTACATAAGTGTAAAGCAATTGCAAAGCCCTCAGTTAAAAAAGCAAGCAGAAATCACTACTGTTGGAACTATTTGGGATTAATATGACAGACAGACATCATTCCTTAGCTTTTTACAACAGTTCATCTCTTCTGTATGGCAAAATAAATCATGCACAGCTATGATATAGTATTTGTACTTAGCCTGTGAGAGCGCCTATATATGAACAGTAAGGCTGCTCCAATGTGCTGTAATTACAGCGTGTTGAAGCATACTCTAATAATGTCTGCTGGAGCATGGTAATTACCAGTCTCCAGCATCTGGTGTATCCACACCTCTGCGTTTAAAAATGGGGGCAGGAGCACTTTATCTAAAGATCCCGTCACTCCCAGAGCTCGGGTATAAAGTGGTTTTCCTGTATCAAACATTAGCACTTTAGGATGAAGCTTTCCATCTCTAAATGCCTACCCTAAAGGTACTGCATGAAATACCGCATGTGAAATATTGCTATCTAAATCATACCCCATAAGGAGATAGTTGTTTTACCATAAAACACCAAAAAGTTATAAGTTAGAAGAAGGAAAGAAAGCTGAATTATACCTGAATTCTAATAAGGGCCTGAGTGAAATGCAACCAGCAAATAAAAATTAATAAGTTATGTATACTATTTTAATAATTTCCAGTGATAATTAAGTGAGAAAATAAATCTTAAATTTTTACATAAATATTAAGAGAAAAAAACATCATGCAGGCTTCAGTCTGTGACTGGTCACATCAACACCTCAGGAAGCTTCAAAATACAAACATTAATATAGTAAGGTACAAGATAGCATAGAAATGCCTGGCTACACAACACATTAGATCATCAGTTGCCAATCTGACTCATATTCATTAAGTCAGTAGTTTGGGGGAAATTAATTTATTTTTATAAATACTAAAAAAGGTCTATCCAGGACATTAGACAATCTAAAAACACATTAACCAAATTTCAGGAATACCAAAATAATTCAGCAGAAGTTTAGCCAGACAGTCACCACAAAAATCCTTTCCAATCCTAGAACATTTGGGAAGCATAACCACACCAGTTTCCAAATTTCTGAAAAATAAACTGTTCAGTAACATATTCTGACAGTTTTAGAC
Organism: Crocodylus porosus; assembly: GCF_001723895.1. NCBI lineage: Eukaryota > Metazoa > Chordata > Crocodylia > Crocodylidae > Crocodylus > Crocodylus porosus. The sequence continues at coordinate 140,393,546 of NW_017728906.1, forward strand.
TGGGAGAAACAGAAGCAAAAAGTAAGCCCAGCTTCCATTAGACAGCCACAAAATCTGTCATTTATTGGCATCTTTGTTCAATCTCATCACAAAGGTAAGAGTTTAACCAGCATGAAGGTTGAAATATCTGGACACACACATAGGCTGCGCTTACAGATTCATATTTTATGGGTAGCTTGAGAAGTTTCCAACATAAACCTCCCTAGAAACTATACTGCAAGAAAATGAATCGTTTTTGTAACAACAGAGATTTCACAAAGACTCCCTCTAATTTCCATTCCCTCATATTTAAGTGAACATTCTTTCCTAAATTATTTACACTTACACATGTATCGGTGACTTTTATTTATGTGCACATCATCTTCCACAATCCCTCACGGTCGAAGATGACCGTCTTCCACAACTGTCTTATCCGTGTGTCCAAAGATGGCTGATGAGGCCCATCCGGGATCGACAGACTCTACTGCAGCTCAGATGTGTTTCTGTGTGGGGTGGGTGGTGCTGGATTTGGTCTGCGACAGGCTGTTTCTGTCACTCTCTTTTCCAAATTTTGTCATTGTAATGAGGTTTCAAAGTACTGAAATCCCTGCAGCAGACTCTTCCTCCATTTGGGATGGTCCTGGGCTATAGTCTACCATGAGCAATGTTGCATTTTTTTCTAAGATAACTTAGAGGTTGTCCCTCAAGTGCTCTCTCTGCCCTCTTCTTGAGTGTACACCTTGGCTGAACTGGAAGAATAAAACTTGCTTCAGAAGTCTGGAGTTGAACTTCCAGATGATATGGCTGGCCCAACAAAGTTGATATTGGATGATCATCACTTCAATATTCGTGGTGTTTGCTTGCAGGAGGGCACTAGTGTTGGTGCATCTGTCTTCCCACTGGATTTGGAGGATTTGCCACAAGCAGCATTCATGGTACTTCCCTAACAACACATGTACATATGCACACACACACACTTTGTAATTTCTGCTTTAGACAAAAAAAGTCACACCTTATTCAGCATCTGCTTCTGATTCCACAGTTTTACATATGCTGAATAGCACATGAATCAGCAAATACTCCCATTTTGTAGCTGCAAATATTTCTTGGATAAGATATTGTTCAGGATGAGTAAATGTCAATAGTAGGCCTTAAACTTGATATCTTACGTAATCCATTTATTTAAATTTTTACTTCTAGAACCTGTTACTATAAGAACTTTAAATAATTATTTTCTTCAAATATATATAGTTGTAATTTTCAATCTCTCTGTACACATGCTAATTTATATATCACATCACCCATGCATATCTCTTGGTTTTTCAGTAGACTGATTAGATAAATATATTCCTAATTTTGATACCAAAATCTTGAATAATTAGCTGCCCCTTTTCAACATCATCATTACTATAATACATTGATAAGCTTTGTATACATTATTCTAAATGTGGGCTTACTCTTAGACAATGGTGTCAGAAAACTGTAGTTACAAGGAATTAGAATCACAGGGCATTTGTACGCGCTTTGAAAAGCACCTACTAGGGCTGTGGCGTGTGCAGCTGTATAAGCAGCAAAATGCACGTCAGCGCTGAGAAAATGGCAGCAGTGCATTTTTGAACTAAAACATATTGGAGGTCTTTAGTTCAAAAGCACACCACTGCCATTTTCTGCACACTGATGCACGTTTCGCCACTTATACAATTGCACGTGGCGTAGTGCAGTTTGCATCATCTCGTGTGCAGAGCAGACTTAATTAACTGAATCCACTCTGAAGCAGCAGATCTCTGGCATGTCGTGGGCTGAAAAGGTATGTGTATAAATGCCCACACAATCATAGAAAATTAGGATTGGAAGAGACTTCTGGAGGTCACCTAGTCCAACATGCTGCTCAAAGCAGACCCATCCCCAACTAGATCATTCCAGTCAGGATTTTGTCAAGCCAGCCCTTACAAAACCTCCAAGGATGGAGATTCCACCACGTCTCTTGGTAGCTTGTTCCAGCCCTTCACCACCCCCTAGTGAGAAAGCTTTTCCTAATATCCAACCTAAACTTCCCTTGCTGCAACTGGAATTACTAAGATATTTACTGCAAAAATCATAACATAACTCCACTTCACTTAATGGGATAAAATGGAATTACTGTATGATCTTGTAAGATTTACTGATAAACTTCCTGAGACTTTAAACAATACCTACGTAATTACTGTGCATTAGCATTGTATGTAGGTCTAGGATAATTCACATCCATTTATAATGGTTCTACCTCCTCTAGCAAAGCAATCTTTCTACCTTACACTATTTTCATATTATGCTACTACTTGAATGTACTCTTGGACTTTAAGTCCTATTTCTATTCTTTACAGTACAGGCTGTCATTTTATGTAGGCTATAGATTCAGTTCCTAACTTACCTGCTGTCTGAATATGGAATTTCATGAGAACCGCCAGTCATAAAATTGAGCTTTCTATTTACTCATTTTCTTTTTAAAAATATTCATTCCTGTGTTTGTATTTCCTGTCCTTCTGCTGTGTTTCAGATAGAAACTTTTATACTCTCAAAAAGAACACTTACTTCATGAGAATTTCAGTTAAAAAATGAGATTAAGTAATTATAAAGTTGAAATTTCAGAAGAGCATACAGATGCGTCTTAACTCATTCCCCTCATACCTTAAGCCAGGGGTCAGCAATGTTTTTGGGCAGAGCGCCAAAAACACCTGCAACCTTGATTTGTAAAATGTTAGCGTGCCAGCAGTGGATGACAAGGGAACTGCAAGGGGTCCAATCCTCATTGTGTCAGCACAGCCCCAGCCCCTTTCTTGAGACATGTGTGCCAAGTGAAATGCCTTCGTGTGCCACGCTCAGGCACATGCCAGGGGTTGCCTATCCCTATCCTAAACCTTCCTAGTTTCTTTCCTCATGTAGATTTCATGAATTTTCCTTCCCTGTACCATTCTTTAACAAAAATTATGCATAAAGGGCACGTCTATACATGAATTAATGTGCTTTTCCTAATGCGCATTAAATTTAGTACCTCCAATATGAGGTACTAAAATGTGCATTAAGTTGTGCTAATGCACAGTAGTGCAAGTACACACATCTTAGGTGATGCTTAATGTGCAGGATAGCAAATGTGCATTAAAGCACATGTGTAGACATACCCACAGAGCATTAAATGTTCAAGTGAAATCCACATTCATTATGCCTGCTATTGTTTAAGCTTTTCAGTAATGATTTCATGGACTTCTTCATAACATAGGTTATAAGTTTGCTTTCCTAAAAATGGCAACTAAATTAGTCATGCAAGATCTTTCCCCACTAGTTTTACCCCTAGTATGCTATCAAAAGTCAAACAGTTTTATATTTACTTTTCTGGTCCTTTAATACAAAATCCTCTGATACATATATCTTCTGTGCCTAGTAAAATATGAACCTTTTAAGTCCTTACTTCTGTTAGTTCTAGCACTTTCCAACCACAAAACCCCTTTCATTACCTCTCAAGTTAGGATTCTAAATTGATAAATATTATAAATATTGAAAAAATATAAAGCTACATATTTTTAGAGCATTTATATTCTCAGCAGAAAATTTGGTGCTAAAAGCATCAACAATTTTGTACATAACTATCATTTTTAAAAGATTCTCTCTTAGATCAGTATCAAAGTAGGAGACTATGTAATATCCAGCTGACAGGGGACTAATCATTTTTTCCCCAAAAAGTAAATAACCTAAAGATAAAGACTTAGAAACAAGTAGGAACAGAATCTCCATTAGACCTGAAAAAGTATACAATAACAAAGGACTTTGAATCAAGTACCAGGATGTAATGATATTTCGTTAAGTTAGTAGTCACATGAATTTAGGATCCAACTCTACTACTAAATCTACTAGAGGAGTGGTACCTTTTTGGCCGGTGGGCCAGATTAGCAGTGCCCATGCTGTCTGCAGGTCAGGTCTGACTTGTGGTCCCAATCCGGCACAGGGAGGTTGCACCAGGTCCCTATCCAGCCTCAAAGAGGGAGTTAGGGGACATCCTAGCTCTGACCTGGACCCACAGGGGGAAGGGAGTGGTGGGGCCAAGCCCCATGGGGTAAAAAGTCATGGCTCAGCTCAAACCCAGCTTTGCAGTGGGAAGGGGTCATGGTCCAGCCCCCTGGAGGGAAGGGGACTTGACCCAGCCCCACAGAGTGGGGAAAGGAACTTGAGTTAATCCCCGCCTAGCCTCACAGGGGGGAAAGGGGCGTGGTCCAGCCCCATCCAGCCTGGGAAGAGAGGCATGAACTGTCTCATCCAACCATTGGGGTGTAGGGCGCAGGAGTGACCTGGCTCCAACCCACTGCACAGGATTTGGGAATTTGGCTGTGGGAGAGGGAAGCTGTATTTATTGCCACTGCTCCCTCACCACCAAATTTCCTGATCCATGGGAACCCCTGGATATCTATTGCTCTGCAGCCCAGATTTTGAGCACCCCTTCACTACAGTAACTATTCTGCCATGAGAGAATCAGTCCCCTAAAAAATTAAAACATGGAAGTTATATGTTTGTAAATGCAAATTATAGTCAATGACACAAAAGCTTAAAATCTAATTCCAATCTTCAGAAACATTTAATCCTGTAAGATGTCATAACATTCTCAAGGCAAAAAATCTTTACTTTTGTGATTTCCCCATAAATACTTATTTACCTTTATCATTGCACATTTGTAACTACAGAGTTGCCTTGATATGTTAGTTAATAGAAAAAATATCTCTTCCTTCTGCTAAAATGAATGGTTTTTGTACTGAGTTTTTAAAAACTTTTAAAGGTAACTATAATATTGACAATCCAATATTTAATAGCTTTTAAGTAAAAAAGCAGTCCCCCTTAGATACCACTTCTTTGCAAAAAGCAATTTGCTAATTAAGATGCAATGCAGATGTTCTCTCATCTCAACAGATATAGTATTTAAGTCACATTATATGGCACACTGCATGTCTCTAAAATACAGCTACTACCTTCAGGAGGAGGAAAAAAAAACAATATATGCTTAGAATGTTAAATCAAAAAGGTAAGGGCTTACAATCCAGCCAAGATGAAATACTGAAGTCAGCCTGACTTCAATACCTGGGAAATTATTAGTGAAAACCATGAAAGAGTTTATTTGTATCTGAAGAATGAGAAGGTGACTGCTAACCTCCAGCATGGACTTATTAAGGGACAGGTGAGGGGGGGAGGGGGGGGAAAAAAAAATCAATCAAACCAATTTGATTTCCTTTTTGACAGAGTAGTCAGTTTGATGAATAATAGGAAAACTGTACATGCAGTATAACATAACATATCTACCTCAGTAGTTATAGGACAAATACATGATCTGCTTAATATAACAGCACGATGAAGCCAGTCTGAATTTGTTACCAATTTTTTATATCACAATAATCAGTTACCAATAACCATCTTGAGCACCAACCACTCTTGGGCATAGCATAGCATCTTTTACCCCACAGTCTACTTCGTAACCTAACTAAAACTCCATGTAATATGATAAATAATGAGCCATAAGGTTTGCTATTACAGCAGGGATTCTCAACCAGGGAGCTACAAGATCCTTTAAAAGGTCCCCAAAACTATGAGGAGGCAAGCAAGGTATACAGAAATGAGCAATAAGCATAGGCTCATTCCTGCTTGACCTCTTCCCCTCTACAAGAAGCTAAGCACAGCTTTGTCCCTGTTCAGAGGCTCCTTCCTTTACGCAACCTGCCTGAAAAGTGTTAGAAAGTAAACCTTGCAATAAATTAGTTTTTAAAATGGGGTGTTACTTATTCCACAAATAAGCATGGAGGGATGCCTTGAGTCTCAAAAAAAGGTTAAGAACCACTGTGTATGAGAAGCCTCTCAAAGCACGAAAACAAGCCTAAGTGAAGAATGAAAAACTTAGCACAAGCAGTTCCTGTAAAAAGTGCACAGTCCCAAGACTTAAACAGAGTATATCTGTCCTTTGGTTAGACTTTTTTCCACAGTAGTATATGGCATTTTTATAAAATGGAGGAACATGGCTGGACATGGGGTGCTCAATCTCCAGCCCACAAGCCAGATCCTTGGGAAGCCAGCTTGCTGGATTTCCCCAAGGGTCCAGAAATTTTTGGCAGTATTAATTGCCACTCCTCAGCTGGCATTTCCAGATCTTTGAGGAGTCTTGTGAGCCAAATAACATAGCCCGGTATGCCAGATTGTGCCAATACAAGGCCAGATCCAGACACACCAGGGTAGCCCGGCACACTACCAGATACAGGTACTTGGGGTTAGCCCAGGGTGCAGACATATCTGGGCAGATGGGGTTAGTCTGTCCCATAGCTAGATGTGGGCACACGGATGGGCCAGATGCTAGATCAAACCCATGGACCAATCCCATAAAGGTTCTGGCCTATGGACCGATCCTGAGCCACTCATCCAGGCCACAGGCAAAGAAGGTGGGGTACCACTGGACTAGACAGAATTACTCTTTGAATACATAATTAGTGGTTGAACTACATGCAAAAAGTAAAGACAAATGAAGTGATGGAAGACTAGCAGGTCTCAAATGAGATTCCATAGAGTCCAGTGCTCTTAAATGTTTTTATTGTTGATTCTGACACGGAAAGATGCAGAGGATCAGGTTGCTGTCACAGAAATAGAGTTTTGTAGCACTACAAATGAATTCATGTCTTAAGCCAAATATAATAAATAAGTTGGTTAACAAACTACATAAAGTTAATAGAATTAAGTATGTTTAGTTTGTAGAAAAGAATATCAAGATTAAGGGGACATGATAGCAACCTTTAAAACATTTAAAAGTTTGCCACAATAAGATGGAGAAACACTGCTCTAAACTGCCAGAGGACAGAACATAAGGCAATTGGTTTAAAATGTAGTAAGTCCTTTTTTAGATTAAATCTCTTCCTAACTACACCAGTCTTAGGACATGAAATAAGCTGCCCAGGGAAGTTGTGTAATCTCCTTCCATTAAAACAGTGGTTTATCAACTGGAGTACTGGGAGAACCTGCTAAGGGTGTAACAACACCAGCACTGCTGCTGCAGCCAGGGGGTCAGTTTTCAGGAAACACGAAGCACAACTAGGAAGCAGTGCATTTGTCTGCAATACGTTACGCAGGCAAGTATGCCACTTCTGCAGTTCCTCCCAGTTGAGCTCCAATGTGCCACGCAGCAAGATGTGGCTGTTTTAGAAAACTGCACCTACGTTACAACATTAGGCAGGCAAGGCACTCTTTCAGGAGCAGTTAAACTAATTCTATATATAGATTTCAGTGCTGGAAACCTGAGATGTACAATTTCAGGAGAGTTGATACAGACTATAATATATATACATATATAATATATATACACACACATACACACACAATTAAAAGTTTCCTTCTGAGATAAAGAAGACTGCTTGCTTTTCTGCCGAACAATTAACAAAATAATGACAACTACTCAGAAAGAGACCATTTATCCTTACTTTTGGTAATGAACAGAAAAAGATTCACATTGTTAGAATAAAGCTTTTGTCTGATACAGTAGGACCTATTCTATAGTTGGCTGCCAGATCTGAAACCATCATAAAAATGTAAGAATTTTTTATATTAGAAAAAAATTACATGTGCACACATTTCCCCACATACACATTTGCCCACATCTACATTTGGTGTAAACATAAAATCTGAATAGAAATAACTCTATGCGAGTGGAAAACTGAAATTCGTCCACATAGTACAAATCTATGTGAATGCAGAAAGGTGTGCTTCACCTGTAAATTGTGGTATCAGTACAAATATGTGCAGATGCTTCTCAAGATCCAGTCAGCAAAACAAGTGAAATGATATGGGAACATTATTTCAGTGTCTAGTTCTTAAAACAACAAACAGAAGTTCTTCAAGACTGAATATCTGTGAGACTCCAAGAAATAATTGGAAGAAAACGAACTCTCCATGCAGTAATTAAAAATGAAGAAAATTTTACATATTATATATTTATATATATTGTTAGCTCAAAAGTTAGTTTCTCAACATTATGCACAAGCCTCAAAATTATAAATGTTTAAAACATCTTAAAACAAAATTTGCATAAAAATTGCATTTTTTTTAATCTGCTAAAAATCAGAGTTCAGGATTCAAAAACCTTCTCTAGATGATAATAGCATCACAAACAGCTAAGCAATGCAAAAATGGTCTCCTAATAGGTGTTAGCCACATCATCAACTGCTACAAGAAAGACAAGAACAATGAAATCTTCCTTTGGCAATTTTTATGTTAGCATATAAACAGACACGGGTTTAGAATCCAACTAAAAGCTTTTTCAATACACATATGCAGTAAAAAACACTATACAATAAAAACCCAAACAAGCAAGATTTACTCACATTTTCAGTTATTCCCTTTCCTCCTTGATGTAGCTCTCCCAATGACATGGTGCTATGTAGTTCTTTTCAGGTCAAGACATCAAGCCTTTTGCCAGGAGTTCTCCTCCTTTACCTGGGTTGGAACTAATTCTAGTGCCAGAATGACTTTTTTCACTTTGGGCTAGATTTTACGTATCTTCTAAAACAGTGATTAGAAGATCATAGGAAAATAGGGCAAGAATAGACATCAAAAAGTTATCTAATTCCAGCCCCCTCCTCTCGACGGGAGCGTCCCTGACTAAACCATCCTTGCCAAGCGTCTGTCTAACCTGCTCCTGAACACTTTTAAGGATGAAGATTCCAGTTTCTCAAGTTGGCCTGTTCCAATGCTTGACTAGTCTCATAGTAAGAAAGTTCCTCCTAATTGCCAACCTAAACTTCTTTTGCTGAAGTTTGCAGCCATTGTTCTTAGTTCTGCCGCCTACATTCATGGAGAAAAATTCATCTCCATTCTCTTCTAACTGCCCTTCAGATATTGCAAGACTGTTATCAAATCCACACTTCAGTCTTCTCTCCTCTAGGCTAAATACCCCTAGTTCTTTCAACTTTTACTCATACGTCATGCCTTCCAGGCCTCTGTAATCATTTTTGTTGCTCTGAGCTGGACTTTTTCCAAACTGTCGACATCCTCCTTGAAGTGTGGCATCCAAACCTGGACACAATACTCCAAGCAAGGCCTCAGTAATGCATTAACCAGTAATGATGAAACACAAGATGCCATTTTTGATGGCTGTGCCTCAGCTGGAGTTCTAGACCTTGGTACAGGTGAGGCCAAGCAGTGGAAACAGCTGACATAATCAAGTAGATATAAGACTTCATGTTGCCAGGAAACTGGCTCCACCAGCCTTCCCGGTACACAGATTGTATCAGCACAAATTTCTGCTATTGTTACAGCCATCTTCCATAGGTGTAAGATCCTCTACCATGGCTCCTCGATACTCCCACATAAAACAGAATGTGGAACAAAGTGTCTAGTCCCTGTACTACTAAAGCGTTTTCTGGGGTTTTCCTGCCTCAGTTCAAAAAAATCTACTCATGGTGTTAAGGATGTAGATTGTAATGTATTAACACCTTAAAACTACAAAATGTTTCAATACAGATTCATAGCTATCCTGATAACCAGCCCCTGTGTTTTTAGTGGCTTATTACTTAGGATGCTTGGGCAAGAAGCTCTTAAACATTCTGAACACTGAATTACAATCCATAATTTTAGAAAAGAAAGTAGTCTTAAAAATCTTTGACATTCCCTCTTCTCTCCCGCCAAAACTACATTTGAGGATATTTTAATTCAATTCTGGCAAGTACAGTAATGAGTAAAATACTGTAATTATTGTACATGATAAAACCAAATGTTTGGAGTCCAAATATTATTTATGAAACACCATTGCTTACCAGAAAAAATGCTACTTTATTTGCTACTATCTGTGCATTTTAAACTAGTTAGCATAGCTACCTGACTTTTTAAATGGCTATATTATGTAAATGGTGATAATAAGCTTAGATCATGAGAAAGATTTTTATATCTATAAGAAATAATATGAACACTAGAACTGAAAGCTCCAATGGAGATGCTGAAAGGTATACAATTGATAGAATATTACTTTTATGAGAGGAGATATTTCAAACAATTAAAAATGGCTGGAGAACAAAACTTTGAAAGAGGGTTTTTCAATCCAGCAGAAAAAGGTATAAAAAGATTCAATGAATGGAAACTGAAGCTAACTAAATTTAGACTAGAAATGAGATACAATTTTCAAACAGTGAGGAAACTACTATGACAAGTTCTAGTTGATTTTCTGTTAATGACAATTATTAAATAAAAATCGAGTGCTTTGTTGAAGGTCTGCTCTAGTTCAAACAAGAATTAATTCAAGGAGCTCCTGATCAAACTACATGAGCACAGTGGCCCCTTTTGGCTTTGAAATTTAAAATTTGTACAGCAAGTCTCTAGTCTGGAAATCAGATAACATAACATAGTAGCAGGTGATAATTTAATACCTTTAAAACTTTGAATTACTTTCCAACAACCTAAAAATTAAAGAAACATCCAAGTCCATTCTGAAGCTAAGTATTCTGTCAGTATTTTTAACGTAAAGATATCTGTATGAAGTCCTCATCTGAGTCAGGTATTGCATCACAAAAAATTCTCAGGAGTCCCAGATGTGCAAAAACTGTGGTGAATATTTTAACCGCAAAGATAATACTTCGGCTCATTGCCTAATTGAAGTAAATGATCCTTTTTATTTTTTTCCCCTGGAGACCATCCAAACTACTTGTGCAAATTCCCTAAAGAAATGAGGAAGTGGATCTTTTATGAAAATGTACAAATTGACAATCACTTAACTATATATATAATTATTTTACCCCATGTCACTTATTCAATATTTTATATCTAAGACTAAGACAGTAGTACGAAGGCTCTTAACACACTGCATTGATGGGGGTGAAGTCATTTAGGTACAAAATATTAGTCTTCAGGGATATCAATCTATTCCATTCTTTTTGAGTTCATCCACATGTAGACTTTACTTTGGAGTAGACTAACTAGCTCTGTAGTATAGCATCACAGTCTACACGTGCACCAGTATTAGGATATAATAAATTAACTCTGCCATAAGATAGTACTGTCAGGGACAAGGTCATTAAGTTCACTTAAATGCACATGTAGACTGTGACCACTGGGCGCAAATTGTGCCTGGTCAGCCAGCCAGGGCCCAGACTCCTGCCAACCCCTCCCCTGCCCACCGCCACCACCCAAAGCCTGGGGCTCATCCCCATGGCCCCTGCCAGCCTGGGGCTGCTCTGCCCTGGATCAAATTGCTGCGGTCCTAGGCATATGCATAGATGTTGCACCCAGAAGCAATTTTCTCTGGCACACACTGCTACAGAGTTTATCACATCACTTTAATTGCATGTGTAGATGCACACTTTAAGACCTACATGATTTATATTAAAAGGTCAATATTTAAAAACAAATTTCAAACAAGGATATCCAAGAAACCCACACACAGTTACAATTTTGTTTTTTCAGGAAATACTGTGATGATTCCTAACAGTCTACATGACACATACTATCCATGTAGTAACAGTTAGAAAGGTTACTATATTTCTCTCGGTAAACAAAGAAAATTATCTAATTCAGTGGTGTTTAACTTTTCAGCCCTGCACGAGAGATGCAGGCCAGTCCACAGAATGGATCCCATGGCCAGGCTTGGTTTGTAGGCCTGATCCAGCATGAAGTCAGCACATTGGTGTCTTGTGTCCAAAGCACCAGATCCGACCACAAATGACCCCTTGCACTGGTGTAATCTGGTGCATGGAGCCGTGTTACCTGACATACGGGGGCTCCTCATGGCTCCAGACATTTGGTAGCAGGGGAGTGGTGGCAGTATTAAATTGCCATGGCTCTGAAAGCCATAGCAATTAATGCTGGCACAGCTTCTCCGCTGACAAATTTCTGGCCTTTTGGGAGCCCTGCTGGATGGATGATACAGTCCCATGGGCCAGAGATTGAGCACAACTTACCTAATTATTCAAACTAAACTCAACATAAGGAAAAATGAAGTATTCTTCCTAGTTCTAGATTCTGTAAAAGCTTCAAAATTTGTTCTACTGAAACTGTTTGCCTTTGTCCACAGTAGGAAGAAATATAAATTGCTCTGTGCAAGGTTTAACCAGTATGCCAAGAAATATAGTCCTCCCATTTCTGGAAATGGTAATGACTCTTTTTACAGATTCACAGAAGTTCAGGGCTGGAAGGGACCTCATGAGATTATCGGGTCCAGCCTCCCTGCTCTGGGCAGGAAAGACTGCTGGGGTGAAATAACCCCAGCCAGCAAGGTATGTATCCAGTCTCCTTTTGAAGATCTCCAGGGTAGGTGCCAGCACCACCTCTGCTGGGAGTCTATTCCAGAGTTTGGTCTCACCAACCGTGAACACGTTTTCCCTTATATCCAGTCTGAAACTTTCTTCTAGGAGTTTATGACCGTTGATTCTGATTTCCTCCTGGGGTGCTTTGGTGAACAGTTGTTCATCTAGCCCCTGATGCTCTCTCCTGATATATTTGTAAGCTGCCACCAAATCCCCCCTGAAGTCTTCTCTTTTCTAGGCTGACAGTACTATATCTGTCAGCCTTTCTTTGTATGGTTTGCTCTTCAGACCTCTAATTATACGAGTGGCTCTTTTCGCTTTAGGCCTCTAATCAAACAAGTGGCTCATCCTTCTTGAAGTATGGCACCAGAACTGGATGCAGTACTCCAGCTGCAGCCTCACCAATGCTGAGTAGAATGGGAGAAGAAATTTCCTTGAGATGCATCAATTGATGTATGCCAGCATACTGTTTGCTCTACTAACTGTAGCATCACACTGGTGGCTTATATTCTTTTAATAGTCAATTATGACCCCCAGGTCCCTTTTGTGCTTGCTGGCCTAGCATATCTGAGCCTGTACATTTTTTGTGGATTTTTCCTCCCCAGATGGAGCACTTTACACTTCTCACTGTTGAACACCATCTGGTTCTGGTTCTGGTCCGCCCATCTAACTAATCTGTCTGGGTCCACCCAGATTGGTAACCTACCCTGATGTGTGGCTATACTTCCCCAAAGCTTTTGAGCTAAGTTAAAGTTCCCTTAAACAGGAGTAACTCTTATCTGAGCTACAAAATTCTACATACATTCCTTCACTGCTTACTCTAAATTTAAGTTTAAAAATGAAAACTGGCCTCTTCTATTTTACCATATGGTTGGTCCAATAAAAGATATCATCCACAAAAATTGTTGCCTCTCTTCTATTTCATTTACTATGTAAATGCTGCTCATCAGGCAGAATACCCCTGAACAATTAGCCAGTGTATTCTTTTGAAACTGTGCTGTGTAGCATAATAAATCACAGTGGATTACAGTAATTTAGTGAGATTACTTGTTTTTTCCCTAAACTTGCTAAATAACCAGAGCCGAACCTGGTCATTACCACAGTCTGTAAATTGTCTTATATGTATACCTCAAACTAGTACATACATCTCCCATAAAAGTTTCAGAACATAATTGAGTTGCCACAAAGCACATAGGAAGAAGAATCCTTTTATATAAATATTTTGGAGCAGAAAAGTTTCTTTTTCTGTTTATATTCACTCAGGGCTTTTGGAGCAAGACTGACTGCTAAGCTATCATTATCTACCTATAGTTGTAATTGGATATGCATATTCTCAGAAACCTAGTCTCATTTGACAGTGATCTTCAAAAGCCTTTTGTGGGACAAAAAGAAAAAAAAAACTTTGCAATTGAATTGGCATAATTAACACCCAGAAAGAAAGACTTAAAATTTTGCCAGTATCTTTCAAATAACTCAGCTTCAGAACAAAAATGTCTGTCTGAAGATTTTATAGATCTTCTTGGTATTTCAATTATATTTAAGAGGAACTAACATGGATTATTTCACCTTCTTCACTTAAAAGTCTGGGAGCATGAGCTTTTACACAGCCAGTTCATTCCACACAGCAATTTAATCTTTTTTTTGTTTTCATCTTCAACTAAAGAACATCTCTTAACAGACTGAACTTGATAATGCTCTCAGGATGCCAACCAAGAAAACTGAAAATACCAGGACATCCGGCATAACCGTGCAAGGATGACAATATAATCTTTCAACTACCACATGGAATGTACGGTGTACAAGAAAAATAGCTCAAAACGAGAATGAAAAAAATCTAGTAATTATTTCTCATAAAAGAGATTTGCCATAATTTCTCTTCCACGTTATCATCCCAAATGTGCACATGCCCTCTTCCCAGGAGGCAAAGACCTACAAAGGTCAAATTAATCAAGATATTCCTTCAATGTCCTTAGTTTATAAAATTCTTGAGGTAACCCATTAGAGGCCAAATGAAATTTCCTAAATTAATGGGTAAAAGGCTAGGAAGCAGAACATGAAGAGACCAACCTATGATAAACAGTTATCATTGATTCTTCTGGCCAACCTTCAATCATATGTTTCCAAAGAGAAAACATAAGTAATGAACAGTACCCTAAACAGATGTGCCTCTTTCTGGTTAAAACTGATATATGTACTGATCAAATTAGCTTCATCTACAGGAAATGCCTTTCCCACTGGAAAACTGTTAAAGATAACAGTTTACTGAATTTGAGATCTACATACAAGCCTTGGAAAAAGGTCCTATTAAAAACAAAACTAAGGAATTACTGAGCAAGTCAAGAGGAGCTTAAAATAGTGGTCAAAACAGATCATACTCTGATCTGAAAGTCATTTATTTTTTTTAAAAACTGTTTAAAGGAAAGGTTATTCCGTTAGATTATTTCCTTTCTTAAAATTTAAAAAAGCAAGCACTACTCATCTCCAAAGTGAAAATCATATTAAAAACTTGGATACCTAACACATTTTAGGCTATGTTAAGACTTTTCCTAAAGACAAAAAAAGTAGAATGGTAGCGGAATACTTGGTTGCTTTCCATTTCTAAATCCGGAGTCTATAACCTTTTCAGAAGAGTGGCCAGAAATAATACAACATGGTCTGAGACAGATCGGTGCTTCACAACTGGCCAACAAAATCCCTTCTTTGTTTTCATTAAATCAAAGTATACTGTGCCAAGAAAGGGCAAAGAAGGACCAAAAGAAATCATTTTTGCCTGCTCTACCCTCAAGCAACTCTTGTTATGTTATAGTTTGACTGATTAAACCATCATATATAAAGAAAATAATGCCACAAAAAAAGCCCAGAAACAAAACATACCTGTGAATACCTGAGCCTACGAGTTGCATGGTAGTAGAAAGCCCCAAGACCCCCTGTAGAAACAGCCTGCCCTAGCAGCCTTCCAGATAAAAAGTGAGTGCTAGAAGAAGAAAGATCCCTATAGAAGAGAATCTTCATTCATTCATTGAACATTTAACTGTATTTAACCATTAAACAAGAACTCCTAATTCTTAGTTTGGCAAGGGAGCCAAAATTCTCAAAGTAATGATAAATACTACTTGCAGATGCAACCAGATACAAAGAGGTCTCCACTGGTAATCCTTAGATTAGCAAACATGACTGTATTAGAAGAACTTTATTTGATGCCTCATTTGCAGGAAACCAGAGGAAAAACATGTTAAGTATTTGCATAAGTGTCACAGGAATGGCATTATCCATGCATCAGCATTCAGTAACCTTAAATTAGGGACCTATTTAAGTCACAGTTTTGCAATTTTTGTGGAAACTGTAAAAAAATAACAGTTTCTGAGAAAAATGATGTTTCCGACCATTTTTCATGGAAGTGCCAGGAAAAAAAAAAAGTTAAAGCCTACTGGAATACAAAGAAAGTGTGG
The DNA here is from genome assembly GCF_001723895.1 of Crocodylus porosus. Taxonomy (NCBI): domain Eukaryota; kingdom Metazoa; phylum Chordata; order Crocodylia; family Crocodylidae; genus Crocodylus; species Crocodylus porosus. Next base: position 140,409,255 of record NW_017728906.1, read on the forward strand.
CAATCCCTGTAGCCATAGAGCATGTGGTTTGAGAAAGAGCTACTGAGAGGCTGAGCTAGTGACATACACTCAATTACGGCACCAGTCAGAAAAGCTAAAGGTTTTGGCACCATCTTTTAGGAGTCCAGATGCAATGCTGTAGCAATGTTAAAGTCTGAAGATAAGTGGTTTGCCGTTTGGCCGATCAGCAGCCATGGGTGGAGCTGCTGGGGCCCCTCAGCCAATCAGCGGGTGGGGGGCTCACTGCAAAAAGACAATAAAATCAGCTTTGCACACCATGAGCAACAGAAAACCTCTTTGTCTCACTGCAATTTAGAAAGGTCCCTGCTAATAATTCAAAACAGAGAGAGGATAGTATGGTGTGAGGTTGAATTAAAAGATCAGTTTTCCATACAGAAAAGGTCAAATCTTTCAAAGAATCCATGCTGTTTTAAAATCAAGAGCATTTTCCTGAACCCCCAAGGAGACTGGCGTCAACCTTCCAGTAAAATAACTCAACCAAAGCAGAACTGCATGGATGAATCTTGGAAGAAGCAGCAGCAGCTGGAAACTTTACTCAAGAAAGCCATGTACATTGCTGCAAAGAGAAGACGCTGTTATTACAGAATGGTCTCAAAATGTGATGAACACCTGGAATTAGAAACTGGGAGAAGGCCTACGATCTGTAAAAACACTTAAAATTGTGAGGTAGGAAACAGCATACTGCTATGTCTTGTTCACAAAATGTTTTAGCATAGGGACAACTATTGATACCTAATTCTCAAAAGAGAACTAATAACTACAAAAATGCCCCCAGAAAATGCCCCCAGATGCTTCTTGTTTTCCTCCTTCAACTTTTTAATAACTGGAGAGTTCATTGCAAGAGATAAGCCAATAAACGGTTTCTCTGCCTCTATGAAGCAAAATGTGTAACAATAAGGATTGCTGTACTTACCTTGACTGACATACAAAGATATTGTCATGTGGGATAAAGGAGGAGAAGCCTATGGCAAAGTCTATTTTTTAGCCAATATTGTTTTTCAATGAAGTGAGAATAGCCATGAGAAAAAATCTCCTATAAACCTAGCCTTAATATATGATTCTAGGGGCACCCAAATGAGGTTACAATGTGCAGAAATAAAGAAAGCAAGCATGTTGGTTTCCTTTACGTTACAGGGAAGGCAAATATAAACATAAGATGAAAGTTCTACTTGTAGATTCATGAGAAAACTCTATAAAATAATAATTGAGGAAACAGGATAAAAAAGGGGAAAGGAAATAGTTTTGATAGTCATCAGTAGACACACACTAAAAATAAAAAGGCAGCACAGTAAATTAAAAAAAAAAACTCCTACAACTTAAAGAAAAAAATTAACACTTTAAATTTAGATTACATCTTAACTTTATTTATTTTTCCCCACACAACAAGCTATTAATTTAGTCAGGAAGTCCCTTAACATTCCATGCTTTTCAATTTATTAGTATAACCTTACATCTCTAAAGAAAACAACAAGCAACTCTTACGCCTACAAATTTTTGATGTATTTTTGTTGTTGGCAATATAACATTATTTTCATTAAGTGAACTACTACATTTAGAGAAATGGGTACATTTGTATAAATTTCTGTAGGAGAGCACACTAAACAAATTCTGAAACATTGGAAAGTAATGTGCAGTTTGATCATTAAAGATAAAGATTTCAAGGTATATAGACCTCTATTGCAAGAGCCAAGCAAAAAAAAGTTAAGATCAACAATTATTTAACAGTTACATGTGTAGATTATAAATTGGGCTCTTTTACAAATCTGTCAACAGTCCCTTCGTATAACTCATCAAATATCACAGTTAGTTTTGTACCATTTGATATAGCTTGGTTTTCTGTATTTCTAGCATCCAGCGATGCTAGAAATAAAAGCAAGATAGCTATTGTGGAGATCTGAAAACCCCCCACAGAGGAGGCAATGAATGTACCCTACAGGTGGAACACTACTATAGATCATTAGATTCCACATGTAATCTGAATTACAGGAGTCTCAAGGTTATTTTGCAAGTTTCTTCAAATGAGGTGCAAATTAGAGTGTATTTTAGGTGCACAGGATCTACATCGCAAGCCAGCAAAAAGTTTTCTACTAAAGCAATCCAATCCATAATACATACTGAAAACACAAATAAAATCTGTTCTCCCTAATAACACTCACTAATAAGCACTGTATTCTTCAATTAGCAGTTTGGTTGTTAATGCAGGTGGTCAGAAGTATCTCAGAGTCATTTGGGTCCTCAGGCCCTCAAAAAGCAGGACACCATATTGACTTAAGCTGTCTTTTCATGTGTCCTCATCCTATGAAGTAGAGAAGTACTTTTACCACACAGATGTACATGGAGAAATTTTGGATAAAATGCACCAAAAAGTATAATGGAGGAAAGGAATCTGAGAAACAGACTGAATAAACATATCTTGAGAATTACTATATTCTAAACTACGGAGACAAACAGTTACGCTCTTCCTGGCATCCTGATTCTTGCTTCTAAAAATGTTTTTAAGCATGACAGAAGAAGCCAGACAGTATTATGAGACTAGAACAGACGTACAATGTCCAGTTCCATTGAAAACAGAGGAAATAAAGGGAATTTTATTTGTAAGTGGATATATATCTATTTGTACAAAGAAATTATCACCAAATCTTAAACTGAACTAAGCATGGAAATTTGACCGTGTTGTATAGGTTGACTGGATTATTCTTCTGTCATTGGTTAATATACGGAGAGCAAGCAAAAGCAAGCGAGCAAGCATGAGCAAGAGCGCGAGAGTGAGGGAGTGCGCATGAATGAGAGCGGGAGCACAGAAGCGAGTGCGAGCGCGAGCCCAGGCAAGCAAGAGAGAGCAAGCAAGAGCAAGCACTCCAGAAGTCATCTTTAAAAAGATCTACTAGCTTTAGAGCAGAATCCTATAGTGAGAGAAACAGCTATCACACATCACAGAAACTGAAAACTACAAGGATATATTTTCAGGAAAACAGTAAAATCTCAGGGCTTATACCATAAATATCCTGAGATCATGGTGTGAAACCTCTCCCAAAAAGGGAGTTGTAACGGGGAGAAGGATTAGATGTACTGTAAGTGGAATGTTTTGTATGTGAAGATTTGAAATAAAACTGCAGCAAGGGGCTGATCAAATGACAGTTCAACAACTGGAAACCAACTTTGAGAATCCATAGGGAAATTAATATATCAACTGGGAGGAACTTCAGCTTTTTGTTGAGATGCAAAAAGTCCACAAGGGGGCTACAAGAAAGTGAGAGGCAGTAACAGAAAAGAAAATACAACTGGAAGTCAACAGTGGATGACTGTTTAGTCTTGAAAGGGCTACTACAACCATGCTAATTATGAAAGCAACCAGAAGATAAAGGCCATAAAACCACTGACAGCTAAGATCCTTAAGAATAACAGAGACATTGATACTCTGTTAATAAAGAAGAGAATTAAATCTGCCAGTCAGCATAACCTTTTGTGCATCTTTTTCATAATAAATATTAAAAAAGAAGGGATTCTGTACCTCTGTTTTTTAACCTATATTTGTCTTTGTTCATTTTCCATGAAGCTTATATATAAAGGTTTTAAAATTAGATTTCATGAACTAAAGCACATTCTAAAAATTTATGAAAGAATCTCTAATAATACCGTACTGGAATAATATTTGGCAAAGAATACTCAAAACACAAAACTCATGACAAATGCATTTCTTTTTTAGCATATGCATATACATGTAATAAAAACCAGTGGGATATTATTTGAAAGAAGCTGCTTCCCAGTTTTTACTTGAAAGAAAACAGCGTAACTGTTTTTGAAGCAAAAATCTTTTTTTGACAACTGTATATAATAGTATTCTATATATAAACACAAGTTTGAGAGACTAATATATGCATAAAATGTCCATATTACATATACAAATTATTTTCAGGAAACATATATAGAAAGATATTCATACTGAAAACAATATATTATACATAAAAGTGCCATTGGAGTCTTTTGTTTTAACATTATTGAGATGCTTATGTAGGTAACCAGAAGGTCTAATCAGTTTTAAATCATTTTTCTACACAAGTGTGGGGCTGGGGGGAGTGGGGGGAGGTTGTGATGTTGGTTTTTTTTGTTTTTTTTACATTTTATGCCCTTTCCAGGAAATGGATTTATTAGGACTAAATATAAATTACATAATCTGTATAAGGTATCTTTTCCTACAGTTTATTATCACATACCCATGCATCTGCGTGAATGGGCCTGATGTTGCTTAGTAGCACCTCTTCATAGTTTCCATAATCACAAAATTTAACAACTGCAGTTGTTCCAGATGAATGAAGAGCTTCAATTTCTGCCCGGTAAAACTTAAAAGAGAAATTTCCAAAGGTCATAAAAGAATACATAAAAATATTGCAAACAGATCAGTACATTTTAAAAATAATATCTTTTTATTCACTATAAGTGCAACAGTTTTCAAAAGTGCTTGTACCAGATAGACATACAAGGTTTTTTGGATAAATGTGATACATTTTATTAGACCGACTAAATAGCTGGAAAAATTGTTCTTTGCAAGCTTTCAGGCACAAATACCCTTCTTCAGGCAGGCAGATTCTCCAAATTCTTCTCTATATTAAACAATTTAAAGCAGAGCCTTACATCAAGACCTCTTACAAATGTTAATATAATAGCACAATGGGGTCAGAGACATTTTATGCCTGATCCCCAAAATTGTGCATCCCGCCAGGCATGTCTGGACATGGCATTTTCCAGATTGGCCATAAAATTCCTCTGATTCCAATCATACAATTGTTGGGAGGGGAGGGAAGGGGGTGCCTGGTATCATGACCCATTTACTGCTGTGGGCTCTCCCCCTGCCAGAAACTTGAAAGGCAAGCCATGTAGCCCATGCATGCTTTGCAAGGCTCCAGAGCACTATGACTGATGTTGAGAGAAGCTTCCTCTCGCCAATCTCAGGCTCGTGCCACCCCAGGACCTTTAAAAAGCAGGCATGCACTTGGTCCCAGGGCATCATGAACTCAACATCAGGAAGACTCACTGATCTCAGGTTTTCCAGGGCCAAGACTTAAAAGGTTTGGTACTGCCCAGTGGCTCTACTACCTTCTGAGCACATCAGCTCCCTGCATCCTGATATATTAAAAAGATGTGCATGCAACTATGCTACACGGGCCTCTCCTGGATGCTTACATGTCCATGTTCAAAATTAAGCGTGGGACAAACCACCCACAAAATATTCCACATTAAATATGGAACATCTTTTGGGGCTGGTTTTGCACTTTATTGCATCTTAAACATCTTGCACATGTGGCATGCTGTCATTTATCCTGTGATTCATCTGTTAAGTGTACAATAAATATAACATCTGCCAGGGTCTAAGATAATCATCCAAACTGAAACCAATCTTTTAGAAATATCCTTCCACTGTTTAGAGGCCTGCACATAAAGAGGGCTACCCTGCATAGGAGGGTCTGTCTTGGGAAAAAGGGTAGAGGAGTTGCTCTCTATGTGAAGGAACGTTACTCCTCCCTAGAAGCAGAGATTGGCAACAAAGAAGGTTAACTTGAGACCCGCAGGGTCAAAATATAGGGAAGGCATGGGGAAGGGGATTCACTGTAGGGCCCTACTACAGACCTCCAAACCAAGAGGAAGAACTGTACCAGAAATCCTCTAGAGAACTGGCAGAGGCTGCATGGTCTCAGAACATGCTCATCATGGGTTTCTTCAACTACCCAGACATCTCGTGGGATGAGCACACAGCAAGATCTGATTGCTCACAAAGCTTCCTCACTTGCATGGAAGAGCTCCACTTGACTCAAAAAGTCTATGGGCCGACCAGAGGCAAGGCACTCATGGACTTGGTTCTGGCCAAAGAGAACAATCTAGTGAGCAACCTGGGGATCAAAAGGAAACTGGGAGACCGTGACCATGAGATGATCACCTTCTCCATCCACGATAAACCAGGGAAATCAGTCAGTAAAAATCCTTGATTTTAAGAAAACTGACTTCCACAAGGTTAGATTGGTTGATGAGGCCCTGTGGGACTATGGGCTAATGAGGAAGAGAGTACAAGAAGAGTGGTCATTCCTCAAAGAAGAAATCTTAGGAGCACAAAGGAAGTCCATTCCCTTTATTAAGAAAGGCAGCAAAAGGGCTGGGACACCCTCCCATCCACCCCTGGCTCAATAGGGAAGTCATGGACCTCCTGAAATGAAAAAGAGAAGCTTACAAGGGATGAAAATCAGAAATTACCACCAAAGAGAAGTTCTCAGCAATAGCCCGCACCTCCAGGGAGTGGATTAGAAAGGTGAAGGCACAAACTGAATACAAATTGGCAACCATAATCAAAGACAACAAACACTCCTTCTTTAGATATGTAGGAAGTCAGAGGGAAAAAAAGGGAAGTATATGGCCCCTGATGAACAAAATGGGATAGCTGATAACCGACTCTTAAACAAAAACTTTGCAGTATTCCATCAGTCCAAGGGTGTTAGCCTGTTTGACAGAATACAGAATGATCAAAGTGGGGGTGATCACCCTCCCATAGTTGGTGAAGATTTTGTGGGGGTACACCTAGAGAGAATGAATATCTAAAAGTCAGCAGGACCAGATGAACTATACCCGAGAGTGCTAAAAGAGCTGGCCAACATCATTGTGCGACCTATGATAAATTATCTGAAGACTGGTGGTAGTCAGGAGAGGTCTCAGAAGATTGGAAGAGGGTCGTTGTGGTGCCTATCTTCAAGAAAGGAAGAAAGGAGGATCTAGGGAATTACAGGCCAATCAATTTGACCTCAGTCCCTGATATAATCCTGGAAAAAAAATGATCAAAGAATCCATTATTGATAGGCTAACAGAAGGCAGTATCCTAAAGGATAGCCAACATGACATCGCTGTAGGCAGGTCATGCCTGACCAATCTCATTTCCTTCTATGAGCAGGTACTTGCCACCCGAATAGGGAAAATGAGGTTGTCATATACCTGAACTTCAAAAAGGCCTTTGACCTAGTCTCCCATGATATCCTCATGGCAGAATTGGGAAAATGCAGCCTCGACTACTTTACGGTCTGGTGGCTAGGTAACTGGCTCTGAGGTAGAACCCAGGGAGTATTGGTAGACGAAATTGAATCAACGTGGTGGAAAGTGGCCAGTGGAGTCCCTCAGGGTTCAGTACTCAGACCAGTGCTTTTCAATGTTCATGAATGATTTGGATTTGGGTATTAAAAGTGAACTGGCAAAGTTTACAGATGACACCAAATTATGGGGGAGCATGGTCACACTCGAGGACAAGCTGGCAATACAGGCTGACCTGGACAAGCTTGCGAGGTGGGCAGATCTTAACCTAATGACATTTAATATGAAGAAATGAAAAGTGCTCTACCTGGGGAGAATTAATCTGCAACACACTTACAGGTTCGGCAGTGCTATGTTTGCCAGCACCACAACTGAAAGAGACCTGGGTGTTGTGATAGACCACAGAATGAACATGAACCACCAACGTAATGCCGTAGTTGCCAGACCAAATCAAACACTGGCATGCATCTAACTGATGCATCTCAAGCAAAACTAAAGATGTCATCCTCCCACTCTATTCAGCCTTTGTAAGACTGTAGCTGAAGTACTGCATCCAGTTCTGGGTGCTGCACTTCAGGAAGGATGTGGAGAAGCTCGCAGGAGTCCAAAGGAAAGCTATGCACATGATCAGCAGTCTAGAGAGCAGGTCATAGGCAGAGAAGCTGAAAGGCTTGGGACTGTTCAGCCTGGAGAAGAGAAGACTCAGAAAGGACTTGGTAGCAGCCTATAAGCATATTAGGGCATGTATATAGGGCATGGGAGAGCATCTGTTCACCAAGGCCCCCCAGGGGAAGACAAGAAACAATGGGCACAAACTGACTGAAGACCACTTCAGACTGAACATAAGGAATAACTTATTTATAGGTTGAAAGCCGAGGGTCTGGAACAGGCTCCTCCCCAGAGGTGGTATACACACCCACCTCGCTGGGGTCATCTGATCCCACCAGTCTTTACTGCCCAAGTGCAGGGAGGTTAGGCCTGATGATCTTTTAAGGTCCCTTCCAGTCCCTAACATCTATGAACCTATGAATCTAACATTTCGAGAATAGTTAAAATTACAAGTCCACTTCACCACCTACCCCTACCACCATTCCAAACAGCTATTGGAGACTGTACAGTACATAAGCTAGTACACATATTCAAAAAAAGAATACATCTACTATAGTTGATTTTCACAAAAACATTTTAAACTTATTTTCTATTATTGATGTAATAGTTTCAATCAGCTAATTTTCCAAAGTTTTTTTCTGTAAATTCATGACTGCCCACAATTTATGCATCTCATCAAGACAAAATTACTTTTTTTTTTTTAAAAGGTGTATAGGCTATTATTCCTTCCCTGCACCATTTGTATATAATCCCAATCATACACATGTATTTAGTTAAACAGAGGCAAAAATCAAAACCACAATTTGTTCCTATAAGTCTTGGATTCATAAATTGTCACATCCACTTTCTATTTACACAGCAGACTTTTTAATACAATAAAATAATACAAGATATACATTAAAAACAGACACAAAAGTTGAAAGAAATTAGCTGTTAAATCAACAATAATAAAAAGCAAAGAAAAATAAGGTTTTTTTTCTTTTATTGGAAAGTCTTAGAACTTAGGGGCAAAAAAAAAATCTAGAGAAGATTGATAGAAGAGATATGACTTAAGGAGATTATTTTTTTCAGATTCATTGTTTATGTATAGTTTTAATGTAGTGTAAAGAAAAGGAAAAATAGTAATTAAAACAGTAAAAAATTAAAAATACAATAACGAAATATTAAAACTTTTGAAATCAAGAAATGAAAAATGCAGAGAGTTTAGTTTGAGCACAAATAGTTGTTCATTCCAGATGCAGTTCAGCTAAAAAACCATTTTCCTGAGAATATGAAAAAAAGGAAAATGGCTTAATACTTTCCCTTTGTAAGGGAAAGTATAATATCATATCTTAGTTCCTTCAATCAGGGTTATCAGAACTGTATGCTGCTGATTCTGAAAAGAAAAACGTCTACCACAGAGATCCTTTTGGACGACAAGGCACTCACTTTCCTTTCTCTGGAATTAGGTTGCTTCCCCTACCATATATCTAGTAAACAGAGTCTGAAGAATAGGATAGCTCTTAGGCCTGTGCAAAGCAGCTAGTATTCCCGTCGGATTGAGGTTTGAACGATTCGGGAGACACTGATTGGACTCAGTGATTCGAATCACTGTTTTGAATTGATCCCTGCTACCCCCTACTGCCCCATGCCACGTGGGGGGGGGGCTCTGCCATGAGCCCCCTGACCCCTATCTGCTGTCCCAGCCCACACCCATGGCTACCCCGCCCACCCAAGCTGCCGGCCCTTTAGGAAAAAACAAACAAACTCTGGCTCACTGGCTACTGCCTGATGGGGTTGGGGGGCAATCCCTGCTGCCTCCCACTGCCCTAAGCTGTGTGTGGGGGTGGGGGGGGCTCTTCCACAAGCCTCCAGAAGCCCTGAGGCTGCTGCAGCAGCTGGTGAGTACAGGGGTTTTGTTTTTTTAAAGGGCCGGGAGCTGGGGCAGGCGAGGCAGCCATGGGGGGAGGCTGGGAGAGTGGGTAGGGGTTGGGAAGGGCTCATGGCAGAGCCCCCAGTGCAGCATGGGGCAGCAGGGATTGCCCCCCTGCCTGGCAGCACCCAGTAAGTAGGGGCTTTTTTTTAAAAAAACTGGGAGTTGGGGCCAGGTAGGGCAGCCATGGGGAGGGGCTGGGAGAGCAAGCTCTGTTCAGAGGGTGCTCAGGGGTGTTGGGGGAGCAGGCAGGGGATGGGGCCTGGCAGGGATCCTCCCATGGTCCCCTCCCCCCTTCTCCAGCCCCTCTCCCCCATCCTCTACCTATCAGCATGGAATCTGGGTCCAGCTCCCTGCTGCAGTCACCACGGACTGCCCAAATCGGCAAAGATCTCAGAATATTTTCCAAATGAATTTGGAGAGCTTTGAATCAATTCAGAGCTTTCTATTGGTCCCCTGATTCGATTAGGAGATTCGGCCACCGAATCGGGCTGAATCTTCTCTGAATCAAGTCAGCAGCCAAAGCTTCACACTGCCCTAACAGCTATAGTGTAAAACTACACATATATACACACAACCCTGCCACTATGGCAGCATATTACTGATACTAACTATGGGCTATCGCTTTCCCTAAAATAAAATAAAAGGTGCAAGAGCAGTACTTGTTAAATGATTAGCGCATACCTTGTTGTCTTCCCAATAAAGAGCAAAACATTCATCCCCTGGTCTCCAGCTTTTTCCGTACTCCACTGGAATCGATGGTTCTAATATTTTTTCTGGCTTGATGGGCCCCGATCTCCTTTTGGGTCCAGTGTTATAATACAATATTTTATCATCAAAAGTTGAAGTCACATTGGATCCTGGCGATTTAATAGGTCCCACTCGTCTTCCTTTCTGAGGATGTTCGGTATCTCCATTTGGTATAACATTAAAACTATCAGTTCTAATAGGATTCTGGTATTCATTATTCATACCAAAATGTTGTTCACTTTTTAAACTGAAGGTTTCATTACTTATTGTTCGTGCTTTCCTGTCATAAAAATTATCAGGATGGTGTATTTGGTTTTCCCTTTTCCCTCGTTTTAGATTATTGTTACTTATGGTATCCTGAATACCAGAGTTTTCTTTCAGTTCCGTGAATAACGCCCCTTTGCCTAATCTATTTTGCATATTGTTATCCCTCCTCTTAAAAGAAAAATCACTCTGGTAAGTGACTGTGGGATAAGCAAGATCCTTTGGTCTATCATTTCTAGGATTAGGTCGATCACATTTATTTTTCTCCTCAGTCCATTGCTCTGATCCTAAGGAGTTGTGTCTTTCAGGGCCTCTGTTTCGGGGGGGCCCACTACTTTCCAAGGCCTGTCTTGAATTCTGAATGTCCCTTTGAAAACGAGGGGGTTTCTCATTTCTTGGTTGTCTTGAATCACTTCGAGAAAGATGTCTTGTGTGGTTCTCTTTTATGCCATTCTGCTCAGTACTGAATACTTTATGTTGTATTTGGTGTTGTGGATGAAACTGTGATTTTGGTTCTACAAAGAGAGATAACAGTGTTTCAAGTACATGCTACAATTTATTGTGCCAGAACACACAAAGAAACAGTGTTTATAAATAATTTTTCTAATATTAACACGTCTATTTTTTAGAAGGGATACCATTCATCTGTGTGGTCTAGCAGCAGATTTGCACATTTTAACAGAGGAGGAGTAGATATAAACTCAAGATTACCATTCCTAAAAGTCAGTGAGAAATGCATATTTTCATAATATTAAACCACATACCCATATAAACAATACTGGTGTTAGCACTGCAGAGAGCTATTTATTTCTTCTGATGTACATCAATAACTTGGTTGAATAACTGCCATTTGAAAGAGAGAGATGGGGATCCAGTACAAGAAAAGAAAACAGGAACTCAAAAAAGTAAAAAAAAAAAATTCTAACCTCTATTTGATGACCGCAGATTTAATTTAGATACAAGAATATATATTTTACAGCTTTTCTAGCAACAAACAGGCATATATACAGTAGGGTTCTGCACAGCTTCAGGTGTTGATTTGATTTAGAGGAGATTCGGCCTCATTTGGCAGCTGAATCTCCAAATCCAAACTGAATCAGGAGACTAACAAAAAGGTTCAAATCAATTCAAAGCTCTTCAGATCAATTTGGAGAGCTCTGGAGATTTGGGCAGTGCCCACTCACTGCCGCAGGGGCTGGACCCAGACTCCATGCCGGTAAGTAGGAGGTTATGAAGGGGGCCATGGGGTGACCCCTGCCAGGTTCTATCCCCTGCCCGCTCCCTCAACTGACCTGAGCACCCCCAAGCCCCGCCCACTCTCCCAGCCCCCACCCTCCCCCCAAAGGCTGCCCTAGCTCCTGGTTCTTAAAAAAAGAGAAAAAGAAAAAAAGAAAAAGCCTGCTACTGCACCAGCCACTAGGGCCTCTGAAGGCTTTTGGCAGAGCCCTCCCACGCAGCATGGGGCAGTAGGGGGCAGCGGGGATAGCCCCCCCACCTGGCAGCATCCAGTGAGTGGGTGCTTATTTTTTTTTCTTTTTCCAAGAGCTGGGAGCTGGGGCCAGGCAAAGTAGCCATGCAGGGGGCTGGGAGAATGGGTGGGGGATGGGGGTTCATGGCATAGCCCCACCCATGCAGCACAGGGCACTGGCAGGCAGCGGGGATCGCCCCCCCTCCCCACCTGGCAGCAGCTGGTGTGTGCTGGGCTCTTTATTTTTAAAGAGCCAGGAAGTTGGGACCAGGTGGGACAGTCATTGACGGGGCTGGGAGAGTGGGTGGGGGATGAGGCCTATTTGATTCACAGATTTAGTGGCAGCTGAATATCCAAATCAGATTCAGCCGAATCGCTCTGGGACAGTGATTCAGATAACCAAATCAAATCACTATCCCAACAATCAGCTGAATCTGAAGGAAATACTAGCTGCTTCACACAGGCCTAATATACAATGGCATTGAATAGCTCAACCTTGTCCCCCCTGCCTGTCACTAATTGCTCCTTTTGTTCAGTAGGGGTTCTATGCTGCCCTGTGCCTTCCTTTTACTCCCTACATACCTAAAAAAAGACTTTTTGTTGTCTTGAATTTGTGTTGCCAGCCTCAGCTCTGTAGTTGCTTTGGCTTTTCTAACTGCCTCCTTGCAAGTACAAGCCAAGTAGGTACACTCCTCCTTGGTAGCTTCCCCTGCTTCCAACACCTATATGCTTTCTCTTTTGCACTTAGGCTCCTCTGGATTTCCCTGTTTAGCCAAAGAAGTGTTTTGGCTTCTTTCCCCCTTTTCCCTCATACTGGGATAGTCTCCCCCTGTGCCCAAAAGATCGCTGCCTTTAGGAATGACCACCCTTCCTAGACTCTCATCTCACCAATACTCTTCTCCTGCAGAGCATCAGTGACTAGACTCCTAAGCACACTGAAGTTAGCCTTCCTAAAGTCAAGCACTTCCACCCTACTAGTTCTTACCCACCTTATGCCGTATGGTGAATTCGACTGATTGGTGGTCACTGTCCCCAAGGTGACCACGAATCTGCCTACCAGGTCCTCCCCCGTACCCAACACCAAGTCCAGTAAGGCATTGCCCTTAGTGGGGCTGTATACCTCCTGTGTTACGTGAAGGTCCTGCATGCAGGTTAAGAACCTACGTGAATCATTGGATTTGGCTGACTGCTCCTCCCAGCACGTCAGGATACTTTAGGTCCCCCATGACAAGAACATCCCTAAACTGCAGGGCCTCTGAGAGCTGCCTCAAAAATTCAAAGTCTAGCTTCTCCTCTTGGTGTGGTGGTCTTTTATTACATGATTTAGCTGAGAAAGCAGAATGTGATACTATACCAAATTTTATTTTATACATATTCTTATATATTTATCATTGTTTATATACATACATACACACACACACACACACACACACACATTTTACATATGAAAAGAGTATATTTAAGGCACTTGCATGGAGGTAGGAGAGGGGGCAGGAACGGGGAGGGACAAGGGATGGGAACAAGGGATGGGAACAAGGGACCAGGGTCTGGCCCCTCACCCCCCAACACTACTTTCCCCACCACAGCAAGGGAGGGGTGGGGGTTTGGGGGAAGGAGAGGGTTGAATTTATGACAAGCATCCACTAATTAGATTTATACTTTTCTATCTATAGAATCTAATTACTGGAGGAGGTTGTCTTAAATCCAAAGCTTTTCTGGACTCAGGTAAATACGGCAATTTTTCAGATAAGTAAGAAGTTAGGAATTTACAAGTAATCTTAAAGTATGTGATACATTTAGTTAATGCATAAGCAGACAATTAAATAAGAGCTACATTAAACTAAAGAGCTATGTTCTAAAATCTGAATTAAAATGACCCTGAACAGCTTTTAGAATGTATATTGCTAATATATGCTTTCACATAGTTTAAATGGTGTCTCCTTCATATACCTATATCAGTCAGATATTATCCAAATCAATTTCAATTTGTTCCAAGGTTTGGTTAAAGAACTTATAACATGAAAATCTGGGGATTCAACTCCCAAGTATAATATATTCAACTCAGGTATTTTGATAGGAATGGATAAACATTTTAACGCTTATGCAGTTCCATGTAGTTCGTTTGTTCTGTAAAAGAACTCCTTACATAGTCTATGGTAGTCTACATGACAATATAGAATGTATCTACAGTAAATTTATCACTTTAATTGGAATAGCTTAATAAACTATTTTTTAAATTTATGGCAGGATTGCTACTGCTGTTTTCCCATGACTTTCTACTGATTACATAGTTATTTTGGTTTGGATTGTAATTTAGAACCACTAGCTACAAGATACAAGTACAAACTTAACTATAAACCGATAAGCAGCCCATCACCAGAGTGTAAGTACATACGTTTACTTATAAATAGATCTTTATCTGCATCAGAGCTTTCCAACTCCTAAGCACCTGTAGGCCATATGCCCTACGGTAGGAGTAGGCAACACTCGACATGAATGGCAAAGTGTGGCATGCAAAGGCATTTTCCTTTGTGCGCACACCTTGGGGCAGATGCCGGGGAAGGGGCTGGAGCTGCACTGCCACAACAGGATCAGGCCCGTCACAGCTTCCCCATCATCTGCCTCTGACACACCAACATCTTACAAGTCAACGTTGTGGGTGTTTCTAGCACTCTGCCGAAAACTGTTGCAGACCTCTGCCCTATGGGCTGCTCTAGTGGGGCCTGCTCACCATGGAGGCTGCACTAAAGGAGGCCACAGGAAACCAAGGTTGTATCCCATAAGCGGGCCAGTGGGCACTCCCCTACCCTGCTGTACCAAGTGCAGATGCTCCCCGAACCTATGGCTTTGAGTGCAAGTAGACACTCAACTCCTGCACAGTACAGTGCTCCACCTCACCTGCAACTCCCTGTCAGCTCCCCCGTGGCACTACACTGCATAGCCACTCCAGGCTGCTGACTCCCCCAGCACCTCGTGCTGCACCACCCTGCCCCTGGGGATAAGTCAGGCAGCAGCAGGCAGTTGAAAGTCTAGGGCTGCATACAGCCCATAGGCTGCCAGCTGCACAGCCCTGGTCTACATTATAAAAATCCCAATAAAATTCAAAATAAACCACATGACATGTCCACATACAGGAGTAAAAAGGACATATTCTTTCTTAGAAGGCCCCACCCATCCTTGGTCCACATAAGGCAGGCAGATTAGTTGCGTGGGGTTTTTACATGTCTCCACCCCAGACAAGTGGAGGAGGTAATTATAGTTATTTCTTGTTAATTGAGCTGCTAAGCAGGAGCATAGCACCAAATTACTTATTTCTGTGATAGGGCTGACAAAGCAGGAATTGTGATCCCAGTCTTCTTCAGAAGAAACACAATTATGTATAATTCCATACCCTGGGCCACAAAATCCATTTGGACTCTTCTTCATTTTTTTCCATTTCAAGAAATAATTAAATTTGTAACCATGGAAAAATACTCATTCCTCTTTTACTCTAGGTATGAACAGTTAAAAAGCCTGAGGTGGAATCAATCTAAGTAACAGAATTTTCTGTCAGTGGTGTTGTTTAAATCAGTAGCAAACAGAACACACTTCTACCCCTTTTGGGGGAGGGCAAACCTTAGATTGGGTTCTGTCATTTTTAAACCAGTCTGTGTGTACTAAACTTCTGTTCTGGTGCAGCTATAAGCCACTTTTGTGTGCCAAATTTCTGTTCTGTTACAGGTATAAACTGGTTTTTGATCACTTATACTGGTAAAACTTCTATGTCTGCATGGACCTGAACTTTAGGCTCCTGATAGATATTGCATTTGTCATTCATTACATGTAAGCATCATGTAACAACTATAATATACTAGAGGTTAAACCAGTTTATCCCAGTTAAACCATAAAAATGGCAGATCAACCACAAAATGCTCACTGAAACAGCACCTTTTTGTGGCAAGGAAGTATCCCACAATAATTTTAACATGTGACATTACATTCTGTCACACAATACTTGGATATAACACATGACAAATGTAAGATTTGCCAGTGACCTTCTATTTCAAGACCCTTCTGTAAAATCAAGAGAAGGAAATGCTGATGATTCAGAACTCAAATTATATTAATTTGTTTAATACAAATTATCAGTAAAATACAACTATCTGTCAAAAACATAATATTTTAGCAGACAACAACTTTATTTTTAAGATATCCAATTATTTTCCATCCCACAGAAAAACATAAGGATAAGAACAGGATAACAGCAATGAAAAAAGTAGCAGTTTTTCTCGAAAGTGTTTGGAAGCATGTCTATGAGGCTGATGCAATTAAATCTGCTCAGAATTAAGTTCTTATTGGAAGGACTCATATAACTGAAAATGCTGGTCAAATGTTGTATATAACAAATACAGTACTAAATACAAGATAAAGACTGCTTTTTCTACCTGTATTTTTTATGATGATATGAAAGCAATGAACTTCACTTACCGATTACCTTAATTTCCATTTTGCTTTGACTGATTGCAGTGCATTGCAATCTTCAAATACTCATGAAAATTCATGTATTACCAAAAGCTTGACAATCGGGACCTGCTGTATTTGGGATTGAATTTAACACAGAACTAAACTGTTCCGTGTTAAATTTACCTGCCTTGTCACTCAACATTGAAGACTTTTAAAACAGGCTAAACTGGCATAAAGGTTTCAGCTTCTGAATAAATTTAGACTTTTTAAATTGGTCACTAAGTAGGTGCATACACGCTACGCATCCCTTAACAGCAGATGTTAGAGATAATGGGTGCTTATCAGAGGTTTTATTTTTAATGCAGAGGTGGCAGAAAGGAATGTCCCTTGCCTTCACTTCTTTTTGCCCTCTCCAGTGAACCTTTAGCTAAAGCTCTCAGGAAAGTAATAGATTTCCATAAGGTAGTAGTAATATAAAACTTAATTTGGTAGTTTACAGGAATGACATGCTGTTCTGTCACACAGGAAGGCACCTCAGCCCAGGCATTATTACTCTAAGTGAAGGTTTGGGAAAATGGTCTGGAAAATGTTCCATTTTGAAATTAATTACAAGCTAGGTCTTCTGCTAGATAGTCTGAAGGAAGACTACTAGCATTTTACTTTTAAACTGTCAGTCAGTTACTTTACTTGTCTAGATCTTCATAAATCTGTGACCTTGAGAAGAGTATACAGTGATAACTATACTCTCTTATTTAGAAGGATGAACAGGAACTTGCTGGAGTTGCATATACAGCCAGGGCTATTTAATGAAATCAGTTTTCATAGAGAGTGGTAATTCTCAATATATACAAAAGTTATTCTTTCTAATATTCAGAAAATAAGGCTAAGAATTGGAAAGTGCACTGTATTTGTAACAATAACATAAATAAATGGAAGCTACCTAAATTGTTACCTAGAACAAAGTGGTAAAAGCATGAAGCTAAATAGTTTTAGACTATTGTTTTAGGTCGGCAAGAAGAATAAATGTAGACCTGCAGAATTCACTGAGTGAAGAACCAAATAATGGATGTGACAAAGTATGATATATTTTATTACATTTTTTCTTTCTTGTATCTTATTATTAAAGTCAATCATTAAATAGATGCTATTGAAAAAAAAAAGGACAAAACTTAAATTTCTTTACATATGCTATCAAAAGCAACTTCCCATGTTAAAACAAAAAAATGTGTGTATATCTATTCAGATTACCATTAATGAAAATTTATTTTTTTTTACATATTGGTGACAGTCAAAATAGGTTCGATTATTCTACAGCATATTTGTTTCTAGAAAACTTTACCTCCTAAGCTACCACCGAGCAATATTTTCTTGCAAACACTGCACTGGAGCACTACTTTAACAACACCACTTTTTTTAAATGAAAGAAACATTTCTATGATAAAAATCTGCCCGTCTCCACTGGAGTCCTGAAGTTTTAAGATGTTATGGAAACCCAATCTTAGCATTAATAGGAATGGTATCTAAAAGCATAGGACGTGTAATCATATTTCTCTATTGTACACGTTACCACGGAGCACCCCCATCCCCAGTTGCACCATGGGGGAAGCCTATCCCTAATATCAGGGTTACAGCACTCAGAAAACAAAGTGGGAGAGCATTCAGCTAGAGCTCTCAACTGCATACCTACTTTTTAAAGATCTATGGCATGGGAAGCCCAATATCAGGGAGCCTTTTCCTAATGTTGAGCTCACAGCACCCCAGACCTTTATAAAGCAAGTGCACAGCTGCATGCCTACTTTTTAACATTTGCAGATACTCATACAAGCAGCACCTGGGAATTGGGGAGCTACTGGCTCCCCAGCTGCCACTTGCACTTTCATGGGTGAATGCATCTAGGGTGCAGGAATCTGCCTGCTCCCCAGCTGTAATGACTGCATGATAATTAAACTAGCTTTAAAATCAGCCATCTTGGGTACTGTAGCAGTCTAGCAGCAACGATATAGAATTCAGCATGCATGCAAAATCTGCCTGAGAAGCAGATCTGCAAACAGACCTTATGTGTGGAATAGAAAAGGAAAGACTTGGGCAATAAAACTGTGCGCTCAAAAAATGATTAAGCACCCTAAGAGAGAAGACATTCAGAATTAAATAATAAGAGTTGGAAGGGCCCCAGCAGGTCACCTGGTGGAAATTCCTGTATGAATGCCCATCCTCAGTGTTGCTAACAGAATTAAGGACATAAAGTAATTTGCCATCACTAGTGTGATGTTTTGATAGTCTATACTTCAATAACAGTGATCATCTCTAAAAGCATTGTTCCTTTATCATCAAAATTTACATAGTGGCCTGCTCTGCTTTAAGTCCAGTTAGTATACTTTCATGTGCGTTTGCAATTACTAGTCACAATCTTTGTTGCACCTTAAGGCTAAAATAATCCATTCCCCAGAGTCAAGCATATAACATATGATACAATGTTAAAATATATGACAAATAAATTACTATTTATTAAGAGAAAGATGTACTCAAAATATACTTAAGATAAAGGACTAAGACAAAAAACACAGTTCAATGACATTCAACATCATTATCAACGAACTGGAAGAAAGAAAAGAAAAACCTAAAAGTAAAATTTGTGATTACACCATTTTAGTAGAAGAGTAAATAATGAGGGAGTAAGAACACTTATAGAGACCAATCTGTATGACTTGATAAGATAGACTTCCTTGAACAGGAATCTACAGTTCAGTGCTCTTGGTAAGAAGGTTAATACAAGTTCTCTGAAGTATAAACAAGAGAATATCAAACAGGAGTAGGGAGGTTGTGTTACCTTTTTACTAGGTAGCGTAAGAACACTGCTGGATTACTGTATCCAGTTCTAATGTATACACATCAAAAAAGAGCCTGAAAAATTGCAAAAGTTCAGAGAAGGGCAACAAGAATGATCAGACATCTGGAAAAATGCATCTTTCAAGACGAAAGTCAAAGAGACTCAATCTATTTCACCTATCCTAGAGAAAGTCAATTTACTTGAATGTGCTCTACAACTACTTACACAGATTTTTGAAGAGAGAGCCTCAATTAAAAAAGGCATGGTAAGTTCCAATGCTTGAAAGCTATACAAAAAGGGATAAGTATTTTTAACACATGCACAGCAATTAACCAATGAAACAATTAATCTTGGGAAGTGGTAAATTAAAGTAAATTTATTAAGGTTTATGGACTTTATCTAATGACTGCTTCATGTAAAAAGACAAAATAGTTTTGGGAACAGGGTCACAGACCCCAAGTGCTCTAACCACTAGAGGCACCTCCTGGCCCCAAGTTTCTTACATTGTTTGCTGCAGAATAGTACACGTTCAACAGAAAGGGCAAGACGAACTCCTCCAGCCCTGTCCTATCACCTGATGGTTAACACCTGGGAGCTGGAAGATGGGAAATTAAATGCCCTTTAGCTGAGGACTGTATTGAAACAGAATCTCTTGCTTTCTGGACAAGTGATTTAGCCACTAAAATATTATATAAAAAGCAGGCACCTCTTCCACCTCCAACCCAGTTGTAAAAGAAAAGAATGAGACTGTGGCCAAATACTTCACAGCATGTCTGCTCTTACCATCATGGACCTACATCAGGAAAGATTTCCAGGTTCTGGATTCTCAGTACAAGGAGCACCTCCCTACAGCTTTGAGTCATGTACATAAGTTTTATAAAGAGGCATGATTTTGGAACCACTCATCCTCAGCATTGCCTATTGACTTGCTCTAAATGGCTTCTCACACCACTTGCAGGATGTTTTGGATGCTATTCTAAGGCACCTAAGTCAGGGTTCTACATTCTGTTGTCATGTCAGAGGTTAGAAACACAGGATATTTAGGGACTCTGCTAGAGCTGCACCAACAGAGATTTTTGGGGCTGATATCAATAGCCTGTTTTTAAGGAGGTATATCAACCAATACCAATCCGATTTCCAATAGGCAGCCTTGGAAAGCAGTGGCCAGTTGGTAAGTCTGTTGTGGTGGAAAGGGTGGGAGCATAGGTAGGGCAGATCAAGGCCCCTGCTGTGAGGGAGGGAGTGGGGCTGGACCAGGTGCTGCCCAGCCAGGGCAGGGCAGGGGACAGAACTGCAGCTTGTCTAGGGGGCACAGGGAGAATGGCTCCTGCTGCAACATGCACCTTGGGAGGCATGGGGGTGGGGCATGTCCCCCCCCCACCAAGATCTGTGCACTTTGGGGTGGGCTGCAGCTGCAGGCTGGGGCCAGGGCTGCCCAAACTCTTCCCAGCAGGGGTTGAGCCAGGCTGCACTAGGAAGGAGCTATGGCAGGGGGCTGCAGCCATCCCAAAGTTACCCATAGCCCCTCCCAAACTCTCCACCCAGTGCTGCTGCCTACCCCTGCTCCAAGCACAGCCCGGCCCAAACCCCACTGGGAAAAGCCTGGTGCAGCCCTAGCCCCAGCCCACAGCTGTAGCCCCGACCCACCATACCTTCCATGGGTGCACGCAGTGGCAAAAGTCGCCATCCCCACCATACCACCCAGATGAGCTGCAGCTACATCCTATAGTCCACCCTGGCTGGGCAGCACCTGCCCCAGCCCTAGCCCCACTCCCTCCCTCACTGTGAAGGCCTTAATCTGCACCCAAGCCCCCTTCCCTCACCTTCCACCACAAAAGACTTACCTGCTGCACACAGCTCTCCAAGCTTCTGGGCTGTGCTCTTTGCCACCTATGTGCTTCACTGTGGTTACATGTATGCACGGGGCAATTAATTAGCTACAATATCAGCCACGTCAGGATGATTTCCGATACTCAAGTTTTTTATATCAGTGCCAATCTGATATCAGGCACCTGTAGACTCTCTTACTTTTGAGTTAGATTTTGTTTTTATGTAACAATTCAATACTGGTCCAACAGCTTGGGTACATGGCTCAGTTACTGCACCAAGCTATGTCTTTAGTTAAGACACAGCTAGACAGCAATAGACTAAGCTACTACACATGCCCATAACATGCACTGCTTTGAAATGCAAGTAACTGTGTTATTCAATAATTGGACACAAGTGCACGAAGCACCCAAAAGGCTGGTTTTCCATGTCACAATCAGAGAACGCTTATCTGGCCACTTGAAACTCTGGACTGCCTTTCTTTTTTTTTTTTCTTTTTTTACAATTTCATTAGTTCCTTTGCCCTCAGCTATTCAGTAAATTTGTTTATACATGTTCACATGGTTTGCTTTGGCTCAATCAACCATCACCACAGCAGTCCCCATGATCTGATTTCAAGTATCACAGGATAAAGTCCTCTGAAGTTAATCACATTTAAGTGACTGTTGGTTGCTGTTATCTTACATCTAGATAGCAGTCCTGGCAAAAAGTGTACGTTTGGTTGATTTTATAAATGTTTTTTGTTAACTTATCTATTATGAAATGCAACTGTGTCCATTACGAACTGTATTAACGTAGAATTGTGCCATACATGTGATGCAGTCTCTCATATAAGTATAAACAACTGACTTTTTCCACAGTATAATATAAAGGGATTTTTAAAAATGTGAATAATATAATAAACAGGAGAAGAATAAACAATAACCCTGATTAAACAAAAGAGCTAATAAACAGTCCCTGTAGGAGAGAGGAGGGAGGTCATGACAGTCAGATTTGCCATAAATGATGCTGGCATATAAACGATACAAAAAAAATTACATGGGATTTCTAGATTTACACCTAGTTCTGCTAAAAGCAAATTTATATATCCTACCTGAACTACAGATTGATGTCACTGCATCCCAACGTAACATCAAGGTGCAGTCAGGGCTGCAGAGAACTTCATGAGTGCCACTAAGTCCATGAACCGGGGACAGTCCCAGACACATCTCTTTTCTACACTCCTATTCACCAATCTATAATATCCCCAGGCATAGTTTGCTAGCTGCTGTGAACCCCCACCAAAATGCACTTGGATGCTTTCACTAAAGGAATCAAGATCTAGGATACAGAACTCCTTTTGAATTCTGATAATGGGTGCACATGCCTGTATTCTAGATACAATTCTACTACAAGAACTTTAATGAATCAATGCACATGTAGCTACAAGTTAGGTGTTCTGTTGCACAGCGTATGGGCTCTTTTTTTTTTTTTTAAATGCATCTAGTTCTTAGTTATACTTGCTCTTAATGTAGTGCATTAACTTTAATTTTTGTAATAGCAATTACAAAACATGCTGCACAGAGTTGGCATTAATATTTCAACAGTTTTTCTCTGCTTCCTCAATCAGAGCTCCCAACGCTTTGCTGCTCTTTATGAAAATCCCGATGCTTCCTACCACCTGCCAGCACAGAGAGCTGACCTGCTCATTACAGAAATGGTAAAATCCTCTACTTTTAGCATCAGAGCGCAGTTGATTCCAAACAATGCTGTGTTGTTCCAACAGCAGCCTCTGGTATTTTCACTGATCTTGTACACTCAGCAGGTTTTCATCTAGCCCAAAGGCTCCAACTGGCTACTATCCCTATTGAAGCATCTTTGTGGATTAGAAGTACAAAGCAAATATAAAAAAATATTCTATAGTAAAAACACAGAGTTCTACATGGACACCGTTTATTTCAAATAATTTAAGCTTGTTTAATAGTTGCTGTGATTTAGTAAATCTAAAAAACTGAGACACCCAAGTCTTTTTTAAAGTGATAGCAATTAACCACAGAACAATTTACCTCCCATGCAATTAAAAAGTTATTGTTAGTAAATAACTATGTATTTCTAAAAATGCCACAATTATCAAGCAAGATAATATTTCATTACATATCTCCAAATGCAGCAAAAAAGTTGATATGTTTTTAAAAACCAAAGCAGAAGACATCCTTTATAACTATGTTAGGTAGTGAAACTCAAAATATTCAAACTCAAAACTCAAAACAGGAGCCAGGATCTCTCTCTAATCCTAATAATGTTTGGTTCTGTGGCTTTAGAAAAGACAACATTTTTCTTGGGAGCTCTTTTTCTCATCTCTTAAATGTGCTGAATTGTACTTCCCCATAATCCTGTGATACAATTTTTAAAAAGAACACACTTAGAAAACGCACAATGTTTATGGCAAGAATGATTTCCTGCCCCTCTACCTACCAGGGAAAAGTGACAAATCAATAAAAGAAAATAAATATAAAATAACTGTGATGGAGTTTGTATAGTATTAAACATACAAAAAGACTCATCTGGTCTTACGAAAGCAGAGTAGAAATTAAATTTACAAAGAAAAATGTTTTCAACTTTGATAGCTGAAAATGGCAAACGCATAAAACTTTTACAATGAATTAGAAACTGATAATCACAGACATGACAAAAAAGGGAAAAGGGAAAAAATATTACATCTTCCTGATTAAAAAAAAGCAAAAACATTTGCTTTCCTGGAGAGAATATTTAGATAGAGTCTACCAAATAACATTTCCTTTTATTTCCATATTTGTGCAAATTTACAATATTTCAATCAAAATTTAAAGAGGCATTGACCATACCTAAGTGTGTAACATTCACTACAAGGAGACATGTGTTTACATCTTCACATAAGCTCATTTTCCCATCGATATGCCTTCTCTTAGGGAACTGACAGGAGTCTATATTCCAAACAACTATTTCTCCACAGTTTGTCCATGTTAATGGCTGCACAACCGAAGGGATTACACAAGATATTTTGGGTTTCATAGATTTCATAGACATTAGGGCTAGACGGGACCTCGGAAGATCGAGCCCAGCCCCCCACCCAAAGTGCAAGAAGTCAGCTGGGGTGATAGGATCCCAGCAAGATAAGCATCCAATTTACTCTTGAAGGTGTTCAATGTAGGTGCCTGAACCACCTCCGATGGCAGGCTGTTCCAGACCTTGGGAGCACGGACAGTAAAGAAATTCTTCCTTATGTCCTGCCTGAAACGGTCTTATAGTAGTTTATGACCATTCGACCTCATCATCCCTTGGGGCGCTCTGGTGAACAAACGTTCCCCC
>NW_017728906.1:140434230-140459096 GCF_001723895.1 Crocodylus porosus
AGCTCCTTGAGTACCCTGGGGTGTAGATTGTCAGGGCTGGCTGACTTGAAGGTATCCAGCTTCTCAAGATGTTCCTTCACAAGGTCAGCATTATTGCGGGCAGAGGATCTCCCTCATGTGGGCCTCCCTGTCCCGTACCAGGCATGGGCGTCCCATGGGACTGATGAAAGACCGACAAATAGTACTCATTTAATAGGTTGGCTTTTTCCTGGGCATCAGTTGTCAATTGTCCAATCTGGTTCAGCAGGGGTCCAGTGTTGCCCTTGCTTTTTCTCTGGCTCCCCACATATCTAAAAAAGGATGTTTTATTGTCCTTGATGCTCAAAGCTAGTTGGAGTTCAGTTGCAGCCTTGGCTTTCCTGGTTCCCTCCCTGCAGGACCAGACCAGTGCAGAATAATCCTCCTTGCAGGTGAATTCCATTCTCCATCCTTTGTAGGCCCTTCTTTTTAGTCTCAGGAGGTCTGCTAGATCCCTGGAGAGCCTGGGGGGCTGCTGTGCCCTCTTGCTGCCTTTCCTATGAGATGGAATAGAATTAGCTTGTGCATTGAGGATTGCTCCCTTCAGGAGCAACCACTCTTCTTGAACTCCACTCTCCCTGGGGTCATGGTCCCTTAGGGCCTCACTGACAAGCCTCCTGAGCTTGTCAAAGTTGGCTTTCCTCAAGTCAAGGACTTCCGTGTTGCTGACTGACTTGTCAGCTTTACGGTGGATGGTGAAGGTGATCAGCTCATGGTCACTGTCACCCAGTTTCCCATAGATCACTACGTCGCCAATTAGGTTATCCCCAGTAGCCAGTACCAGGTCGAGCAGCGCTTTGTCTCGTTGGGCCATAGACTTCTTGAGTCAGGTAGAGGTCATCCACGCACGAGAGGAAGCTTTGCGACCACTCGGATTTTGCTGAGTGATCCTCCCATGAGATGTCCGGGTAATTCAAGTCACCCATGACAACCATGGTCCTGGAGCATGCAGCCTCAGCCAGTCCCCAGGCAAACTCCTCATTAAGCTCAGGACTTTGGGTGGGAGGTCTGTAGTGGACTCCCACCGTTGTGTCCCCTGTGCCGTGTTTCTCACAGATTTTAACCCAGAGGGTCTCCAGTCGTCCACCCTGGTCGCCAATATCAGCTTCCAGGGACATGTAGCTTTCCTGAACATAGACAGCTACACCCCCACCCCCTTTATCTACTTGATCCCTCCTGTACAAAGTGTAGCCATCAATACCTGAGGTCCAGTCATAGTTGGAGTCCCACCAGGTCTCCGTTATCCCTATGATGTCATAGTTATTTGCATTGAGCAGGAGGAAGAGCTCCTCCTCCTTATTCCCCAAGCTCCTGGCATTTGTGTACAGGCAGGCAAGTGTCCCCTTGGGGGCTCTTGCCTTGCCCACAGATTGTGCCAGGGCTGGGGCAGGGGTGGGCTCCTTTAAGTGCCTTGGTCTGCTGGCTTTGCAAGGGTTGCTCAGCGGGCCAGCAGTGGTGGTAGTCCCCCCATCCCCCAGCGGGCTTAGTTTAGCAGGTCAGCCAGTCTGGCTGAGAAGAGCCTCCTCCCCAGGGGAGAGAGGTGGAGGCCATCTCTTCCCAGCAGCTCGCTCCCTCTCTCACCAAAGAGCAGGCTGTGGTCATGAAAGCCAAAGCCTTCCCGATGACACCAGCGCTTCAGTCTTTGGTTGACTACGTGGATCCTCCTCTCCCTCCTCAGCCCATAGCCCGAGACTGAGAGGATCGACGAGAACACCACCTGTGCCCCCAGACCTTTTAGCCCCACTCTCAAATCCCTGTAATGCCTCATGAACTGGCTGGGAGCACTCAGAGCCATGTCATTGGTACCCATATGAATAAGGAGCATAGGACAGTGGTCTTTGGGCTGGAGGAGATTTGGGATCTTCTCCACAATGTCCTGGATACGGGCCCCTGGGAAGCAGCAGACTTCCTGGGCTAAGGGGTCAGAGCGGCAGATTGTCCCCTCAGTCCCCCTCAGGATGGAGTCTCGCACAACAAACACATTACGTTTTGTCTTGGGGAGAGCAGGGACGGTAGCTACAGTTGAGCCTGTGTTGCCTGTGGGAGCTGGCAACTCAGCAGGCTCTGCTGGAGCAGCAAGAGGTGTGTATCTGTTGCTAAGCTCCGGCAGGGCAGGGGCCTTGGTGCGACAGGCCTTAGGGCCCCACTTTCGTCCATGCCCCCAACTGGACAGAATGGGAGGTCCTGGAGTCCTCCCTTGTCCTGGAGGGAGACCGTGGTCTACCCTCCGGCTCCCAGGGTAGAAGGGCCTGGCAGTAGGAGTCAATCTCCTGCTCACAGTCCCTGATGACACGCAGTCTCTGGACTGTGGCCTGGAGCTCCTCCAGCTGGCGCGCCAAAGACCCCAAAAGGGAGCAGACCCCACATGGGGAGGTGGCTGTGCTCCCGGCCGCCGGAGTCTGAAAAAGGAACAGGCAGCCCGCGCAGCTGAGAGCCAGGGGCTCCATCTGCATGGAGCCCGGAACCATGGGCTCCGTCTGGGTGGTCACCTCTGAGGTGCCAGGGGGGCCGGGCGCAGAGCCCGAGGGGACCCTCAGGGTGCGACGCGTGCCCATCCATGTCATGCCTCTGGTAGGCTGGCTACAGCTGGGACTGTCTACCCTGGGGGGTTCGCAGGCAAGGTCTCAGGCCCTCCCGTGCGCCCTCCTGCATGAACATCACACTAACCCACGCACTGCCAGGCAAGTGCACCTGTGCCTGTTTGCACAGCCTGTTCGTGTGGCTCAATGGCGCGCTGGGTGAAGCAGGGGCCTGGGCGGGGCTTGACCCCGCCCAGCTCCACTCAGCTGCCTCCTCCCACTCAGTGAGGGGTTAACCCCCTCCCACCACGGGCCCCGGGGGGGGCTTCGGGGCAGCGGAGGCACAGCGAGCTTTCACCTGTGCATCTCTCGCCGCTCCAGAGCCTAACCGGGGCTTTTTTTTGCTGTTGGTGGACCCTTTTAAACTGCGCGCATGCGCAGTGGGCCCGCCGTCAGGTAAAGCTGCTCTCAGGCAAGGGGAATGGGCAAAGCAGGGGCCTGGGCGGGGCTTGACCTGGCCCGGCTCCACTCAGACGCCTCCTCCCACTCAGTGAGGGGTTAACCCCCTCTCATCACAGGCCCCGCTTGCCTCGGGCTGTGCTGGGGGTCGGCGGGGGGCTCCGTGGCTGCTGGGGGGGTCTCTGGGGGGCTTCGGGGGAGCAGGGGCACAGCAGACTTTCACCTGCATGTCTCTCGCTGCTCCGGAGCCAAACTGGGGCTTTTTTTGCTGTTGACCAGTTATAAATCAAAGTCCCCAAAAATTCACTGTTTACTAACTGGTGTTCATTTGCATTTGAAAGAAAAAGAATCCACAGTACACATTTATTCTATTTTATAATTACTTTATTGACACTGAACTCAGGAACTAGATCTGCTTGTTTGAGAAAGTGCATTATACATTCAAATCACCAGTTATTAGGGGATAAGTCCTTTGCCTTCTACAATTTACCTTCCAAAAAGCCCTGTGTCTACACTGTTAACAACTGACACGGCACTACTGATATGGAATTAAGTCAGTACTATAAAAAGGTGATTGGGATGCAAAACCTACTGTCCACAAGCATTTGAGGCAGGCTCCACAAACAAAAAAACAACAGAGTTCTATAGCACAACATCTATACAATCTAGAAATATAAATGGCCTCAGACACCCTGAACTTTGTTGACTTTACACAAAACTCACTAATAGATCTAAAGTTCTGTCCAAACTGAGAAGACTATAAGGACAATCAATGGCAAAGAACTTAAAACTGACAGAAATTTGCATACTGGTATCAATGCAGGCTGGAATGCTTCATAAGAAATAAATATGAGGACCATGGGCTTAAAAAGCAGAACAGGCCTTGTTTCAGGGTGCAATGCATGTTATGAAAGTATTTCAAGTCATACCAGACAGATTTTCCTACATCGACAAAAAGCTCAGACAGCATGCTGAGGTAAAAAGAAACCAGCAGCTTGCTACACGATTCAGATGCATTCAGAAACACATTCCCTTGCTGTCAGCTCCAGGAAGTATTATGAACCGAAAAGCTGGCCTAACAAAGCAAGCATTCTCTATAGGCCATACAAATGCACAGAAAGAAATCTGAAGTGAATTAAATGGAACCAGTAAGTAGATTCAGCAAAGCACTGTAGTGTCCAATGACTTTAGGACACCAGAAAATAGTAAGGCAATGATTCTCGTTTCTAAAGCTGAATGAAAATATGAATTCAGAGCTACTAATATGACGCAAAATCTAATCATTCCAACTGGTCAACGAAGAGATTTGTCTACACTTTCTCTGAACTCTGTTAGCTAATCTGTCAGAAAATGAAATCCAGAAAACTCTATCAAATTGCCAATGCCCATAAATCACATAAGAGAAAAATGCAGAAACCCCAATTAACAAGATCGGTACAATGTGTTCAGAAATGCATCAGATTTTGGGAATACAAGAAAAGAATAAGGGTTTGGAGGGAGGCATTACAGCAACCACCTTTTTTACCCCTATAAGAAAGGGAAAAAAAGTATGAGAGAGAGAGTTGAAATTAGTTTTAAGAACTATAAATGCAAACAAATTATAAAACTGCAAGATAAAATAATTTAGTTTTAAATTCACAACACAAGACTGGAAGCACTAAAAATCTTCAGGCAGTAAGGTGGTGGTGGGGGGGGGGGGTTGCAGTATGTTTTATTGCATCACCTGTAAAGCTGGGAGAAATGTTTGACGGGATTCTGGACCCAAAGCACCCTTCTTCACAGGTTTGGGAAAGATACGGACAACTTCTTTTCCCCAGACGTGAAGAGAGGTGTTTTTTGCCCAAAAACTTGTCAAACATTTCTCCCACCTATAAAGCTAGTACAATAGAAGATATTGTAAAAAAACAAAACAACCCTTACCACTCAGACATCTCCTGGGACAATCTGGATATAACAACAATTCAACCTTACTACAGGTAAAAGCGTATCAGATGTTCTACTCTTCAAACATAATATACAGAAAATCTTGGTTACCCACTATGCCAATTTTAAAATGCCTTCAACAACAAAACGTCAGGTACTGGATTTCCCACATACAAGCCCGCAAGCTGCTCAATCTCCCTCAGTTGTCTTCAAAATAGTGGCAGCTGATTCTTTTACTGATCTCTTTCCCAATTTTATAAATGTTAAGAATGAAGAAGAGAGTTGGCTGCCCACCTGAAACTAAATGCAAAAAGGATTACCGCTATTTTTTATTGTACATCTCCCACTGGTACCAAACAAGTTTTCCCATTCTCCTCGTACTGCCTATTAATGTTTGCTGAACAGGGTGGAGATGTTTCCTCTGCCATCTCTAAACAATAATGGTGAATGCCAAGGAGGACACCGAATAAAGGATAACTAACTCTAGAGAGATCAAGGTCAAGGCTCTCCCACTATAAAAGGCACTGATGGCTAGAAAATGATTTGCTTTTACCAACTGCCTTGTAGGTATTGTATTGGATGCTGGATAATAAAATATGCCAATTAATTAAGCAGCCCCGGCTGCCACTTCTCACGCCGTGTCTGGGGTGTCCCTCTACAGGGAAGTGGGTTCTGCACAGCCCCGCACAGCCTGTTATGCCCCCAGGGCTGTGGGGGGTCAGCAGCACAGGCTGCTTTGCCCCAAGCAACGGGGACTTAGAGAAACTGGAAGTGCCACAGTGGGCACCTGGCCTGCGGACAAGCCCCATGTCACTCATCCAGCCCATGGGAGTGCATTTGACACCCCCGCTCTATAATATCCATTTCTGCCATTGGTGGAGCCAGAATACTGAGCTAAATGGACCCTAGTCTGACCCAGTAGGGCACTCATGTTCTTATGCCTTGAGTTGGAATGCATGCCATTAAGGTTAAATGTTAAAGGGCAAAGATAAAGCATTCTTTATATTTTATTTTACCGCTATGTAAATTCCCTTAAACTGAGATGAGAATAAACTTCAAAATAAAATGTCATATATTCCTTAAATGATGCAGCTATATTCCTTGTTTCCATCACACTTTTCTATGTATATTCTTCAATTATAAAAATAGAGGTTTGTTAAATAAATTAAGCTATTATACCATTATCTTATATTTTTTTCTTGTAGAAATAAATCTCTTTAAAATGAAATATAATTGTTAAACAAAATATGTTAAGACCTATATTTGTTATACCCATTAAGACCTTTCAGTAAAATAGGAACAATCAAAAGGCAACTATAAAAAAAATCTGAGTTTCATGATTTATGCTTTTCTATATTAAAAGAGAGAGAGGGAGAATTAGAGAAAACATCTACTTTTTTTAAGTAATTAAAATCACTGATTTTTATTAATAATTTATCTACCTGGTGACAAGGTCACAAAAGTACTGGATGCAGGTGTCGCCGTGGATGTAGTCTTTCTGGACTTCAGCAAGGCCTTTGACACCGTCTCACACCCCATCCTCATTAAAAAACTACTAGGCAACTGTGGCATTCATACCTACACAGTCAGATAGATTGCAGATTGGCTGAAGGGTCGCGCTCAGAGAGTTGTGGTGGACAGGTCATATTTGACCTGGGGGGAAGTGGGCAGCCGAGTCCCCCAGGGCTCGGTCCTTGGGCCCGCGCTGTTCAATTTCTTTATCAGCAATTTGGACGACAGGGTGAAAAGCAACCTGTTTGAATTTGCTGATGATACCAAAATTTGGGGTGAGGTGAGCACGCTAGTAGGGAGGGGAAGACTGCAGCAAGACTTGGATAGGTTACAGGGGTGGGCTAGCAAGAACAGGATGCACTTCAATCCTGACAAGTGCAGGGTGCTGCACTTGGGCAGCAGTAACTAGCAGAACACTTAGAAGATGGGAAACTCCCTTCTTGAGAGCACAGAGGCAGAAAGGGATCTTGGAGTCATTATTGACTCCAAGATGAATGTGGGCCGACAATGCAAGGTCATGGTTGGCAGGGCTAACCGGACTGTGTTGTGCATCCACAGGTGCATCTTAAGTAGGGCCAAGGAGGTGATCCTCCCCCTCTACGCGACACTGGTCAGGCCACAGCTGGAGTACTGTGTCCAGTTCTGTGCGCCTCACTTCAGGAGGGATGTGGACAACTTTGAGAGGGTCCAGAGGAGGGCCACCCACATGATCCAGGGAGAACAGGGCAGACCCTACAACAACAGCCTGCAGGACCTGAACCTGTTCAGCCTTCACAACAGAAGGCTGAGGGGGGACCTGGTAACCATCTATAAACTCACTAGGGGGGGCCAGAAGAGTTTGGGAGAGATCTTGTTCCCCCTAGCGCCCCCCAGCATAACAAAGAATAACATCCATAAGTTGTTGGAGAATAAGTTTAGATGAGACATCCGTAAGAACTACTTCACAGTTAGGGCGGCTAGGAGCTGGAACCAACTTCCTAGGGAAGTGGTGCTGGCTCCTACCCTGGGGGTCTTTAAGAAGAGGCTTGAAGCCTACCTGGCTGGAGTCATCTGAGCCCAGTTTTTCTCCTGCCCAGGCAGGGGGTCGGACTTGAAGATCTACAAGGTCCCTTCCGGCCCGACTTCTATGATTCTATGATTTACATTTAATTTGTTCCACCCTAATATTTTTGTAAAAATAAATAAATAAAGGACCTCTGTGTAAAAATGCTTGTGTATGTGAAGTAGATTTTTTTTCAAAGCCATGAATTACTGACAAATAATCTTCATTTTAGCTAATTCTCCCTTCTACAACTCCAGCTGAGAGTCATAAACATGAATCAGCCAAAAACACATCCTGGATACAGAGCAGA
The DNA here is from genome assembly GCF_001723895.1 of Crocodylus porosus. Taxonomy (NCBI): domain Eukaryota; kingdom Metazoa; phylum Chordata; order Crocodylia; family Crocodylidae; genus Crocodylus; species Crocodylus porosus. The sequence goes on from NW_017728906.1 coordinate 140,442,014, forward strand.
AAAAGTAAAAATACCACACAACACAGAGAAGACGCATTAAATGTTTTTTCCCTTCTTGCTGGATAAATTGCTTCAGGTTTGTTACATAGACCAAAATATAAAATAATATTCAACTATTTAAAATTACTTATGTTACAGGCAAACAAGGGATTGTGGTAATAAAGCTCAATTAAATAACTGCAGTAATACAGTATTTATTAGCAAAATACAATTATAAGCAATCCCATTTTACAAGAAAATATACTTGTTAATAATGAGGCCCAAGCACCTCATAAAAATATTTGGTAAACTCTAGAATGGCTCATAGTGCACCTGACAACATGGTCAGTAGCCAGACGCCTGGTTGTGCCAGCTGCTTTACTAACTCTTGGATCCAAGTGTTTTTGCAAGAATGTACTATGCTAATTTATGAAAAAAAACCTCTTCCATTTCTGCATAATATTTCTGAAATGAAGAGGAGATTGTTCCACGAACTACACAAGACATCTTTGTAGTAGGGCTGTGTGAAACACCATCATTTCGTTTCAATGTCTGTTTCAAAGGGAGAGTGTTTTGTTTTGTCATTTCATTTCAAAGCACCACCCTGGTTTCATGTCACCAAAACTCTTTCGCTGTTTCGACATGTTTTGACATTTTGCCCATAGGCTATAATGGGAAATCATGAAAATGCACAAAACATTGTCATTTCTTGCCTGATTCGGATGAAAATTACAGGAATGGTAGCCCCTTCAGAGGGCACGAAGCCTGCCAAGTTTCAAGGGGATAGGTTCAGAGGCACCTCAAACTGGCAAAAGCAAAACTTGGCACTTGCTGGCAGTGGCAGCTTCCTGTTATCTGGCACGCAGAAAAGCACCAGAGTGCCAGACTCCTCCTAGGGGCGCAGGCCACTGGATCTGTGCCAGATGACAGGTGGCTGCCAGGACTGGCGCTGTATGCAACCCGCACCCAGGGCCAGGCTCCATGGAGCATAGCCCTGGCTCTGCCCTCCTCCCACCGCCAGGCTGCACTCCATGGAGCTGGCGGAGCCAATCGGAGAGCAGCCCTGGCTCTGCCTGCTGCCTGGCTGTGCTCCAAGCGGCTGAGGAGCCCCATAGAGCTCATCCCAGTGGCAGGAGGTGGAGCACATCCCTGGCGCTGCTAGCCTCCCACCACAGGGCTGCGCTCCAAGTGACTGCGGAGCCCCATTGAGCTCAGCTCGGCAGTGGGAGGTAGGCAAAGCCAGGGCTGTGCTCCGCCTCCCACCACTGGACTGAGCTCCACAGACCTACAGAGCCACTCAGCCCACAGCCCCGGATCTCCCCTGCCTCCTGCCACCCGCCAGCTTCGAAACTCTAAATATTTTGAAACTTTCCAAACATTGAGTGCCCTTATTTCACTTCAAAGGTGTTTATCTCAGTTTCACTGTTACAAGCTTGAAACATGTCAAAACAGCTTCAAAACAGTACAGTTGGTTAAATTTTGCACAGTCCTACTTTTTAGGCTCCTTTCTGCTTTAGTTCTGGGATATAATGGTAGGAACCAAGAGACATGCTTGTCTCTACTTGAACTTAAGTTTATTTGCTATAGTTTGTACAAAAACAATGCAACTTGTTATGAAAGTAATACAGCACAATGCAGAAGTACAGATTGCAAAGGAACAGTTCCATAAAGCATTTGCATTATCAGAAAAAAAATAACTGATAAAGAAAAAAAATATGATCTGAACTTAAGGGAAAAGTAACTGGTTCTATTTTTCTCTCCTACCCAACAGGAATGTTGAGAAAGCCATATATCGTATGCTGGCTTCAATTTTTTGTTTTTAGCTGAATATTACAATCTTTGAACACAAACACACAGTATACATTTCTTCACAATATATTAAATGTGGCAAAAAAGCAGGCTATGAAAATTATTTTTACCATTGTTTTATGTTATAGGTAAGGCACAAGGAGAAATGGCAACATGTTCAGAGAGATCCTTTACCCAAACAATCCAGGTAGTTATTAGGCATTTTATTTTTACTGTAAATGTAGGTTCCTAACAATATTTCAGCTGTCCATACTTCGTCAGGGCAACAATTAAACAGCAACAATATACGCAGTTATTTCATTTTCTATTCCCCTTCTTTCTTTGCACATACCAGGGTCACTAATTTCAGAATTCTGTGTGAATATCATGGAAATAAAAGATACCGTTGCCTACAGCCTTTAAACATTTATCCTAATTTGAATTGTAACTCTACCAACCAACCAATCTACACATATGGTCAAAAGACTGAAACAAAGGATGTATCTTGCTTACCTCTAAAGATTCCCCTCTTCTAATTGTTTTAGTTTCTACTTTGTTATCTATATGTTTCTGATCCCCATGATGAAAAAACAAGGTTTGAAAATACTGTCCCATATTCCCTCACTCTTCTCCCAAGGCTTTTAACTGCACTACCACTACCACTGGAAAAGCAAGTAGAGAAAAAGGGCAAACAATAGGATACTTTTAACAAGGATTTCTACCAAATGGTAAACCTGTCCGGAGCTCAAAGCAAATTTTTAATATATCCACTTTATTTAATTAACTCAAAAGAAGAGTCAATGATTAGCCTAATTCCTAACCTAATAGATGGTTACACAAATATTGTTTTAGTTCTCTTATATAAAAAGAACCAATAGGCATTCAGTGACCACTCTGTACTAGATGTGTCAAAACAGATAAAACTTCACAAGCTTTCAAAAATAAAACAAAACAAAATAAAAGCAGGTCCTTCATAGAACTCTAATTAAAGTACCTGGTTAGTTCACTTGAATGGTTTATATGTAAGCGACAAAATATTTAAGACTTTGTTTCTAAAGAGATAAATGTCTACTTTGAAAAATATCTCTGGTCAGCATGCGACAAACCAGGTATATCATACATGGCTTGCACAGATATACTGGAAAGCAGCTTATTAATTTTAGAGGAGCCTCCAAGGCCAATAGACAGACAGCAAATTGATAAGACCAGTACCAAACACCAAAACAAAGATAAGAGCTACCTGGCCACGGGTGTCCATATCTGGTATGAAGACTGCATAATTGATGAGAAGCATGATGCGGATGATCTTCATCTAAGTGTATTTTAGTAATTGGTGAGAATTAGGATGTGTATTCTGCAATATAAAGTTTGGTGATTCATGTATATAAAGGGGCCTAGAAACACGGGATGCTTTATACTAGGCTTTGGGGTTACGTACATGGTTGTACCATACCTGCAAATGACCTAGCTAGCACCGTGTGTACCAGTTAGCTATGATATCTAGGCTGTGCGTGTACCAGTTAGCCAAAGTGTCTAGGCTGTGCGTGAACAATAAGCCTGGCTGAGCTTTTCTTGCTAAGAACTGAAGTCTGTACTTTCTTACTTGGAATAACAAGCTCATTAAGGATATGGCTTCACAGACAGTATCCCAACAGCGTGTGCACAGATCAGCCAAACAAAGGGAGCACCATGTGACTGATAATGCCTATCCCCTCACAAGGACAGTTCTACATATACTACTTCCTTTTTATCCCTACTTGCATTTTCTGCAAGTTCTTCATACCCTGTGCACAAGCGTAACTGTTTTAACCATTAAGCTAAAAACTTAACAAAATTGTCCTCCAAGTCTAAAACCTTCTACTTTTGGGAAAGCAATGCATATTCCACACACACACACACACACACACACACACACACACACACACACACACACACACACACACACACACACACACACACACACACCCCCCCTGCTGCACAGTCCTTTTGAAAATTCAGTGCTTCATATATGCAATAATTTTCTCACATACTTGCAATTTCCTGGTCTAATATAGTGTACTGTTCTATTATATTGCAGAATTTATAAAAAGGCCCTGTTACATATCTAATTTTACCTCTGACACATTTGTTATTCTACAGTTGTTCTGTCTTTAATCACACCATCTGCAAATTCCCCATCAGAAGACCATTTCCAGATGATGTTAACATTTTGCAAAGGAAATTTATACCTATTTTTGGTGAAAACAGGAATCCAAACCCAAGCACTATTCTTCTATATAGACATATATCAATATATTAGTGGTGTTTCATTTTAATTACGGAAAAAATTGGATTCTGGGTTACTTGTTTAAACCCAAAACTTGGGCATTCTTCTTTTAATCAGAGAAAACCAGGATCCCTACTCATGACCAAAAAAAGCAGGAGCAGTTTGTAAATCCTAAGCACCACATTAAATTAATTATTTTCTAGCACATTTACCATCTCTTTGCCCTTTCCTATATCAGAAAGGTGAACAGATTTAAAAACACACACACACTTCTTTAAAATAGACACTTTTAGCCTTTCTTTTTTATTGATTTAGCATAACCTGGTAACTTACCAAGGTAAATTGACTCAGTGCAACATTAACCCAATTTAAGAGTATGAACTATTTTAACTAGATATTTTCATTGAACCCACTTCATTTTCTTAGTACAGTCTCTTTATTTCAGTTCCCTGTCTTTATTGACATTCAAAACTCCTCCCAAGTTGGTATTATGCACAAATTTCCATTAATACCTTCCAGGATCAGAATAATTAACAATAACTTACAATAAAAAATGCATATTCAGCTGTGCACATAAAAATAATTGTGTATTTGATGGAAACTCTTTCCCCTCCCTTTAATACATCACGTGTCCTTTTCTATTTTAAGATCTTTAATAGATATTTCTAAGTATTTTTACAGTATCTAGCACAATGAAGCACCATCCTGACTGGCCTTCTATGTATCATATTTACCAGAATACAAGACTATGAATTTAAGACAACCCCCACCCCACAATAATCAGATTCTATACATGGGAAAAATTACAAATTTATAATTTTTCATGTATGGAATCTAATTTATGGAGGATCGTTTTAAATTTGTCCTGCAAGTGAGGGACAGGGAATGAGTAAAGAAGTAGAGAAACCTGGTTGGTGGCAGGGGATAGTAATGTGACAGGCAGTGGGGGGGCACAGACAGTAGGGGGGCACAATAGGGCAAGTAGTGGGGTGGCAAAGGAGGCAGGGAGTGAACGGAGGAGTGGGGGACAAGCAGTAGTGTACACATGGTAGGAGACAGGCAGTGAAAGGCAGGACATTTGCCCCCTGCTCCTCCCCATAGCCCAGGTTGCCCCAATCCCCCTTCCCCCATTTCCCCATCTTTCCCCATCCATGCTACAGGCTTGGGTCCCCTGACCTGCCTTCATCCCGTCTCCCCCCACCCCGATGTCTCTCCTCCATGCCTGCCCCTCAGCCTCCACCCCTTACCTCTGCTCCACACCAGCAGGTTCCACCCCTGCTGCAGCCTGGGGGATAGAGCATGGCTCCAGCCTGACCCTGTAGCAGCAGCAGTGCTACTGCTATAGAACGGGGTTGGAGCACCTGCTTCAGAGTGTATTGAGGATGGAGTCTGCCAGTGTGGAGCAAAGTGAAGGAAGAGTGCTGCAGAGGGGGACAGATAGTGTGGCAGAGAGACTGGGGACTGCTGGGGTGGAATGGCTGGGCGTAAAGAGGCAAAACGGGGCAGGTGGCAGCTGTGACTGTCTCCAACTCTAACCCTGTCCCCTGCTGCCACGTGCTCAACTCTAAAGTGATGGACTTTTTTCCATGTGTCAAACAGGGGAAAAAACATCATCTTCTAATTGAGTACATACAGTAGGCTCAGTCGGGGGAAGAGGAAGTTGAGGACGGAGGGAGCCACGCAACACCAAACAAAGAGCCACCCACAAGAATAGCCCAGCCAAGACAGGCAATGAGCACAAGAAATATCCAGGTAAGAAACAGGGGCCCAGATAGTCCTGGGATCAGGGGGGCAGTGCATGCACCTTCAGGAGGCCTTAAATGCCTCTACACTAATGCTTATAGCATGGGGAACAAGCAGAAGACACTTGCCCTCCTGCTAGCTAAAACAAACCTGGACATAGTGGGGCTCACTGAAACTTGGTGGGATCCAACACATGACTGGGCAGTTAACATCAGGGGCTATAGGCTGTACAGGAGGGATAGAACAGGAAGGAAAGGTCGGGGTGTGGCACTCTACATCAAAGAGCAATACACATCCTCAACAAATAGCACTGGGTCAGAGGAGGGGCAGACCGAAGTGCTCTGGGTCCGTATACAAGGGGCTTGGAGGGAAGGAGACTTAATAGTAGGGGTTTACAGGCCACCCGACCAGGGGGAAGAGCTGGACGGGGAACTCTCAGGTCAGCTTGTGGAGGCAGTAAAGTCAAGGGACGTGGTCACCATAGTGACCTAAACTACCCAGACATCAGCTAGAAAGAGCAGTTAAACAGGTCTGACCACCCATTAGGTTCCTAGCCAAGTTACAGGACCTCCATTTAACCCAGGAGGTGCCCAGTCCCACCAGAGGAAATGACTTGTTGGACCTGGTTCTCGCCATGGGTGATGACCTGGTGAGTGGACCGCAGGTTCTCGACCACCTGGGCGATAGCAATCATCACCTACTGGAATTCACCATCCAGCGCAGGGTGTCAAAGGCCTGCAGCAAGGTAATAGCCCTAGACTTCAGGAGGGCAGATTTCAATGAGGTACGGAGACTAGTCATGGAGGCACTGAGGTCCCAGAGTGGAGGGGAGTTGGGAGTCCAGGAAGAGTGCTTGTTCCTTAAGGAGACGATCCTCCAAGCCCAAAGGGTGACAATACCCACGTGGATCAAAGGGGGCAGGAGTGCTCTAAAGCCCCCATGGCTCACCAGAAGCATCCACGAACATCTCAAAGCTAAAAAGCAGGCGTACACTCAGTGGAAGGGAGGGGCCATCACCAAGGAGGATTATACCTCCATTGCTTGAGGCAATAGGGGGGTTGTTAGGAAGGCTAAGGCAGAGATGAAACTGGGACTAGCAACCTGCATCAAGGATAACAAGAAGTCCTTTTTTAAATACAGAGGGGCTAAAAAGAAGGTACCAGGTAACGTAGGGCTTCTGCAGGATACGCTAGGAAATCTGGTGGTCACATCAGATAACAAAGCTAACCTCTTTAACAATTTCTTTGCCTCCATCTTTTTGAGCAAGGCCCAGGGCATCCCCCCCACTAGGATCCCTGACAGATGCAGGAGAGGCACTGCCAGGCCCAGGGTCAGTGAGAACCCAGTCAGAGAACTTCTGGTGGGTCTAGACATGTCCGTCAGGGCCTGCTGATTTGATCTCCACCCCAAAGTGCTGAGGAAATTAGCACAGGTCATTGCAGGACCCCCTGGCACAGCTTTACAAGCACTTGTGGTGCTCTGGTGAGGTGCCAGAGGACTGGAAAAGGGCCAATGTGGTCCCCATTTTCAAGAAAGGGAGGAAGGAGGACCCAGGAAACTAAAGGCCCATTAGTCTTACCTCAGTCCAGGGGACTCTCCTTGAGAAAATTATCCAGGAGTACATCTGCAAGGGGCCAGCAGCGGAGATCATGCTTAGGGGCAACCAACATGGGTTCATTCAAGGCAGGTCCTGTCAGACCAACCTGGTGGCCTTCTATGACCAAATCACAAAATCTTTGGATGCAGGTGCTGCATTGGACGTAGTCTTTCTAGACTTTAGGAAGCCCTTTGACACAGTCTCTCACCCCATCCTCATTAAGAAATTAGGTGACTGTGGCATAGATGCCTACACAGTCAGATGGGTCACAAATTGGCGGGAGGGCCGCACCCAGAGAGTGGTGGTGGATGGGCTTTTTTCAGCCTGGAGGGATGTGGGCAGTGGGGTCTCCCAGGGCTCGGTCCTTGGGCCTGCACTATTCAACAACTTTATCAGCAACTTGAATGAGGGGGTGAAAAGCACCTTGTTCAAATTCGCAGATGACACTAAGATGTGGCAAGAAGTGGGCACACTGGAGGAGAGGGACAGGCTGCAACTAGATCTAGACAGGTTACAGAGGTGGGAGAATGAGAACAGGATGGGATTCAATACTGACACGTGCAAGGTACTGCACCTAGAGAGGAAGAACCAGCAGCATACCTGCAGGGTGGGGAACTCCCATCTAGTCAGCACAGAGGCAGAAAAGGATCTTGGTGTCATTACTGATTCCAGGCCAATGTGAGGATGTGGTCAGGAAGGCTAACCGCACCTTGTCCTGCATCAATAGATGGCAATATAGTGGTTGTACCAGAGGAGAAAGCAGACCTCTTTAACAAATTCTTCACCTCCATTTTCTTGTGCACGGACCTGAACTCCCCGACCAAGATTCCAGATGGACTGGGGAGAAACACCACAAAGCCTAAGGTCAGGGAGGACCAGGTTAGAGAGCTTCTGGAGGGGCTAGACATGTTCAAATCAGCAGGTCCAGATGCTCTCCACGTCAGAGTGTTGAGGGAATTGGCAGGGGTTATGGCGGGCCCCCGGCACGGCTTTATGAGCCCTCGTGGTGCTCTGGCCAGGTGCTAGATGACTAGAAGAAAGCTAACATGGTTCCCATCTTTAAAAAAGGGAAGAGGGAGGACCCAGGCAACTATAGGCACATTAGTTTTACTTCAATCCTGGGGAAACTCTTTGAGAAGATTATCAAGGAGCACATCTGTGATGGGCCAGCAGCAGGGATGATGCTCAAGGGCAACCAGCACGGTTTCACTAGGGGCAGGTCCTGTCAGACCAACCTGATTGCCTTCTATAATCAGGTCACAAAAGCATTGGACACAGGTGTCACAGTGGATGTAGTCTTTCTGGACTTCAGGAAGGCCTTTGACACTGTCTCCCACCCCATTCTCATTAAAAACCTAGGTGACTGCGGCATTGATGCCTACACAGATGGATTGCAAATTGGCTGAAGGGTTGTACTCAGAGGGTAGTGGTGGACGGGTCTTTCAACCTGGAGGCAAGTGGGCAGTGGAGTCTCCCAGAGCTCAGTCCTTGGGCCCACACTGTTCAATTTCTTTATTAATGACTTGGATGACGGGGTGAAAAGCAGCCTGTTTAAATTTGCTGATGATACCAAGATTTGGGGTGAGGTGGGCACACTAGTAGGGAAGGACAGATTACAGCAGGGCCCGCACAGGTTACAGGGGTGGGCTAACAAAAATATGATGGGTTTCAATACTGACAAGTGCAGAGTACTGCACTTGGGCAGTAGGAACCAGCAGCACACTTATAAGCTGGGAAACTCCCTTCTTGAGAGCACGGTGGCAGAAAGAAATCTTGGAGTCGTTGTTGACTCCAAGATGAACATGGGCCGACAATGCGAGGTCACAGTCAGTAGGGCTAACTGTAGCTAGTCGTGCATCCACAAATGCATCTCAAGCAGGGCCAAGGAGGCGATCCTCCCCCTCTATGTGGCACTGGTCAGGCCACAGCTAGAGTACTGTGTTCAGTTCTGGGCACCGCACTTCAGCAGGGATGTGTACAGCGTTGATAGGGTCCAGAGGAGGCCCATCTGTATGATCCGGGAACAACAAGGCAGACCCTACGAAGAAAGCCTACAGGACTTTAACCTGTTCAGCCTTCACAAGAGAAGGGTGAGGGGGGACCTGGTGGCCGTCTATAAACTCACTGGGGGGGGGACCAGTAGGGTTTGGGAGACTTTCTTCCCCCTAGCGCCCTCTGGGGTAACAAGGAATAACGGCCACAAGTTGTTAGAGAGTAGGTTTAGACTAGACATCTGAAGGCACTACCTCAGTCAGGGCAACTAGGATCTGCAACCAACTTCCAAGGGAAGTGGTGATGGCTCCTACCCTGGGGGTCTTTAAGAGGAGGTTTAACGTCTACCTGGCTGGGGTCATTTGAGCTCAGTTTTCTCTCCTGTCCAGGGCAGGGGGTCGGACTTGATGATCTGCAAGGTCCCTTCCGACCCTACTTCTATGAATCTATGCATCACGAGCAGGTCCAAGGAGGTGATCCTCCCCATCTATGCAACACTGGTCAGGCCGCAGTTGAAGTACTGAGTCCAGTTCTGGGCACCGCACTTCAGGAGGGATGTGGACAGCATCGAGAGGGTCCAGAGGAGGGCCACTCGCACAATCAGGAGGCAGCAAGGCGGCCCTATGAGCAGTGGCTAGAGGACCTGAAGCTCTTCAGCCTCCACAAGAGAAGGCTGAGAGGAGATCTGGCGGCCATCTACAAACTGGCCAAGGGGGACCAGCAGGCTACGGGGGAGTCCCTGTTCCCCCAAGCACTACCAAGAGTGACTAGAAATAATGGTCACAAGCTGGCAGAAGGTAGATTTAGGCTAGATATCAGGAGGCACTAATTCACAATCAGGGTGGCTAGAATCTGCAACCAACTTCCAAGGGAAGTGGTGCTCGCTCCTACCCTGGGGGTCTTCAAAAAGAGGCTAGACAATCACCTAGCCAGGGTTGTTTGAACCCAGCATTCTTTCCTGCCCAGGGCAGGGCGTCAGACTTGATGATCTGCTCAGGTCCCTTCTGACCCTACCTACTATGAAACCATGAAGTACTACAGAAGTTTTATACAAAACATTTTTCTAGGGACGGAAATTATTCTTCTAGGTTCTTAACTGCCGATAATCCTCCTTTCCTTATTTAAACCAAGTGTGACAGTTACACTACACCTATAACAAGGAATAACAGCCACAAGTTGTTGGAGAGTAGGTTTAGATTAGACATCCTTAAGAACTACTTCACAGTTAGGGCGGCTAGGGTCTGGAACCAACTTCCAAGGGAAGTGGTGCTGGCTCCTACCCTGGGGGTCTTTAAGAGGAGGCTTGATGCCTATCTATCTAGCTAGGATCATCTGAGCCCAGTTTTTTCTTCTGCCCTGGGAGGGGGTCGGACTTAAAGATCTATAAGGTCCCTTCCGACCCTACTTCTATGATTCTATGACTTGGTTTAAAAAGATGATTACAGGATATTTGCCTTCTAAGTACAGTATCTTCATTGTCCAAGACTATTAAAGCCCTTGACAAATTGGGAAAAAGTTTTTTAAAGCAAATCTCCTTATTACCCTAGGATGCATGTTATTCAGCAAAATACAGGTTTAGCAAAAATTTACTTCCCTTAATTTTATCTTATCTGCAAATCTTACTGAACATCTCTTTATTGTTTTGAAATGGGGAAAACCTGTAGCTCCCAATAATCACAGAATCATAGAAAATTAGGGTCTGAAGGGACCTCAGCAGGTCATCTAGTCCAACCCCCTACTCAAATAGAGGTGCTGAATAGAGGGAAAGAATCACTTTCCCTGACCCACTGGCAACGCACCTGCCAGTGCAACCCAGTATGCCGTTATCCTTCTTGGCAACAAGGGCAAGCTGCTGGTTCATATTCAGCTTATTGTCCATTGTAACCCCCAGGTTTTTTTCTGCAGAGCTGCTGCCCAGTCAATCAGCCCCCAGCCTGTACTGATGCATGGAACTGTTGCATCCTAAGTAAAGGATTTTGCGCTTGTCCTTGTTGAACCTCATGAGATTTCTTTTGGCCCAAACTTCCAATTTGTCTAGGTCACTCTGGATCCTAGCCCTACCCTCCAGCATATCTACTACTCTACCCAGCTTGGTATCATCTGCAAACTTGTTGAGGGTGCAACTCTATCCTACCTTTCAGGTCACTGATGAAGGTACTAAACAAAACCAGCCCAAAGACTGAGCCCTGGGGCACTCCACTTATCCCAGCTGCCAACTAGACTTTGAGTCATTGACTACTACCCTCTAAGCCCAATGCTCCTGCCAGTTTTCTATCTACGTTACGGTCGGTCCATCCATCCCATACTTCTTAGCTTGCCTGCAAGCATGTTGTAGGAGACCATACCAAAAGCTTTGCTAAAATCAAGATATACCACATCCATTGGTCTCCCTATGTCCACAGAGCCAGTCGTGTCATCATAGAAGGCAATCAGGTTGGTCAGGCATGATTTGCCCTTAGTGAATCCATGCCAACTGCTCCTAATCACCTTCTTCTCTGCCCAAGTGCTTAGGAATAGATTCCTGGAGCATCTGCTCCATGATTGTTCCAAGGACTGAGGTGAGGCTGGCTGGTCTAGAGTTGCCTGGATCCTCCTTTTTCCCCTTTCTTTAATATGGGAACTATGTTTGCCCTTTTCCAATCATACAGGACTTCTCCTGATCTCCATGAATTTTCAAAGATGATGGCCAAAGGCTTTGCAATCTCATCAGCCAACTCCCTCAGCACCTTCAGGTGCATCCCATCTGGCCCCATAGACTTGTATATGTCCAGCTTTTCTAAACAGTCCCTAACCTGTTCTTTCACTGCTATTGACTGCTCACCTCCCCACCTCAAACTGTGCGGCCCAGTACAGTAGTCTGGGAGCTAATCTTGCCTGTGAAGACTGAGATGAAAAAGGCATTGAGCACTTCAACCTTTTCTGCATCCTTTGTCATAAGATCAACTCCCCTGTTCAGGAAGAGACCCACACTTTCCCTGATCCTCCTCTTGCTACCAATATACTTGTAGAAACCTTTCTTGCTACCCTTCACTTCCCTTGCTAGTTGCAACTCCAATTGCTCTTTGGCCTTCCTGACTTCATCCCTGCATACCCAAGCAGTCCACTTATACTCCTCCCCAGTTGTTTGTCCAAGTTTCCACTTCTTATAAGCTTCCTTTTTGTGATTTCATTTACTGAAGAGTTCCTTGCTAAGCTAAGCTGGTCTTCTGCCATATTTTTTAATCTTCCTGTACATCAGGATAGTTAGTTCCTGCACTCTCAGTAAGGTTTTGTTGAAGTACAGCCAGCTGTCCTGGACTCCTCTCCAACCTCAGTCTGGCTTCCCAGGGGATCCTGCCAATGAGTTCCCTGAGCAAGTCAAAGTCTACTTTTTGTAAGTCCAGGGTCCTTACTCTGCTACCCTTCATCTGTCCTTTCCTCAGGATCCCAATCTCAATCTTCTCATGGTCACTGCTGCCTAAATTGTCATCCACTACTATGTTCCCCACCAATTCATCTCTGCTTGTGAGCAGCGGGTCAAGAAGAGCACTGCTCCTAGGTGGCTGCTGAAGCATTTGTACCAGGAAGTTGTCCCCAACACTTTCCAAAAACTTCCTGGATTGCTTGCGCACTGCTGTATTGCCCTTCCACCAGATGTCAGGGTGATTGAAGTCTCCCATGAGAACCAGGGCTTGTGATCCAGACACTTCTGTTAGCTGTTTGAAGAAAGCCTCATCCACCACTTCCTCCTGGTCTGGTGGCTTATAGCAGACACCCACTACAACATCACCCTTGCTGCTCTCCCCTCTAACTTAACACAGTGACTTTTAACAGGTCTATTTCCAATTTCATACTTGCTCATGATTGCTGAGCAATCATACGGCTCTCTTACACAAAGTGCAAGTCCTCCTCTTCTCTCCTGCCTGTCTTTCCTGAACAGTTTGTACCCATCCATGACAGTATGCCAGTCACCCAAGCTGTCCCCACAAGTCTCTGTTATTCCAATCACATCACAGTTCTGTAACTGTGAAAGGACTTCCAATTCTTCTTGGTTGTTTCCTAGATTCTGTGCATTTGTGTACCAGCACCTGAGGGAACTAGTCAATTGCCCTGATTTCTCAGCAAGTATGAGAGCATCTCCCTTGTTGCGTTCTCCTGCTTGCTTTTTCTCCAGGTCTCCCACTTCCCCACTTACCTCAGTGCCTTGGTAGTCACTCCCCAGTAAACTTAGTTTAAAGCCCTCCAGTTTGAAATAGTTAACTTAAAACTTATAAACCTTAAGTTCATATTCTCCCCTTCAACAAATATGACTTTGCCTTCATCAGCATTGAACTTCCATTGCCTCAGAGCTCTGCATTCACTTTGGGCAACTAGACCCCTCCCTGAAGTTCACTATGGTTGTAGTTGGACTTGTGTAACTGACATAACATACTGTTAACTGCAAATTTTAACAATAAAATAAGACAAGGTTCCACATGGGTTTTGAGACAGCCCATTGCCTACTTTTTACTACAAAAAAAATGACTGTTAAAGCCTACTGCTAGTCTTCATCTCCTATCCAATTTTTGATCCATAGCAGTAATGTGCCTCTCACCTTTTGATTAGTTACAGGGGTTTTTTTATATCCATAGTGAGGGACACTTTCACTAGCCTTTTTAAAGTCAAAATACATTTTTGTAAATGAGTGCCATCTTATCTGCTACCCCACAAGTTCTAACAGAATCATTTGATTAGTGAAACATGTTTTCCCCTTGTGGAAATTATATTTGTTAGAGTTTATCATATCACCACCTTCAAAGTATTTTATTATTTTTCTTGAATTAATATTTCAACTAATTTGCCAGATACAGGCATTGCTGGCCTGTTGTTCTCTTCAAGGTCACTATATTTTTCAATATGATACAAAAGCTTTTTTCATAAGAATTTTTTTTTAACAAGTAATTCAGTCAGTTATTACTCCCAAGCACTAGTGAAACACAGCAAGGTTCTGCTGCATGTTAGAGACTGAGTATAATTTATATACAGGCATACCTTGGAGATATGGTGGGTTCGGTTCCAGACCACCACAATAAAGCGAATATCGCAATAAAGCGAGTCACACAAATTTTTTGGTTTCCCAGTGCATGCAAAAGTTATGTTTACCCTATACTGTAGTCTATTAAGTGTGCAATAGCATTACGTCTAAAAAAAATGTACATATTTAATTAAAAAAAATACTTTATTGCTAAAAAAATGCTAACCATCATGGAAAAATGGCGCCAATAGACTTGCTCGACGCAGGGTTGCCACAAACCTTCAATTTGTAAAAAACACAATATCTGCAAAGCGCAATAAAGCGAAGCGCAATAAAACGAGGTATGCCTGTGTAACACAATATTAATCCATAAATTTAAAGAGATTAAAGCTTCAGCAGCCTCTACTGCAGGGGTATCAAACCTACCGCTCATAGGCCAGATTTGGCCTGTGGGTCCCAGACCAACCCCACATACTACATATGGTGTGTAGAGTTGCTCTGGTGTGTGGGCTGGAACCAGTGCTGCAGGTGCTGCACTTGGTGGCTCCAGAACTGGTCCAGATTGGGCCATACTGGAGCTAATGCACAGGGCATTGCACACAACACACATCCTACTGGCCCCCTGTACAGACAGTCCAGTGCCACATGCTCATATGCCACCTGCAGCACACTCTAGGGCTTGCACAGCAGGTAGTGCATGGGGCTAGCATGGGGCACATGCTGCATGCTGTGCCCCACTAAACTGGCCCTGCCCACTGGCTCTGGCACAGCCTGAACCAGACCAGCCCCAAAGTCAGCATTCCTGGGCTGGTCCATGGGCCACATGCAGCACACCCAGGGTGCTGGTTCTGGCCCACACATCACCTGCAGCACAAGCCCATAAGCAGGGCCTGTGCATGCTGCACATGATACAGGGAGCGCATTGCACACAGCACTCTATGGGCTGGCCCTGGGCACCTACAGACTGGCCCACCAACGCTTGCCCAGCCAAAAGGGCCAGATGAGTTGAACAGCAATGCTCTAATGTACACACCCTAGACCTGTAAATTACTCTATTTTCAAATATCAATATATTCCTTACCTCCACAATGACTGCTTAATTTCACTGTTATTGTTATTAGTTGTGCAGTGATTAAGAATAAACAGTGGGTAATGCAACTATGTCCTAGACAGTGCCCTCCCAAAGTTAATAATTAACAGAAACATAAGGTAAAGGTAAGAGAGGTAAGATACAAGCAAAGTGAAGAATGCGATGACAGCAAACATTAGTTTGATGTTCTTCTGCATGAAGGAGGGGTTTAATTTTATGGGGATGAGCTAAACTGAAAAAATAAAAGAGGAAGGCAGAAGTAAGCAGATTAGGTGTGGAGTGGAGGTGGAGCGAGGTGGGGGGGAACAGAAAGAGTGAGAGGAGAAAGAGACACCCTCTACACATCACATGTATTACACAATGAACTGGTTAACTGCACAATTAATTTAGAATGGCTACATATGCAAACTAACTATCACATTATACAGAGATCCATTCAGCTATAAAAGCTAGAGATGGAAAATATGCTGTGACTATAGCTGGTTTCTATCAAACTTTAATTTGCACATGCAGCAAAGTATGCCCCCACAGCTAGGAGCCCCACCAAAATCTTGCCACCAGAAAAAGCAAAATGGCAATGCTTGATATTTCACAAAAATATTTTAATTTCAACAACTTACCTTCTACTGTTAAAGTACCCATTTTGGACTCCAAGAAGTCAAACAATGTGCTGGGTGCAGAAGGTCTGGCATTTCCTAGTTCCTCTTCATCATCAGTTCTGACCCGACCTCGGCCCTTTCCCTTTCCTAGGGATATTGCAGACAAATCATTTACATCTGGGCAAATTAAACAAAACTCTTTTTATTTTACTTGTTTTCATTTTTTTTTTTTATATAAATTAGAAAACAATACTTAGTCTTTCGGGAGGAAAATATAGGAACTGCACTTTATATGGAATTTTCCCCCCAATTAAGATACCTAAAAATGTGTTATGGTTAACTAGCAAGCTATTGCAAGTATAATATGCTGAGGTACTTCTCCAAATGTAATACATTCAAGGGCTAACATTGAACAACTTAAAGAAACATAGTTATGCAGATATTCACTAACTTAAGTGCAAAGACATTATCAGTGAACAAACTTTGTTTTCTGTTTAAAATACACAAATTCCTGTGCTACATAAGCATTGCAAATTAAAACAGATCTTTACAAGTTATACCTCTAGGTGGTGGTCCCTGAACAGGTTTCTGTTTACTGCTGTTCAGAAGAAAATTTAGTGCTGCTTCTAAGCTGTTGCTGTTATCCATAAGCGCCTGCCTTGCTGCTTCTTTACTGAAACCCATTTCTGTTATGTGCTTTAGAGCCTTTTCATCAACCTGTAATAAAAGTTGCACACAAAACTAATCACAGGCTACAACACATATTCCATAAAAATCCTAGGTTTGTTTTTACAGTCTACATTAATATTTAAATAACACATTAATTTATATTTCATGGATGATGATAAATACTCAGGGCTATTTATAAAACATTTGCAAATAAGCTTTCACAAGTTCATGTAATTGAGCAGCATAAACTGAGGTAAGGATACAAAGAAGCAGATGGCAATTTCAGCTGATGGATTTTTTGCAACGTGGTTTATCATTTAAGTGCTAACGGAAAAAAAATCAAAGCAATAAAGTTAGATGGTTTCAA
>NW_017728906.1:140459196-140528420 GCF_001723895.1 Crocodylus porosus
ATATATATATATATATATATATATATGTGCGCATCTCCTGATAGATATCAGCATTTCACCTCTTAGCAGGAAGGAGGAAGGCACAAGTATGGTAAGAACATTTTCAAGACCATAATTATATAAATTTTAGTTGTAGACTCCCCAAAAGCAGAGAGGGCAGACATCAGAAGGAGATGATTACCTACTTATTATTGGGACCTTTACTAACCATTTATATCTAAAGTGAATACTGACAAAACCAGAATGTTAGCAGTTTACATCTCTCTTGCATAAGTGTAAAGGAGAAAAGAATCAGATCACAGAGTGTTTCTGGAATCAGGACTCCCTACTCTCTTAAATTAAACAGTTTCTTACTATATTTCAGCGGAGCAAACCATTGCACTGTAAAATAAATGCCTCTAACAAGCATACTTCTAATACAGCTAAAATGCAAGTCTCATTGTAAGCTACCTTATAAAAGAACAAAAATACTCCTTGACTGCTAATGGGAAACATAAAAGCATGGAATTAGATTGCTACCACAAGCAGTGTCAAAATGAGCTAATTCACAGTGCAAGTGAAAAATCTAGTGAGGCCAAAAAGCTTTAAAACCGAATTCAAAACAAGGTTCTCTCACAATGATAATCCTAAGGTTATACATAGGTGGCAAACGGTAAGGACTTCAATAGCAGTTTGAAAATCAAGTTCCACTATAGCGTTCTCTCTCAAACTTTTGAAACATTCACCATTTGAGCTACC
Organism: Crocodylus porosus; assembly: GCF_001723895.1. Lineage (NCBI taxonomy): Eukaryota > Metazoa > Chordata > Crocodylia > Crocodylidae > Crocodylus > Crocodylus porosus. The sequence goes on from NW_017728906.1 coordinate 140,459,935, forward strand.
ATCCTACTCTCTACATAATCATACCCCAAAGGGAACTATTTTAGTAAACATCACTGAAACTAAGTCCATTTTTTGAGGTTGTAGGATTTTTCGTGTGGGGGGGGTTACATTCAGTGAATAACTCAGAAAAACACACTTTAAAAGTGTCAAAGTGGAGAAGCAGTATTACAGAAAAATTACTGAACTGTGAAATTTAAGGCATTCTGACAGATATTAGCAGATGAGGCTATCAGTGAGATTCACAAAGTTAAGATAGGCAAACAAATTATTCAGTTAAAAGGCAATGAGTAACTTACTGCCATTTCCTGTTCAAAAATAAATGGTTCATATTTCATTCAGAGGTAAAATGCCTGAGCTTGGTTTTGACCTTCCAGAAGATAGAAGCAAATATACAAAAGAGCTACCACAGAGCAGCTCATGTTCAGTAAGTTCCCTCTCCCTTCTATCTCAGTATAGCTTGTTCATCTGCCTGTACTCAAAGGGATTTAGGTATGACAACACAGAGCATTCATAAAGTTAGAACTTGAACTCCAGGAGTGGAAATCACACCCCACCCCATCCCCACCCTGTCCTAAGCACGTAAGTTCCTTTTATTTTAAATTAAGAACATGAGGTGCTAGGAATCTGATTCACCACACTCAGAAGGAAAATGCCTAAATCAGTAAACCCCAGAGAGAGGGAGGAGTTTGAAAACCCGCTCACAGACTTACACAGTTGTCCCTGAATTAGGTGCCCAAGTAAGACCTGGATTAACAGCTGCAAACCCCTGCTTTTGGCTTAGACCTTAAGTCATGCCGTGCAAAAGCAGAAGCAGTCAAGTAAACATTCAAAGTTCTTCATGCATTTTATCCAATGACTAATTCAAAAAAAAGTTTTGAAAGGTGGGACCAGAACCTGAGAGGTTTCTTTCTAGGTAAGTGCCCTGATCACCAGCCTACAGTAAGACACTGTGGGCACATCTACACATGAAATTAATGCACTACAATAAACTCCAGTGCTTATCACACGGGAGTTCATTGGGCATGCCAACTGCATGTGTGCCTAGGATCAGATGACATGAAGCTGGGCTGGAGCAGTCCCAGTTGGCAGAGGGCCCAAGGGGTCAGCCTGCCAGCCCCGAGCTGTTCCCCCTGGTTCAATATGATATAAAAGGTCTGGCTGGGGCACAAGGGTGCTTCAATGTGGGGCTAGCTGGCTGGGGTAGCATCCACATGTGCACTGCTGCAGAGTAAAAAACTCTGCAGCAAGATAGTACTTTATTTACAAGTACTATGAAATGTGCGTTTCTACAGTATCCCAACTTCAAGAGGAGGGGAAGAGAATTCCTCTAGCCCAGACTTGCCTCTTGCACTCTCTTGGGATATAGAAAATGTAAGGGGGGTAGAAAATTTACATTATTACCCACTCAGAGTCAGGGGTCCCAGCACCCAGGTCTTCCATGTCCCAGACAAGTACTTTAACTGTTAGACCACTTTATAAAATGTGACCACCACTATGACAACCTCCTCTGGCTGCATTTTAGAAGTGACCAAATATCCTGAAATCAAGAGTGTTAAGGATAGGCCACATACAGGCATTATATTACTACCAAGAGAACTGCCATTCTCTGGGTAAAAACTGGAAGTATAAAGTTTTTATTCAATTTCTCTCAGGGGAAACATGCCCCCTCTGGAAGAAAATTTTTTTAGATTAACACCTGAAAGATCTCCCTCATGATATCTTCTTGAAAAACTTGCTGGCAGGAATGAACACCAGCAGTCCTCCCTCCGGGTATGATCCAGGAGGGGAGCACAACACAGTTTGGGGAACAATCTTGGGGCTTTGCCCAACCGCTCCCCTCCCTTGTAGAGCAGCCCAAGAGGGAAGAGGAGCAGCCTGCTCTGAGAAACAGACTGGGAGCTTTGATTCACTGTTCCCTCCATTCTGCTCCCGGAGACTGGAAGTCAACCAGAGAAGGTTGCTCCCTAGACTCCTGTCAGGTGAAGAGGTGGGGAGTTTTCCCCATCACTGCACTACCCATGGGGACCAGGAAGAGGCTGAAGACAGAAGCAGTGAGGAGTCTGATTTCCACCCCGATGAAGCTAGCCCATGGCCAGGGGGACAAGCTGCTGGTGGCCCAAGCAATCCCTGAACTGCGGGGGCTCCAGACCTTCCCTCTGCAATGGCGGTGCCCTGGAGCCGCCCACACAGGCTGCTAGCAGGCTGGGTACTGCCCCAGCTTAGAGACAGCACCCAGCCCAACCCAACTCTTCCCTGAGCCCACCTGCTGGAAGCCCCCCAGGCACTGCTTCCTGAGTGGGCTCAGGGAACAGTTTGATCAGGCTTCGTACTACCTCCAAGCTGGAGTAGTACCTGGCCCACTAGCAGCCCATCTGGGTGGTCCTGGGGGTGGGACTGCCACCACAGAGGTAAGGATCAGAGCTTCCCACAGCTCAGAGGCTGCCTTGCCCACCAGCAGCTTGACCCCCAGTCGCAGGGCAGGCTCTGGTTCCAACCAAAAGAAAAAAAGATTGGGCCCTTCACCATAATGTTACGGAAAAATTGAAACAATGGGTTTCAATTAAAAACCCACTGTTTCAATGTAAGGGGCATAGAATAAAACCTGGGGGATTAAACCCCCATCACATGTAAAAGCACACAATGAGACTAACTTCTGATGAAGGTATTTGCTCATCAGTTCTCAAGGCTGTTCAAAATCTCACAAACCTATTGTGCTCGTGTTCCTTACCTAATCTTCCACAAGCAACAGCAAGTGAAAATATTTGTTTCCTTTATCATATAACTTGAGGCTAGGCTATTTGACTACTTTAGAATGTCCTTAAAGACTATCAGGAAACTGAAATTGGTATAAAACCTGGTTAGCTTAAAAAAAAAAAAAGAGACAAGGACACCATGTTCTGAACTGGCTACCAGGTCATTCAAGTCTCTCTCATAAAATTATGAGGACTGAAATTAGTGTGTTTTTTTTTTTGGTCTGCAATTACATTTGGCATTCCTAAACCAGTACTAGAAACAGCCATGTTGCTGAGAAGGCATGGCATCTGTAATGCAAACAATATAAAAAAATATTAAATAAAAATATTTATGTTATACTATTCTCTAGGCTTTTAATAACGCTAGAACAGTAAAAAGAAAAATTAAAGGTATTTGACATTTAAGCAGTAAATACCGGTTTTAAATATTTTACAATTGCTAAGTAAGTATTACAGAAATTTGAACGTGGGTATTAAAGACTTCAATGTTTTAATCAAGACGTTCACCTTAAGCATTAATCTCAGAAATGCCAATGATAATTTTATTATAAATTATAAAAATATCTTTGACGGTTTACTCTTAATGATAAGTGTTTCTTACCTTATAAACTTTTAGACTGTTGAACTGAACAACATAGATGTGTTTTTCTTTAAGAATTGTTTGCCTTAACTATCCATTTAGCTCAGTGAAGTGTTCTGAAAGTTCACAAAGCAGGAGAACACTTCTCACCATATATAAACTGTGAAACAGATTGGAAAGTAATGCTTTGGATTAAGAGAGACAGTTTTAAGCCTCAAGCCAACAGCTGCCATCTTACTTAAAAAGAAATAGTATTTGTGACCATGACAAATAGGGGTTCCAGAGTCAGAACAAACTGGTCCATCCTGTGTTATTGCTAGTTTAGAAATCTGAAGCAGCACTTCATTTCATGAACATTAAAGGCATAGTTTAAATATTAAAGAGCAAAAATTTATTTCTGATATTAAACCAATATTAATCCAGAAGGAAAACTGGGATTTTAAAATGGGATTTAAAAATGCCACTATTCAGAACAGAGAAGTTACTTCAAAATTGCTGCTTCATTCCTTTCAAAAACTTTAAGAAAGGGAAAAAGAATACTGCAAGGGATCTATCACTCAAGTGTTACAATTTTTTGAATAATTTTTACATAGTTGCAGTAGCTAATATGATTAACTATATTCTCAGCATCTCGGTTTTCCCCTGAAAATTGAACAGATCCAACAGGGAGTAAGGAAAATTAAATAATCTTTTAAAGAAATTGAAGAAAAACTAATTTATCAGTGTTTTAAATGTACATGTCTAATACACATTTAGGGCCCTGTACAGATGCTCAAGCCTTACCAGTTCTCGATAGACACCTTCATTCTTCCCCTCAGGTTTTGTTATCTTTTCTTTCTGGAACACTTCCCTGTTTCGATTCCCTCCAGCACTCACACTGAGATTGCTTCTAGTATTGCCACCACCTCCTCCAAAAGTCTTGGTCTTTAGATAAGAAAAATATAATTTCAGTAAACAACTTGTTATGAAAATAAACTGTAAGATTAAGTTACTATTGAAAAATGCAGTATACCTAAGGTAGCTAAATTTTTATGATTATGCTTTGTATGAGCAAATAAAATGTTAATTTCCATAAAACAAAGTAATTTACTAGCTAGAATTTCTCCTCTTCCTTATATCCAGATTAGGTTGTAAAGAAAAAGTTATATAATTTTAATCCTTATGAGTTACTCTGAGGCAAATCATAAAAATAAACTTAAATGGAAAACTAAAGGAGGACATAAAATAACCCATGCATTAAACAGGTTAAGTTCCACAGCAGTTCTATGAAACCAAAAGCAATGAATCAAAGTTATCCAGAAGCTAGAAACAGTAGTTGAAATTTAATAATCTGTATTCATTACCTTAATCTCAGCATCACAAAAAATCCCAATATAGATTGCTTGTTAAAGAAGATTTGCTTATTCAGACTGTACTGTTTGTATAAAGCAAAATTGAATTATAAGATCCATGCATATTTTAGTAGAGCTGGTTAAGTTAAAAGCAGAGATAGGCAAAAAAATTTTCTACTGAACTTTCTATGCCACAATGCATTTTTTAGGATTACAGAAGAAGAGCCAGAAGTGACCTTATAAAGTCATCCAGTGCCTTAAGGCAGGATTAGCATACTAAATGCACTCCATCCTACAGAAGGACCCAAAGCTTTAGATTTAGGTTATACTGTCCTAAATATCTTCAAGATAAACATAACAATGGCAGGCATTGTACATTGAGAAAAATATTTCAACTAAAATGATACGATACAGTAACTAAAATACTGCAGCAAATGTGCATGCTAACCTCCTTGCTCTTTGCTACTTCTGCAATGGCAGCTGTTCTTTGTTTTTCAAATTCATCATTCTCTCCAACGGTTTTAGTGGCGCTTGTCACTTGCAGAGTCTTTCTTCGATCAAGTTCCCTGCTGTCCACTTGGACGTGAGAGACGCATTTCTGGCAATTCAAAAGGAAGTTTAAAAGAAATCCACTCTCCTGCCTATTTCCAATTACAAAATAAAATTCTGGTATTTCATTAGAACAGTACAATTCTTCCACAGACTTTGATCACAAAAAAATTACAGGACAACTAGCTTTCTTGGTTGACAGCATGGTCCATGGGAGATGCATACTGGCCTTCAGAATTCTGACGAAAAGATCAAAGTTATGCCACATACTCTTACCCTCTAAGAACAGAAGATATGCTTGAGAGACACAATCAAAAAAGATTAAAAGAAAAAGTCTGAAAGTCTCAGTACACATAAAAAGTTATGAACTTTGATGAAACTGTTAGGCATAGGGATTCATTAAATAAGCATCTACACTGAAATGATCTAATCATCATTACACCAGTAATTTCAGCTGAAGCAGTAAATGCTGAACCCTTCTAAAACCCTGTCATTTAAGCCCTTATCCTTAGGCATCTTACGTTAGTAAGTTTTGGTTTAGATTCACATTCAATGTTGACAAAATTTTGACAGAAGAAAATCATTTCCAGCTCAAGGTGTTCCTGTTTGTAATGTGGTCTGTGCTGCTACAAACTGAAAGACAACGAGTGTTAAACTAGTCCCTTAAAGTATCTGGATGATTTGATTAAGTTAAATACTGTGATAGGGATCAAAGAATCCAGCAATATCTTCACTATGTTCCCAGAGTTAGTAGGACTTCAAACAATCACTTGAAACCCAACCCTGTTTCTGTGAAACATAAGTAAAAAGGGACAAACTAGATACAGCTTACTTTACTTTAAAGCTCCAGGGTATTAGACACTGAACAAAAAGGATTAATATGTGCCAGTATTATATTGGACAATATTCTTAATATTGGCATTGTTAATCAGGATATACAAAGTGAAGCAAATCATTTACTTATAAAGGATCAAAGCTTGATATTGGCTTCCATATAAAATTCAAATAGGGTTACTATCAATTAGTTTTAGAAACATTTATTTTCCTTGTAATTCCTACATGAAAGTAAAGGAAAAAAGTCTATCATACCTGTCCAAAAGGCACAAAAGGAGGTGGTCCACCTTCTGTTCCAATATTACTTCTATTGTGTTTTGCTAAACTCTATAAAAGATATCAAAAAGTTTTTAATTAAGAAGCTGCATATGAAAACATGGCAAACTTTCTCTGATAAATGCCTCTCTTTTGGGGAAGTAGAACTTGTAAAATTAAAAAAATCATCTTGAACATTATTAAAAAGTCTGCTTTATACTTTTTATCAAGCATTTGGCCTGAGTAATGAACTTTAAAACAGGAAGCATCCTTTAGATAAGAAATACTCCTAAGTTAAGAATTATTCAGTCAGCTGGGGCAGCTTGGGCTCCAATGGAGACTTATGAAGCAATAATCATACCAGATGCACAATCAACCACCTGCTTACCCTCAAGTTGAATATCAACCCACACATAATTACAGGAGAACAAAAGACCCAAGTGAGAAGTACAGATTGACACTGGTGCAGCTTCCAAGCTGTGCACACATGATCTCACCTTCAACATACCATATTAAAAAAAAAACACAAACTAGCCTAACTGAACTCAGAACACTTGCTTGCAAAGGTATTTATATTTCTTTGCCAATCAGCAGTGCCAGAGTATGCAGACAATTTCCTGGAAAAGTAAATTCTTGATACCTACCTCCTGTACGTTAATTGGCAAAAATAATTAAAATTGCACAGTTTGTTCATAATTGTTAAGGTACGCTGCAAATGTTAACAAAGAAACATGGGATAGTCTAAGGGGGCAGTGTTAGAGCCATTTCACATTCCTTAATTCAAGAATATACATTTACTAAGAAAATATGAGTTTCTAAAATAATCAACTCATGTGAATAATTTGAGTCTTTAGTGCTAGCAAGGTATCTGGCAGTAAACAAATATACAAAAGTATATACAGAGCCTACACTCTGCATGGAAGACAAAGTGAGGAGGTGTCAGTCACTATAGGATCAAGGTTTAAAACATACAGCCGGGTAAAAATGAAGGTTAAATATGTCATCCCATAAGCAATTAATTGTCACAAGCAACAACAGTGCATCTCAGGAACAGGAGGCCTACCCGTGTCAGAAAAGTCATCTTGTCAATCTGGTAAGTAGTGCATGTAGCCACCATATTAGAATTCACAACGGCTGCCGTGAATTCACATTTTGGTCAATATTTCAGCCTCCACTATGGTTAGAAAATTAATTCCAATGACATAACTAAAATTGTACAAATGGAGGAGATCAATTGTAATAGTTCCAACATGGTAGTCATTTTGTCCAAGACCACTGCTGCAAATTTAGTTTTGTTCATTATTAGATACCCAGAAGGTTTGCAAAATTACTACAACAACTCTGTTCCATTTCAGATTACCCTGACGTGAAAACCTCAAATGGAAACTGTCAACAAGAGGCTTGCCCTTATCACCCTTAAACAATAAGTTGGGTCAATAGCATCACTGAGTCCAGCAAAGTATGGGAGGTATGGCTCAGAATCTACAAGATGCATCATATGTCTTGAAATAGGTTTGCAGTCAATGATTAGCTAAAGTATACCTGCCAGAATTGTGCAAATAGATGAGGCACTCATTCAACCTAAGACAGTTGCTGAATTTGCACTGCAGCTTTCCAAAAAAGTCTCAACTGGCACCATTCTTGCTACCATTCTTTTACACACAAAATACATATTGAGAGACTGTTAAGAAAGTCACGAAAGGTAGACTATGAAAGGGAAACCATACCAATAACATCAAGTGTAGAACACACTGGGACATGAAGCAGATCATCTACTCTAACAGTTCACTGGACAACGTGCATATTCTGCCAAAAATATTCTAATAAGAAGAGACTGAGTCAAGTGTTATCGTTTGAATCAGCCAATAGAATATAAAAGCTGGCAGAAGAATGAAGTGTTGCATTGCTGAACTGGTATCAAAGATCTAAGAGCCGCTGAGACACATTACTATCCTGAACGCAGGCAGGAGGAACAATGAAAGGAACCAGTCTCTCCTTCCCATTCATGTATGGAGATCATACAAGAAAATATTCTTCTTTCTCCTGAAGTGAGAGCATGACATCAAGTGATTAATGAACTAGATGCTGGTTTTGCACAGAAAAATGTGTACAGTCTGAAAGATATACCTGATACTGCGATTTTGTAGAAGATGAAGGTAGTGAATGTCCTCTGACTACACAAAGATAAATGAACCAAAGATAAATGAACCAAAACCTTCAGACTTACTACAAGACAGCCATTAAATTTCAGCACCAAAGAAATGCAAATCTTCCACTCCTTGTCTTCCAAACTGTTACAGCTGGTAAAGCCATACAAGCAGTTGTAACTTTGCATATAAAGCTGTTATACACGATGAGGAAGCTGTTGGCCTGCAGTTCAGAGAAGTGTTTTCGGGCACATGAAACTTGTACTATGCTATGCCAAATCAAAGCAGATCTGAAAGTTATAGCCAGCATGAAGAAATACAGCAATTTGAATGAAGAGTAAGCCCAAAAACGTGTTCCTGATGGCTTTTATGTATTGATCCATTTGATTTTGTAAGATGACAGTGATGACTGAGCTGCTGAAAATCACGTGCAAGATAAGAATCTAGACAGAGATGTACTAAATACTAGGGCCGTGCAAAACATTGGCGGTCGTTTCATTTAATTTTGGATTCAGACATTTCAGCGGCCAAAACACTGAATCTGAAATGAAACACAAGGCCCCAAAAGAGATCTGAAACAAAACAGATCCATCCAAAATGTTTCAGAAATGTTTTTGGACATGTTTTGGAGGCGGGTTTGCAGGGAAAGAGAAACTAAGAAGGCAGAGGGGGAGGGAGGGGGGAAGGACTGCTCTGATATTGACATCTGTCGTTGGCCAGTGACAACAATCTGTCCCTGAGGTCCCTTCCACCCCCAGTGGTTTAGGGGAGGGACAGAGAAGCACCATAAAAGGATGTTTGTGAACTGCTGTCTGCCATTTTGCAGCTGCATCTGTGCCTGTGTAGCAGCAGGAGCAGCAGCAGAGTGTAGCATCTGTAAGCTTGCAACTTGGTAGTGCCTGCCTACCAAGTTGTAGCCTATCCTTTCCTATTTCTTTGCCTACTCTCCCCATTGTTATCTCTTGCAACTTTCTTCCCCCAAAATCCTGTTATTTGTTCTTCTTATTTCCCCACCCCAAACAAAAAGCAGTGCTTTGCCTGGCAGTGTCTCATCACTGTGCACTGCAGGAAAGCACTATACATACATTACACACACATTTTTTCCAGCACATGAAGTACGAAGCGTGTGGGAGAGGCAGGTGCTAGGTCTTCTGGCAGGGGAGCAGGAAAGGACAGAGGGAGAGCTATAAGTTTCCCCTCCTCCAAACTCATATGCACTCTCCTTCCTAGCACTAGCAGGCATGAGGCTTCTAGTGCTAGTGGCAGCAAGGAGGTGGGATTAGTGCCTGCATCTGCACCCCTTCAATAACACCAGCAAGCAGCACAGCATGACAGTCTCCTCCACCCCCATTTCAGTTCCCAGCCTGAACCTGAGCTGGATCTGGAAGCAGGGGACCTGAGCACCCTAGCAAAAGAAATTCTGGGGACCAAAGAGGAATCTGAGTTTGTGCTCCACTCCTCTCCAAGTCCCCCTACGGCCGGGTTTCCTTCCCTGGAAAGCAGTTTGGATGAGGCTGACATTGAGGTTGTGGAGGCAAGTGACTCTGCTGAGTCAGCTCCTCCTGTTGTTGTGCCTCTGCCTGCCGAGAAGGGGGATCAAGCAGAATCCGCACCCACACCCCAGAAGCGAGGGGATAGTGTGGTGTGGGATCATTTTGAGGTAGGAGATGTTATCTGCCTGCACTGCTGATGTAAGACCAGCTGGGGTAAGGAGGTGAAACACTTAAGCACCACGGGGATGCTGATGCATCTCAAGAGGCACCACCCCCTTACCCTTGCTCCTCCTCAGCCTGGCATCAGTGGGAGCCTGCCCAAAGGGAAGTCCTCCCTCTCGCTCCAAAGCCCCCATCCCCAAGAAACAGAGGCAGGCCACCCTGGAACAGTGGAGCAAAGGTGGACAGAAAAGAGGACATGTTGCAAACGTGAGCGAGATCACCCAGAGCATCAAAGAGATGATCGTTTTGGATGGCCAGTCCTGCTCCCTAGTTGAGTGGCCAGGGTTCAGGCGGCTCATGGCGCTCGCAACCCTGGCAGGGTGCAGCTTTAGGTAATACCCGGGACCTGGGAACTCCTCCTTCCCCATAGCTCCAGGCCATACCTCCAAGTTCATCCTGGCATGGGAGCTCAACAGGAAGATGTTCTTCCCCTGCTGGCTGGTGATGCAGTGAGTGCTGCCTCCAGCTCTGAGAGCGGGTCATTAAATGGTTTTTAAAAATTTTTAAAAAGGAAATGGGTGTGGACAGAGTGAGGAGGGTGGCACTCACTCCATCTGCACGTGGAGCTTGGGGAAGCCCAGCAATGGGAGATCCACTTTGAGGAATACCAGCTGCTCCACCAAACCAGGATCCACAGAGGTGTGGTGGGGTATCACAACACCCCCAGAGACTGGCATGCAACGTAGGTAAGAAAGCCAGGCACATCCCCAGCAACACCCCCTTCCATCCAGGAAGAGCACATACAGCAACTGCAGATGTTTCCTCAGCCTGGTAGCATTTTAAACCCAAAAGCCCATGCCTCGCAGATGGCACCCCAGGCAGCTAAGCTCACCTGGAGCCTCACAACTCCGCTGCAACCAGCAAGCCATAGGCCTCTCAAAGATCTTACATGTCTGGACTTTCCCTAGCCAGGATTGTGCATGCGTGTGGTGACTGGAGGTTATAATGCACCTACTACCTGCCTTTCACCAGGTAGGTCCTCCCTCCTGGCATTTCTTGTGGGCTGCCATGCCACCAGCAATCACCCAATAAGATTCATTCCAGTTCATGATAGTGTGTCAGAATTGCTTGAACAAGTGCATGTGTCTCTACTTGGCTTCCACAGTGTCACTGGTTGTATCACCACCAGCCAGTTCAGTGGTCATGCTAAGAAAACAGCTTGAAAAGTGTTCATTTAATATCCACATCTATTCACAGGTCTAGGAAGTAGGCCTGATATTGATAAGGATTTGTGCAGTTGTGTAGAAAAGCCTGTTGTGTTGCTATATCAGTTGTCAGCATCTTTGAAGACCCTTCTGGATGTTAGGATAAAATTATGCCATCAAGGAAAAACTCAGGATAAACTTCTGCCTACGTATGACTCTTGTGCTTCACATATAGAGCCAATTATCAGTCTTGTATGACAAAGTGCATTTGAACCTAATCCACCATTTCTATCACCTGACCAATGGGGATGGAAAGCTGAAAATGACAGTTACATTCCTAACATAAATATGCTTGAACTATTACTAGCAGAATACCTTTAGATAACAAGTTGCAAGAGCAAGACATAATACCAGAGACCAGCAGGTTTGTGCAAGCAGGTTAATATGCTATGCACTTCTGGCTGCGAGTGCTATGAGACAGCATGTTGCAATCCATGTAATAACTACCAGGATTCAGAAACAGATTCAGAAACAGATTCAAATGATGAAGAGACCTGAAAAACTGCACTGGCCAGCTGCATTGTTATATATACCGTTGTATTACCATTGTTATCACTGAAAACTATTAGACTACTGTATTTTCCTACTGCCTCCAGCTGAACATATATCTGTGCATTTCACTGCCATTGAGTTATATATTATTAATATCTGACCTACCTACATTTTGAAATGAAATTTAACATGGTATCATCTTATTCAATGTAGGTAGAACAAGTAGGCTAGCCTGACCTATAATGTTTTCAGTACTGTAGGCGCCAGAGTTATGCCACCCCAAACTCCTTCCCAGCTGCGCACCCCAAAGTGCATGTACAGCCACTGCTGCCACAGGGCCTGGCTCAGCCTCCGGACCTCAGTGAAGCTTGCTTGCCTGCCATATCCAGCCCTGGCTCTGGGCAGCTGCTGCATGCCATGAAGCCTGGGATGCTTGCAGCAGGGCTTACAGCCTCCTAGCTGCCTACTACAAGCAGTCCAGGCTCCATGGCTGGTGACAGCTGCCCAGAGTCCAGGGCAGCTGTGGTGTGCCAAGCAAACTGGCCTTGTGTGCCATGCTCTGGCACATGTACCCGGGCTGCCAACCCTTGCTCTAATACTAAAGCCTCACAAATTCTATCACTACAATTTCATAGGAGGCCTAAAGGCTGCAACCAGCTGCACCAAGCTACAAAGTCCTGGCCAGATTCTGTGGTGGTGGCGGCTACACACAAGCCTCCAGACATAAGGTAGGGATGGAGCTGGGGTTGCACTGCCCCAGGCCCCCTCCTAGCCATGTGCCGCACCCCAAGGCATGTGTGCAGCTGCCACCACCATGGAGAAGTTTTAGACTGTTTGCAGTCTCGCAGATGCCTGCCACAGCTGGCCCAGGCTGAGCAGCTGGAGCAGGCAGTAAGCAGGCTGCAAACAACAGGGTCCATGCAACCAGCTGCACTGGCTCCATGCCAACAAAAGCTGCATGAGTGTCTTACAGAGCATGTCCAAGAAGGGGCCCAGGGCAACACAACCCCAGGCCCTCCCCTGTTGTACACCCAGAGGCACACGCACACCTGCCACCAGCAATAAGTCCATCTGAGACTGTCTGGCACGGCAACTCAAGGCATGGGTGGAAGTTGGGGTGTTTTTAGCACTCAGATGAAAAACATTGCTGACCCCTGTATTAGAGTATTAATTACTAAGTTATTTAATTATATTGAGACGATATATACATCCTAATGTGTCAGCCATCTTAGACTCTAATATGCCTACCATGATGGAAATGTTATGGTTGATCTCCTCAGTTCATACAATGCTGGTTTGGTCACTAGAATTACTTTTCTAACTCTAGCGAGGGGTAAAATATTGCACAAAATGTGAATTCACTGCAGCCATCTTGGATTCCAACATGGTGGCTACAAGCACTACTTACCAAGTTGCAACATGCCTTTTTTAACACAGGTAGACTACCTCTACCTGAAATACACTGCTGCCACTTGTAGCTATGAGTTGCACAACAACAAAATCTAGAGATCTTATTGGTAAATTTATACCCTCCTTATAGATGCACAGAAGGCTGGCTGCAATGTCAAATGCACAGGACCAGGATCTGTGGCTTTTTGTTTTTAGTAAACTTTAAAGCTCAGATTAACAGTGGATGATATTACTTGAGAAATTACAATATACGATAATATTTCACAAGTTTTATAAGATATTTTAAATGTATTTTAAAAGTATTTTATTTATTTGCCAATGCAAATTTATTTTTCAATGGAAATTAAAACCCTAATTAACATTTCAGCAGGACTATTCTACACGTACGTTTACACAAATTTAAGCCTTTTGAGGATTAGGGATAATTTGGATTCCAAACAAATTCCCTGAATCTGTGCACCCCAAACCCCACAAATACACAGTCATTATTATTACTTTATGTTTACATTACAGAAGTACTTGGAGAACACAATAAAGATCAATCCACGTGTCCAAGAATCACGTGAGAACACAGCCTGTCTCCACAGCTATCTGATGCATACGGCCCACTGTCACCACCCAATTCTCTTAGTAAAGATTAGCTTCTTAATATATTTAAATAACATGAGTTTACATTTTGTGCAGCGTATCAATTTATTCTCTGATTCTAACAACAGTGGCATATGCAGTGACATTTCTATTCAGGTATCCATTTTGTTACCCTGTAACTTTTTATATAAGGTGTTTGAAACAATAAAAGAAATAAAAACATTAACAATTTTTTAAACATTTTTAATTCAGCTAAAATGGAAATGTTCAACCCTTTCCATCTGTTCCTTATTGTCCATTTTTCCATTGTTTTCCCTAAAAATTAAATTTTATATAAAGCAATTTTGTTTAGGTTTTGAAAGCTGATATAATATTTAAATTAATAAGTATCAATTTTGATTTGAAAGATATAATCTGTTATGACAACACTGTATTGTGAATTTATGTTCTACTATAAACAATATTAATAATAAAATTAACAATATTAATAATAAACAATATTTATAATAAAAAGTACTGATTATGATTATCCTATGCAATTAAATATGATGCATTATGAATATCCTTTATATTCTGATCTGTTTCTTTTACAACAAATTTTTCATATTAGGTCAAAATAAAATATTTTTCTTAATCTTATGAATATCTTGAGAAGTTAATAAGACTTTTTTTGCAGCACTGATAGTGTAATCAAGAAATACGTTCTAAAAATGACTTATAAGTTTTCCAGATTGCAGAAACCTGAGGAAATTTTTATATAAAACCAGTTTAATTTAGCAGAAAACTATGAACGTACACTTGCAAAAAGCTGAACACAGACAACTACTCAATGTAATAAGCTCATACCTCCAAATATCCTAAGCATGGTTTACCAGTTTGAATATTGAGTAAGTCAGAATGCGTTTCAGGGTAAGACAATAATATTCATAGGTCTCTTATCCATGCTTATATGAAAGATACCATAGTTTTAAAGAACTGTCTCTGTCATTGCATAATAAAAAATATTACTATCCATAGGCCGCTGAACGAAATTCCTGTATGAAACAAGTTTACTGGGCCTCAAAATATATGAGGCAGCCTGTGAAACTGCAATGCCCTATCCAAAAGAGAAATGAAAATTCAGGTCTGCCACTTCAAAGAAGTTCATTCAGGGAACTCTAAAAAGAGGTATCTTACTCCAGATCTAGGACAGGAAGTAAAAAAAAAAGCAGTGCATCAAAACATAGGAATATTAGGTTTTTATGCCATGGTGATATTAATGTAGTACCCAAGATGGACTTTATGCTCTTTTTGAAGGAAACAAAAACAACAGATCTGACAATTAAAAAACAACTGTAAATTAATATAGGTAAAAGGAATTAAATAATATTTAACATAAAAAGTGATTTATATAGTCCTTTCATAAGCATCTAAGTCCTTCAAAAATACAGTCTATAAAAATGCTTCATAGCAGGAACAGGCAACCCCTAGCATGCATGCCAGAGCATGGCACACAAAGGCATTTTGCTTGGCAGACGTGCCTTGGGCAGATGGTGGGGAAGTGGCCAAGACTGCACCGCCACAAGGATGCCTTGCAGTTACCCTGCCAGGTGCCCCTGATACGACAACTTCTTACAGGCTGAAGCTGCATGTGTTTTTGGCACTGTGCCCAAAAACATTGTGCACCCCTGCTTTGTCATCCCCAGAGAATTTTGGACACTTCTGCAGCGAACTGTAGCACTGTTTTGAATGGTATTGAAAACAATCTGGGAACTGGATCATTTGAGTAGGGTTAATTCTCTTTACTTGAAGAGGCCAAGCTTTTGGAAAGCATCCCAATGCAAGAAAACTCTGAAGAACATGATTAATTTTAAGCACCTGCTTCAACGTTTTTCTAAATCAGGGTCATGAGGAGCACCTGTGAAAAAGACTGGTCCAAGTTATCACTGAAGTAAATTGCTTAGCAGATTCAGAAAATGATTACCTAGTTATAGGAATAAAAATAGCATGTGCAATTACACTGGATAGGAAACAATTATGAGGACTGTTAAATCCTTAAGATTCAGGTATATGATCACCTTGAATCTACAAGCCCTCTTCCTACTGATAAATAATTTTGCAATTGTATACAGGATTTTGACACCTCCCTCTGAAGCATTCAGCACTGGCTCTTGTATGAGACAGAAAATATAAATGATCCCATGAAATGGTTCCATACAACCCTTTCAAGGGTGCCACAGCCTGGACACTGCCACAGTGGTGACTAAGCAAAATTGCCCCACATGCCTTGTACAATTCAGAAAAGCCTCAAGGAGTGAGTGCATCCCCCATCAGTGCACACATGTAGTTTGTGGCACTGCGGACCCATCTGCAACACCACAAGCAGCACACACCATACATGCAGGTTTTTTTCCATGCTGCTAATTCACAGCACAACGGGGGTTTTTTGAAAGCAGGAGTTCAAGGGGTCAAAAAAACCTGCTCCATAAAAAAAGTGGGGCAGCACACAGGACAGCAGCATTCACCACCCAAAAACAGTCTGGTTAGCTAGACACATGTTCCAGCTGCTTGCCAGGCTCTGTGCACCCAGATTACCACTGCTGGAGCTCCAGGAGGCCTCCATGACCACAGGTAAGGCTGTTGGGGCCATCCCAGGTGCTAGCCCCAGCCTCTCCTACCCTACCCAGGGCAATCTGTCACGCACCAGAGCGTGCATGTGGAGGCATTCCTCAGGGACAAGTAGCAGCGGCAAAACTATGTGCTGCTGCTATCTGTCCCCAGGGAAACGCACATGTGCATTCAACTGGACACACAAGCAGGCAGGATCACCCCGTCTTACAGCAGCCCTTCTTGGTTCAAACCTCCCCTTCCTGGAAGCCCATGGGAGCGGGTCTAGGTAAGCAGGAAAACCCAGGCTTTCCCCACTTACCAGACTCACCCTAAGGATTTCCAGGAAAACATCTGAGTAAGTAGGAAAAGCCATGCGGGGGCTGTCAGGGTTTGAGGATCCCCATCCTGCCTGGAAATTCCCAGGGAGCACAGGACCCAGCCCTTCAAGCCCCACAAGAAAACAATGCCTTTCATCCCAGACCATCAACAAACAGGGCAAGGAATAAACATGTTTCTCCAAATGAAACGTATCAGCTGTGTTTGTGACACATTACTAATCTTAGGGCATACACAGAGGTCACCCAATGAAGTGGATCAACTGTGGTGGGATGTGTCCTGGCACAGCTGATTTGCTTCATTGGGCAAAACACACGTTACCGATCATCCCAGAGGCCCAAACCTGGGGGACAACAGGAAACACATTTCCCAGTTGCATAGGCAGACCTAGGGATTT
This sequence comes from Crocodylus porosus, assembly GCF_001723895.1. NCBI lineage: Eukaryota > Metazoa > Chordata > Crocodylia > Crocodylidae > Crocodylus > Crocodylus porosus. The sequence continues at coordinate 140,477,116 of NW_017728906.1, forward strand.
CTCAAGGCACATTTCTCTTAACAAGGGAAAGTCTGCAAGGGGGAAAACCAGCAATTCCCCAGAGCATGAACTCCAAGGGCTTGAGAGGCTTGATCTTGCAAGTGAATTCCTGGGGCACATAATCAGGCCATTCAAGCCCCAGAAGCACCTATTCGGGGTGGTTGGAGAATGCGGACAGTTCCAGGCTAACCACAAAGCTGAGACGTCGTCACAGTAACGTGACATAAATTGATACTACCTATGTCGTGACCACAAATTTTAGGCATCTGTGGAAAGACAAAGGCTATGGAGATCTATCTTCTGGGCCATTGTGCTGCCATCAAAAATTTTAAGGCAGCACGAAGGTGCTATCTGTTTCCATCCTTGGTGGTTCAGTGCCATAACAGTGCCTATTACAAGGAGTCAGCTTGGGAGAGCTGGTTGCATGTGCACTCCTCGTTACAGTACATTGACAATGGAGTCAAATTTGGGGTAAAATTAATTGGCATCAACAGTATTATGTGTCCATAAGGAGACAAAAGTGATATCATTTTATGTTTGTCTTTTTACTACCCTTCCCTTGCTTTATCTGCTATTCTTGGATTTTTCTATTGAAATCCATAATTAAAAAATGCCCTAATAAATTCAAGGTCAGTTAAGCAAAAGGATTATATCCATTCAACAGCTCTGTTTTTACTACTTATCCTACAGTTTCCCCCATCACTTATTTTGAGTTCAATGCATGTATTATATAGTCTATATGAATAAAAAAATATAAAGACCCATCCAACTGCCATCCATCATCTAAAACAGTTTGCAAGTATCCATGTGGGCCATTTACCATTTTCCCTAATAGTTAATCAAGATGTTCTTAGGAATCAAATGGAAGGGGTGTAAGCAATTACTCAGTGTCCCACAGCTGAAAGGATAAAACAGATTCTCCCTTCAGTCCTATAATACTGACAATATTTTTATAACAGAGGATAATGGATAGATCTCTGGTCTATAATTCTAAACACTCCTACAAGTATCCTTTGGATTCATTCCAGCATTTTTTTTTTTTTTTTTTTTTACAAACACAATCAAATAACACTTTTGTATTACTTAAGGTATCAAGTAACTTAATATACATGCAACTGCTGAATCACTGCCATCTCTAATAACCCCAATAGCAGTAGGAAACAACTATTTTATGTAATCAAAATAAAACCTGCTGACACTTCTTAGTTTGTTAAACACTATAAAGGACAGTCTAAGAAAAATCAGAACTTTGAATCAAAGCTTCTTTATATGAACAGCAGTATATGGAGAAGTATCCTGAAACAAAGTAGTTTAGATAAACAAGTAAAATCATTAAGGACTACTAAAGATCAAACCCATGATGCCACTTGCTCACCTGAATTCCACTCGGAGATCTTACATTAACTGATTCTCACCCCAAACATCACCACTAAATAGTACGCATTAGTAAGTATGTATGCATAAGCTTTGTCCCAATGAGGCTGAATAATTAAAATTCCAAATATTCACCACTTCATAAAGACGGATTTCAGAATCATGCCCATTCATACAAGTGTGAGATGGCAGTCATTTTGAAACAAGTTCATTCTTTGTATAGTCTTATCCCTCAGAAAAAAACAACAACCCTCAAATACATGCACATGAAAGGAAGAGTAAAGGAGGAGAGGCTGCAAGGGAATGTGGGTGTCAAGAAGGCACTGGGGCTTTGAAGTAGATATTCTACAAGCATGTGACAGTCTGCGTTCTACCCAGTCCATTTATTTTACTCTGATGGAATAAAGCAGAACACAGTTTCATTGTAATCTGCCTGCTTTTCACTCCTTCAAAGCAGCCGGTACATACAAATTAATCTGACTATAAAAATTCATATAAAATCAACTTAGTATTTTATATTTTCATATAATTACAATTATCACATGAGTCCTTCATTTGCTGTTCTGGTACAATATGTTTATTTGAAAAGGATAACAGGGAATTCTTTGACAAAAAAATTCCATTATGATTAAATTAAATACTGTACAGGGAATGTGGTAGGCATTGCAAAACAACACAGTATAAGCACAAAACAGCCTGACTTAAAGGCAGACTCCAAATAAATCTATTTATGCAAGTATAAAGAACTGACAGCTAGCTCACACAAGCCACTTTCACTCTGTTCTATAGTGATGTTTTGGGGGAGTAAAATTAATCTCATATCTTTGACCCCTGACAGACATTAAAACAATGCGATTGGAGAAATTTTATTCCCAAACATTGAGCCTAATGCCATGTCAGGCATGCATGGCAGGAATGGCTCGTAAAATTCTTCCAGTCCCTGCCACACCACTGCTGAGCTGCTCCCCGACTAATACTGGGGATCAGATGAGGGTTGCTTTATCCAGGTCCAGGGACACTACTGTCAGACCTAGCCTGGACAGTCCAGGTCCAGTTTTAGACCCAGGCTGTTGGGATCAGGTCCAACAATCAGCTGGTTGTTGGGCCAGCCCTAGCAGTCCTGGTTAGGTTAGAGACTGGGGCTGTTGGGCCAGGTCAGACAACAAGCTGGTTGTCAGCCTACCCTGGGAGAGCCCAGCTGCATACCACGCATAGAACTGAGAGGTTCCACAGCATCAGGACCCTGGGATTAGGAAGCCTTGTCTCCAGGTCCCTGTGCCCTAGGACATCTAAAAAGTGGATCACCCAGCACTATGGACTGCACTGCACTGCACTGCCCCACCATTTGGGGCTGGATCAGGCAGTGGAAGCCACTGGAAGGGTGGGTGCCACTGAAACCAGAAAAAGGGGCAGAGATGAGAACCTGGGGGGAACCCAGGCCACCAACTGGACAGCTCTGCTCCAGAAGTGTCCTAAAGTAGCTAAATGCCAGACACTAAAAAAGCAACTAATTCTGTGGGCTTCTCATAAAATGCACTTACGTTAAAAACAAAATTCCAATTTATGACACAATTAAAATCACCTTTCATTAAATCTTTCCAAATAATAAATCTGCAGCAAATTCAAGAAAAATAATTTGCATCCACTTTGAAGTGATTACTTAAGGATTAAAATTTCAGACTAGTCTGGCATAGTTTAGAGGGCTGGTTTTTATTTTTAAGAAGAAATGAAATAATTATTAGGGGACACAGCTACCTTATTTTTGTAATTATATTCATGGATATTTTTCAAAGATGGCTTGTTATTAATACATTTTTCATATACTTATTCATGGTTTTATCCCATCATTCACTATATGGTAGCAGGACCAATTGGTATTCAGTCTTCTTTTCTTCTATTTTATACTTAATTTCTTCCCTCACACTGCTTTTGAACTCCATAACATGTTCAGACACCGAGTCACTATACACACAGAGTCTGAACTGAGTTCTTACTCCTTCTGTTCAATAAAAGCATACTTGTTTTTCTTTGCAGAAAAAAAGCAAGAAATAAGGAGTTTTCCTGCATTAATCTTTTACTTCGACATGCTTTCCTTCTTTTTCTTTCTCTCTTCACAAGAAAAAAAATATACTACAAAATAATTATCCCTCAAGTTGTTTCATTTGCTGAAAAATAAAAACTGATACCTAAATCAAATATAATATGCTCTTCCAAGGAAGTTGCAGTTTTTAATTCATGAAATAATTTAACTAAAAATATGTGCTATAGAAAAAATGTATTGGATACAGACTGTAAAACAAGTTTGCAATGGCTATTATTTCCGTCATTTCACAAGATTTTATGTTGTCATTTCGTATCACGTATGAAGCTATGTACTATACATACTGTAAAAAAGGCCCTGCTATACCCTGACCAAAAACACGATGTTCTCAAAATGAGTGTAACATAGATTTCATAGACATTAGGGCTAGAAGGGACCTCACAAGATCATCAGATCCAGCCCCCAAGGGCCAGGAATTCAGCTGGGGTCAAATAATCCCAGCAAGATAGGTATCCAAGTGTTTCTTACAAGTGTCCAGAGTAAGTGCTCGCATCACTTCTGGGGGGAATCTATTCCAGGCTCTGGGGACTCAGATGGTAAAGAAGTTTTTTCTCGTGTCCAGACTCAAATGGTCTCCAGGAGTTTGCGACCGTTAGACTTTGTCTTCCCTGGTGAACAAATATTTTCCCAGTTCCTGATGCACACCCCTTATATACTTATAAGCTGCCAGAAGGTCCCCCATGAGCCGGCGCTTCTCCAGGCTGTAGAGTCCCATGCCTCTCAGCCTCTCCTCATAAGGCCTGCCCTCTTGTCCTCAAATGATATGTATGGCTCTTCTCTGGACTCTCTCAGACTTCTCCACATCCTTTCTAAAGCACGGAGTCCAGAACTGGATGCAGTATTCCAGCTGCAGCCTCACCAACGCCAAGTAAAGTGGGAGGATGACTTCTTGGGTCTTGTTTGAGATGCATCAGTAGATGCAAGCCAGGGTTTTGCTACAGCACCGCACGGGTGGCTCATGTTCATCTTGTGGTGAACCATGACTCCCAAGTCTCTTTCAGTCATGGTGCTAGTGAATGTAGCACTGCCAAGCCTATAAGTATGGTGTGGATTTCTCCCCAAAGGTGGAGTACCTTGAATTTCTCCATGTTGAATGCCATCAGGTTTGATCTGCCCACCTTGCAAGCCTATCTTCCAGCGTAAGCACATTTCCCCATAATTTGGTGTCATCACTTAATTTAGCCAGTCCACTTCTGATACCTGAATCCAGGTCCTTTATAAATATATTAAAGAACCACTCCAAGTACAGAGCCCTGAAGGATGCCACTGGTCACTATGCGCCATGTTAACACAGTTCCATTGACTATCACTCTCTGAGTCCAACCATGGAGCCAGTTCCCCAGCCATAGGACCATAAGGTTGTCAAGGCCACAGTTCCCCAGTTTTACCATGAAGACATCACAGAAGACCGAGTCAAAGGCTTTTCTGAAGTCCAAATATACGACATCAACCTCCTCTCCTTCGTCCAGGTGATGCGTCACATGGTCATAGAAGGAAATGAGATTGGTCAAGCAAGACCTAACCTCAACAAAGGCATGTTGGCTCTCTCTCAGAATGTTGCATTCTGCTAGCCTGTTAATGATTTCTTCGATGATTTTTTCCAACATCTTACCAGGGACTGAGGTCAAACTGATTGGCCTGTAGGTCCCTAGATCTACTTTCCTCCCTTTCTTGAAGACAGGCACCACATTGGCCCTCTTCCAAGCATCGTGAGTTCCAAACCCTCCTGAGCATCATGAGTTCTCAAATATCCTCACCATTAGCTACACTATGATGTTAGCCAGTTCCTTAAGCACTCTTGGGTCCATTCCATCCAGGCCAGCTGATTTGCAGATGTCCAGCCTCTCAAAGTGTTCCCTCATGAGATCTTCACCAATGTGCTCACCCATACCCTGACAATCCTGTGTCTTGTTAGGCAGAATGATCCCATTGGGCTGGTGGAAGACCAACACAATGTAATTGTTAAGGAGATTCACTTTTTCCTGAGTATCAGTTGTCAGCTGCCCCATTTGGTTTAGCAGGGGTCCAATGTTAGTTACCCTTGTTTTTCTTCCGACTACCCATGTATCTGAAGGACTTTTTGTTGTCCTTGATTTCCATGGCCAGCTTGAGTTTGGTTTCCCCCCTGGCTTTCCTAGTTTGCTTCCTACAGGTGCGGGCCAGTGCTGAATGCTTCTCCTTGGTGATGTTACCTGACTTCCATACCTAATAGGTTTCTCTTTTCAGTTACAGGAGGTCTATGAGTCCCCTAATTTAGCCACAGGAGTTGCCCAGCCCTTTTGTTACCATTCCTACGGGCTAGGATGGGCTTCCCTTGTGCTTCAAGGACTGCATCCTTACAGAGCAACCAAAGTGGACTCCCCTCCTTGTCAGATTATGGCCTCTTGGGGCCTCAGCAACCAGCCTCCTGAGCTTATGAAAGTTGGCTTTCCTAAAAATCAAGGATTTCTGCATTGCTTACTGATTTGCCAGCTTTGGGATGAATAAAGTGATCAACTCAGGATTACTGTCTCCCAGCTTCCCTTCAATTCTCACGTCACTTACTAGATTGTCTCATTTGGCCAGTACTAGATCCAGGAGCACCTTACCTCTTGTTGGCCTGTAGACTTCTTGAGACAGGTAGAGTTCATCAATGCAAGTGAGGAAGCTATGCAATCAATTAGATTTGGCAGAGTGATCCTCCCATGAGATGTCAGAGTAGCTGAAGTTGCCCATGACAACCATACACCTTGAGCATGTAGCCTCTGCCTGTTCCCTAGCAAATGTATGGGCAAGATCCTCCTCTTGGTTCGGGGGTCTGTAGTAGACTCCTACTGTTAGATCCCCCACACCACGTCCCCCCCATAATCTAACCCAGAGGGTCTCAAGTTGCCCTTCTTGAGTGCCAAACTCCACTTGTAATAAAGTGTTCACATACAGAGCTACACCCCGACCCTTTCTAGCAACACAATCCCTCCTGTACAAGGTATAGCCATCTATACCTGTGGTCCAGTCCTAGGTTAAGTTGTGAGATTGTATTCATTTTTGTTTAGCAGAAGAGGCAGTTCCCTCTGTTTGTTCCCCAGGCTCCTGGCATTTTTGTACAGGCAAGTAAGCCTGCCATTGGAAACTCTAGGTTTCCCAGCACTCTTAGAAGAGTCTCATTACTGGGCTGGGATGGAGTGAATTCCCTTGTGCTGCCTGACCTGCTGATTCTGGGGTTGATGCTTGGTGGGCCTGCAATGATGGTTGTCTACCCATCTCTTGGCAAACTTAGTTTAAAGCCCTGTCAAGCAGGTAAGCCATTGTGGCCAAGAACAACTTCTTCCCCTCTGGAGTGAGGTGAAGGCCATCCCTTCCCAACAGGCCAATGCCTCTACCTCTACCCGAAGCCTTCACAATGGCACCAGTGCCATAGTCTTCTGTTTATTTCATCGATTTGTCTCTCCCTCCTGTGCCCATGACCCATAACCAGGAGGACTGAGGAAAAAACTAATTTGCACCCCAACCCTTTGAGCCCTGCCCCCAGAGCACCGTAGTCACTCATAACCCAGCTGGGATTACTCCAAGCCGTGTCATTTGTGCCTCCATGGATGAAGAGCATGAGGTAGTGGTAGGAGGGCCAGACGAGTTTCGGGATGCTGTCAGCTACATCCCAGATACAGGCCCCTGGGAGGCAGCAGACCTCATGGGCCAAGGGGTCAGGGTGGCAGATCGCTCCCTCTGTCACCCTCAGGAGGGAGTCCCCCATGATGATCACTCTGCGTTTCTTTTTTGGAAAGTGGTTGCAGGTTGCCTTTCTTCGAGTGCTGGAGCTAGTAAGCAACATCCGGAGGGGGGGGAATCAACACACCATTCCAGCTGCTCCTCAGTGTTGCATTTTTCACCTGCCACTCCCTTGATGCTCTTTCAAGTTGGGAGCTGGTTACACTGGCTAATAAATCCAGGCCTATTGGAGGAATTTCTTTGGGGGGCTCCACCTATCCTTATATGCCAACCTTACCACTTCCTAGATGTTATCCATTTTCTTCCTTGGAGTCATAACCCTTGTGGGCATTAGAGCAGTCCTTCCTACACCACCATAACCCCATTCAGGCATTTCAGGTCAATTCATAAGAATCCATGACTCAGATCTTCACAATCCATCACACATTCAGGGTTCCTCCCCTTTTATCAATTGATTAGCAAACTCAAAGGTAAATCAACTCAGACCAAACCTATTCATTCACAGATCCTAGGGTTGGAAGGGACCTCAGCAGATCGTCAAGTCCAAGCTCCTGCCTAGGCAGGAAAAAGGGCTGGGGTCAGGTGACCCTAGCCAGATGCCTATCCAGCCTTCTCTTAAACACCCCCCAGGTGAGGGAGAGCACCACCTCCCTTGGGAGTCCATTCCAAATTTTGGCCAGCCTTACCGTCAAGAAGTTTTTCCTGATATCTAGCTTAAATCTGCTCTCTGTCAGTTTGTGACCACTGTGCCATGGTGAAGAGAACATCTCCGATCCCTTGCTGCGTCCCCCTAATGAATTTGTAGGTAGCCACAAGGTCACCTCTCAGCCTTCTCTTGCGAAGGCTGAAGAGGCCAAGGTCTCTCAGCCTCTTCTCATAGGGCGTGTCCTGTAAGCCCCTGACCATAAGAGTGGCTCTCCTCTGGACCCTCTCAAATCTATCAACATCCTTCTTGAAGTACAGCACCCAAAACTGGACACAGTACTCCAACTGCAGTCTGACCAATGCCACATAGAGAGGAAGTATCATTATTTCCCCAGTCACTGTTCATTAACAGTCTTGGAAGGTATATCAACTGAGGTCTCTTCATTCATTCAGGGTCCATCCGCCTCAATCAACTGAATAGTCTCCACAGTAAAGAACTTCAAATCAATTCCATTAATTCATGAACAGTCTGCCAACTGAACATCCATTCATACACTCAAGTTTCACACCTTTTATCAATTAACTAACAGTCTCTAAAGTAATTCATTTTACACCATCCACACCTGGCTGGCTCCACTGCCCCAGCTCACAATAGGCTCGGGCTCCCACGCCTCACACTACCCAGCTCCTCTTCAGCCCAGGCTTTGGATCCTTACTCAGGCAAGCCATACCAGCATTCTGCCTGAGGGTATGCGTGTCTGAAGTCTCGACTACTCATGACTGCTGCCTTGTGTGCTTTACCCATAGATTGCTGCAGACTGACACAAGCAGTAGAGTTCTCCAGCATCCTCTCTCCATAGACACTGCAGTCTCTCCCTGGCTGCCCCTCTCCAGAGCCAGACGTACTGTTCCAGGCTTCCCAGTGTCCAATCCAGATAGAGCACATCTGCAAAAGCACAGCAAGTTGCTCTGGGCTCTGGCTGTGAGGTAAGTGAGGAGTGATCTTCATTCCTAGGACCTCCTCTATCCCCAGAGTTTCTCCCTTCACACCTATAAAACAGCCAACTTCCTCAGTCCTCTATAGACTACTTTCACACCACTCTCCCAGCTGAGAACCATACCGTAGGTACTCCAAAGATTCTGTCCATCTTCCTACTGGACAACCTGCTGCTGTATTTTCCAGTTCTCTCCCATAATGAGAAATGTGGCTCACCTTTATACCATATCTTTTCTCTGCATGTTTTCAGAAGTTGAATTAAATGATTTGAATATTAAAATTTACAAAAAATCATTTATCTACACTAAGCATCAATGCCATTAAAAGACTACTCCAAAGGTATGTAAAGCTATTACTTGTAATGCCCATCTGTACAGGCATTCAGAATGGTGGACCCAATCTGAGTTAGTTCACCTCAATCCCATCTTAATCCCATCTGCTGAACTCCTGCACGTGTTCAGAGCACATCCCCTAAGCTAGGTGCTAGCCTAGCCGCCCACCCCAGTACCAGGACTGTTTTCGTCCAATGTGCCTCCCCACATCCACAAGTCAGACTAAGCTAGTTTTAGCTCCCCAATCCCCCCGCCCCCTGCAGATTTCTGAGCACCCCCTGCCTACTCCTCTTTCTAACCTTGAGTCACTGACACTCGATTCCCTGCCCAGCTCCTGACAGGAGCAAACAGTTGTACACAACATCGCTCCTGGTCTATGTGCATGCAGCTTGAAGTAAGCCATGTGAATACCAACCAGATGTGGCCAATAGCTTTATACATTCCAGCCTACATGAAGGCCTCTTATGATGGTTACTTGACCTCAGGCACACCCACAGAGCCAACCACATTGTGATTGTGGTCTTCTGAGGAGAAATTCTTATTTTTGTCTATACTCACTAATGGTCAAAACAGTCCTATTACACATGGAAATTAAAATTCTCTCTAAAACACCAAACCATGACCATTACTGCCAACCCCACCCACATCCAATACCTTAGATCAGGGGTTCTCAATCCCTGGGCCATGGCCCGGTACCGGGCTGCTGCAGGTCAGCTGCCAATCTGCAGCACAGTAGATTGCTGCACCAGAAGTGGCGATGGACTGGCAAACCATGTCCCCGCAGAGCCAGGCAAAGAGGCTGTGGCTCCTTCTGCAAGGCCCATAGCAGCACACAATTTGGCCCACCGACCCCTGCCTGGGAGTGGGGATATCCTTATCTGTCTTCAGGCCAGAAATTTCGGCCATGGTCGGTTGCAACTGCTGGGCTACAGTTTGCCAGGCCACAGCATACAAACTTTGGGAACCCCTGCCCTAGACCATACTGAATTCCAAATTTTCAAAAGACAGCATAGGAACATAAGAATTACTTTCACAATACCAGTTTCTAGACCATTTCAAAAGATATCCCAACGCTGAAACATCCCTGCTCACCTTTGCGTACCTACAGTTCAACAGAAATCTTAGAGGGCCTGCACCAGAGGAAGCAACTGATCATCTAGCCTATTCTATAAACTCCTCATATTCAGTGCAGTTACCCAACCAGGTTAAAGTTAGTAGGAATACCTGAACAGGGAATATTCATGTCAGAAGCAATTGTGCTCTATCCAAATACCTGCTACGCTTAACTCACTATTTTACAAAATGCTACAACACCAGCAAGCAATAGAACAGAACTAGCTCTGAAGGAGTTATTTATGCAAACATCTATATAGCTAGAAAAAAGGAATCACCACAGAAGGAACTAATTTAGCTGGAAGACAGAAAATAAAAGAAGCAATTACCTGAGAATGGAGTTAATTTAAGAATAGAAAAAAACAAACAAGTAATGACTGAACCATGAAGACAGGGAGGGGGAAAGTGAAATGCATGGAAGGCAGAATGCAGACAGGAAGACATAGGATTATGAGCAGGTAGAAGAACAAGTAGTTAGTAGTAGACCAAGACAGCAAAGACAGGAAACCAACTTGGTGTCAGAAAGAGAACACATGCAGTAAACAGACCAAAACAGAAGGAGACAAAGGAGTGACTGAGATGAATTAATAGATCAAAGAGTAAGGAGAGAACTACAGAGGAAGGGGAAACAAAAAACAAAATTAATAATAAAATTAAAGAAAGGAACAAGAAAGAAAAGGGGTGGAATAGAAAATGAAGTGAAAAAGCTGACAAAACAGAAGCCTCAAAACAGTTTGAAAAATCAAGTTTATTGGACTCTGACAAATGTTCTCCTAATTGATAAATAAGAGCTCACATGTCTATAATATATCACCATTTTGAGATTGCCATTAAAAAAAAAGAGAGTTTCCAATGCAGAGATTAAGCCACTTTAAAAAATGATCTTTTTTTTAACCACAACTGGAAGATCAAAAAACCCCTGAAAAACCAGTTTCAACAATATTTACTACTTTCTGTCATACTGAAAAGAACTAAATCAATATCTAATTCACTGCTAAATATTTAGTTCTTTCTGAAATTACACTGAATTGTAGAATAACTGAAGAATGAACTTTCATTATGTTACTCAAAAATATGAGCATACCAGAATTGGGTAACATTTTGGAAAAGAACCAAAAAACAAAAACAAATAGAAAGGGAAAATTAAACTTTTTGTGCAATGTTTTTGTGCTAATATATGCCACTATCACAGTATTGACATCTCTTTCTTATTCTATAGTGAAGATACCAAAGACTGAAAAATATGATTAAATTAAGGTGAGAATGTCAGTAAAGTTTTAAAACTTAGCTTCTAAAACTGCAGTTAAACTTAATTTCAATTCAGAAGATAGTAAACAACACAGTGATGGACAGAGGTCTAAAAAAGTGTAGAAATGAAAGAACTGCAAAGAAATCATGACAGACGTTTCAGAATGATTTTAGGATAATGATAAAGGTCATACAAGAACAAAACGTGAGAAAAATTTATACTGGGCAACAACAACAAGGAGCTAGTCTTACTGAGTTGAAAGTTTGAGGAGAGTAGAAGGCAAAGAACTCTCACATTTCTCAGAAGGCAAAGATCTCTCTGTTTTGGTCTGGTCTGAGATCAAGTGTTATAGGAGCACTTCCACAGGACATGGACCAAAAAACCAAAATTGTACTAATGGCAATGAAGCTGTTGTAGTCAATTTAAAAGGAGATGGAGTTGACCAAAGAGGTTAGAGGAAGTTCAAGGGGTGGAAATGACTTAAGTCATATAGTAAAAAAGAATGAAACCCTGGGGCTTCGTCATGCACTAGTAGGAAAGCTCAAGTTTTCCTACAAACAATATGAGTAAAAGAAAAGATTTTATAAGTGGTTTGAGATTACAATTTTTCAAAATGACCCATTGAAAGAAGTATCATTTTAACTTCCTTAAAAGAACATGTAGAACACTTTTCTTCTATATATGGAGAAAGTACAATATCTCAAATGTTGTTTTTAATTGTTCAAGTTAAGAGGGTATTTTTATAAAAACTTTGATTAAATTAGTAAATCAATAATTCAAGGAGAGAAGGTAGGCATCATTTATGAAGGTTGTTTGACGCTTCCCATAATAAAGACTTTTCTTTAATTGTTCTGCCAATCTTAAGCTGTTTAGGTTGAAAATTTACTTGATTTAATTGAGGCTGAACTTTCCTGTGATTTTCTATCAAAATGGTTCAATTATTAGTGACAATACATATGGGGGGGGGGGGAAGCATTCCTCAGGTTTCAGCAATCAAATTATTTGCAGATCCTGCCCTCAGTGAATAGATTTTGGTATCTCACAGAAGCTAGTTATGACCATGTTGAACATACATCACTTCTCCAAGAAGCACCTGAGTGTGCTCCAGGCCCTCATATTTTCTAGTACTGACTAGAGAGTGTATGCTTCATGAAACAATTGCTTCATGAGACAAGATTATGCATATGCCACTTTTTCATAAAAGTGACTGAGCAAACTACAGGGACAAAGCCAGCTTTTCTCTCTCATTGCTGGCTCCCACCTGGTATTGGAACAGAGAACAGGGAGTGTCTCTCTCCAGTACATTCAATTATATTCCCTGCTGACATCCAATAAGGAAGCCATCTAATTCAAAAAGCAAATGGGGGAAAAAAATCACCCAAAAGAGAGGAAGAGAGAAGAATCAGAGTGTCTGGGAAGACTGGAACTGGAAGATGGGAAGAAAATGAGACTTAGGACTGTGTGGGCAAGGGAACTGGCATTGGGATCCAGAAGGAAGGGAATTTAGTACTAAGAGCCATGGTATAGGGGGTAGAATTTTTGCCCCAGTCTCTTTTCCCAGGCCAGAGTCAGGGAAATACTGCAGGGGAGATAGACAAGATGTAAATATGAGGAAGGACAGCTGGGGGTAGAAACTGGGAATGGCTGGATAGAGAAACTATGATAGGCAAGGAGAATGGGCTTAGGGCAAAGACCTAGGGATGCGTAAGAGACAGGCTGGGGAAAAAACAGAGAGATTGAATAAGGCTTACACAGGCAAGCATGTGTTGGGGGTAGGGGAATGGGCAAAAAGAGTCTATAGCCACTGACATACATTACCAAATTCTCAGAATGGAAGACAGATTCTCAAAACTCACCACTTCTTTGCTGTAAAAGCAGTGATTATATCCTTGCTCAAACTTGCACTGGAAGTTGACAGCCTTGTTTATTACCTTTTCTGAACAATCGAATTCTGAGAACATTTATCGAGTGTGCTGACATGTGACAACTCAAACAGCACCTAAACCTACATATTTATTTGATATTTACTAGACTAATTAGTACCCACCTGGGCTGGAACTGTAACGATTACCTATAACAATGGTACTGGCTCACGTATTCAAAACAATTCAAATTATCCCTAGATTTATTAACATGCCACAAGACCTATTACTGATTAATGACTGGAGTTTATGATGACTTATCCGTATGACCATCTTACCATGGGTGGGCACGTTCCTTGAATATTCAAGGCAAAAAAACCTCCCAAAAAAAAAAACCCAAACCCTGAGCTAACATAATATCTTTACAGCATGTAGATGCCCTGTGCTAAGGACGAAGAGTGGTAGTGCAATTCCTACTTGTTTCCTTTGAACCACAAAGCTACAAGTATAATAGACTTAGAGTAAAAGGTGACAGAAAACAGAGAAAGATGTCTAACGTGCACACAGACAATGCATTTCCCAAAAAACTTCAGTTGCTGGTAGGTAACTCCTCTTTCCCCTTCAAGTACTTGTCCACTAGTAGTTTGACTGAGGGTGACTCCAAAGCTTGGCATATGGTGGGCTGAGACAGCAGCCCATTGTACCAGAACAGAACTGAGGAGTAAGCTTCATGCTTCATACCTCAGATGTATGCTTCAAAAAAAGATGTCATACACCAAACCTGAGTATCTAGTCCACTTAGCTGGAGAAGCGTATCTAGTCAAATGCTCTGCTGTGGGTGATAAATGTCTTTGATGAAAAACCAGCAGGTCCACTCTGCTATTATAACCATCCAATGCCTATGCTGTGAAATAAAGGGAGTGTAAATCATAGAATCATAGAAAATTAGGGTTGGAAGGGACCCCAGGAGGTCATCTAGGCCAACCCCCTGCTCAAAGCAGGACCAGGCCCAACTAGATCATTCCAACCAAAGCTTTGTCTAGCTGGGTTTTAAAAACCCCCAAGGATGGAACTTCTACCACCTCTCTGGGTAATCTGTTCCAGATGAAGTATCCTCCTTTTGTTCCCAATGAGTAGGTCTGGGAACAGCAAAAGTGTCCAAAGTCATTGTCATTTAAAGGAGGTTGTTGTACCAGAAATACTTAAGCCAGATAATAAAATCAGTCATGCAGAATCATGAATCACCCTGTGAAACACCTGCAGAGCTAAAGAAGGTGCTTCTCTATTCATGGAATGAGGAAAGTATCTGATAGGGAGCTGCATTTTAGTTGCTCTCTGGAACACTTCCTGTAAAATCAGAAGCAAAGAGGTGATCTATGGGTACTCCCAATCAACTAATATGACCTGAAGGACCAAATACTTTATGACCAGGACCTTCCGAGCCAGAAGGGGTGAGAAGATACTGCAAGATTTTAACGAGGGCCTCCAGTGCGTGCCTGAAAGGCAGGGTCAGGTAACCAGGAAAGGGAAAGCGCCTGGAGACATAAAAGCTGGTTCCAAGTCACTAACAGGAAGGAACGAAAGGCCTGGCAGTGGGAATCAGGACAGACTACCCTTGAGGGAAAGGAAGGGAGACACCCCAGTGGAAGTCCTGCAGGGCCCAGGGCATGTGAGCAATGAACTCAAAGATGAAGGGATTTCAGCAGCAGTAGGCTGAGTTTTTTTCCCCCCTTCATTACCTTTTGGAGCCAAGGGAGTGATGCTTTATGTTTTTGATTTTGTTAATGACCCAGAGTGGAAGGACAATTCATTAAAATCTCTAAGAGGGTTGGGAGTACTTGCTTCAAGGCCTGGCATCTGCCAAGGCAGTTGAAGGCTAGGAGCTCACGGACTGGGATTTAATCCCTCAAACAGCAGAGATGAAAACATTCACCAGGAAAAAGAAAGACATTGCAATCAGAAAGGATGAGTGCCTGGAAGGAGGCCTGGACCAACCATTTGATAGAAGCAATGTAGATAAGGACAAGGCAGTGATACTTGGCTTTAAATCCACACCACCTTCACTCCACAAAAACAGAGTAGGGGAGAGAGTGAAGTGAACCGTGGGCACCCTCCTGGCCAGAGCTAGCTTAAATAACAACAGGGTCAGTGGAAGTAACCAAGGGCCAATGCCTCTCCTTTCAGAAAGCCATGCATCTTTGACCAGCTTCACCGCCTTGCCTAAATCCTTGCTCCTTGCTGTTTTCAAGGAAACAGTAAAAGAATTGGACTTCTATAAGCTGTGGCAAGGACCTGAAGCTAGAAATGGAAATACAAACACTGGATGGGCAGAAACTGAAAAGATGCAGATGTGGTCCCAAAGGAGAATCAATCAGAAAGCAATGGATACTGCCAAGTCACCAGAAGCTATGAAATGCATCGGTCAGAGTAGACACTGGACTGATAGTCCAGAACAGAGCTACCAAAAAGCATAATGGTTCACCAAGTCTCAGTGCAATGGCTGAGCAGATGTTTTCACTGCTCAAGCCAAAGATAGTCCTGGATCACTGAATCTGTTCTTACTGTAATAAGAAAACCAAGCAAGAGTGCTTGTCCCTATGTTTTCTGAGCACCACCTGAGCAATCTGAGCAAGAGGACCAACAGCCAATGCTGCAGTTTTTTGGAGTCAGGAAACTGCCAAGCTTCCATAAGATCCACTCAGCCCATGAATCTTGAACAGGACAAGGGAGACTGTTAAAAACACCTCCTTGTGCAATCCTGAGATCGTTATCTCCCTCTTGCAATTAGCCCTGGCACTCTGCAGAGGTCTTCACCAGTCCCAAAGAAATAGAAGACCTTGAAGTAGTGGCATTTTTAGGTCTAGGAAGGTAGGAAAACAGGTATTTAGACAAAAGCATAGCACAACTAATGAAAAAAAAAAAGAGAAAAGGGGGGATGGGGGAGTCCTTTGTCTTAGAGTCAAGCACAAATGGGGTGAGGGAGGGGAGGCAGCAGCTGCACGACTGGCCCCAAGCCCAGGGTCAGTTCAAGCTGCAGCTGCCGCTCCACCTAACCAGCCTTTGTTCCCCAACACTGTTCACCTGTCACTCTGGGTCCAGGCAGGAGGGGCCAGGCATGGGACATGCAGGCACAAATATGGGGTGTGCAGACAGTTGGGTGGGGGCAGGTGAGCAAGGTGTGTGTGTGTGTGGCAGAAGGGGAAGAGAGGCAGTAGTGGGCAGGGGTCAGGCCACTTAACTGCCCTGTTGCCTGCCCCACCATTACCTGACTTGATCTTGCTGCTTGCCCTGCTACAGTGGTGGGTGAGGACAAATTTAAGACAACCCTCCAAAAATAGATTCTAAACAAAAAAGATTATAACAAATTTATACATTTTTCCATTTCTAGAATGTTATTATTGGGGGGTGAGGTGTCTTGAATTCAGAGTCATGTACAATTGTTCAACAGATCCCCTCAAGGGATGACAAGGTCAAACCATCATAAACTACTGCAAGACCATTTCAGGCTGGACATAAGGAAGATTTTCTTTACTGTCCAAGTCCCCAAGGTCTGGAACAGCCTGCCATCAGAGGTGGTTCAAGCACTTACTTTGAACGCCTTCAAGAGAAATTTGGATGCTTATCTTGCTGGGATCCTATGACCCCAGCTGACTTCCTGCCCCTGGGGCAGGGGGCTGGGCTCGATCTTCCGAGGTCCCTTCCAGCCCAAATGTCTATGAAATCTATGAACCTTCTACCTTAAAGGAATATGAGGGGTGGAGTTTAAATAAAGTTAAACAAACTGGAGGGGAAAGGGTGAAGTTAGTCAGCTGTTCACCTCCTCATAATAAAATGAATATTTTATATTGTTATTTTCCAGTTTCTGTTTTCAGTAAACACTGTACTTATAGAACAACATATCTGTGCTCATCACCATATAGGGTGAATGTGTGAGCGAGTTTCAATGTAGTGTTAATACTCCTGATTGAACTAACTGGCCATTTACCAATTAGTTTGCAATTTCAAGTACTTAAGAATTACCACCTCTGAATTCTTAATTTAGCTTTTCCCCTCTACTGTAAAACTCAAAATTAGATTTAAGGTAGTTAAAATACCCAAGATATCTACTTTATTCTATTCATGAAAAGAAATCATGAGTTAGGATGTTTTTGCTGTTGATCCCAGAATATTATTATTATGATGGTGGAATGTTTTTTAAAGCATCATACAGTTTGCAGAACCATTTCAAGAATTTTTCAACTAAAAGAAGCACAAAAATCATTTTAACATTTAGCTTTTTAATGTATTTTTAGAAATCAAAACTATCAAATTGATTTTAATCCAGCTTGCCCAAAAGAGCAACAGGAAAGGAGGGCAGAGAGGAGAGGGACTCACAAAGACTAAAGAAGTTTCAACTATAACTAAGTATTCCATTCAAAGTTTGACTAAAGAAACATTCTTGAAGTTTGACTTGAAACTTTCTGTAAACTTCGTGGGTCCCTCCCCTCCCTTCCATTCAAAGAATGGAATATGTTCTCTAAAATTGTGGTCAGTGGAAAATAAGGAGTGTATAGAGAGGAAAACGTCCTACATGGTATGTTCATAAATAAGATGCTCCTTGACATAACAAATCTACATGCTGTGTCAATAAATACTTATAGATAGCAATAATAGTTGAGTAAGCAGATGTCACTCACGGGTACCCCACACTAACCTAACAAAATGATTACATCTCTAACAGCCATTTGGTAGAACAGAAATACATTAATAGAACAGAACCTTGTCACCAGATCAAGGTTTTCTGATCTAGAAATAATCACTGCTTTGTATCAGTGGCAGGTAGTAACAGAAACAGCTTGAAAAAAATTCATTTTTTAATATACTCTCTTATTACTAGGCTGAGCATATTAAAGTAAAGGTTCAGATGTCTTCACGATTTGCTTAAAAGCTCTCTGGAATTCAACTTAGTGATTATGGCTTTGACAAAACTAAACTACAATTGAAACATGCCAAGCAGAAAATATGTTGAAGCATAGTTATCACCAGGGATCCTGATTTTCTCTTTTAAAAAATCCAAAATTCTCTGATTGAAACCCACAAAATACATTTTTTTCCACAATTAAAATGATGCACCACTATATATATATGTATATAAATATATATGTATGTATGTATGTATCAACTTAACACAATGCTTTATGGATACATATTTACAATTTTAAAGCAATCTGGAAGCCTACCAGTGCTTCAATCATTATAATAAAACAAATTCTAAACACCTATATATATATTTTAGCATTTGATTTTGGTTTTCCTATCATGGAAAATCTGAAATCCTCCTGACCCTTTCACTCACCAGGATGCGTGCCCAACTGTGGCAGTCCTCCCCACTGCATTGGGGTGGGGGGTACTGAGCACTCCCCATATGCCAGTGCCCTGCCCTTGCCCATGCTACAGTGCCCCCCCGCCCAGCCCTGCTGGTGCCCCTTACTACAGACCCGCAGATCCCTGGCCCTACCAGTGCTCTTTGCTCCCAACTCACAATCCCCCACCCCCCAGCCCTGCTGATACCCCTCACTCCCAATCCCGTCTCCGGGCCCTAGTCCCCCAGTGTGTGGGGAAGGGAGTGGGTGTACAGGGCAGGGAGTGGGTGTGTGAGGCAGGCAGTGGCACATAGGCAACACCACAGGCAACACACTGAGAGGGCATGGGTGAGCGCATGCCCGACCCACAGATTTCTGCATCCACAGCAGGGCACAGGGCTGCAACCTAGACAGACAGATGCCTCTGCAGCCCAGCAGGCAGGACCTGGCTCTGGAAGAAACACTACACTACCATGGCACCAAGGTGAGGTGCCCTCAACCCACCCAGCAGTAGCTATGGTGCACAACTCTGCACTGCCACCTCCGGGCATCCCTACAAGCCACACTGCCATGAGTGCCAACATGAGGCACTGAGGCAGCACAGAGTGGTGCCCTGCTGCTGCCAGACAGGCAGCGGGCACCTCACCTTGGCAGCCATGGCAGCATGGCACTGCCAGCTCCAGCATCACTGAGCCTCCCCACCCTCCTGTGCTTGGTCCAGACTGCTGGGCCATGGAGGCAGCTCCTGCAAGGGTGCCAGTCCAGCTAGGCTGCAACCCCATGCCATGTTGTGGGAACACAAACCGGGGTGGGAGGGTCCTGCCTCCCTACTGCATCGCCTATGGATCCAATACCTCGATGTGAGTGTGCACAGCAGCAGGGAGCCTCCTCCCCTCCTGAAAGGCCACTCATGGCTCCATCCTGCTCCCCTCCCGTGTACTCCTACTTGCTTCAGCCCTGACCCCAAGCCCCAGGTACCACACACTGTCTCGGCTGGGCTGCAGCCACCAACCTTGCCCCACTCCTCCCTCACCATATACCCACCCCCACCCCACAGACTTACCTGCAGGGAGCTGCAGAAGCTACTCTCCACCACGCTGCCTACCATTGGGCACACAGACCCCCTGCCTCTGATCACCATCCTCCCACTCTCCCCAGCCCCAAGCAGCCCCTGGCAGGGTTGAACTCTGCTAGCCTGCAAAGGGAAACCTGTGGTTTCCCAGATTTTTTTTTACTTTTGAAGGAGAAAATATGTGTTTGTCTGTGGGAAATGGAAAACCTGGATCCCTGGTCATCACTTGCAGAGATTTAGTGGAATTTTCCTAGTTACGTAAGCAGGGATTACAGTATTTCATTACTACCTTCTAAAAACATATGGCATTACTTTGTCTGTAAAAGTGCCACTTTATAAAGCCATGGCAAGAAAAAAATGTATACATTCTCAGGGGGACTGCCAAAAGCAATCATACTTAAATACATCTGCCATAAGTGACTTTACACCTGCTTCAAGTGAAAGTAAGAATTAACTTCCACTAGATATTTAAGTTTAAAACTCCACAGAATACAACAGGAATAAAGTTTCCACTCAAAGATTTCTGCACTTGTAGTATATAATATGAACTCTCATTACAGGTTATCGAAGTGAAATCAAACAACTCTGGCATAGTTCTAAAGACTAAAATGATTTTTATCACAAGGAGCTCACAATCAACACTCTGCTCATAGGCATTAGATATAATTATCATCCTGTAAAACAAGCATTGACAGTGATGTTACCTCACCCTTTGTAACTCCCATTTTTCTATAAGATGCTCCACTTCACCTCCAAGAACTACAATGTTATTGTCATCCAAAAGCAGAAATCCATTCTTCACTTCAACAATTCCCGACAGCTTGATTTTTGTTCCAGGTGGAGTGTTCAGGCTAAAATCAGAAATAAAAAAATTCTTAAATATATATTTTAGCAGACAAAACAATATAGTTCTACTTCCATTATACTGTGAATACTGTCATGCTTCTTAGTAGGTCACTAGTATCTATCACTTTTGCAATAAATCATTTCATGTCCACTTAATGTGTTCAATAGCTTTTCCTAGAATACTTGTCATGATAGCACAGAGATATGATATTGTAAACTGGATTTTAAAGTAGATTAATCCCTGTAAACTGTCTGATTGGTTATAACACAAACCAAACTATTTTATTTGTATTAAAATTAAGAACCAACACTAAATTAAGAACTAGTGATGATTTAACAGTATTTCCTAAAGTCATTAATGCATGTATGTTCTTCTGTTCTCTAGTTTCTTACACACTGCTTATTCTACACTAAAAATCTTTAACTTTTGGTACTTTCCCTTCTCCTTACTCTGATGATTTAAACAGGTCAGGGCACCCATGAGCCTGATGCACAGCCAGACAGAGATAGGCTGAGGCACATGTAAGGACTCCTCCTCCATTAGGCTTCTTTGATCAGCCTACATCAGGCAAATGAGCCAGCTCAAATTGCAGCCCTTCCTGTCCAACCTTGCACAGAGACATAACTATCCTACAAACATCTCTTTCCATGAAGGATTGGCAGGGAGGGAAGGCAGACTGGGAAAGGCTATAGCATAAACCAACTCTTATGCCTGGTTCAGGGTTATCAGAAAGCCCTAATGCAGGAAAACAGACGTGCCACAGTCCTGCACACGAGGCACTTTTATTGAGACATTGAGTTTTTCCTGGGAGAGTCACTGCCAATATAATGGTGGGGATTTATTATAGGCCACCTAATCAGGATGAGGAGGTGGATGTGGCACTCTTCAAACAGGTGACAAATCTAAAAGCTATAGGATGGTACTGATGAGAGACTTCCATTTTCTGGACATCTGCTGGAAGAACAATGCAGCCAAACAGAAAATGTCAAGTCGTTTCCTAACTTATGTGGAGGACAACTTTCTGTTCCAGAAGACTGAGGATATAACTACAGGATAATCTATCTTGGATCTTGTCCTGACTAAGAGGGAAGAATTGCTGGAAGATGTGAAGATGATGCGTAACCTGGGAAAAAGTAATCATGATATGACAGAATTCCAGATCCTGAGACAGGGACAGCATGAAGCCAGCAAAATTAGACACTAGATTTCATGACTCAAGGAGCTAATAGGCATGATGTCATGGGAGGATAAATTGAAGGAAAAAGGTGCCCAGGAAGGCTGGGAGTTTCTCAAGGGGACAATATGGGAAGCCCAAGAAACTGTCCCAACATGATGGGAGCACAAGAAGAATATGCAAGAGACCAGTTTGGTTGCACAAGGAGCTTCTAAAATACCTTAAATTCAAAAGGAAAGCATACATTCATTGGAAGAATGGACAGGTCACCAAGGAAACATACCACAAAATAGCAAGAACTTACAGTGATAACATCAGGAAGGCAAAGATAAAGAACGACCTAGACCTTGCAAAGGAGTTTAAGGACAACAAGAGGCTCTATAAGCATGGTGGCCAGAAAAGGACCAAGGAAGCTGTGGTCCTCTGTTAACAAGCCAGGAGGAACTATTAACAGAAGATGCAAAGGTGGCAGAGCTACTCAACAGTCCACACCTCAGTCTTCACAAAAAAATTAAGTTGCAGCCAGTCACCTACTAAGAATTATCAGGATAAGGAAGGGGGGCAAGCTGAGGGAAGAGACAACAAAAAAGACAGTCACAGAGCTTCTGTTGAGTCTGAATGAATTCAGATCATCAGGGCCAGATAAACTTCATCCCATAGTCCCGAAGGAACTGGTAGGAGAGATCTCAGGGTCCTTGGCAATGATCATCATAACATTATAGAAGATGGGCCAGGTACAAGCAGACTGAAAAAGAGCCAACTTAAAGGCAAGGAGGAGGACCTGGGGAACGACAGACAGGTTAGCCTCACCTCAATACATAGGGAGTTACTGGAGCATATCCTAAGGAAGACTATTTGTAAGCATTTGGAAGAGGAAAGGCTGATCACAAGCAACCAGCATGGATTTATGAAAAGCAAACTGTATCAAACAAACTTGATTTCCTTCTCTGACAAAATAACTACTGTACTTGGAGGGGTGAAGGGAATATTGTGGATATAACATATATGGATTTCAGCAAGGCTTCCAACAAGGTCTTGCACAACCTCCTCAAACAAATTGGAAAAATGTGAACTAGATAAAACTACTATAAAGGTGGGTAAGTAACAGATCAATAGCCACAAGCAAGAGATCACTATTAACAGGTCCATGTCAGACTGGCAGGATGCTTGGAGTGGAGTCCCAAATGGGTCAGCCCTGTTCAGCATGTTTATTAAAAATTTGGATCCTAGCATAGAAAGCTTCTTAAACAAGTTTGCAGACGACAGGAAACTGGGTGCAAACACACTGGAGGATGTGCGAGAAAATCAGAAGGATCTCAACAGCTTGGAAAGCTAGATTAGAGCTAAAAGAATGAAGTTCAATGTGAACACATGCAACGTGCTACATCTCAGGAGGAATAATCAAAAACACAAATATAAAATAGGTGATACCTGGCTGGCTGGAAGAACTGTAAAGAAGGACTTGGGATTCTTGGTAGATCACAGATTCAATAAGAGTCTGTGGTGTGATGCAACCACACAAAAAGGGAATCGGATTCTACAATCCACCAAGTGTAAGACACAGGACAAGTGTCTCTCTACTCAGCATTGGTTAGGCCTCTGCTGGGCTACTGTATGCAGTTCTGGGCTCAACATTTTAAAAAGCACATGGAGAAGTTAGATAGTGTCCAGAGGTGGACAACAAAGATGATCAAGACCTGGAAAGCAAGGCATACAAGTAGAGATTGAAGGAGCCAGGCATGTTCAGCTTGTGGAAAAGGTACTTGAGAAGACATGATAGCAGTCTTCAAATACTTGAAGAGCTGCCATAAAGAAAAGGAAAAGCACCTTTTCTCTCTTGCTACAGAGAGGAGGACATGGACCAATGGCTTGAAGTTTTAGATTGGATATCCAGAAAAATTTCTTCCCAGTTAAAAAAAAAGGGACTCAGTGGGACACACTACCTAGGTTTGTTGTGGACTCCCAATCAATGGAAGTATTCAAGAAGAGGCTGAACAGCCAATGGCCAGGGATGATCTAGGCACAGCTATGCCTATATTCTACCATGGATATTTCCCGAGTTCCTGGACTTTGCTGGTTGCCACTTCCCTGCCCTCGGCTCCTTTTCTGCTACGTGTATTTTTAAGCCTTCCCAGGGCATTGGGTGCTGGCTATAGCCAAGGCTGAGAACTCTAACTGGGATGTGCCAAAGCTGGAGGTTCCTGGCTAGAGGATCTTACGCCTCCACTCAGGGCCACACGAGTCACACTATTTGGGGTCAGGAAGGAATTTTACCCCATGGTCAGATGTACTGAATGCTGGGATTTTGCCTTCCTCTGTAGCAGGGGGTGTGGTCCTCTACCCAGGATGACTTGAGCACATATTGACAACATTTCACAGAAGCAGGACAGTGACTGCCATTTATCCCCCTGCTTTACCTGAAGCAGGATAGGGCATTAGGCTTAGTGGCATCAGGGTTGACAGCGTTCTTACACAGAATCTAGATAAGAGTTTTTATGGGATGGGCTGATGGTTATGGCCCTGCCTGAGACAGGGGGGTTGGACTAGATGACTTCGAGGTCCCTTCCAGCCCTACTTCTCTATGATTCTAATAAAGCAAAATGACAACAAGGACCAAAAATAAAAAGATCAAGCCAGGATGGCAACTTCTATCCAAGATTAAAAAAATAATTCAAAAGAAAGCTTTATCCAATTGAAAACACTTATTTTCTCTACTTAATGGTTGGGTATGATGTTTAAGAAAGTTAGCTCTGAATCAGTAGCGTTTGTTCAGACTTAAGATTTTTGGTTAACTGATTAAAAAAATAATTCATACATCTGACTCAACAAGCTGCTACAAAAACTACAGTCCAAAAGGAAAAATTTGAACTCAGCTTTTATAGCACGGTTAAATACTACCACAGTATTAAACAGGAGAGTACATGCCAAAAAACGAAAAACTGGCAGAAGACTGAACTTATAAATGTATTTTTTGTTAGCAGAATAGAGAGGGCTTTTCAGCTGATTTTCTTCAGATGGACTGAACAAATTGATTATTAGAACTAAGGTCAGTCATTGCAACTATGAAAAAAAATGTAAATTTTCCCATTGCTTGCATCTTCTCTTTAAGATAGCCATTTTTAAACTATAAAAATATAAAAGCACGGGGAATAATTATTTCAATCAGCTTACTAACCTAAAGCTCCTCAACTCATAATGTATAAACAATAATAATATGAAATCTAATTCTAGTTTCCATGACTGCTCAGTTCTTACTTTACAGTTTTACTGTCCAAAAAGGTACTAATTCATGGAAATTTTTATTATGTGAAACTTATCCATTAGCCATTTTTAGAACGAAACACCAACTGATCTAAAATAAGTCATTTATCAACTCTCACATAGTAGCTTTTCAGCAACGACCAATCAAGCCAAATTCCAGCCAGTTACCTAGAGCAGTGGTTTCCAAACTTTTTTGATCGAGCACCCCTATTGGTAAAAAAAATTTTGAGCACGCATCCCCAATATATATTTATATAAATAGAAATAGAAGTTCTAATATTTTTTCCCACACCCCAATGGATCATCTTGCACACCCCACTTTGGAGACCACTGACCTAGAGGACACTCTGCTTCCAAGATCATTATTCATTCCCTTAAGCCATCCACAAGAATTTTTGTTACTACTTCATGAATTTATTCCATATGAATCCTATGAGCTTATATGCACAATTTTTGTTAGAAGTGTGCTACTATGGCTAAAAAAAAAAAAACAACCAAAACCACAGCCTAAAAATCACAATCTAAAAAAACAATTTCATCAGGCTCCAGCCTGAATTTAGCAAACCCAGTATATAAAAACATTGGTAAATAATACTATTTCAATGAGTAAAAATCTCAATCTACTGTAACTAAACAAAACATACAATATATTCTACAGGTGAAGTGGAAGCACCACACCACACCACGTACCTACACCACTATGAGGAACTTTATTTAGCCTTATGTGCCAGCTTCAAATCTTTTCTTTTGAGATACCTGGATAATTAGCTGCAGTTATGCTGCGACTATAATATGTTCATATTTCCTGCCACTATTTTTAATAACAAGCTCAGTTTTAAGCCAGAGTTCTCACCTTTTCCTTCTCAACTACCAGATTCCCTATTGTTCCCAACAAGGAGGCACCTGGAACAGAAGTTTATGGAATTTATGTAGACAAAAGCGCAGTATGATGTAAAATCAATAAATGGAACCATGTCGCATTAAGAATCACTTCAGCGGAGGAAGAAAAGGGAAGACTATTGTGGATTTTTGGTATTAGTGAATGCAGTCATAACTATTTTGTATATATTATATGCTAACAGAATAGTGCAGTAAATTCTGGCACCCAGAACAGGCATGTGGCTTGGAATTTCAAGCTTTTATTGCAAGGCTAGTAAAGATCACTGACCAGATCCATTTGATCCAACTTGAACAATTACATCATTTCATATAATGATGTACTGGGGTATTTGCCACCTATCAGGCAAATAGATTTTTTAATGAAATGGTTGCATACAGACTTCTTCAAATGTCAACTTGTCAAGATGTGCAACAATGAAACTATGAAACTATATCAACTAATTAAACCTCAAATTCAATATCCAGAATGCCTAGATTTAAGTAGTTAGTATTATGAAATCTCCTCAAGTAACTTGCATAGCCCATAACAGCCTTCCTATTTAAAATACAGCCACGTCTAGCAAACGCACCCAATACAGTGTTGCTAACTAGCTACAGCTTACCCACGACGCATTTTTCTCAGGTTTCCCTGGGACAAATAGTATATCATTTAAATCCAAAAATACTGCAGAATACAAGCAAAACCAACTTTTTTGAAAGCCAGTAATATAACTGAAATTAACAGACTCATCCAGTTTCAAGTACTAGGCTTCCCCCCCCCCCATTCTAGTAAAAAAAAAAAAGCACTAAGCCTGTGCAAGTAGGCAGCTATTCAATCCAGCTTCAGGTCCAGCTGCTTTGGATGCCAGCGATCCGATCCAGAGCTCCGGACTGGGTTCCTGATTCAAATCTGCCAAAGTGGCTCTGAGGACTTCAGAGATCCGGCCACAGGGTATAATTGGGAATCAATGAAATATCTATAACTTTTACAATAGCCCCTACACTTATCTACTTGAAAGTTGGCAGGTTTCATGGGCTGAGCAGGGGCCACCACCCCTGCAGTTTTCAGCCCGCTGCACCTTAACACACACAGGGTCATCTATGCCACGAGTTTTACCTGTCAGGAGCTTGAGGTGCCCGCTAAAACCCCAGCACCGATCTTGTAACTTGACAGTCTTTGTGACCTCACCAGGCACTACCACCCCCGCAGTTCTGACCCCACTGTGGCTTAACACATACATGTGACATGAGTTTTGCTTTCAAGAATTTGGGGTGCAGTCCCCCCAACCCCCTGCACTGATCTTCTTGAAATGTGGCAGGTTTCATGCTCTCAGCAGCGGCTACCATCCCTGCATGTTTTATCCAAATCAGACAAAAAACAATGATGTTATAGATATTTCATTGATTCCCCATTACACCCTATGGCCGGAACTCCGAGGTGGCTCTGAAGCGGTTCAGAAGCTCTGAAGCACTTTGGAAAGCCTAATGAAGCCAGTGCTTTGATCCAGACATGCTGCTTCAGACATCGAAGTGTCCGAAGCTTCTCTGGATCCGAAGCACAGTCCAAAGCCTTGCACAGCCCTAATGAGTACTAAAGTTTCTCTGTCTTGTGCTAACAAGGAAATAATGTTGTGAAAAATGCTACTTAGTCTGGTAGACAAAATTCTTTGGGTAAATCTGATACCTTTTATTAGAATAACTAAATAGTTGTAAAAATTACAAAGAAAAGCCAACAACCATAGGAAACAGTCTAGACACCCAGAGGACCCTGACCTAAGCAAAAAATATTTCTGTGATGAAGAAACTTAGATAGGGAAATACATGGAGGGTTTAGTATTTTGGTCCAGATCTGTATTGTCCTAGGCTTATAAAGGGAAGGAAAAAAAAAAAAAAAAAAAAAAAAAAGAGTATCATTGATCTAAAACTCAGTGTAATGGGCATCTGTGTCAAAACTGTGTATGTGTACATGACAGTAGGTGCACCTGTATGGATGCTCTATTAAGGAGTTGACTAATTACCTGTGCAGTAAAGTGTCACCATCTACACAAATGGCACTATTAGGCCGCAGTAAACTAGTTAACTCTGCCATAGGACAGTACTGCCCAGAACCAGTATTATCCTAGAGCAGAATACATACATGTGCTCAAACACACATATAGATGGTAAAGGAGACTGGCTAGGGCATGAGGGTGCTACAGTGTGGGGGCGGCCTGCTAGCTGGCCCTGCGCTGTAGCACCTTCATGCCCCAGCCAGCCCCTATGCAGCACATTAAGATGGGGTGGAGCAACTCCAGCTCAATAGGTTGTGGTCCCAGCTGTATGTGTAAATGCTGCACCTGGAAGCAATAAACTCCAGTGCAAACTGCACCAGAGTTTATTCAGGTGCATTAATAGCACAGGTAATGTGCCTACTGTGTACTAAACACAGAGGCTGTAACCTCTGAAAGCTAATGCCTCTCTGAAGAAATAATGATACACTGTCCTGGCTTCTTCCTAATATCAGACTAATATAGCTAACTAGTCTGGTGTGTCTAATGGGGTAAAGCATTGATCAGATGCCCCATACCTTTAGTGGGGTTCTGGAAAAACTGAAAGTTGTG
This sequence comes from Crocodylus porosus, assembly GCF_001723895.1. Classification (NCBI taxonomy): domain Eukaryota; kingdom Metazoa; phylum Chordata; order Crocodylia; family Crocodylidae; genus Crocodylus; species Crocodylus porosus. The sequence goes on from NW_017728906.1 coordinate 140,505,669, forward strand.
TGGGAATACTGGGTGGCATTAGTTTCAGTAGCTAGGCAACTGGATTGGGGAATCCACATTATCAAGAGGACTGTCAGATACAAGATCACTACACAGAACATACGCCTAAGCTCCAAACTAAAGGCATGGAGGTCCTAGTGTGGAACCCATCATAACCGTCTGGCAAGTGTCCAGCAGGAGAGCTTGACCAGATTTTATTTCATATGAGACCTTAAGAAAAGAAGGCCCTGCTGACACATGAATCTTTGCATCATCTGCAAAAATTATTCCTATACGTAATACCTGGAGAAGAAACAGAAGGACATGTTGTGCCCAAAAGCTTGTCCAAAATTTTTCCCAACTACACAGATGGTTCAATAAAAAGTATTAAAAAAAAACCCTTGCATTTCATTTTCACCTGCTTGTATTCCAAGGAGGTCCTTCATATTTCCATCTCTCTCAGCTCTTCTTATAGTATCAGCACTGCCTCAGAAAAACAAAATATATGTTTGACCAAGCTCATGACCTTACTTAGGCATTCATGATGCTTTACTAATTTTACTTTCACAGCTCTGTTAACTCTTGCTTGCCAAGCATTGAATTTGCCTAACGTTTTCAATACTGCTCTTCACCTCAAGTTTCTAAGTTAACTGGCAAATACAACCTACATCTTACAGAAACTTTGAGAGAGATTCTACTATAAAAGTGGAAATAGTAATATGAGGTCTGGCAACTTACTCTAACTCTCCCTTTATTCTCTACAGAGCTGAAATGCAACAAGTATGGTAGAAAAAATGAGCTCTCAGATATGGAAGGACCAGGGAGCAAAAGCTACACTATTTCTGACACAGAAGCAAGAGCAGCAAAGCAAGAAAAAAAAAAAGCAATGAGGTCAAGCATAAAAAGGACTATTGTTTGTAAAGCGTTGATTCCCATGTTCTTTCAACAACCTGGAAAACATTTCACATATTATCATTTCTCGTATTTTTGTGACTCTTCTGGGATGTTACAACAAAGACTCAATGAAGGAAAAGCAAGCACTGTTCACCTTATTTTTGACATGTAATTATATTCTACTGCTGTGCAGCTTGTGTGTCCATCAGTCATCTGCAAACGCAGCATTCTGGGAGCAGCCTGAGATTCTTCATTATCCTTTGGTGCAGCAACATTACGTATTTTTTGTATCTGGAGAACACATGGGCCTTCCAGCTGTAAATGGAAAATAGAAAAAAAAAAAAAGTAAAAACCTAAGAAACTCAAAACATTTTTCACTACTAACAATATGTAGCAAAATCACAATGTTACCTAGGTTGAACTGAAACATATAGGCAGAGCACAGGCTAATTTGATTAAACAATCATTTTTAGTTTCTGTTACTACTCATGTTTTGTCACTCTCGGATAGGTCACAGGCCAGACACTCAAATATGAAAATTCTGCACCGCCAATTACTAGCACCAGACTATAACAGAAATAGCAGCTGGCTTTGCAGGCCACCTGGCTTTAATGGGACTGTGTTTCAACTACATCTGTCCCTTAAGGACTTGGCAAGCATCTTTAAGATGTAAAACATAATTGTAATGTCCTCCATGAGTCATCCTGAACTTTAGTTAACTAAAAGTAACAGTAAATCTACATTCCAATGTGTTCTGCAGGCAAAAACAAATTAATTCATCCTACAACTGAGATATAATTCACAAAAATACCCTTTCTGGAATCCCTCCAATCTGTAGGGAAGCAGAAAAAATGCTCAATTCTACCTGAAAAACAAGGACCTTCTGCAGCTATATTATGGTTTCTAGCTCTCAAGAGACAGAAGGAAGTGCATCTCCCTCAGCAGGAGTTACCACTTGTTTATTCTCTCCACTATACTACCAGAGACCTGCACATAAATGGATGGGGAAGCTGAAAAATCAGATTGAAAAAAAGGATGGTTTAGAAACACTGAAAGGGATCAATTTGAAGAACTGTGAACATCTCCAAGGCAAGATGAGGAGCAAAAAAGAAGTGATTACAGGACCAAGCTCTCAAAAATGAAACTGGGGAAGTGAAATAGATGAGGAAGAAGACTAACATGTTCTTTAGTGTGAAGGTTAGTGTGAAAATGGAAGGATGTTATTAAAGATAAGAATATCATAACAAAGAAAAGGAGACAAAATAATTCTGGGAAAGAAAAGAAAGACAAAGGAGCTTATGATGGAGAAAAGGAAAACAGACACTAAAAGAACAAAATCAGAGTTGTACTCCTTAAGAACCCATTCTCAGAGACAATGAAGCACAATAAACAGGAGCACAGGAGGGAGATTCTTACTGAAATGTGGTATTTTGATGATGTTATGAGCAGTTTCTTTCAAAATTAAAATGAAACTTCCTCCTGCATGCCTATGAGCATACTCCTTGGATTTTAAAATTGTCCGCTTAGTAAATATCAACACTGCACTCAGATTTTTGTGTATTCTTAAATCAATAACTAGAAACAAAAAAACAAAAGGGAAATGGAAAAAATGGGTGGCATCTTTTTATTCTTTGAATAGGGGGGTCTGAGGGTATGTACCAAGTACATTTTATTTTTAATTGGTACTTTTTGACAAAACACAAAGAGCTACTTAATGCTTACCTGAAGATGTCCTTAAACTTAAACTTCCCATCGTTAAGACTAATACGGCTTACATATCTTGGATCAGTTCTTTGAAATACAGATGCACTATGTAAATGAAAGGCATTTGTTCAGTGACTTGGAAGGCATCATCACATATTATGCTGGACCACTATAAAACCAAAAAATGTAGGTTCTGCTCTTAGGCCTGAGAGTTCTTTATGATCTAAAGCACCTTTTTCAAGTGAAGGTTCAGTGAGAGTGGAGACTGGACTAAACAAAAATGCATATACATACATACAGGTAAGGCAAATGAAGCTGTTAGTAAGAATACTGAAAACTGGTCACTTAAAACAAGGCAGGGATTAAAGAAGAAAGATAGCCTGGAAGCACAAGACTGCAGTAAGAAGATCTAGGTTCTCATCTTAATCTTACAATGGATTTTTATTAAGGGATACTAGGCAAGCCACTTCTGCACTATTTTGAAGAGTGGCTAAGAGCCAGCAGCTCTTACTAACTTAAACTTATGTACTCAGATCCTCAGACCCACTGACTAAGCCCCAGTTCTTTCTCTATTTAAAGGAGAGAATATTACTACCTTCTATCTACAGGGCCACAAGGCTTAACTCGACTTTTCCCAGGGCTTTGAGACTCTGGGATTTAAGGTACTATACCCGGACCATTTTAAGCCTATGAGACACATTCTCTCGAACAAAGGATGTTTTATTTACTTGTCTCAGTGCCATAATACAAATAAGAAATCATGCTGTTTCAGGGAAAGAGACTGAAATCTGACTGCTAGGTTTCTGCAAATTACAGAAATAGCAGTTAAAAAAAGAAATTGTTCATTTCTAAAAGCCTTCAAAGAAATAAACTAGATGAAAACGTCTTATACTGAAAAGTTTGATGCTTCATCTGAAGATTACTAACTATATTTTCCTGAAGTTAAACTAGAAAAGACAAAACCTGCATGATTGCATTACACCTTGGTACATAAACTAATATTAATGCTAAAAATGAAAAACAACATGCATCTATTAGTTTCTTCTTCCAAAGAAGCTATTTTAAAACATGATCTTCCACCAAGTCCTGAAACTAGTGGATCTAATCCATTTAGAAATAAAAAAACAATGCATTTTCAACTACAATAACAGTAGACCATCCGTATCACTTTCTTTTGTAGTTCTCTGCATGATTGAACCATTTAAAGGAACCATTGTTCAACCTTCAACACTGAGGCCAGATCAAATATACTTAAACTATCCCTGAGAAATGTTTTTTAAGTACTCATCTGTACTTAAAGACATCCAGTGAAGAAGATCCTACAACATGCTCAGATAACCTTTTCCAGTGTTTCCCCACTCTATATTAAGAAAGTTTGTCCTAAGTGCTCTGTGTGTGTGTGTGAGTGCGAGAGTGAAAGAGAGACCATAAACACTATATATCTGTATATCCATGTATTATATGTATACCTAAATTTGTGCACACACACAAAGCACTTACTACATCCCTTGACCTCAGTGTTCTCTAAACAAACCAAATATTTTCAAGTTTTTCTCATAGGCAGCTTTCTAAATCACTTATCCTTGAGGCTCTCCTCTGGATTAACTACTTGTCTACCACTTACTTAAAGTATGATCCCCAAAACTAGAAGCAATATGTAAGCTGAAGTCTCACCAACACCAACCAAAGTGAAATAATAACCTCCAGTGCATTACAGAAAACACTCTTGGTAATACATCTCAAAATGAGTTAATCTTTCTGGCAGTCCTGTCATAGCATTAATACATATTTAGTTTTTCACCCCCTATACCTCCCATGACCCCAAGATCTTTTACTGCTGCACCACTGAGTAGCCAATTACTATCCATATTGTAGTGCTTCCCAAGTATAGTACTTTCACTTATCTATTGAATTCCATCTTGCTGAATTCAAACCACGTCTTCAGTTTATCAAAGTAATTTTGAATTCAGATCTCTCTTCCTTTCCTTGCATCACCTCCCAGCACGGTGTAATCTGCAGATACTTAAAGCATATTCTGTATTCTAAGTCATCAATAAAACATTTAACAGAAATGGGTTCAGAACAAACTCTTCTGGATCTCCTTGAAACACCCTCCAAGTTTGACAAAGAAGCACCTGGAGCTACTCATTAAGAATGACTTTTCAATCAGTTGATGGTCAAAACCAAGACCTTATTTCCTGTACTTGCTTATGTCACAAGGACAGTACCAAAAAACCTTACTAAAAATCAAGCTACTCATAAACCGTACCTATTGCTTTCCTTTTATCCACTAAGCCAGTTAGTGTTAACTCAGATTAATACTGGACTCTTAGAAATACAATTACTGCCACAGTGAATAAAATGTCCACACTACTTTAAAGTTTTAGAATAGATATCTAAAACTTTAATTTTTCTTTGTACTAGTCAAATAAATGAAAACATCATTACTGTACATTGGTTTCGAGTTATTAAGATAACATATTGCTGAATTTACTTTTCTCTTTTGGATGTACTTGTTTAATATGAAAGAGAGTTTATTCTCTGCTCTTTATAGTCAAAAATACAATTATATAAAAACATACAACAATACTAACACCCTGTACTCAATTAGCACGTATAATCATCCAACAGTCTGGAAACATATTTAAGGTATTTATGGTCTTCTGGAGTCATTCACACAAAGCTACAGCAAATATACCAAAAAAACTGATAATATAGATCAACCTAACAGTGGTGAGACTGGTATGAAGAGGAACTCAAATGAACTAAGATAAAGATGCTATGGTTTCACTGAGACTATAAACAGAGATTAAATTCAAGACAGTCCTGGCTGTCCCAGGTTTTGGTCCAAATCAAAACAGGAATGGCACAACCATCTGCATGTCACCCTTCAAGCTGCACTGCTGCTACTCTGACAGTAGATGGCCCACAAGAACACAAAGCCCAACAGGCTTACCCCCTGGATTGACCTGCAATATCCTTAAAGATACACACAATGATTTCCCAGGGAGAAAGCATTAGCACACTCTCTCTCTCATACTTGACAGATACTTGAAGCAGGATAGTAGATGTTTATGCCTCAAGAATCCCGGTACAAACTGTTTCCTCCCAGGACAAATGCAACATCTGTTTCCAGCCTAAGAGAGACAAAAGCAATGACATCACAAAAACTTTGCAAGAGGAATATAGTTGAGAAAGCCAGGAAGACCAGGGAGATATCGTTGGAGCATTCCCTAGGCAAGATTTCATAGCTTTCATAGACATTACAGCTGGAATGGACCTCGGAAGACAGAGGCAGGAAGTCAACTAGGGTTCAAAGGATCCCAGCAAGATAGGTATCCAGACGTGTCTTAAAAGAGTCCAGAGTAGGTGCTTGCACCATCTTTGGAGGGAGTCTATTACAGACTGTGGGGACTCAGACAGTAAAGAAGTTTTTTCCTTATGTCCAGCCTGGTGAACAGGCATTCTCCCAAATCCTGATGCACAACCCTTATGTACTTAAATGGAAAGAAATATACTGAAAACAGTAATAGATGACACATGAAGGAAAGAGGGAAAAATAAAAGCCCAGGGTAAGATGGAAATATGTAATTAAGAGAAACCTGAATGAAATGTGAAAAGAAAAGAAGATACCAATGATCAGAATAAATGGGGAAGGAAGATCTTAAATGATTGACCTTACAAATCACTACAGACTGAAATGAGAGAGTGGGACTACAGGCTGAAATGAGAGAGACGGAAGACAATTATTTAACTCACAAGTTGATGTCCATGAGAACATCATAGGAGAACTGTTTTGCAAACAGTTTATTTTGATAAAACTCAGAGAATCATAGAAAGTTAGGGTTGGAGGGGACTTCAGGAGGTCAACTAGTCCAACACCCCTACCCCCACAAAACCAGGGCCATCCCCAACTACAGCATCCTAGACAAAACATTTTCTAGCCGGGTCTTAAAAACCTCCAAAGACGGAGATTTCACTACTTCTCTGGGTAACCTGTTCTGGTTTTTTACTACTCTCCTAATGAGAAAATTCTTCCTAATATTTAACCTAAACTTCCCTTGCTGAAACTTGAGACCATTGCTTCTTGTTCTATCATCTGCTGCCACTGAGAACAATCTAGGCTCCATCCTCTTTTGAACCCTCCCTTCAGATAGCAAAAGACTACTATTAAATCCCCCCTCAATCTTTTCTTCCCTAAACTAAATAAGCTGGTATCAAGTTCCCTCAGTCTTTTCTCATAAGTCATGTGGCCCCAGCCTCCTCACAATTTTTGTTGACCTTCACTGGACTCTCTAATTTGTCCCCATCCTTTCTGTTGTGGGGTGCCCAAAACTGAACACAGTACTCCAGATGTGGCCTCATCAGTGCTGAACAGAGGGGAATAGTCACTTCCCTGGATCTACTGCCAACATACCTACCAATGCAACAAGGGCACACTGCTGGCTCATATTCAGCTAATTGTCCACTCTAACCTCCAGGTCCTTTTCTGCAGAGCTGCTGCCCAGCTAATCAGCCCCCAGCCTGTACTGGTGCATGGGATTATTCCGTCCTAAGTGCAGGACTTCACGCGTGACCTTTTTGAACCTCATGAGATTTCTTTTGGCCATTACTCCAATTTATCTAGATCACTCTGAATCCTAGCCCTACCCTCCAGCATATCTACTAGTTCCCCCTGCTTGGTGTCATCTGCAAACTGACTGAGGGTGCACTCTATGCCATCTTCCAAGTCACTGATGAAGACATGGAACACAGCCAGCCGCAGGACCAACCCCTGGGGCACTCCACTTGATACCGGCTGCCAACTATGACATCAAGCCATTGATTATTACCCTCTGAGCCTGATGCTCCAGCCAGCTTTCTTTCCACCGTACAGTCCATTCATCCACCCCATACTTCCTTAGCTTGCCTGCAAGAACGTTCTGGGAGACCATATGAAAAGCCTTGCTAAAAATCGAGGCTCACACCCACTGGTCTCCCCACATGCAAAGAGCCAATTCACAATAAACAAATGAGATGCATATTACTGCTCCCAAAACTGCTGCAGTATGACATGTCGAATGCCTGAAATACATAATTTTATCTGCTCTCGTGCAGGTCTGTCACACACTGGCTTCTTGTACCTAGTGTCACGGGGCTTTGTGGAGGGAGGGTTATTATTTATTTATTACAGTTATCCTAGCAAAAAGAGCTTCATTAGAGGCTCCTGCTACATAAGAGTAAGGGCTGTATAAAGCAACAGAGCCAGCTGCAAGACTGAAATTGCAGGCAATTACAAAAAAGTCCCCAGTGGGAAAGGAACTCAAAGCTACCAATAAATGATGAATGTACAAGGAAGCTAAGGACTAAGCAACACAGACCAGGAACAGAAAAAAAAAAAGCAATGAACTGTGGCAGAGATGGAATAAGCAGCAAAACAAGACAGTGAGATTCCCCACACCCCTCCCCCTGCCAAAAAAATGCAGCTTTATGCTACAAAAGAATAAAAATGTATACATATTTAAGTAACCAAACCTTCCTAAAGAACAACACGATGGTCTAAATAGGATAAGGAATGATTCAAGAATGATTCAAGAAACACACAAGATGTTCTTTCAAAAGTATGGTCCACATTATAAAAAATGTAAGCGTATCCTACACTATTTTATTTTACAACTTAATATATGCGTATGTCAAAAAATCATCACTAAAAACCAAAAATGAAAAAGATTATAAATGTTGCTGACATGACTTAATCATCCCACATTATTAAACAGAAAAGATGGAAAACCTTTCAGTCAATTTAAATGAAATATATAATAAAGTAACTGATAGAGTAAATTTGATTACCACTAATAGTTCTGTGCCTAAAAATCATCTCCAATATCAGAATTAAACTTCCTATTAACATTTTTTATACATGTTTCTATTAAAAAGTGTTAAACTTTAACAGAACACTAAACTGCCATCAAGAAAAATAAGCATTAATTTAATTCAAGTGCGTCAACCTAACCCAGCCCTGTGCCAATGAGAGCCACAAGGCTGCTTATGGGATGGATCAGGCCCATAAACTGGCCCCATGTGATGGATCAATAGGGCTGGTGTGCCCAGGTACCGCATGCAGCATGCACCCTGAACCAGCCATGCATGTTGCTTCATGCTCTTTAAGCAGTTTAAAGCATAATACAAGCTTCATCTCTATTGCTATGTAATTCAAGATGCTTCTCGTATATTCACAGCATGTATGTATTTGAATAGAAGGCGTTTTTAATTTTAAGCAAACATAGCCATCTTGTGGTTGATGCTGATAATACAGTTTAAGAGCTATGCAAAACAAATATATAGACCCAGAATTGAACAAAACACCAGTAGACAAGTGAAATGAGCCTGCATGTCAATTATGATACTCAAATACATGTTCCATGTGTCATTACATGTCTAATGACCTTAGTTATACAGATTTATTCAGTTATACAGTTTTCTTCACTCAAGATGGACTGGACTATCTTGAAAATGTATGTATTCAATAAGCAGTCAGTTGCACTTGATCTGAAAATATTAACAAAAGGAAAGAACAACAGTATCTCTCTAAGCTTACTATATTTCTAAGTATTTCTACAACTGACTCTTAAAAAAGACTGACTTCAGCTACAGAGGATTCCAAGCAACGGGTATCTTAGTAGCACAGTACTTACCTGGTTAGCCAGGTTAGTCAAAAGTTAGTCTGAAGAGTGATTTAAAGTTGCCTACAGAAATTCATGAACCTCTGAACTAATCTCTAAGGTGCTAACCTCCTTATCTTCTGCAAGTACTCACTGGAATACAAAAGAACATAAGAATTGCCATTTACAGGGTCAGACCATAGGTCCATCTTGCCCAGTATCCTGTGTCCACCAGGAGGAGTCACCACATCACCCTGCCTGCTGGGAGAGGCAGTAGTAGGAGTTTGCTAAGCTGCTACAGGCTCCTGCTCTCCTCAACACCACCTTCACAGGGACTTACTTACAGCCCCACTCCCCTCTCGGAAGGAGAGGAGGCTTCCTGCCTCACCAGTCACCACCCACTGCCACAGCTGCCTGCAACAAGAGGGTACCCCACAACACCAGTGGGGCTCCTCTACACAAATACAACCTGCTTTCCTGCTAGCTGCTCTAGCAGCACCCTGTGGCCCACTTCCCCCTCTCCCAGTGTTTTGTGTATGGTTAAGTAAGCCAGTAGGGTGCTTTCCTCCCTCCTATACGTGTCCTTGTGTGCCTTTTTGTGTTTGCCCCCCCCAGCTTCAACCCCAGCCCCTCACACACACTCACGCACAGAGCCTCCCGCACACCCAGTGAAGCCAAAGCAGGCACCCGGGATGCCCCTGCAGCAAGGCATCCTCTTTCACTCAGGTGGAGGGGATGCACACGGTTCCACAGTCGCACCCCACCCACCCCCTTCCCACTTAACTTTCCATGGCAGGCCAAGGGCCCCTGGAGGGGGCTCCCATACTCACAGCATCCTACTGGGGGCAGCCAGTGTGACTGGGAAGATTTCAGAGGACCAGGGCGTTACCCCTGGCCAGTCTCCCCTGGAGGGTGTCACAAGACCCCTCCCCCCCCAAACTCAACCAGGCCAAAGGCAAGGGCTCATCCTCCTCCTCCATAGGGGATGGGAAAGGTAAAAGGTATGTGAACAAGAACAAACCACCAACCCCTGCAGGGACCAGCAGTGCCTGATTAGCAGGCACCCTACCCACTAAACCTCCCCCAACTCTAACCCCAGCTCCTCAGCCCAGCAGCTGAAGGAAAACCTGCACCCTTGGAGCCTGGGCCCTCACCACTTCGGGTAATCAGGGCCCACTCGCCACCTTCACCAGGTACCACCGTGTGCACTGCTATATGCCCAAGAAAGAGCTCCCCACCCTCCAAAACATACGTGAGGGTGCTCACTCTGGCAGCGAGGGCCTCAAAGATCATGGCAGCCTCCAGACACTATAACAAGGGACTTTTCTACCCTGCCACGGAGACCACCACGCAGGAAGCGATGGAGAAAGGGCTTGTACTGCCATGCAAGTACATCTTCCTCAAGCCCCTGGAAGAGTTGGGAACCGGGGTGGTTATCAGTCCTCTCCCCCCACTGCTTCCCAGACTGGCACCTCATGTCCTTCCTTCAAAGCCTGGGGTGAGTCTTTTCCCTGGTCATGATCCTCCTGCTGAGGTGCCAGGACCCCAGCCTCTGCCACATCCAATCCTTTCACTCCAGGTCCCCATCCAACTGACCATAGGAGAGGCAGAGAGGATGAAGCCTAGATTGTTCAGGTTTCTCTTTTCTCTTTATGGTCCCCTTCCAGAGGTCCCCCAACAAGGTCTTCTACACAGCAGTGCCAAGCACTGAGGCACCTCCACCAAAAAATGCCCCCTCATACAACCATGGGAGGCACCCCGGGACCCTGCTGAAGACAGGGGTGACACTGCCACTGGCACCCTCCCCCACCACCGCAAGCTTGGGGGCCCCACACCAAAGCTGCCAGCAGAGTCCAAGGGCAAGAGGGCACAGAGAGAAGGAGATGGCAAGGAGAGAATGCCCCCTCCTAGCCCCACACTGCTCCCAGCACCCCAAGGCTGGGTGGGTGCTGCAGTTATCTGCTGCCCAGAGTAAGAGCAACCACAAAGGTGCAGCAGCTCAGACCCTCCAACAAGGAGGGGGGCTTTCTCCAACCATGTAAGAAGGGGGCTGATATCACAATCTTGCCCACCAAGCTGCACCATATATCGCATCCCTTGAAAACATAAAGAAAGTAGCTACCACCACAGAAGAGAACCCAGAATGGCACAACCCTTCTGTGGTAGGAGCGGCCCACTGAGGTGACCCCAACTCTGCGGGCCACGGCCTGCTCTGCACCACCACATGCTTAGGCCCCAACCCCAGCCACCCCTGGAGTGGGTCTGGTGGTACAGTCCTATCCCTCCAGAGGGGGAGGAGCCCTGGGACTCATACCACTAGGCCCCAAGGGGGATGAGTCCCTTTCCCAGGGCTCCTGAGAGGGCACCAGAACCACCCAAATGTCCAAACCATCTTCTCCACTCCACAGTAAAGCCAACCCTGTCATGAACTACAATGCACTCTGTGGTACCACTACAGAGAGGGAAAAACAATCTCCTCCACCAAAAATCATGCTAATTCTGAGGGGAACAGTGCAGAAGCTCCCCCTGCCCTTAGCCCTGTCACTTCCCATGCCAACCCTTCCCATACCCTAAGGGGCTACATCTCTCCCTCTATCCATGTTGGGGGATAAAGGGGACTGGGAGAATTGGGCAGTGCTTTGTGCAGCCTCTGCCCCCAGAGTCAGAGGAGGGGGACCAACTCAATATAAGTTGGTCAAATAAAAGATATGAGATTCACCCAAAGAACTTTGTCTGCCTATGTCCTTAGACCAACACGGCTACAACCTATACCCTGGCAACTCTACTTAAGTATGTTCAAATTCTCGAAGTTACAGAAATTCTAATTGTCCCCTGTCAACATGCAAGTAAGAGTCAGTTTCTCTGGTTCCTCTTGACCCACCCAACAAAGAGGTCCTATTTCAGATAACAGTAAATGTCAATCTGCATAATCCACTCTCCCCTCCCTCTGTCTGGATTCTTCCCTTTTTTTAATCTCTCCCACAACATAGAACAAAAGAATCATAAGATAACACAGGGAATTCAAGATCATCTAGTCCTCCTCATGCCAGAAAACTATCCATCAAAATGAATGAAGTATTTTTAGGTATCTAAAAACTGACATAAAAAATGTTCTTTGGATCAAGACTTTCTAGGCACATAGAACTGTAAGTGGCCTCCTGGATCATTGAGTCCAGTCTCCCATTATAATCAGGCAACCATGCTATGTAGTTCCTTTCATAAATCTAACCAAGCTTCATCTCACAAGTCCTTTGATTAAACTCCTCTTGAAAGGCTGTTTCAGAATGTCATGCCTCTGATGATAAGAAAGTTTCTTCTAATTTCCAGATTAGAGTTATTCCTGGCAAGTTCAGACACATTTATGTGTATTGTTCTTTAGCTTAAAATAGTTCTCTTCCTTCACTGCTGTATACTGCTCATCTCCAATATATTTACAGAGCATTGTCATATTTCCACTCAGCTTCTGGTTTTCTACGCTAAGCCAAGCCCAGTGAGATAAATTCTTCATTCACCTATTCACCCTTCTCTGCACCTGTAAATATTTGGATTCATCTGTCTTAAACATGTACCCAGAATTCCAGATAAAATCCTATCCACACTCCATCACTTGGCATTAATAATTCTCTATCTTTACTGGAAATTTACAATTCAAATTTGCCTTTTTCATTTATAGCGCAATATTTTCCCTTTCAGTACAACCCACTATCACATCCCCTTTATGGATTCTCTTACAATTTTTCTATTAAATGCTATCTTCCCCAGATTAGTTTATAATTCTCACATTACATGATATCAATGCTTTATTGAAGTCTGAGGGATAGAATCTACTAAATTTCCTTTGTCTAAAAAGAAGAAAAAAACAGTAATCGTGAAAAGACATTATTTAGCCCACCACAGCCTGCCTTTGCAAAATTTTGTTCTAAAGTTTTGCATGCTTTCGAGATGAAATCACTGAGCCTGTATTCACCCAGATCACTTTTTCCTCCACTCCCTAAATATAGGTACAACAACATCTGCTATTTTTCAGTCTTATGGTACCATCCTCAACTTTATACATTTATTAAAAAAGTGTTGCTACTTAACTTTAAATTTCCTACGGCAGTTCTTTCAGAATTCTGATATAAGGATTAGCTGGTCCTCTTAACTTGACAGTACTAAGATCCTGACATTTGCTTTCATCTCAAATGTAGACGTTTTCACTTCTCTTTAGTCTCTATGCCTTTGCTCCCATGTTCAATATCACTGCCTTATACTGACAACTCAGGAAAACTATTTACTTAGCTTTTAGATGAAGCCTAGATTATCTTTAATCCCTATGCCATCTGCATTGCATACTGGCTCCACTGCTTGTTTTGTTATCTATTTATTTATAGGACTGGAGAACAGTTTTGTATGTTTGAATACTGTTTATAATAACTAACTTAACTTGACTTCTGGCAATTCTCACAATATACTTATGAAACAGCTATCTTTTCTGGCCAGTCCATTTTGTTCCATTCATTGTAGGCTCTCTGCTTATTCCTAGTATCATTTTTAAGTACTTATTCATCTAGTTCATTTTGAAGTTTATCCTTATCAGTTTCTCTCCTTGCTTGGGAGATACAAGTTCCATATAGTTCTGCACATAACTTAAATTGTAAGCTTTCTCTTCAGTCAAATCTCTAAACTCATTCTGCCCGACTTCATTAACTAGCTCCTACAGTTTTAAGTGTTCCCTACTGTAATTTTAATTACAGATCTGTTTCTGTTTACCCTTCCATTTAATTCAAACTGAATCAACTCATGATCATGCCATCCTAAATTATTTTCTGTCCTTCTATTATATCCTACTACTTACCAAAACCAAATCTAAAGAGCACCATCTTGTAGCATAAAGGCTACATGTGCGGGCCTTCCTCTCTTAAGGATTCTTTTTCCCTAGATATTTGTATAAATGTGATAGTGTTAGTAAAAGAAATGCAGTATTTGCCATCTATTTGTAATTACCTGTTATGAATCCAACCACCTCACACATGCACTAAACTCATGCTTACTACTTAAAAAAAAAAAATTAAACCCTAAGTTAAATAATTCAAATTGATTTTGACAATTAAACAAAAAAATAGTTCTAATACTATAAACTGAAGGACAAGAAATGAACTGACATTAGGAATGTTTTCTGTCAGCCAACACATATGCATCCCTTAAACATTAAACTGAGTTGAACAGTGCCATGATTACAAGGCACAGCATGCAACCCTTACATCTTAGACACCTATAAAAGCAATTTCACTGGGGAGAATACTGTATATTTGGTTTCCTCAGCTGTCAGATATCCAATCGCATTTGTATTTCAACAAAAACTAATGTTTTCTTAGTTATCACAATCAATTAAGTCAAAATTCTCAGAACAAGGTTTGTTTGTAATCATGTATTTCCTCACCTCTAGCCCTCTGTGTACTTTACGTTTTTTTAACAGAAAAGTACGAATTCTTAAAGAAAATTATATTGTTAAGCAATTTACAAAATGTTTTCTTTAAAAACAATAAAAATTAAAATTAAAACGGTTTGGTATTTGACTCCACTAAAGGGAACAAAAGAAAAATACTAGCCATTCGGGCACAGTGCTCTTCTGGCTTTTTTTTTTTTTGGGGGGGGGGAGGAGGGGCAGGGAAGGAGGGTGTTCCCCCCTCCATTCCACAGGAACAAAGAGGTTATCATTAAAAAAAATCCTAATATTTAGATTCCAAAAGATAATTGTTACTAATTTTAATATCAAATTTAAGGAATGCATTACCTAATAATACATTTGTGGCAAACTGAGGTCTCCTTATGATCTCTGACCAATAAGGATGCATCAGATTTCAGAAACAAAGTCTCATTGTGACACTTGATGTTACTCCCAATTTCCAAATTCACTACTGCTACTCACCCCAGATCTCCCTTATCAGTTTACCTGCAGCAAAACGAAGTTTACTAAATTGCTCCTCCTTCCTCCAAGCCAGGGCGGGCAAAGCATGGCTTGTGGGCCAATTTGGGCCCACAGCAGACTCCATTTCACAGCACCTGCCCACATCACTCCAGTCAGTCTCTGTGGAGATCCCAGGAGCAGCACAGCCATGACAGCATGTGGCCAGCATCTCTATGGAAATCACCCTGAGCAGTTCTGGCAGGGCATGTGGCTCTGCCAGGGCCAGGCTGGGATATAACCGCAATGAGCATAGACCAGAGCCGCTGGGATATAACTGCAATGAGCATAGACCAGAGCCGCTGGGATATAACTGCAATGAGCATAGACCAGAGCCAGACCAGAGCCACGATCTGCTGCCCCAGGAGCGTGCAAGCTGATCGTGGCTCTGCCATGGCTAAAGCCCACGCTGTCACCACTACAAAATCCAGAACACAGCCCAGAGTACTTCCCCGCCTAGCTGCATGCCCTCCTGGCATGTTGCTCAGGCCAGCCTCCATCAAGACCCTGGCATCATGCTGTCATGGCCCTGCCACTCCTGGGGTCTCCATGGAGACCTGCTGGAATGATGCAGGCAGGGGCTGCTGGGAAATGGAGTCCATCCAGATTCACCATTTTGCCCATCCCTGCTCTAAGCCCTATACTGAGCAGATCAAATTAACAAAGCATTAGAGAGAAACATTAATAGGAAAAAATGAATAATACCAAAAAAGCAAAAACAAATAAGAGAATGAAAACAAAACACTAGGTTGATGAGAACAATTATAAAAGTTCATTAACCTCTTGAATGTTCTGTGAATCTTCAATATACATGAACAAATAATCTTCCTGAGAGATCCTACTGGTATACTGTTCCATCATTTCTTGCTGAAGAATCCACAATATATAATATTCATCACATCTCTCAAAAAACCCAGAACCACAATGTAGTAAGAAAAAAATTAGATCATGACCTGATTGCAACAATACATTTAGAAGATCTCTGAAAAGTAAACTAAGAGTGCAGATTCTCTCTCTAGAAATTAAGTCACAGTTCACTACTTCAGGGCCCTCAATTTTGGGAGGTGAAAGAGAAATTTCACAATTTCTTTCTGCATATGGTTAGCAATTACTCCCTTTCACCTATTCCAAAGCACTTTTCACAATGGTATCTCCAAACAGAAAGGCTTTTGTTTTGTACAATAGTTGTGGGAGCACATATGACCATCTTGCACATGACAACCTGTTCATGTTTTCCAATCTATCCTGCAATTACAGTACCAAGAAAAAGACTGAGTGGAGACCAAGTTGACTAAATCCATGACTAATTCTTCTGGATTTTTATGGATGATATAGAACAGAGTTCTGTGGTAAGAATAAGTCTGTTTGAGCTTAACCTCAATGTTTGAAATAGGTCATGAGAATCAAAAAAAAAGTTGGCACATGTTTTCTTTGAGGGTAAGGCACTGAAAGAGATGAACAGATTTACCCTCTCCGATTCATAAAAATTAAACAAACAGAGCTACACATCAAAAAAGAGCAAGAAAAGAGAGAAGAAACAGCAGAAGAGGAGGAGGAGATGGAGAAGTAGGAGAAGAAGGCATCCACAGAATATATGTGGATAGAAACATTATTTCTTTCCTTAACATCAGAACTACATTATTCAAGGTTTCAGTCACATGACAGATATAGTCCTTTATAAAAGTTAGTTACCAGTAACTGGAGATGTAGAAACATTGTTTACACACATTCTAACACATATAAGTCTTCAACCTAAGGTCTACTTACCTCAGCACTATTACATATTACATCTCCACTCCACTTTCAATCCCTCCTCCCCCACCCCATACCAAGGAAATAGAAACAAAAAATGCATTCCACTCCTCTGCTATCTCTCAGCTGCAGTTTCATGCAGTTGCGTTTGTACCCAACTGCAAGGATAAGGTGTGTTAAATATGTTTGTGGACAACGGATCTCAGATAACTTGTATTATTCCTATTACATTACTTTCCTCCAGTATCCACTAGACCTATAGATGGGTTTCTGAGTCCTTCACAGAAAAAGTAATAGAAATACTGCTCTGCCAAAAGCAACAGCATTGCTTAAAGTCTCTATAATCACACAGTGTGTACTAGAAGTGAGCCAAACTCTATTGTGCAAACGTCCATTATATTTACACCACACACAGCAGTAACAAGTGGCTTTGGTCCTGGTGGACTGTTCTCTAGCCACAAAAAATTACAGTTTAATGCACTAGTAATGCCTTTTTAGGCCTTGACATAATCAATGCAACTAACTGAATGCACGGCAAACATGTGGCGGCTTGGGTTGACCTACTTAGATAACCTACTTAAAAAAGTAGAAAGAATGTGTGTAACTAAGTACCTGGAGGATAGTGACTGTGAAGGGGTGATCAGCAGGAACCTGTGTCATAGCCATATATGAAAGCTTGGCAATAGTATAGGAGGAAAAAGTTGCAAAAACTTATAACTCTGGGGGCCAGCAAAGGGTAAGATAGAGGGCCTACACCACTCATCAGGCCTGCAGCACCAAAAAGATTGAATTCAACTGACCTAAAATGATGCGAGGGTGCAGAGCACTGCAGTGCTAGAGCGAAAGTAGTATCCTGGGAAGAGGTGGTTCCATGTAAACAGTGCTACAAGGCAGAGGGGCTTGCGCCTAGCCACAATGGAACCCAAAGACTTGTCCAAAGGAAATATACAAGCTGTCTCCGGTCGCACATGGACCTTTTGGTTCCCCAGAGACAACCAGTGGCAGTGCACTTTCTACCACCACTAGTTGTCCCCGAGGAACACCTGTGCCACACACGCTTTGATGTGCAGCAAATTACACCAGGTGGAATAGGAGAGGCTGGGGCCAGCACTGGAGTGGCCCCAGCAGCCTTACCTGAGGTCCTGGGAGCTTCCAAGGATGCAGCAGTGGTGATCCTGCCACACGGAGCCTGGCCAAAAAGAGCATGGCTCCACCCAGCCAGGCTCTGGCTTTGGGTGGCGTAGGCTGCCACCACATGCTCCACTCCACTTTTTTTCTGGCAGGTTTTTTGGACCCCTGGATATCCAGGGTCAAAAAAAAACCCCAAGCTGCTCCCTTGAAGCACAGAACGCTGAACATGTGGCACCATGGCTGCACTCATCTGGTTGCAGCCATGGAGTTCTCTCTCTTGCTCCTTCCTTGTTCTTACTTTAAATGAGCAACAAATACCTCATTTTGCAAGAATATGAAACTCGTCTAGACAGCAGATGCAGCTGGAGCAAGATTCTGATGTAGGAAACAAACTGTCACGAAAAGGTGTGGTTCCTCAGGCCTGGCAACTTAAGGAAAATATCTCACCAGAAGAAAAGGCTGAAGAGTATCTCAAAGAAAACAAAATGAAAAAGGGGAGGCAATACACATGAAGCCTATAAAGAGGATTCAAGATGGCAGTTCCTCTTGACACAGGGTAAAAAGATTAGTGATGGATCTGTCACAAAACTCCAAAGAGGGGAGAAGTTTGTAAAAGCAAGCCCCTCTTTTAAGGAAAAAAAATTAACATAAAAGAAAGGGAAAAAACACTGAAAATGGATACCCAAGCAAATTCAGGCAGCAATTCGCCAGGCAGTTGAGATAAATGGAAGAGGACAACAAATGTGCCGTCCCCTCCCCTCCATCCCCAGGCTGAAGTATATCTTAGTGGCACATCAGGTATTGCTGAGATAAAGTCTTCAACTGAAAGCAGGGGGACTGAAAACATGTGAGAATGTTTGTGTGGATAACTATCCAGGGTAAAAACAACTTATTGTCTTTATGCAATATAAGCTTATTGTCTTTATGCTCTGAAAGCCTTTGATTAAAGAAACTGATGGATCTATTTCAGCAAATAAGTGTTGATGAAAAACCTCTGTAAACTTTCTCATCAACAACTGCTTGTCAAAAGTCAGAAAGAAAGAATATAATTTGAACTACAAAATACTGCAAATACAAAGCATCAAGCACCCAGAAACCCAAATTTCCTTTTATTGAATCGAGTGAAAAGACTGGGTTTAACCAAAAACATAAGTGGCTTACTCTGAACATTTTCAAACTTTGTTAAGGTCTCCTGCTAAGAAAAATAGTGCTTTGTATGGGTATGAGTAACTCAAATAACCAGAAATAACTCAAGTAACATAGAAATCAGAAAAAATTAAGGAGAGAAGGTTTGTAGCTCATTTCTTGATTACCTTTTCCACTTTCCCACCATTGATGTCACTGGGGAGGAATTTCTTGCCAATGGTTCTTAAATCTGTCTAAAATTAAAATAAAGAATAATAATTTAAACATAATTTTTCAAAACATGTTCTTTGTTACATACAGCAGCAAACACATAGGCCACATTCACACACTACTTATGGGTTAAAGATAATGTGCCAGCTATGCTAATATGCATACTTTTGAATATACATATACATATATACATACATACACATATATTCTCCAGAAACAACTACTACACAATGACTTAAAATGATAAAGGCACATTTTAAAAACCACTCTATATATGATGTCACAGTTTTGATGCATTTTCCAGATTTTTAAGATGTTTTAGCTGCATATTTCTTCAAGGATTATGTAACCTGAATAATTAATGAAAGCCATTAGTAGAACTAAATTGTGAAGTTTAATATATCTAAACTTCTTTGTTCTTCTTTCTACCTTATTTTTTAAAAAGGCATTTTCAGTCTGTATGCCTATAAAGTTACTCAAAATCTCTGGACAATTTCTGCTACAGCCAGTTCATAAGAGTTTACACAATATTTAAGTTAAGGAGTTTAATGGGGGTTTATTTTTTAATTGTGCCAAACAGCCATACAATATTGCTTTATTCAGTAGAAATGCAACAAGATCACAATTTAAATGATATAAAAAGGATTTGTGTGATCAAGGGATCAATGATTTCACAGTAACATGAGAGCACAAATACAGTTTAGACAAACATTTCGGTTATTTTGGTCTTGAATAAAAGCATGGTATTGCCTATCTAAAATATGGAGCATGCACAAATAACACAATCTCCAATTTAGATACAAACTTCATGTTTGACCCCTCAATTATATATATGAGAAAGAAAAATAACAAAAAGTGTCAATCTAGAATTGACATCTTACACTTCACTGTTTGAACTGTGGCTTTAAAATAAAGATAGTATATGCATTAAAGTCAACTTACTGTTTATTGAAGTCTACCTGCAGACTTCACAACCTGTCTTGCAGTTGCTCATGTAAGCCATAATTCATCTACAGATGCATAACTTCTATACTATCTTGCTGTGATATCAGTGGGATATCGTCCTTTGATACTTCTATAGACTACTGTTCTAAGGGACTGAACAGTACTGCATTTTAGCAGGCATCAAAAAAATTACAACAAAAAAATTCTCTTCATTTCTGAACAGTGTACAGATATAATACTGAAATCACTGCCATTTCATATAATTTTTTGTGGATTCTATGAAACAGCACATGCTCCTCACTGCACTCTGAATAGCCATAAACTGGGATAGTCCAATCAAGCCAAGCAAAAATAGTTCTATACAACATACATAAGAAAGCATATTGGCTTTCAAACTTGAATACACTTCAGGGATCTAACCTGTCAACTTAATCCAAAGTGCTGAATCACTAAAAGAAAAAATACACACATATTTTTATATTTCCCTTAACATTTCTTACTCACGGAAGTATTAGCTACAATTGCTACAGCAATGTTAGGTAATCCCAACAGCAATCAGAGGAAGAGCTGATCTATATCACCTTTTTCTGAAACGTTGTACAAAGAAATGGTTTGAAAACACATTTGCAGTGATACTTACTTCTTGTTTATAAAAAAAAATCTACTTTTTAATGAATACCTAAAGAAACTAAAAAAAAATGTGAAACATTATATGTATGAATTGTTCAATTAGGGTGAAAATTCTCAAAACTATACAAACAAACTTGGACAGAGGAGCAAGACAGGTAAATGAAAGATCTGAATTTTAATCTCAACTCTGCCAAACACCAAACAATGCATTCTTTCCTTCGAATTACATGGTTTCTCACAATTTAACTAGGTGTCAACCTATATTTCCACGTACACAAAATTCTTTGCGTCTTCAGGACGGGCACAGGATGACAGCATGTTCAAAACACTCATCTAAAAAGACAATTTCATCTAGACTGTAAATATTAAATGAATGTGTCTTACGTATGAGGATGTAATACATCTCAGCTGCAGCAAGGCTTTTTGCACAGGATCCAAGGACACTGTCTAATCTGAACAGTTTAAATGAAACTACTGTATGGGCATATCTGGTTGGATAATCATGCTCAAAGAACAGTTAGCAGCAGCTTACTATGAGGAGATATTAAATGGAGTTCACTACAGGTCTGTTTATAACTGGTAATGTTCATTATCTTCTTTAGTTATTTGAAAGATAGACTTGAGTGCACACTTAGTAAATTTGCAGATAAACACCAAGCTTGGATGGGATAGTAAACACGTTATAGGATAGGACTGGGATTCAAAATGACTGGGATAAACTGGAAAAGTGGTCCAAAATAAACAGGCCAAAATGCAATAACGACATGTGCAAAGGCATAAATAAAATGAACTACTGTATGCTTGGCTGAGCTTCAGTACCTCAGAAAAGGACCTTGTAGTTGCAAGGAATTGCCAACTGAATATGGAATCAACAGTGTATCAACAGGAGTGTTGTGCTTAAGCCATGGGAAGTGAGACTTCTGTTCAGCACTAGTGAGGCCAATTTTGGTTATCACACACAGAGAGGTATAAAAAAAACAAAGTGAGATCAGAGAGCAGCAAATGTGACAAAAAGTGTTGAAAATGACAAATAAGGAAAGGCTGGAAAACTGAGATTACTTGAGCTAGAGAAGAATGAACTAGGAGGGAAATCAGTAATAGTCTTAAAATATAAGAAAGGTAGTTATAAGGAACCTGGTGATGGATTTTCTATGGCCACTGGAAACAGGACAAGTGGCAGCAGACGTGAAGGGAGGTTATATTAGATTAAAAAGAAATGTTTTGTTACAAGGGAAGTTAAGCACAGAAGTAGTACAGCCTAGGAAGTTTGTATAATTTCCATGTTTGCTAATTTTAACATAGGTTAAACCAGAGCTGTCAAACTGGTAGCTCATCGACTGTATATGGCCCATGAGGAATTAGGTTACAAACTCTGATCTCCTGCTCAGCCGTCATTTCCCCCATCACTCTGACTGCAAGAGCAGCTAAAGTCTCTGGGCTTCCCGTCCCTCCTCCACCTTTTGCTGCCTGAGAGATGGGCAGTACTGCATTGCATGGCATGGCCTGGAAAGCTGAGGGTGAGCCTGGAACTATGAGCACAGTGTAGCACAGGCATGGTGCTGTTCATAGAATCATAGAAGTAGGGTCGGAAGGGACCCCGTAGATCTTCAAGCCCGACCCCCGCCTGGGCGGGAGAAAAAGACTGGACTCAAATGAGTCCAGCCAGGTAGTCATCAAACCTCTTCTTAAAGATCCCCAGGGTAGGAGCCAGCACCACTTCCCTAGGAAGTTGGTTCCAGCTCCTAGCCACCCTAACTGTGAAGTAGTTCTTGC
>NW_017728906.1:140528550-140600507 GCF_001723895.1 Crocodylus porosus
GTCCCTGGATCATGCGTGTGGCCCTCCTCTGGACCCTTTCAATGTTGTCCACATCCCTCCTGAAATGGGGCACACAGAACTGGACACAGTACTCCAGCTGTGGCCTGACCAGTGCCGCACAGAGTGGGAGGATCACCTCCTTGGCTCTACTTGAGATGCACCTGTGGATGCATGACAAGGCGTGGTTAGCCCTGCCAATCGAAACTTCGCATTGTCGGCCCATGTTCATCTTGCAGTCAATAATGACTCCAAGATCCCTTTCTGCCTCCGTGCTCTGTTGAGGGAAAGGAGGGGCTGGAGTGCCCATGCAGGAATGTGCAGTGCAGTAGCAGGATGGGGGGAATGCAGCAGTGGGGGATGGGGGTTAAGGGAGGCATGCCCACAACGTGCAGCCCCAGGGACCTGGGACTTGCCCTAGTGCATCCTGCTAGGTCCTGCTGCCTCCAGCTGCTTAGCTCTGGGTTAATTTTTTTTTTTTTTAATACTGTTGGCCCAGTTGTTGGCACAACACTTCAAAATAGCCATGGAGAATCTTGAGAGGGTCCAGAGAAAGCCCACAAAAAAGGTAAAGGGCCTGGAGGACAAATCTTATGAGGAAAAACTAAGGGATCTGGCAATGTTCAGCCTGGGGAAGAGAAGCCTGATGGGAGACTTAGTGGCCATCTAAATGCACATAAGGGGTGAATATCAAGAGCTGGGATGAAAACTGTTCACTAGGGCACCCCAGGGGAGGACAAGAAGCAATGGCCATAAATTGTTACAGGAAGGTTTCAGGTTGGATGCAAGGAAGAACTTCTTTACAATAAAGGTGACCAGAATCTGGAATAGACTTCCCAAGGAGATGGTGAAGTCCCCAACCACAGAAGTCTTCAGGAGGAGACTGGACAGAAACCTTGCTGGGATCATTGGATCTCAGCAGTATTCCTGCCCAAAGCAGGGAGGTGGAACTATCTTTCAAGGTCCCTTCCAGCCCTTCATTCTATGATCCTGCTTTAAATTGAAGATTGGACTAAATGATTTCTTGAAGTCCTTTCAAGTCCTGTTTTTCTATTCACTTGTAAAATTTGGAGGACTCAAATATTCCAAACAGAACAAAAAACTGGAAGAAGGGAGAGCGTCCTCTGTCATTACTATATTAAAGTACCAAGAAATATAAGTACAAAAGTTGATTAACATTTAGAAAGTGCTACACTCTTCTTTCCATGGCTCGAAGACATGTAATTTTCAAAAAGCCATTTGTAAACATGGCAAAAACACCAATATTGTACAACATGGTTTTCGATGAAGCAAATTTATTCTTCTAAATTTTGAAAATCTTTTCTAAGGCCTTCATGCACAATTTTCTTACATCTCTTGGTAAAAAATGTGAAATCTGAGACTTTGTATATACATCATTTAAATGTCTGTATCTACTTGTTACAGAAAAAGGCAACTACTAAGTCAAACTTTAGATTAAAGAAATCTAAACACAAAGAGAGGTCACAGCATTTTAGTTTTAAGGGGTGTCATATCTGAACTACTTACTAGTGCAATACCGTGTCATAACTGTTAATGTTTTCATATTAATTTTCTTAATACCATCTAAGAAATAATTTTTACCCATTGCAATACATGTTTATATTCTTTACCATGACATTTTTTTAAAAGTAGCAATGTGTAGTATAAGTGACTGAGATTTAATTCCTATCAACCAAATTATATGCATGAAATAAAAATGAAACACTTTGTGCATTATGTACAGCATGCAATGCAATACGTTTAGTTAAATTATGTCCACAAATAAAGTTAAAGAACAAGTAATCCAATACAAAATTGTTACCGTGATATGGCAGAAAAGTGCATAACCATAACCTACATTAAGGGCAACCAGGATAATGTCACTTATATTGACTTTGTCAGAAGAATTTGTGCAAGCTTCAATTCCTTCATCTGAAAGATACCTGTTAAAAACAAAAGGAAGTTATTTTAAGAGGTTATAATATACATTCCATACCAGGCTATTAGCTAAATGTTCTTTTAGATCCTTAAACCCTTTGAGAACTCTGCCACACGTTCAAATTAAAGGTGACTAGAAACCAGCTATAAAAGTTGCTACACATTTTCAAGCACCATCTTTATAGCTGGTTTGCTTTTATTTTTATAGCTGGATGGACATTTTATAGCATGATAATTACTTTGTATGCATCTCTAATCTAAATTTATTGTGTGATTAACCAGTTAATTGTGCAATATTTGTAAGGCATGGCAGGAATCTTTTTCAGGTTAAAGGAAAAATAAATCACACACATTTTAGACCTCAGACTCCATAGATTAGAAGTAATGGAAGACTTGGATGAGCAAACTACAATCGTAATGTACCAAGATGAAAAATAAAGTCATTCAAAAGAAAGAATATTTAAACAACACTAAAAATGACTGAAGGTTCCCTCAGAAGTCAGGAAACTGAATATTACCTTAGCATATAATTAGGTCATAATTGTGACCCAAATCACAGTTGCACAGATTTCACATAGTCGGGTGATGTCTGTAAAATCCACAGAAAGGAGAAAGAAAAATAAAAAGAACACCTACTAAAAATAAAATACCAGTTCCCCAATAGGAACCTAGGCCTAAAATTTAGACTTAGTAAAATTAAAATTACTCATGAAAGTATAATGCTGCCTCCTTAGGCTAAAGGAGTAACTTGTAGCAATGGGGAAGTCCTATGTTCTCTATGTGCAAAGTTGACTAAAATGGGAAGAAAAAATTGCTTACAAAAGTTCTCTCTCAACCTTAAACTATATCTATGCCAAAACTTTGCCAGCCTTAAAGTTTCTCAAATTATCCGGGGGGGGGGGGGAACAATCTTTTTTAAAGTGGTGTAGGTTGTAACCATGTTGGTCTAAGGACATAGGCAGACAAGGTTCTTTGGGTGAATCTGAGATCTTTTATTAGATCAACTTAAATAGTTGGAAAAAAAAGATTTTTAGCAAGCTTTTAGGTTTAAAAATCCTTTGTCAGGCTGAGGAAGTCTCTGCAATTCATGTGTGCTCTTCCTGGATGGAATGAATAAGTAAAGAAAACAGAGGCTGTCTTTTTGCATGTGTACCAATCCAGCCTTTGGCTTCTTTACTAAATTCAGTTCATCCAGGAAGAGCACACATCAACTGCAGAGGCTTCCCTCAGCCTGATGAAGGGTTTTTAAACCTGAAAGCTTGTTTTAAAAGATGTTCCCCAACTACTTAATAACACTCTAATAAAAGATAGTTCTAATAAAAGATTCAGATTCACCCAATGTTTTTTTAAATATTTTTAAACTACACTTTATTCCCTGACTAGCACCAGAAACAAGTTATTCATTCTAACAAAAGCTTTCAAAAAAAGTGAAACCCAATTGATCCTAGTTGCCTAAATTGGACCTAATTGCCTAAAATTTTACATTATAAACCCTGATTTTTTTTCTTTGTGCAATCAGAAATTGAGTACTCTTTCAAATACTGTGAAGGATTCACTTTAACATGACATGAGCTAACTAAGGTAGTGCTGAAATGATGTTGCAGCCATGATGGCCCAGGAAACACATGAGAAGCAAGTATTTTTGTGGGTCATATCTTTTCTTGAACCAGCTGCATGGTCTCTCTAAGCCACTCAGTTGGTCCAATAAAAGTTAGCTCAGTAAAGGATAATCCCCCAGAAAAATTATGCTGCTCACATGAGATAATTAAGTAAATACTTTGGAAAAACCATATATGCTAAAAATGCACCTAATAAAAGAATCAAAAGTTATCCAAGAAACAAATTGTTTTTCAAAATCTATGCCTTAATAACTACTTTCTATGCAAGAAAAAATTAAAGGGTGGCAGTGTGTGTAACGAATTCCTCCAAAAGATGTAAAGATGAAAGGAAAAGTTTCTCCGTAATAGTCAAAAGGTTACAGTAACCACCATGCAAGATTTATGATCATACATAGAGGAATATAGGCTTCTCATATTGAATCTTCAGTACAACCCCTCACAAAAATGCAGAATAACTATTTCTAAACAGATGCATCTTGTTAGCTCTAAGCAAGAGAAACAAGTTTTCTTCTAGGTTTACCATGGTATTCTGGAGACCAGAAAAGTACGCTTTGGAATGACACAAGGCTAGCAGGCAGTTAAGAGTTGCACTCGAGAGTTGGGGTAAGACAAGCTTTCCTAAAAAGAACCCTATGGGCAGTATCAGTGTTATCTGGGCAGGCAGTGTGTGTGTGTGTGTGTGTGTGTGTGTGCGCGGGGGGGGGGGGCGGAAAATCAAGCCCAAAAGCAGTATCAAAACTGGCTCTGGCAGAATCATATAGTTATTAAGTAGGGGACTGGGCTGTAGAAAATACACACTGTCACTATATCATGCCTTGGCAAAACTGGGACCAAGAACCACAACAGAAAACACTGAACTACGCCAACAAGTGAAACAACCTTTGGATTTATTGTCCCTAAAATTTTTGCTAATAGCTTCCTCACTCCTAGAGAAGCCACCCGGGAAGGCAGTCCCTATTCACTGGCCACCTGGGAGGAACCCACTCCAGATGGTCACCTCCAGAGCCAGGGCTACTCATGCTACCTCAGTGTCAGCTCCCCAGGTACAGCTGGGGAACAGGTATGAGGCCCTGGCAGCAGTGGAGGAGAAGGTAGGAGAGGATACCTCCAAGGGAACCGATGCCACTCCAAGCACAACACAGGCCAAGAACTACTGGAACACCTAGAGGAAGAGACGCCAAGTCCTCACCCATCGGCGATTCCATCCTAAGAGGAACAGAGGGGCCCATCTGTCACTTTGACCCCATGGCACGTGAGGTTTGATACCTGCCTGGAGCTTGGATTCAGGACATCACAGAGATGACCCCAGACCTCATGCAACCCTCTGATCATTACCCCATCCATGGTCCTCATCCACATGGGAACGAATGATGCAGCTAGGGGCAACACAGACCACATCATGAGAGACTACAAGGCTCTAGGAGCAAAGCTTGAGACAGGGGCATAGGTGGTTTTTTTCTTCTATCCTTCCAGTGAGCAGATGTGGACAGTGCCATGAGACATGCATCGGCAATGTCATCCGGTGGCTTCAGAGCTGGTGTTACTAGGTGGGCCATGGGTTCTTGGACCATGACCTGCATTTCTGCACAGAGGAAATGCTTGGGCGGGACAAGCTTCATCTCTCCCCAAAAGGTAAGCATGTTTTTTCTTCCAGGCTGGCTGATCTCATATGACGAACTTTAAACTAGGTTCACTGGGGGACAGGGATGCAGAGAAACACAAGGACACTTTGCCATCAAGCCAGGTGATGCACACAGGTAGTACCCCAGGTAAATGACAGGAGCCAGGGCAGACTTAAGAACAAAAGGACAGCACGGGCACCTACAGGAGGCCTCAAATGCCTCTACATAAATGCTCAAAGCATGAGGAACACGGAGGAGGAACTCGCCCTACTGCTAGCTAGCAAAAACCCAGACCTAGTGGGGCTCACGGAAACCTGGTGGGTTCCACTCATGACTGGGCAGTGGACATCAAGGGATACAGGCTGTACAGGTGAGACAGAGCAGGGAAAAGAGGAGGCATGTAGCGCTATACATCAAAGAGCAATACACATCCTCAATAATCAGGAGAGACAAAATGAGGTGCTATGGGTAAGAATACAAGGGGAGCATGAGGAAAGGGACCTGGTAGTAGGCATCTACTACAGACCACCTCACCAGGGGGATGAGCTGGACCTGGAACTCTCAGGTCAGCTCACGGAGGCTATAAGGACAAGGGATGTGGCTGTCATGGGTGACCTAAACTACCCAGACATCTGCTGAGAGCACCAGTCAGCCAGGTCCGACTGCTCACAAAGGTTCCTAGCAGAGATACAGGACCTCCACCTAACCCAGGAGGTGCATAGTCCCACCAGGGAAAATGCCTTGCTGGTCTTGGTCCTTGCCACAGATGACAACCTGGTGAGGGGTCTGTGGGTACACAACCACCTGGGCAACAGTGATCATCGCCTACTGGAATTTACTATCCAGCACAGGGTGGTGAAAGCAAACAGCAAGGCAGAGGTCCTTGACTTCAGAAGGGCCAACTTCTGTAAGCTAAGACGGTTAGTAGCAGAGGCACTGGGGCATTGGAGCTTTAATGAGATGGGAGTCCAAGATGGGTGGTTGTTCCTCAAGGAGACGATCCTCCGAGTTCAAAGGGAGTCAGTCCCAATGAGCACCAAAGGGGGCAGGAGTGCTAAGAACCCCCATGGCTCAGCAAAGGCATCCAAGGATGCCTGAGGGCAAAAAAGGAAGTGTACAAACAGTGGAAGCAAGGGGCTATCACCAAGGAGCATTACACCTCCACTGCTCAGGACTTCAGGGAGACTGTTAGGAAGGCCAAGGCAGAGATGGAGCTAGGACTAGTGACCGGAATTAAAGATAATAAAAAGTCCTTCTTCAAATACATAGGAAGTAAGAAGGCAGCACTGGGTAACGTGGGGACCCTACAGGATGGGCTTGGCAATCTGGTGATTGCGACAAATGAAAAAGATGACCTGGAATCTTTGCCTCAATATTCCTGAAGAGGGACCAGGACATCTCCCACACTAGAACTGCAGACGGACCCAGCGGAGACACCGCCATGCCTAGGGTCAGGGACAACTTAGTTAAGGAACTTTTGGAGGGGCTGAACAGGTTTGTCAAGTACAAGTTAACAACAGTACCACATGCACACCCTTGCCTGTCCCCTATCCAAATGACTCGAGCCCCCCACACAGGAGAAACTAACCTTGAATTAAATATGACCCAGTGCTATGACGTCAAAAAAGATACCATACCTATGGTAACGAGATAAAATGAGGCCTCAAATTAGTTAGTCCAATTAAAACTGTAAAATCAGATTAATGTGACGTGCTCGCCCTCTTGTGACCAAACAGGCTCAGTACCACACAAACGTAAAGAAAGCCCCCCTTTCCTGACAGCTGGGCTGACAGGAGAGAGAAAAAGCCTGTGTTGAAACCTGAGCAGACAAAGAAGAATCCGTTTGTAGTCATGACTGGCTGACACAGAGTAAAACCAGATACGAAAAGTTATAAAAACTTTCCCCCGTCCTTTGTTCGGGGAGACAGCCTCCACCTCGTGTAGAGACACTGCTACGCAACCCAAAAGCAACTACCTAGGCTGGCCACCTACATAGACTGTCTCCCACCACCAATGTTTTCCCGGTGTAACCCGACCCTGCATGCACGTCTTCTCATCGTTAAGCTCTTGGAAGCCTCGGTAGGCTACCAGCTCCCAATCGATCTCATCAATGCCTAACTCCGTAACCAAGACTCCAGCCTATGCTGCAACCTTTGGTAGCATAAGTAAATAAACAACTTTTCTGTAACCACATGAGCATAATGACCACCTGACTCCTAGTCGCCATTAGTACCCGCCTGCTCGAGCATGTCTATCGTTATCAACCCACCAGTCTCCCACCAGGTTGGGACAGGGTTTAAAATCCATAGGTCCAGATGTTCTTCACCCAAGGGTGCTGAGGGAATTGGCGGGGGTCATAACAGGGCCCCTGGCACGGATATATGAGAGCCCATGGGGCACTGGCCAGGTACTAGAGGATTGGAAAAGGGCCAATGTGGTCCCCAGTTACAAGAAGGGGAGAAAGGAGGAGCCCAGCAATTACAGGCCAGATAGTCTTACCTCGGTCCTTGGGAAAACCTTTGAGAAAATTATCAAGGAGCACATCTGCAAGGGCCCAGCAGGGGAGGTAATACTCAGGGGCAACCAACATGGGTTCATTGACAGCAGGTGCTGCCCGACTAACCTGGTTTCTTTTTATGATCAAGTCACAAAGTCCCTGGATGAGGGTGTTGGGGTGGATGTCATCTTCCTGGACTTTAAGAAGGCCTTTGACATGGTTTCCCATCACATTCTCTTAAAAAAACCTAGGCGACTGCAGCATTGATGCCTACGCAGTCAGATGGGTGGCAAATTGGCTAGCTGGTCATATCCAGAGAGTGGTGGAGGATGGGTCATTTTCGACCTGAAGGGATCTGGATAGTGAGTTCCCCAAGGCTCGGTCCTGGGGCCTGTACTGTTCAACAGCTTTATCAGTGATCTGGATGTGGGTGTGGAATGCACGCTGTCCAAATTTGCTGATGACACCAAGGTGGGCATGCTGTAGAAGCCCAGAATCCAGCTAGACCTAGACAAATTATAGAGGTGGACGGATGAGAATAGGATGGAACTCAACATAGACAAGTGCAGGGTACTGCATCTAGGGGGAAAGAACCAGCAACACACCTAAAGGCTGAGGAACACCCCTCTTGTCAAAACAGTGGCAGAAAGGGATCTTGGAGTCACTGCTGACTCCAGGATGAACATAAAACACCAATGCGAGGAAGCGGTCAGTAAGGTTAACTGCACCTTGTCATGCATCTACAGATGCATCACAAGCAGGATCAGGGAGGTGATCCTTCCCCTCTATGCAGCATTGGTCAGGCCACAGGTAGAGTACTGCATCCAGTTCTTGGCACCGCACTTCAAGAAGGATGTGGTTAGCATAGAGAGGGTCCAGAGAAAGGCCACTCGCATGGTCAAGGGGCAGTGGGGCAGGCCCTACAAAGAGAGGCTAAAGGGCCTGAAACTATTCACCCTCCACAAGAAAAGGCTGAGGGGGGACCTGGTGACTGTCTATAAACTCACTAGGGGGAACAGAAGGGTTTAGGGGAGACACTGTTTCCCCTAGCGCCCCCTGGCATGACAAGGAACAATGGACACAAGTTATTAGAGAGCAGATTTAGATTGGACATCCGCAAGAACTACTTCACAGTTTGGGCGGCTAGGAGCTGGAACCAACTTCCTAGG
This sequence comes from Crocodylus porosus, assembly GCF_001723895.1. Lineage (NCBI taxonomy): Eukaryota > Metazoa > Chordata > Crocodylia > Crocodylidae > Crocodylus > Crocodylus porosus. The sequence goes on from NW_017728906.1 coordinate 140,537,393, forward strand.
GAAGTGGTGCTGGCTCCTACCCTGGGAATCTTTAAGAAGAGGTTTGATGACTACCTGGCTGGACTCATTTGAGTCCAGTCTTTTTCTCCCACCCAGGCAGGGGGTTGGACTTGAAGATCTACAAGGTCCCTTCCAACCCTACTTCTATGATTCTATGATACTATGATTACATTCTAGTACTAAAAATGATGAGCTTCAGTAGGAAGCATACCAGCTACAAATCTTGGAGCCAGATAACTCCATTGATACAGGAGCTGTATTATGCCCCCCTGAACTTCAAAAGTATCCTCTAGGGTCCATGAAATCTCAATGTCACTGCAAATTCAACAGCAACTTGAGGCCATGATCTCTCTCAGTCTTTACATGGGAAATTGAGGAGACAAACTTCCTTTTCCTTCTAGTGCTGGGCTGTGGGGTCATCATGACTTGAAACACTGTTGACTGCTGAGGCCCAGCCCAATGAATGCTATGATAAATCATGAGCATCTTGACTTAAGAGCTAATATCATGCATAGTTTGTACTACGTATAAGTAAGTACAAGACTGTTGCTTAAAAGTGTGTTTATGGAGCACCTGCACTGAAGCTTTCAGCAGTTTGAAAAAAGATAAAATGCATCAATTCTGGATGAGAAGTCAGTAGGTATGCACATTAATTTGCATATATGGGGGGCAGGCAACTGCTGTGGCTCTGATTGTGGTCCTGGCCCCCGAGACTGCATGGGGCCTGAGTCAGACCCATAACAGCCTCCTGCACCCCTCCACTTGTCCTCTGCAGCTTCTACCCTCCTTCTGCCCATTTCCCCACTCACCGTCATAAGCAGCTCACTTCCATGTGCTGTTCTTGGGAACAGAAGGGAACAGAACCTCAATATGGTGTAACAATATGGGGTGGGCAATTATTTTAGGCTTACTGAGTTTTGGCAAGCTGTTGAGGGCCACATTGGTAGCCCCAACCCTTGACAGATGCCCCGCCCTGATCATCATCTTGGGACAATAAGTCCATTCCACTAACCCCTGATCTTTGCAACCAAAAGTACTCCTTTCAGCCATAGGTTTTGCCATCTCGGAAAAAAAATTACCAAATTATATTCTAAAAAATGAATGCCTACAGCATTCATTAATTTGGTTTCAAAAACTATTTTTGTCCTGGTTTACATGCATTTGTGTAGTTTACACAGAGGTGATTGCATAATAGCTTAAAATGAAGTAGTACTCTTGTATTTTGTGGGGGGTGGGTATGTGGAGTGAGACAGCATGTGGGGAGGGTATGGATATGGGGGGTCTGTATGTACAGTAGTGCGAGGAAGGTGTGGGTGCATGCCTATGGTGAGGTATGTAAGAGAGACTCAGCGTATGAACACACGCACGCGGTATCCCTGCCTTCAGGCATACACATACGCTATAACTGTCTGCACATGCATGCGCGCGCGCACACACACACACACACACACACACACACACACACAGAGTCCCTGCCTATCCCTGTCCTCCCCCCATACACACACACCAGCACTGGTGCAGCCCCATGCTCCCTGGTCCAGTGATTCAGCTGCCAGCCACATGGTGCTGGAGTAGGGCAGGGGCAGGAAGGGAGTGAAATGGCTGGGGGCAAGCAGGGCTGGGCTGTTAAGTCCCGCTGAGGCTCCCCCTGGGTCCTACTCCCCCTGCCTCTAGACAGCTCTCGCAGGCTGCCGGGGCAAAAAATACTAAGTTTCTAAATTTTTAGGAGCCCCGCAGGCCGGATCCAGCCTGCGGACCGTATTTTGCCTACCCCGGTTAACGAGTGGGAGTGGCAGAGACTCCACAGAGCATGGGGGAAGTGGCAGAGACTGTGGAGAGCTGGGGATCCTCCGTGGCACCACGAAGGAAGGAAGGCTGAAGAGGGAAGAAGTGGAGGCGGGAGGTCAGAGGACAAGTGATCTCCTGACTCCCCATACCACTTTCCTTCTACCAAAACTAGAATAGATTTCCCCCCCCCCCAAAGAAGATGCATACAAAAGACAAATGAAAAAAAAAATCATTCATTTTTGGCTTTAGCAGATATAAGAAACAACTCTTTTCTACTTACAAATCTTTCCTAACCACTGTAGTGCTAATCAACACGACTATAATCTTCGCCAAAGCAATACAGGCACCAAAAGAAATATACTAGAGAGGTTTCAGCAACTACATCATTTCAAAATACTTGAAATAATAAACCACACTAACATTCAGTAATTTAAAAAAAAAAAAAATTTCAACAAAAGAAAAGAACCCAAAAGTTGTACCTAACCCTGTTGTCAATATTATAAACAAAAGAAAAGATTAAAAATGCTTTAAAGGTAAGCATAAAGCTAGGAAATATTTTTAAATAAGATGGCAATATTGGGCAGCAACACTATTTTAAATCATTGGGGAGGGGCACACATTCCTCAGGGCACCTGCACTGACCTCAGGAGAGAAGGATGAGGGTGGCTAGAGTTTTCTAATCAATTCCCCGTTCCTGTTTGCAAGCAAACAGGACACAAGAGTGCAGATACTACCTAAGAAAAAAAAAATCTACCCTTGAGACTTCTTGCTATATACAGATAGCACTGCCTGAAATCAGAAGGGATGAGAGACCCCCCCCACCCCCAACTCAGGACACACCAGTGGCCCATGTATATAACTCAAGAGAAGAACAACCTTTCCAGAAATTTTACTTATAATGATCTGGATCAGCATATTTAAGTTGCACAAAGGATTATTTTTGATCTCTTATTTCACTGCTAAATTTTACTTAAAGCCTTCTCCCAAATCCAAATGTTTAAAAGTTGAAGCATTACAAAGAAAACCTGTGTTTGTCTTAAGGAAAAGACACACACACATACTTTTGAGCGGGGGACAAGTGCCATTGCTCCTCCACCACCAAATTTTCAAAGCCATAGGGAACAGGCTAAATGACACTGCAGCAGGGGCCACATCTGGCCCACAGGCATGGACTGATATAAACTTACATGTTATTCTTTGCCCTCATGCCGACAGCTTGAATCCTTCAAAAGACAGCTGACTCTCTGGTCTCTCACTGACAGCCATTTCTAAATGCGCAGAAGTTATTCAAATTCTTCCAAGAGTGCCATAACAGTTTTCTAACTTTGGAAGACAATTTTCCAAGCAGTGACCATATATAAAGTGAATTAAATACAGCGATTACATCCCATGTAGGTAAAGCTACAAATACAATACATATTAATGGTATGTATTTGTCATGGTGGCAAAGGATGAAGAAAGAGAATTGAGAAGCTATTTCCACATTTGTCTCTGAAGTACTGGAATCATAGAGAAGTAGGGGTGGAAGGGATCTCCAGAGATCATTCTAGCCCAACTTAAGTCAGGATCATCCTCATCCAAACTTTCTGATACAAATTCATTAGGGGTGCACGAGTAGAGATTTTTGGGGCTGATATTAATACTTGATATTTAAGAAGCCATATCGGCCGATATTGATCCAATTTCCAATACAGCTGCCTCCAGCTGTTAAGTCCAGTGTAGTGGAAGGATAGGGGGGAGGGAAGGGGCCTGGGGGGGCAGATCAACACCCCCCACAGTGAGAGAGGAGGCAGGGGAAGGCATTGCCCGGGGGGGTATGCAACTTCTGCTACTGCTTGTACCCCAGGAGGACACAGGGGGCCGTGTGCCCCCCAGATCTATGCAGGGTGGAGCAGGCTGCAGCCAGGGCTGCGCGGAGCCCTTCTTGGCAGGGGCTGGGTTCGGCGCGGGTGCCAGCGGAGCATCCACCCCAAATTTCACCACCACTCCGCTCCCAGCGCCACTGCCACGCATCCACCTGCTGCAGCCCCGGCTCTTCCCAGTGTGTGGGTGGAGGCAGGACATTGAGCTGGGGCTGCACTGAGCAGCTGGAGGCAGTGAAAATAAGGGTGGATGCAGCATCTTCCCAGAGCCACCAGCACCTGCTCCAAGTCCAGCCCCACCAAAAAAAGCCCCAGTCCCGGCTGCAGCACATGCCCCTCCCCCCCATGCCCTCCTGGGGTGCAACCACCAGTGGAAGCTGCCTCCTCAACTCACAAGCTGCGACTCCGCCCCCGCACCTCGGCAGTGCCTGCCTCTGCCCCCCGCCACCCAACTCCCCTTCCACACCGGATTTACCAGCTGAAGGCAGTTTTCCATGATGCCAGCTCTGCTCCTCACTGCCTGAGTGCTGCTCTGTGGGTGCACGCCGTACAGGCATTTATCAGCCAAATTATCGGCCCCACTGGGCCAATATCCAATACAGCTGGTTTTCTTTATACCAGTCCAATATCGGTGCACCTCTAAAATCCGTAATCTAACCTCCTCATAAAACTACCATCAACACTGACACAATGCAAGACAGAATAACCTAATCTGCCACAGGTAAAGCAGGGAAAGCATGAAAGTGAATGTCATGATTCTCAAAAAGATCTCAGGTAGAGGACCATGCCCCACCCCATCTACACCAATCTGACCATGGGTTAAAATTCTTCCAGCTTCAAGTCACAGCAAAAACATTGGTACACCCCAGTCAAATCTTCAACCTGGGCTGTAGCCAGCACTCAATGCTGCTGAGTGTTAAGCACTCAAAGGCTTTAAAAAAAAAAATTAAACCTTGGCACACACAGCAGCAAGGAAGCGTGGCAGGAAAGGAAGGGGGGGAATTTCATCCAAGAGCTTGGGGAATACACATAACAGAACACAAGCATGGCTATACCTAGATCATCCCTGACCAGTGCCTGTCCAACCTCTTTTTGAATACCTCTAGTGACAGAGGAGTCCACAACTTTCCTAGCCAGTCTATTCCACTGCCTCCCTGTTCTAGCAGTGAAGAAGTTTTTCCTGATATCGAATCTAAACCTACTTTGCTTCAATGTCAAGACACTGATCCACATCCTACTTTTGCAGCAAAAAAGAAAAGGTGGTCTCCCACTTCTTTCTGGCAGCCCTTCATATATTTGTAGACTGCCATCAGGTCCCCTCTCAAGCATCTTTCTGCAAGCTGAACATGCCTTTCTGCAAGCTCCTTCAGCCTCTCCTCATACGACTTGCTCTCCATGTCCTTTATCATCCTTATCACTCACCTCTGGACCCTCTCCAACTCCTCCACATCCTTTTTAAAATGTAGATCTAAAAACTGCAGCTTTAACTGCAAAAGAACACACTCTTTTTGCCCTCAAATCCCCTGAAAAATTAATTCCTACCTCACTCCTTGGCTAAAATCAAGATTACCTTCCCCATCCCTAGGTGTGCCCCTCCTTCTCAACAAGGAACTGACAAAAATAGCAAACTACATGACAACATGAGGACTAACATCAACAAGCTCCCCTTCATTATTGCCTCTCACACTCTATGGAAAAGCAACAGAGAAAGAGGAAAAAGAAGGAAGTATGATGCACTTGGAAAAGAGAAGGAAAAACTGCTTCACAAAGTCATATAGGGAGCAACAAGCCTTCCATCCAACCCTACTTCTTCATTATGACAATAAAGTCTTAGGGAGATAGGAATTACTCTGTCAATACAACAGGAGAGTAATATGAACTCAGTAGAAGTTGCTTTTGCCATGACCCGACAGGAGCCAAGTAAAGTTCAGGCCTTTGAATTCCTGGATAGTCCTCTAAAATTCCATTGTTGTTTTTCTTTACATGTATCAGATGCATTTTGCAACAATGAAGCCACATTAACTATAAATCATTATAATATTACATAACTGCAATTAAAACCAACTTAAATGCCAAAACAACAGAAAATGCAGAATTTTACTGTTTTTTTGCGCTGATCAGAATACTCTAAGGACAGCTTCGAAAGATATTGTTATAGTTCAGTACTTCATTACTCCCATATTATGCTAGTGTAAATTTACTGACTTGCATTAGATGTATGCATTAGTATATTTATAATGAAGTCAGGCTTTATAGATTTTATGGCCCCAAGATATCAATGTAACAAGAAAAAAAAAAAAAAAGGCTCCCCCCAGAAGCTACTCAAATTTCCTCAATAAATGAGGCCCCAGATCATCTGTAAAAACCTGTTATGGAAAGAAAGTGGAAGGATATACAAAAATACCTTTTAGAAACTATATACAATCTGACCTCAGAACACCATCACATTTCTCTCTATAATATTATGTCTGCTAAATGCTCAAGGGAGACATTTTTCATCTCTCCCTGCCATTCCCCACCTGCAGAGATGCAGAAACAGATGTAACACTCTAACCAATAAGACATAGCAGATGGATATTACCTTGACTAGAAAAGGAGGAGGGAAGTGCAGTACCACTAACTTTCAGAAGAAATATAATAATTACATTTTTGCTAACACAGAGTAATCAAGTTATTAATAAGGTGTCAGCATCTTCCAGTTGTAACATTTGCCAATACAACCAAGTTTACATTTCTGCATTGGAAAGGGTTTCTGACTGCTTCTATGAATTTTTATAATCTAATTCTGTTAACATCAGAAAAAACATACAATCAATGAAAGGCAGAGACTGTTTTTCAATTGGCCCCTCACACATAGTATCAATTGAGCATTAATGCTTTCCATGCTGCAAGAAACTAACATGTAAAAAGCATTTAAACTAATTTACAGGTCTTTCCACTGTTATTAGAATTTCAGAGCATCAATCTCAACATCCCACCCACTTCACTGTACCTCTAAAAACAGTACATAGCACCCCCATAATCGTAATACTATTATTGTTACTACAAAAAAAAAAAACTATGAATATCTTGCATATGAAACCAAGTCAAGGACAGCTTAAATAAGAGTGCTTGGTAACAGTTTCTATCTTTAAAATAGCTCATCTTTGTAATTTAAATACACTGTCAGTGCAGCCACTTAATATTCAACTGAATTATTGAGGTTCAAAATAAAGTTTTTTACTATATAGTAATTTTATTTTTAAATACGTTACATTTTCACTTTGGGGGTTTTATGGTTCATATGCGCACATAACTATTCGACTACTACCCTTTGGCCATCCCAAGATATTGTATTTCCGTCTCAGAAAATCTATTTGAATGTTCTTCCACTCATCTCTCCAGGTTGCTCATTATGCAAGAAGCAGCTTTGGTTAAGAAAAACAAACATGAACTATGATTATTTATAAACATCATTAGCCACAATGTATTTAAATTCAATTCAGTTACACTTGTCCACAAATTTTCTGATTGGCTAAAGCAGGAGATACAAACAAATTCTACATCATTTTCTGCCATGACTTGTTTTGAATCCCATTTTGGTCACCTGAAGCGATTTCAAAACATTTGTTGCTAAACTCTACATTTTGCTGACTTTCAATATGTTGATATAAAAAAAAAATCAGATTTCAGAAACCATTTTTAATTGCATCAGAAAAGAAAACTGTTAGATTTGTTAAGCAGTCCTGCAAAACATAAGCCTAAAACATAAAGGCTTAATTAAACAGAAACCATTCTAATGCCTTGTGTCCAGCTACCAAAAAACAAAATCAGCTTACAATTTGTTTGTATCTCATCTCAAATAACTTATAGGAATGGCTCAGAAATATAAGAATGTACAACTTTGAAACAGCCACTGGGTGTCACTATTGCTACACAACAGAAGAACCAAATAGTTTATCTATGCTAGTAACTATAAAAACTTGGGGAGAACTTTTCCACTACCGTTTTAAAAAGCTTCTGCAGAATTAAATACTGTTTCACAAAGGAAATCATTTTGCTGCAGTGTCACAATTTTTACTGAGTGACTGTTTTTAAAGCTTTTTTAAAACTATATTTTACAAACATAATGTTGAAAGGGATAATCAGAAATTTCAAGGGAAGAGTATTTCTGCACTTGTTCCTACCTGTCGGACAACATTAACAGCATTGTTTGCTATTGCAGAAACAAAGATGGTGTAATTAAAACAAATAAAAGTCTTCCTCTTTCAAAGTGGAGAAAAGCTTTTATTTAAAACAATAACATAGTATTTTATCAGCTAGTAGAAAAATAATAAATGAAATGTATCAAACTGACAGCGTTAGTAGTTAAAAGGTATTTTCTGTCATACTCTATCACCATTAGAAGAGCAAATGATATGAAAGTTCACAAGTTTCCTAACAGAGTAGAACTTTACTTGTTGGCATAGACTAAAAACAAAGAAAAAAGAAAGAAAAGCAACTTTGGTACATTTGTGAAACAATAATTTGCAATTATACGATAGCTAGGCAGCTACATGCCTGCCATCTAAGCAGTACTAACTACCTAAGTATCTCAAAGCCACTGCTTAATTACTGCCTAACCCTGAGGATTACTTTATTCCACTCCCTAAGCACCTAAGTTTCTAGGGAAAATGATATCTAGACAGGTAGAGATATGAGAGAGCTTTCCACTGACTCATAAGAACAAAGTCTACATAAATACTGGCTGAAGTATCTTAGGAGCCAGATTAAAGACAGATTAAACAGGAGTCTGGAACCTGAACTGCAATTTTAAGTGTGCTTAGGATTTATGAACTAAATATCTGTACATTTAAATCCCCCAAAAGGGCACCTTCTGGTACATACACCTTCTGGTATGTACACTCAAACTGACAGCACAGATTTAAGCGCCTAACACTCCAAACTGGAACCTGATCCCCAGGCTATTTTGCCCTGTTGCAGGGAAAAGCACACAATACCACCACTTTTCCCCACAGTGGCAGAGGCAGAGCCCCTGCAGCTGGAGCTTTTCCCCACATCAGCAGGAGAAAAACCACTGCCAAAGCTCCATGTCCACTATCTGGACTAAATGGTTCTGCAAGCCTTGGATCTAGCCCATGGACTGTAAATTGGTGGCCACAGATGTAGACAGCTGACAAGTTCCAGCCAAGTAAAAAAGCAGCTCCCTTTGGGTGCATCTCCACAAGATGCTTTACTGCACTTTAGACTAGCCATATGCACAGTAAAGCATTGATGTCTACCTGTGTGCAGCAATTACTGTGCAGTAGGTTAATGTGTTCTCTTCCAGTACCTATACAGTACAGTACAGTACATTAAACTAATGCACGAAAGCGCAAGAGTAGACACTGACTGGAAGCAAATTACCCCATGTCAACCTAGGTAGCAGGGGGCCACAGAGGACAGGGAGAGCTGTCCCAGCTCAGAAGGACGCTGCCTCCCAGCAATGTGAAGATCAAAACCAGCCCCCACCCACCCTGCCAGCCCAGAACTGGCACCCAGAAGAGCCTGGAGCTCCCCCAGGCTGCTGCAGGAGAGCAGAGCAGGGCAGGAGCAGCCCTGGACTGAAAGGCTGCCATCGGGAGAAAAAAGTGGCAGCAACTGGCACACATTCAGATGTACGCAGGGTCACAGTTTAATGTGCCTGAATTTTCTGTGTTGGAAACCCAGGAGCATTAATTTCAAGTGTAGATGTGCACCTAGATAGCAAAGCCATCAGAAACACCTGCACAGGAGTTCTGAGATGCTCCACCTGACTGGAGTGCTTTTGAAATAAAAGTTGTTGCATACACCTAGGGCAACTCAGAAGTCTCATGGAGCTTTATATAATCACGGTTATTTCCCAAAACGCCATCTTCTCAAGGAGGGTAAGGAGCCTAACCTGCAAATTATCCATGTTTTACTATACTGACCTGTCAGCTTACTGAGCCATCCAGTATCTCAAATACATTGCAGATTTAAGAAAAGTTCTCCCATGAGTGCCCTCATTAAGGTAATGAAGACTAAATTATCCATGAGTGACAAATTAGCTCACAAAAGACTGAAGATATGGTTAACTACTGATTATTAGTCACTCACAGATAATTAGTCACCATTACAAATCTCCTTGGAACAATGTATCAACCATATTTTATTCATATTAACAATCCTGCAGAAGCTCCATTAATTAAATACATTAAAAACCCTTCAAGCAAACTGAATCCTACCAAAGTTTGTACTGAACAAAGCGTCTCAACACTTGATTCTTTTTCAATCAAGTTGTGTGCCAAGAATGTTTTAAGCTCCTTTAACTGTGCTCAAACACCTACAGCATAACTAGAATGAGTCAACATCTTTGTCGTTAGTCTCTTATTTAACACACGTGCACACAAATTGAGTGGACATATTGGCAAATGACTTACTCTCTCATCCCTAGATAGAAGAGGTAAAATACCAGCAAGGAAGTAAAAATATTATATTTTAAAACACCTTCTGAAAATTACATAGTGACTGGAGTAGAGGAAGAAAAAGACTGAACAAAACATACTATATGATTTGGGTATGAGTAAATTCAGCAGCAATATTACATATTAAACATCTGAAATTCAGATCTTTTCACTTGAAATAGAGAGACAAACCCTAAAAACAAACTAAATTCAGTTACTCCACATGTACTATGAACTGAAGAATAAACATCAATTACATATTTCACCAACGCCGAGCATCACTGCAGTCAGTTATTACTTGTCTGTTAAGAAAATGAACTTGCAAGTGTTAAAAATGTGTTTTATAATAGGTTGTTTAAAAAGGGTTGTTGGGTGGTTGTTTTTTTAATGCTAGAGCTTTAATTGCTTGGATTAACTTCTGAAATATTTTGAAAGATTGGCACTCCAAAGATATACTACTTTGCCAGTTTATTTTGGTTTATTTGGTAGTTTATTTTACCAGCTTTCTTTTCAGTCATTCTGGTGTAAAACTCTAATACTATAAATATGAAAATACTAAACCATGCTTCATATAATTTTCAATATAATCTCTTGCAACATAATGCTTAATTAATTCTACAGAAGTTTTCAAAATTATCCAACACCTCTTTACTGAAAGAGGAATGAAGGAGAGGGAAAAAAAGTCAACAGAGAGAACCAGTAGAGTACTATTCTCAACGGACAGTCTGACAGATCAGGTAGTTGTAAAGTTATGGATCCAAAACAGAAATTTAGGTATCAGGAAGTGCCTATTTCCACTTTGGAAAGGAGTGGGGTGGGGAAGAAGACTAGACTTTGTTAGGGGCAAGAACACTGTTCTCAATTAAGTACCAAGAGAAGAATATGGTATTACTCCTTTACAGAAAATATTAATGGAGCCTGGAAATTAACGTGGCTTAACAACAAACTATTTTTTGAAGAAACAAACAGATATTTTACATTATTTACTAGATTCTGGAATTTTAATGTTGGGCAACGGGGGAAAGATTTTCTTTTAGACTTCATTACATACATCTTCCACTAAAAAATATAAGTTCAAAATATTTTTATGAACAAACTCTGACTCCAGGCTTAAGAACACTGATGACTATTACAAGAAAAAAGGAACTTGTACAAATAGAAGACAAATAACTTCAAGTTCCCCTTTACTTTTCCTCCTTCAATTAAAAAAAAGTAGACTGAAATTGTTTGTCGTTGTCATCGTCATCAGTCCCTTAATAGGAATATGACAACCTTACACTACATAGGGAAGACACTGGTCAGTCCACAGCTGACTTATGAGGCCAATATACTCAACTGCAGATATGGCAAAAGGTTCCAGGAGGAAGAAGTGGATCCTGGTGATGTCAGATCACAGCTAGATTCTCGGAAGTACTGAAGTTACTATCACATTTCTCTAGATAGGCCTTCAATGTGTCCTTCAATCTCTTCTTTTGCCTACCTCTAAGACCAGTGACCACCAGCAAGTTGGGAGCACAGGACCTATTTCAGGAGCCAGGTGTCAGGCATCTTTATGTCATGTCCTGTCCAACTGAGCAGGTGCTGCATAAACATGACTTCATATTGTGGTGGTCTGCTTGAGCCAGAATGTTTGGAAGAAGCCCTGTGAGGATTCTGCTGCTTGAACACAGGGAAAACTACCAGCTGTAAATCCACATCTTGAAATTGAGTTGGAAGATGAAGAAGCTGAGCTGTTTTAAAAGTGGGATGGGCTGCACCCCCCTGCATGCCCCCCACCCCTTCCCTACTTGGGGGTCATGGCTCTGGCCCCATTCTGGCCAAGGGCACAGAGCACAACACCAGTGGTGGTGGCAGCAGCTCTGGCATCCCAGAGGTAGAGCTGTCGTCACTGCAACCACTACTGCATAGTCAGACCTGAGCTGAAGCCACCCTGTGCGCCATGCTCTAGACCAGAACAGGGCCACAGCTGTAACTGAGTAAGAAGAGGGAGAAGACAGAGGCTACACACAAGGGTCAAGCAGCGGTAAGGGGCATAGGAGAGCCTGGGTAGAGGCCAGAGTCAGAGCCAGGAAACTACCTGCCCCCACCTCCACCTTGTACTTGAATCCAAGACAAGGGGCTTCCCCAGAGCCTCCATGCAGAATTGGGGTGAGGGGGAAAACTTGTACTGGATTTGAGTTATGGTATACATCCAGACAGAATGCATCCTAAAGCCAGTAGTCTGTCAGGATCTAAATCTCTGCCTCTTAACAAATAGGATGGCAGTCACTGAAAAGGGGGAGTCATATTCCTTTTATTTTAGCCTGGAAGTGAAAGATTTACAGATCAGACACTCTCTGTAGATATGGGACTCTTGCAGGCAGAAGAGGCACTTAAACATGCCCACCTAAAGCAAGAATGGGACTAGCACAAAATGACCCAGCTAACTCTTCTTCAAGTCTGTCTGCTTCTATATTTTGTTTCTTGCCTTCTTCCTAAATTGACTTATTTCAGGTAGGGACAGTCTTTTATTTTATTATTATTTTGTACGGGGTGTGGGTTGGTACAAGCACTAATGTGCACAGTCAACAACCCAAGGGTCACAAGTCTGAGGCCAAAGCAAATGCACTTGCAGCGTGGCCTGTCAGATTCCAACAAATCTGCAAATTCTGCTACTAAATACAACGTCACAGACACAAAAAGGGAAAGGATTATTTGTGCAGTTACCTAGGGTCCACTATTAGCATAGCTACATACTATGATAAACATAAAAAAAAAATACTTGCAATTATACACATTTTGTCCTTAAGGCCATGAACACATGTACCTTTTAAACACGTTAAAATGAGAGAGGGAGCTGCAGCTTCTTGGGAGCAGACATTAGTTGTTACAAAGTTACTGTTAAATTTGCATACCCCTAGACTGATACAGGTAAATTAAACCAATGAAATTTTAACTCTTATTGCAACTTTTCCATGTTTTGCATTCGTTTTGCTATATGTTATTGCTATAAATGTAAGCAGACTTAACAGTTAAATGTAACCCTTCATACTGATGATCTTTGGGTGCAGAAAGAAGTGCAGCTCTCCACTGTAACTGAGAACACGTTGCAGGAAGCATTCTGAGTTGCACTGATCCCCTGGACCAAAAACAGTTAGTTGTGTATGTCTGTATCTTGTATGTCAATACCTCGCTTGCGTACATCTATAGCCTAAGATTTCATCATTGCACATACTGCAACCCTAGTCTTGATACTCACACTACAGAAATTATACACGCACACATACACACCCTACAAATGAAAAGGCCCCAAAAGGAAGAACAATGGGAAAACTTAATGTTTTTCTAAGGGGGAGATGGCAATACAATAACTAAGAATGGCTGAATAGAGTGCAACAGTGACTCATGCATCACAATTACAGCTTACTATACTGAAATTTTCAAGAACGTTTTCCAGGAAAACATTTACAACTTTATTGCCATTTGATGATAAGAGTTAGGTACAAGCAAATTAGGTTAATTAGCCCATGTGACGCACACAACGGTATTAACTAATATCTATGTGAAGTCAATAATAACTGCTAAAATATATATTTCCAATAATATTAATTTTTAAAAAAATCACAAAAGCATCACTTTAAAAACAAAATGATACCTTCGTAAGAGCAAAAAAAATATTTTTTTTTTAAAGTTTGATTTGCTCGCTCTCTTTCTGTAGCACATTATAATAAGCTTTGGATGTATCAAATGTATAAACTTCATATTTACATTAAATTATTGTCTTTTAATTCACAAAGCAATTTTTTAGTTTTACAAGCTACTGTAAAATCTGTACATATGAAATACAGTAGATTGCAAAAAGATGTGTTGAAGTTTAACTGCATTAGTTAGGTTTATAAAAAACTAAGTGCATGAAACTTAATGCAGCTCAAATATGCTATCTTGCATACTTATTATACAATAAGGCAAACATTAAGAAACTGTATACAAGAGGATGCAAATCTTTGATAGTTAAATTCCGCTGTCTATGCTCATCATAAAATGCATTGTTTCAGTTTCTGATGCAATAATAAATATATTTATCACTCATATCATTTTTTCACACTTGCATACAACAAACTTACTTTGGACAGACGATCATTTCTAGTACCAATAATTTCCACAATATTCCAAGAAATGGAAACGTCGGGCACAAACAGAAATGACATATAGAGTGACTGAGCACCCATAGGTTTGGACTTGGGGTATACAGGTGTTCTAGCCATGGGGCACAGGGTATGGGGTTGAGCCACAGGAAGAAACACCCACTTCTCACCCCTTACACAGACCAGTGTCACCCCAGTCTGTACAACATTTCAGAGGCAGAGGCAGCAATAGCTCAATCTCTGGCAGTCCTGGAACAGATCCAGCTGCATGCATTTTGAGATGCCCCGGGGTCACCCAGAGCAGATTCAACTGCAACAGAATACCTTCCCCTGTACAGACCTGTAGTGGCCCAGACCAAGGTCCATTCAGTGCCAAGGGGATTGTGGCAGTTGTGGCAGCAGCAGCATCCCCATAGCACTTCCCCTGAGAAGTCCTATGGAGGTGCTGCTCACTTGCCCTGGATAGAGAACCTACCAGGAAGCCAGTGCTCTCCCTTCTTCCCTACCATTGGACTGGGTGTCACAATATCAAGAGAAGTGCATAGTGATTCAAGCGGGCATGAGATAAGTTAGCACTTACAAGCAGGAAGATTTTTTTTTTTTTTTTTTTTTTAAAAGAACAGCCAGTTCTTTTCCACAGTTTCTCCTAACATAAATGTAACACCTATCCATAGCCTATGTCTCTGTTTTTATAGTTTGCTTTCCTAAATTACTGAGAGACTCTAAAATAAACTGCTTCGGAAAGAAATGGGTTGGAGAATCATAGAATCCAAGAGCAGTAGAGCTAGAAAGGACCTCCAGAGGTCATCTAGTCCAACCCCTGCCTGATACAGGATCAGCCCTATCCAAACCATCCTATACAAATTCAGAATCTAAACTCTACATAAGAACTCCTGCCAACCCTGACACAACACAGACCTAATACCCAAACCTGCTGCAGGTAAAGCAGGGGAACCATGGCAGCTAACATCCTGCTTATATAAAAGGTTGTCAATATATGCTAAGAGATTCATACCCCGTGCTACAGAGGAACCCTTCCCCCTGGCCCAAACCTGTACCAATCTGACCATGGGGTAAAACTCCTTCCTGACCACATATATAACAATTGGTCAAACCCTGAGCAGAGGAGCAAAACCCTCCAGATATGAACTTCCAGCTCTGGTCAGAGCAGGAGCATTGGCACACCTCAGTCAAAATCCCCAGCCTTGGCTGTGGCCAACACCCAATGAATGCCTCTGAGGGAAGCTTTAGAAACACCTGACACATGTAGCAGAAAGTGGGGGCAGAGTCAGGGGCAACCAGCAGTGTTATTCGTGCCAGTATTGTTGATGCCTACACAGGCAAGCAGGACGGGATAATGGACTGAAGGATGGATGAGCTTTGACAGGCTCTTTGCAATGTCCTGAATGGGGCTGTAGTCAAACAGCACACCCCCCAGGCCCCCAAATCTGGATGACAAATTGGTGCCTTCGTCTCCCACAAGCATACACCATGGGAGAAAAAGAAAAAAAAACCCCACCAAATACACACACAAGGGACTAGGCAAATACTCTAGCAACAATCAGCCACCCTAAATCACTACCAGAGAAAAGCCTCCTCAGGGTAGTCCCATTCCTGAGCTCCTCCCTGTACAGCCAAGGAGGGAGGGGGAGAGCAGAGCCATCAGAGTGGGGGCCCTGATCAGCACCCCCACCCTAGGGAGAAGGTCCCCAGTGCTTCATGGCTCCACTTGGAGGGTCCAGCCCCTGAGAGAGCAACTGCTTTCTGCTCATTGCTCAGCTTACTGCCCTCTTCCCACAGCGATGTTTTTTATATGTCTACCTGGCCTAGCTCCACCAGCCCCAGGCAGAGCAACCTTGTCACTCAGTCACTCCAGACAGACAAAGAGAAAGGCAAAAGAGAAAGAAAGAAATGAAAAAATGATATGGGGGAAATGGGAAAAACACACACACGGCACTAGCACCAGTCATCCCAAGTCACTAGCACAGAGAAAAACCTCTTCAAGGCAGTCCCACACCTGCGCTGCTTGTTCCAGGGCAACTGCTCTCTCCTTACTGCTCACCTGGGTCAGGTACAACAAATGTAGTCAAGTTACAGCTTTGAATTGTAATGTTTTGTTTTTGGTTTTTAAGATCATTTCTACCTACAACAGTGGTAAAAAAAATTACACAATTATTGTAACTAAAAGCATTAGCTCATTTATAAACTTAGTGGTAACTTTAGGCTCCAAGTGTGGGAAAAGCAATCACAAATGCCTTAATAACTTAATACACTAGGGTGAGTTAAATAAAATCAGTATTGGTACATCTAAAGCATATTTTAATTTCAAGCCACAATTTCAGTTGACTTAAATTACATCTTTAAAATACTATATTAAAGATAGGAAGCACTTTACAAGTGACACAGTAGTACCTTCCCACATTAGACCCAAAGAAGGCTTAACTTGTACACAGCAGACAGAGATGGAGAGCAGCCTGGCTCTTTGTAAAAAAATGACACATAATTCAAATATAATTTAATATTAAAAGCACTAATTTTAATCTGCAAACAACAAATTTTTTTTACAAAATGTACATGATTACAACACAGAGAGTTTTTCTTTTGCCTATTCAAAAACAGTGTTCTGTAATTTCCTAACTTCCATAGTGGTAGGTACAATCATTTGCGTCTAAGGTGTAACCAGCTGTCAGTAGAGACTGAAGAGAACAAGCATATGGACTGTTAGGTTAGCTTGCCAAATATAAGTTTCTGAAAAGCACCTAAAATCTATATTCAAAATTTTAAGGTAATTAATAATTGCAGTGTCCCTGTCACTTCTTTAAATCACCAAGTCATTTAAACTTTTAACCAAAGCTAAAAACATCTGGAAATTAAGGAAAGCATTCAATAACCCAGGTCTACACCAAACTGGAGCTAGAAAACCAACTATCTTCCCATGGCTTTATTACCAGTTTGGGGGTCAACAGAAGCACATTGCTGAATAGGGAACGCATACTTGTATAGAGAAAAGGGATGTTCTCTGAGAGGACCCTAAAGCTTTCCCCATGATCTGAAATAAATCAGATAGCCTCACTGAATGCTGACAAGTTCATCTCTTTTCACTGGCATCTGTGAACAGGGAAAATTTAAGGTGAGGAATTACTGAAGGAAAAGACAAGTTGGAGCTTATATGCTCCAACTTATTTGCTACAAGCTATTGTGATAGATTAAATTGAGAGTGCATCTGTACAGTTAAAGTGTACTAATGTAATACATTTTCAAAGTGCATCTACTGTATGGATATGCATCTTTTTAACCATTTACATAAATATAGGTAAATACCTTACCTTCTTATTTAGTTTTATAATTGCAGCAAATCTAAAAGCTACTAATCAACAGATGGTATGACTAATGATTGCCAAAACAGCACAATATGTATTTTTCTGGAAAAAAAAATACAAAACAGCTGATGGAAGTAGAAAGAAACAAGCTATCAAATGGACTGAGGTAATGCAAATATTATTCTTCTAAAGTAAAAATTAGCAGTTAAAGAATTTTTAAGTAGTGAAATAAAATGATTCTTGCTCATCTCAGATTACAAAAAATTCAGCTTCTTCAGAGTTTAATGTGATTAAATGTGCCACACCATATGAATCTGCCTACTGAAGTGGAAGAGCAGAACTCTGAATTTCAGTCCTAGAAGTGACAAATTTTCAATCCCATTAGTCATCAAAATGTAGCTACACTGTTCATTTAAATCACCATTACAGATGTGACAAATTGGTGAAAGGTTTGTATCTAGTTGCAAACTTCATTTCGTTTCAGCAGACAAACTTGGAAGGACCTATTTGCAGGCCACAACTTCCATATAGTCTTTTTTATTTGGCATCTAGTTTATGTCTTTGCATGATGCTCACAGTCTTTAAAAAACTGTCATATCAGGGTTGCTCACCTCAGGCTAAGCCATGCCCCCCGGCACCCCCACATGCCTGCTCCCACCCACTTCACTCAGCCAGATGGGACCCCGCAGCGCTCACCCCAAGTGTTAGATTCAGACCACAAACAGACCAGACTGGGGGCTGCCCATCTGGCCCACCAAGAAGAAAGGCTGAAAACCACTATTATAGACTACAGGTGTGATTTGTCGTGAATCTGTTTTCAGGACACAAGGTTTCAATTTCTATAGATTTAAATATTTAAAGGACTTATGGAGGGAAGGGAAGCAATCACACACTTGATTTCTAGTAAGTTCAAAGAGCTCTTCAAGAACCCATGTTTATAAAACTAAAATTACAAAACTAAATTTGGAGAGCATGCTAAATTGATTTATTTTTAAAACTTTGGACTCTCAGAATCAGCATCAAACAGATTTTGAAAAATTGCCACCTCTAGAAAGAGACCAGCCCAGGAGGAGATGGAACAGCAGAGAAGTAATAAATGCCAATGCACAAACTGAATGAAACCTTTAAAACAGTGAAAGCTAAACATTTTTGGCAGGCATTCCACAAAACAGCTCTGAAACCTCCTAGTACCACTCCAAACCTTTCCCTTATCTAATTTACTGCTCTGCTTCCTGCTCCCTGCCCAATCTGCTACTGTGGTGTCCGTCACCTCCTTGATTGGCCGCTTGCCATGCACACAGGCTACCTGTGCCACTTGTGGCACTTGTGCTCAATGTTGATTCCCCCCCCCACACACACTCTAAAGAATAGCAACAGAAAGCCCTCTAAAACTGATACCGTTTAGAGAAAACAAAAGGAATGTCAAGAAGAAACATAGAAAAGAAGCAGAGGTTGCAAAAGGTGCGATATAATGCAAACATTTTAAAACGAGTCCAAGAGACAAATTCTCGAGTACCAGCAGCATTAAAGTACTGCCTCAAACTTTCAGTTTTAGCTGCTGAAATGTTTTCCATGAACTAATCCCTAAGAGTGGCACTAACACCTTTTTTAAACTAAAAAGATATTTTAATTAATGACTGACATGTTACTTTAAGATTTAACAGCAGATTTTCTTGTCCATTTCAAACTAGTTAGCCATGCTCTTGGGGGAGAGACTAAAGCAGCATTTCCCAGCCAGTGTGCCATCAGGCACGCATTTTGGGCTGGAGCCACGCCCCCTGCCTGCTGCTGCTGCAGGCAGGCAGACAGACTGGGGGCGTGGCTCCAACCAGGGATTCCAATATGGTGTCACCCGCTTCCCGTCGCTTGCTACTCAGTTCCCTCCCCCAGCTCTGCAGCACTGGGCCGCTGGCCACCCTGCCCCTGTTTGGCTGGTTTGCCATGGGGTGGGGGAGACAATGCAAGTGTGCCACAGGGTGAAAAGGGTTGGGAAACACTGGCCTAACGGACTACATGAAAGAGACCGAGTATGTGAAACTGAGCCTGAGTTCCAAGGCCCTCCATCGTCAGCAGTTCTTTGCATCTAACTCCAAGTCACTTGGCTAGAAAAAGCAGCCTACTGAAATTAATTTAAATCTCAGACTGATTTTTTCAGAAAATTATGTAATTTTTTTTGTCTAGTTATAGTTTCATTTAGCTAAAAGGATCCAGTTATCTTTAAACTAGCCTCCCTTCATTGTCAATAATATTATTAATTGGCTGGAGATCCAGGTACTTAACAAGTGCAGGAAGACTGGATTCTGCCACTCAATGTCGCTTCCAGTCCTATACATCAAATTTCCACTCCTGTGAACACAGTCTAATTCTGCTCCCATTCAAGATATAAAGAGCCCTAACTTCAACGAAAATAGTACCAGATCCTGCAGAAAACGCTATTCCCTACAAGAAGTGGGTCTTGGTATTATAAGTATAATCTGCAAAAGAAACCTCTCTCCTATCAATCATCTCAGAAAAATATATATACACATTTTTACCACTTCATTTTTTAACTTCCTTTTAATATTTGGAATGTTTAAACATTTAATGTTTTCTTAAAGCCTATATGCCTTTGCATTAAGATTAAAGGGAAAAAACTAATGCAAGTGAGAAATAACATGATTCCAGCAAACAGGTAATTTAACCAGAGCTTTAAAATATCTGTGGACTTATGAATATTCACAGGCATTAAAATTTCTTTTACCATTTTAACCATACAACAGAAGTACAATTTAATTGTTGATACCTACTGCTGTAAATATAGGCATTACTTTGCACTCATAATTTTAACTCTGCCTATAGGATTTGTTTCATAAACACATCTGTCTTAAAGAGCCCACAGGACAATGAGAATATAAATAAAAAATTACTGTTGTTCACAGCCAAGTGGAATCATACTTTTTAGCAAATAAACAAATAGTCTTCTTTCCTCAAGCACAGGCAGGATCAAACAAGATAACTTCCTTACTCTAGCTACAAGCCTTTTTCATCCGACACTCCCAAATCCAAAAGACATCTCCTTAAGTTTTTTGTCAAAGTCATACTACTTTCAGTTCTGTGTCTAAAGGTGCAGGCAGACGTGACAATTTTTGCTCAATCTGGCTACAGAAAGCAGCTTATAGCTGTGATCAAACACAAGCATGCAACTGCAGAAACAGCTTAAAAATGGTAAAAGTCTGACCCCTCATTGCATGAGGTATCAGATATAGACATTTCAATATGTAGCATCTTCTGTAGCCTGTGTCTACAGAGGTCCCAGCCAGCTGCCGTTTTCAGAGTAGGGAAAAGGGAGCAGAGAAAGTTCAGTTTGGGAGTTTTTCAGGCCCCAATGAAGTGTTGCGGGGGGTGCTCCAATGCACCCGCCCCATCCTTCAGCACCAGTTAGGGAGCCCCAAGAACAATCTCCATCCACTGCCTTCCTCCCTTTCATTCTGAAAACAGCAAGCACTGGCAGAGAGCCCTGACCACTGCTATGGGAACCTGGATGCAGGCTCCCAGCCCCAGCTAGATTCCCCTTCCTCCTCAAACCAACAGTGAACTTCTGTTTAGTCTGGGGTAACATTGCAACTCAGAACACAAAAAAAGTTCCAAGTTACAGCTACAAGCTGCACTTCTGTCTGTACCCTAGGTCTCCCATATTTCTGTATGCTGTCTCAGTGCATCTCAAAGTGAGCTGTACCTCTTGCATACATACTTCTACAGAAAACAGCACCCACCCAAGGTCTCCTGCTCAAATTTTCAAGTAGACTGCTCCAAGTTGTCTGTTTTACGTTTGAACACTACGGTTACTTAAATTGAGAGATATTTTTGGATAGACAGGATCTACACCATCTCTACATGAAAGAATTAATGAACTGATCTGACATCAACTCCAGAAAAACACAAAAGCCTGTGGCAGAACACTTTCACCAACCTAGACCTTCCATTGCTGACCTCAGTTTAACTGTTCTTAGGCAGCACACCTTTAAAAAGCAATTTGAACAGGCAATTGTGGAACAAAAAATCATCCACAGACTGGATTGTGATAAATATGGTTTAAAGAAAAACTACATATGCTTATTCCATTAGCTGAATTAGCTTTTGTGACACCTTTGTTCCTATGGGTTTACTTTTTGCCTCATCCAGCACTGCTCTCTCCCATCCCCCGACTTGATATTCAAATCTCTCTCCAATTTATACACTAACCTGTACGTGTCCTTTCACAGCATTCAATGAAATGAGCTCCAGATCATGAAAGGTTGTGCTACACATAAATCTCCAATGTAGTTACTCTATAAGGTGCAAATATACCATGCCTTCTATATAATTTAAGTTTTTGTTAAAACAGGTACTCTTCTCAGCCTTCTTAAGAGGACAGCAGCCACACTCATGTGCACTCGTGTTCATCCTTATTTATGACAGTACTTAAATTATACATTCCAATAAAGTTGAATTAAACCTAATTTTATGAAAAGTATCCCTCTTAGAAGTAGGCAGATTGTTTGATTTTAACTGGGGGGGGGGCTCCCCTTCTAAAAATTCCAGTGTTAAAAGCAAGTATTACAGGAGTGGGGGAGAGGTTGGGGGAAGGGGAGGGAAAAAGTCTCACATTTTGGTTCCAGAAGTTTAAACTTTAGCTTCCTACAATGCAATGAAATAAAATGCCTCTCAAATAAATCACGTAAACATATATATTTTACTTAAAGAAACAGAGCAAAACCAAAATTGAGTTCTGCTGTTTTAAACAAAAATGCATCTTTACAGCTTAAGCCAAAACATAGCTCAGTAAGCTTTCAGAGCACTCATGTAGTGATACTTCAATCCAATCCTCTTTTGAATATGGTTCTCTTTCTAGTACAATAATTTATACTGCAGTCTTAACACAGCTTTGAGGTTTATACTTCCAAAATTATAAACGACTGTAATAAGAAGGCTGTAGTCTACTGATTTTTATAATGCATGCAGTAAACAGTTGGTATGTACATGGCCTCTGTACAACCAAGCTGATTACATGACACAGATTAGAGAGCTTAGCAGTTCTATAAAAAGCTAGACATGAGAACTAAACAAGACTGGCTCTAAGCTTATATAATATAGCAAACTGAGAGGTAATTTACTTTACAGGAAACTCAGTAACAATCTTCACTAATAAATAACTTGGGTGGGAAAAAGGAGTCAATAATGGTTCTAGTAATAAAGCAGTCCTGCAAGAACCCATTAAGTAGCTAAACAGCAGGTAGTTCAGCCTTTCTGCTTTATTTTAGGTGTTACCAATGTTGACATAAATTTCTCTCTCATCACCAGCTCAATCTAAATTGTGCATAACTTTGTTTAAAACAGCTGAGTGCAACTGTGTTACTGCTATATCACAACTTAAAAAAAAAAATTTGCTTGGCTGAGAACCTGTGATTTTTTCAGCTAAAGACACTGTTTTGCTTATAAGCCAAATCTGTATAAACCAATCCCAAATTTTCAGATTCACTTTTAAGAAAACTTTATTGCCAAATAATTTGATGACTACAGCTAGAAGTCTCTGAAGTGCTATCATTATTACAAAATTCCACAGGAAAAAAAAAATCAATTAAAGGAAAAAAAATAGGAGGAGACAAAAAGGAAGTCAAATGTACTGAAAAAAAAATCTGATTTGGTATTTTTACTGGGTGCACAAAAATACTAAATGTTCAGAAGTCAAGACTGATTACAAGCCAATCCTTTGTATATATAGAGTGAAATTTTCATGGGCTTTTGGAAAAAAAATAATTAAATATACACTATTTTAATCTAACACGTATTGTTAACAACCAAAAATTACAACCTTCTTGCTACTCAGTTGCCTAATTTATAGAATGAAAAGAATTCAAAACTCTTGGTAGAAGCTATATCTTTTATTAGGCCAACTAAATAGTTGCAAAAATTTTTCTTTATTTGTAAGCTTTCAGGCTCATATGCCCTAATGCACTACTCCCACATAGAAATGAAACTTCATATTGCACAGGAGAATATAAAGATGTTATAGGTTCCCCAGGCTGGAAAAGTTCATTTCAAGCCTTTTCTACCTGGGAGAAATGTTACAGTTTGTGCATTCTCTTTCACCTCAAGAAGTCTACAGGCCAACGAGAGGTAAAGTGCTGCTCGACCTGGTACTGGCTACTGGGGATGACCTAACTGGTGACCTAGTGATCCATGGGAAGCGGGGTGACAGTGACAACGAGCTGATCACCTTCACCATCCATAAAGCTGGCAAGTCAGTCATGAACACAGAAGTCCTTGACTTCAGGAAAGCCGACTCTGACAAGCTCAGGAGGCTTGTCAGTGAGGCCCTAAGGGACCATGACCCCCAAGGGGAGGGGAGTCCAGGAAGAGTGTTTGCTCCTCAAGGGAGTGATCCTCAATGCACAAGTTAATTCTATTCCATCTCGGAGGAAAGGCAGCAAGAAGGCACAGCAGCCCCCCTGGCTCTCCAGGGATCTAGCAGACCTCCTGAGACTAAAAAGAAAGGCCTACAAAGGATGGAGGATGGGATTCACCTCCAATGAGGAATATTCTGTACTGGTCCAGCCCTGCAGGGAGCAAACCAGGAAAGCCAAGGCTGCAACTGAACTCCCAACTAGATTTGAGCATCAAGGACAATAAAAAGTCCTTTTTCAGATATGTGGGGAGCCGGAGGAAAAACAAGGGCAACACTGGACCCCTGCTGAACCGGATGGGACAACTGACGCCCAGGAAAAAGCCAACCTATTAAATGGGTCTTTCATCAGTCCCATGGGATGTCCATGCCTACCATGGGACAGGAAGGTCCAGGTGACAGAGATAACCTGCCCTCCATTAATGCTGACCTCATGAAGGAACACCTTGAGAGGCTGAATACCTTCAAGTCAGCCAGCCCTGACCATCTACACCCCAGGGTACTCAAGGAGCTGGCAAGCATGCCCCTGGCACAGATCTTTGAAAACTCATGGCACTCTGGTGTAGTGCCCAAACACTGGAAGAAGGCCAATGTGGTGCCTATCTTCAAGAAAGGGATGAAAGTGGATCTGGCTAACTATAGGCCCATCAGCCTGACTTCTTTCCTGGGTAAGGTCTTAGAAAAGTTTATTAAAGATGCCATCCTCAATGGACTGGCCGATGCCAACATCCTGCACAGGTTTCTTGCGGGAAGGTCTTGCTTGACCAGCCTCATTTCCTTCTACGACCAGGTGACCTATCTGCGTCCAGTTTTGGGTCCCACTATTCAAAAAAGGATGTGGAGAAGCTTGAGAGAGTCCAGAGAAGAGTCACGTGCATAATCAGAGGTCAGGAAAACAGACCTCACAATGACAGGCTGAGAGCCATGGGGCTCTTTAGCCCGGAAAAGCACAGGCTCAGGGGTGATCTGATGGCCACTTATGAATTTATCAGGGGTGACCACCAATATCTGGGGGAACATTTGTTCACCAGGGCACCCCAAGGGATGACGAGGTTGAACAGTTACAAACTACTGCAAGACCATTTCAAGCTGGACATAAGGAAGAATTTCTTTACTGTCCGAGCCCCCAAGGTCTGGAACAGCTTCAAGAGCAAATTGGATGCTTATCTTGCTGGGATCCTATGACCCCAGCTGACTTCCTGCCCTTTGGACAGGGGGTTGGACTCAATGATCTTCCGAGGTCCCTTCCAGCCATAATGTCTATGAAATCTATGAAACCTGAGGAAGGGCACATAAGCCTGAAAGCTCGCAAATAAAGAAAAGTTTCTTGCAACTATTTGGTTAGTCTAATAAAAGATATTGCCTCTACCAAGCATTCTGAATACTTTTGCCTGTAGACTAAAATGGCTAAAACCTGTATGCCTTATACAATGCCATGCATCTGGTTCAGTTTCCTGTCGACAAGCACCTTCGAAGTTAACCCTCAATCATTACTACCGTAACTGGAACCTATTATTATTACTATTATTATGACTAATAAAAATATTTATATCCTGCACTATTCACCATTTACTGCTGAAAAACTTGACTGGACAAAGGAACTAGATCGGGGTAGGCAATTATTTGGGCTGGAGGGCCACTTAATGAGTTTCAGTGGGCTGTTGTGGGGGCAGGGGTACTGACCTGGCCCCATATGGCAGAAGGGTACTGAGTGCCCACTCTCTGCCTGCCCCATTCCATCCACCCAACTAAGTACACCCTGCTCATGCAGGTCCTGCGCTGGTCTCCATAGAGACCCCACCCGCTCACCTGGTGCCCCCAGAAGTAGGTGTGGGTTGGACTGGCAGCAGCAACCAGGCAGAGCAAGCCACCACTGTAGGGGCTGCTGGGAAGCCAAGTCCAGCTTTTGTGCTGTACCTGGGCACAGTGGGACCAGGCACATGCACCACAGCCCAGGCTGCCCCCTGCGGCTGAGCCAGGTATGGCCATAGGCTGGATAAAATTCTTTGGTGGGCTGAATCTGCCCAGCAGCTAAAGTAATCCATCAACCACAAAAATTATTCTTCAAGATAATAGGCAGAAAAATAAATAAATAAAAGCATAGCTGGGCATGCAAGCTTGTGCCACTTGCTTGGACGAGAGTTGTGATATAAAGAAAAAGAATGTCATTCATCAAGGTTGTCAAAAAAAATGATTTAGAGAACGTATAGTGCTGATGAAAAATGAGTAAATAAAACAAAAATGTAACAGACCAAAAAACTGCAGTTTGAATACGTCACCCCCTTGACTTGGCTCCATCTTTAAAAACGTTTGCAACGGAAGTTCTAGAACTAAGCACTTAAAATAAGAACACAGGGCTCTTACATAATTACAATGCAGCAGAAAGCATCTCTGCTTAAAAAACATGCACCCTAATTTTAGAGGCCTGACTTTTGGGGAAACAGTATATCTAGTATGCAAGTCAATATAGTAATCTTCTCCCTTCCTATTCCATCTCCCAATTACTGTTTTTACAACAATACTATTAATAACCTTGCTATCCATAAACTCTAGAAAATAAAGTTAAACACAGGAATCAATTTTACCCTCATTTACTGAAACTGCAAATCTTCTTCCACATTACCTTATTGAAAACACCTAGTCCACGCTAGAAAGAATTAGCTCTCTGTTACAATCTGTTAGGAGCAAAAGGAGGAATTTTGAAATTCAACTCAGAACCCCATAGTGAGAAAAAATGCCTATAGAAAAACCCCAAATCAGCTCCAATGAAACAAAAATAAGCAAAAAATTCTTTATGAAAAAACTTGCATCCTGGAATTTGTTTTCCTTTAGTTCACAATTACCTTATTTACCTGATTCTAAGACATGATGTTTTTCATGTCCGAAGGCCTTGGGGGTGGAGAGCAGCAGTTGCTTTGGCCAGAGATGTGGGGTGGAAAGTATTCCAGTGCTTTATATTTCCATGGGAAATTTTCCATTTCTAAAAATTGTTTCATAAAATTCATTTGTAACAATGCCAGTTTCAAAGTTGTAATTAAAGTTTTTCAGGTGATTATCCCTAGGAAGTGGGAGAGAGAATACATATATGTTTTACTGATTTGTAAACAGGAGGATAAATATACTCACATAATAATCCAAACCAAAAAAAAATCAAGCTATGAATTCACCTAGTTGGCTGTGCAGGTCAAATCAAAACCACAGCATTGCATATCTTGCACAGTTCTTTGGGTGTGCTAAAATTAGTGTGTCAACAGTTTTCAGTGCCTTCGTTTTTGTTTTGTTTTTAAATCTAAACAAACAAAGTAATATTGTGTATTGTCTTTACATTTTTACAAGTAAAAAATAATTTCTTTCCACATAAAGCTTTGAATTTGTTTGAATGTAACATTTAAACGATATTAAATGTGCTGTATTTAACTTTCTTTCCTAATCAAATATTTCAGTTCAAATACTTGGGGCTATTGGAACATAAAATTAACATAGGGATACTTTTTAACTTCTGTTTACTAGATATAAGTCAAATACACATACTAAATCAGGTCATGCTCTATTTAGGGTATTGGAAAATTTTCCAGAAAAATAAAGCACTGGACAATTTTTCCCATTCAAAATTTTCCAGAAAACCCACATCTCTGGCTGTAGCTCAGTCTCCAGCCTCTACCAGTCATAGCTGCAGTCTCAGCTGTTGCCTCCCCTGCCAACCACCTCTACAGCCCACCCTCTCCCCTGTGCAGCCTTTTCCCCTTTCTCTGCACCAGCAGATTCCACCCGTGATGCAGCTTGCTATGGGGGCTGGGCTGGGGCTGTGCTCAGTACCTCAGACTAGAACTGGGACAAAGCATGGAGCAATGGTCAGACAGAGTAAGTGGGGAGCAGAGGCTGGGGTAAAGGGGAAAGCAGAGGTTGCGAGGGCAGGAGTAAGGGGTGAAGCAGATGGTGTGGAATCAGGTGGCAAAGGTAGCAGGGGGGCAAACTACTTGACTTCCCAATACCACCTGCTTCCCCAAAGCCTGCCCTCCTGCAGCAGTGACAGTGGAGATGAATTAAAAACAGCCTTCCAATAACTGAATTCTATACATGGAAAACTGTAAGAAATTCATAAACTTTCCATGTATATAATCAAATTATTGGAGGTAGTCCTAAATTTGAGTAAATATGGTAGTTTCCTGAACGTCATTGTTTCTCAAGTAAGATAATATTTCCCAGTAAAGGAAATCTCTATATTTGCTGGCATTCAACACAAGACTGTAGATTTATTTTACACATCTCCAAAACTGAGGACATATATTAGAAAAAAACAGGGTTTGATAGAATACTAATCTCATTTAAACATCAGAAACAAAAATCGTAAGTTTAGCAAAGCAAAGTCATCATGAACATGTCTTGAATTTCCCCTCAATGAAGACAATTACAAAGGTAAATAAATCTCAATCCTGGTTGATCATTTGTCTAGATTTGTGATATTCAAATTACCAGACTAAAATTTTTTTAAATATCTCCATGAGCATGACAACAATTTCTCAGTTACCTAAATCAGGGGCATCAAGCTTATCTGGCCCCAAAGGGATGAACAGAACAGAGCCATTCCGTGGACAGAATCCAGAATGTGTAACTGGTTATCCAACCCAAGAGACTACCCAAGGCGCCATAAATTTGTTGGTAATGCAAGCAGCAGCACTGTTAATTGCCAAGGTTCCTGGAGTCACAGAAGCTACTGCTCATCTCACCACCAAATTTCTGACCCCCAGGCAGCCCTGCAAACCTGGCTCTATACTCCAGATCTGGCCCACGAGGCTGTCTTGAGTCAGAAAATTGACAATATGAGGATTAACTAAATGAGCTTTGATAGGATAAAATTATTCCCCCAGAAATGGAAGTCATGGTATTGAATAATTCACATGTATGCACATGCCTCCACTAAATTAAAGTCCATTAAATACTTAACCTGTACTGTCCCCAAATACAGTTCTGCAAATGTAGATCTTTGTTCCCTACTTGGCCTTTAATCTTCAATTTGAAAGCTAATTAAAGTGCTAGATATTGAAAAAATGGTACCTATATTTTAACCTACAGAAATACATGTTTTTTTTCGACAAGCTATTTTCTTCTGTGTTTCCTAGTTTTATTAAAAAGTAGAATCTAACCTTTGTCGTGTACTTGCCATATAAATAAAACAAACTTACAATTATATTGAGGCCACTTTATGGGAAATGATCAGCAACCAAGTTAATAACAAAATGCATATGGACCATAGCTTCACAGAAGCAAAGGGCAAGGTGCTCAGACACTTATTCTACTACAGCAAAATGGATGAGAAAGTACTAGACTAAATTATTATTCTAGGCAAGCTTTTAAATCCCTAATCCTCCGAATACTACGATAACATTATATTACTGTATGTTGCTGCAATGCTAACAACTGCCTTGACTATTTTGTTCCGGTCCAGCCAGCATTGCATTTGGGTTGCAATGTTATACAGCAACTTTATGTAATATAAGGATCTGTCATGAGACCAAATCAGAGCCCTAGGCTAGGGGTGCACCAATAAAGATTTTCTTGGCTGATACCAATAGCCAATTATTCTCCTGGTACATCCACCGATACCGATCCACTAACCAATTTACAGGAACGCAGCCAGGCAGCGCAGAAGGCAGCACCCTGAAGGTAACTCTGCAGAATGGGTATGGGGGCCCCCATGATGAGGAAGGGAGTAGGGCAGGTAGCAGGACAGAGCCATGGGCAGCTAATCCGCATCCCGGCACTTAAAAACGGTGGCGGGGGCACTTAAACTAAATCTCATCAAATGAACTTTAGTTCAAGCGCCACTACCACCATTTTTAAGCACCAGGATGCTTTTAACTAGAGCAGAGACAAGCGGGGCAAGGACAGAGGCAGGCTGCCTGCTGTGGGCTCGGGTTTCTTTGCCCTGCAGCCTTTGTCCCGGGAACTACACTCTAGCTGTAATTCATCCCCTGAAGCTTCATGGAAACAGGTCCCACCTGCAGCAAGCCCAGATCGATGCCCTGGGCCCAGCTAGCCCTAGTGGGGCAGTCAGGGCAGCTAACCCACTGAGGCAACAAACAGATCCCACCTGTTCCATCCTACAGTATTCTGGGCAAAGACTTAGATACTTGCTCTTGGCCTTCCTGTATTTTCTTACTGTACTTATGTGTTTGGCCCTAACTCTTGGCTCAACGTGACTTGGCTCTGAGTCCAGGTTCCAGCTTCAATTTCTGATGTATCCTGACTCTAGCTCTGAAGCCTGGCATGCCCTGACTCCTGGTCTGGCTCTAGCATATATCCTAACTCTAGCTCTGCCACACAGACTTAGCTTTGTCTTTAGATTCTGGTTGCTATTTCTAGTTCATTCTGACCTCAGCACTGGCCTTCTATTTACCCCAACTCCAGCTGCCGTCTCCCAGGTTCTTGGACCCCAGCCCTGAGACTTCACATGTATATCAGGTGACCTCACCCAAATGCCCATGCCCCAGTTCCTAACAGGATCAAATCTCAGTAGAGATAAAGTTTATTAGCATTTTTGAACAAGGACAACTGAAACAGGGGGTATCTATGAACAGAGATAGTAAAGATGTGGCTAAAACTGGAACTGACCCTTTATGGCAGTTCACCAGAGGGGGGAATCCTAACAGAGTGTTTTGATAAAAAAGTGATTGACAACACTTTAAGGTTTTTTATTATTTCATCATTTGTTTCCATAAAAGACAAAAAAAAATATTTTAAAAACTTCCCTTTCCTTCCACCACTCAGAGGGCTAACTATTTATGAAAACTGTGGCCATGCTGAAGTAACAAGTCTGTTTAGAATGTAACATAATACAAATGTTGAGGAAAATTAACACAAAATTAAAATATTATAGGATAAACATAAAGCACTTTTCTTAAGAAATATATGAGAATGGGCCCAAAAATGATTTAGTAACCAAAAAATGCATTGCTACTGACAACAAGAGAGATTTCAATGCCAACCCTCTCCTCCCCAGCATGCTGCAAAAAAACAAAACAGCAGATCTTTTTTGTTGTTTTTTTTCCCCCCCCAAGAAGATGAGTTATCTATATGCTCTTAATATTGTGAATAAAATTACGTACTATAAGATCAGCTGTCACTCAGGATAAACAATAAGTATCTTTAAGGTAAGAACACAATAGTGGTTTTCAACCTTTTAAACTTGAGGCACCCCTTGGAAAATGCCAATTCCTAGTTTTGATTCTTATTTTACCTACAGAAAAAAGCCATTTTTTGTTGCAAAACATTGAGAAATACGTCAGCTATGGATTTCTATTTGAAATCTCTGGGTTTAACTTGTGAATCATGTTTGTAAACCTAACATCACTAGTACTGTATGGCACCCTGCGGCACACTTGAAAGATTCTCAAGGCACCCTGGTTGAGAACCAGTGGAATAGATTTTATTCTACTTTGGATGCCCATGAAAACTTTTGATACAGAGAAAAAAAGGCAGCATCCCATCATGAAAAAGGTTGAAAAGCTCTGGGCACTAATAATTTTTTTCAGACTTCACAAGATTCTTCTGAGACTTTGATGTCACATACTATATTTTCAGTTTCACTGTAAAATCTCATTTCATTTTTATGGCATTACTGCCTTAGGCATCCTTAAGATCTTTAAATAAAGGGATAGAAAGAGGAACTACCACATAAAAATCTGTGCCACAGTGGACCACAACACATGGGTTAAGACTTGATACACATATCAGTTTTATCTTCATATCTTTATTTTGGTAAGGCATATATTTTTTTAACTGAAGAAGCTAAAACAGTATAACTTATTCCTCATTCCTTAAAGGAATTTTATATGCAAACAGAAATACATTCAGCGTCTGCACTGTTTCAAATACATCACACAATTGAAAAAGTAAGAAACTGTATATAGACAAGCCTGAAGTCATCTTATTCTGTTCTAACATAGGAGACTAAAACCAAAACCTTAATATTAAACACCTATCACTGTATATTAACCCATTATTTATTATATTTAAAAATGCTATGGATCTGCTGCACTACATTAACAACATCATGTTATCCAGATCAATTCACAACTAGTTAGCCACAATTTATGACATCAAATTGTCATAACAGAACTTTAATTAAAATACAGTGAGTTATCACAATAACCTGTATGTTTTCTAATTATCAGTCATTGCTATGTCTGCACAATAAGCAAGGTTTACTTCTGCATTAAAGAAGTTTTAAAAGTCTGTGATAAAATACCCATTATTCTGGTGGTATTATTTGCGGGGGGTGAAGCTGAGGGGTTGTTTACTTGTTTTATTTTTTGCTCATACAAGCAAAGATGATATGAAAGGTGTTTCACGCAACAGAAAAACACTGACACTCAGAAGAAAAATAATCTGAAGTAGTTAGTCCTTTCCAGAGTTAAAAGCAAAACCTCAAACTTTCAGATATAGACAACTGTACTTTATACAAGAACTGCATTATCATATTTATTTGATTCTAAGATGATGCCCTCCCCCCCACCCCATTTAACTTAGTCTTAGAATCGAGTGCAAAGGAGGAAGAGGGTAGGCAGCTGTTGTGATGCAGGCTACACCCCTACCTGGGGTCGTGGCCATAACCACAGCTGCTGCCCCCCCACCCCTGCATCCCACCATCTCCTGCACTACACAGCCTCTGCTTCCCTGCCCACCCCCCTCCTTCCCCTTCACCCTTGTGCCACACTATCACGATTTGTGAATGCTGGAGCATGGGGCATTAAGCACGGCCCCAGCCAGGCCCCATAGAAAAGCAAGAGTAAGCAGGGAGAAGTTGGGAGCAAAGAGGAGAAAGTGGGGAACCAGAGGCACAGGGGAAGAAGGGAGCAATCTGCTTGACCTCCCCATACCACCTACGCCATCACTGCCTGCTCCCCTACATATTTAAAGAAGACTCTCCAGTAACTGGATTCTATACCTGTAAAATTATAAAATGTGTACATTTTTAATTAACATAATCTAATTATTGACGGGGTTGTCTTAAATTCAGGGTTGTTTTAGATTCAAG
The DNA here is from genome assembly GCF_001723895.1 of Crocodylus porosus. Taxonomy (NCBI): domain Eukaryota; kingdom Metazoa; phylum Chordata; order Crocodylia; family Crocodylidae; genus Crocodylus; species Crocodylus porosus. The sequence goes on from NW_017728906.1 coordinate 140,570,388, forward strand.
TAAATGCAGTGATTACTATAGCTTTGAGAAACCTGGTCAGGTTTACCTCAGAAATACTGTAAAAATTCTTACCAAGAACAAAGTATCTGGAGCAATGAGCACTCTGTGATAAGAATAAATGAAATAAGCAAAGGAGTCTTCCAGCATGAAAAACTGGAAAGTCTCTTTTTAGAAAAAATAATATAATGTAAAAAGCATTTTACAACAGGAACTTTTTACACTTGCTGCAGTGTGCATTGCAAGGGACCTACAGGGCTTTGAGACGGCAAACTACCAGAGGAAGAAGTTGGCTGGTAAGCAAAGACCCATTTGCAAGTAGTCATATAGATTAACAGCTATGGATGAACTGAATGAGCCAAGACCAAGGCAACATGCAATAAAAAAAGAAAATGTTTTTTCCCCTTTCTGACCTAGCTTCCACTGATTATTTAAAAAAAGTATAGCCAATGTACTTATGCATTCCTTACTCATTGGCCAAATTCAGCACTAGGTACAATATAGTAAGGCAACTTAATGCCTTTCTTTAATTTCAGGCAACAAAGGGAAAGACCTGTTTCATCTTGGCATAAACAGCTAATGTTACTGATGATCAGCAAATAGAGGCAGAATGAGAAAAAAATTATATGGGGGCATGCCTCCCCATCAGATAAGTCCCACCTGGCTGGGGCCCCACTCAACTTACCCCTGCTCCTGCCTCTACAGCACTGCCTCTCACCGCAGGGCCTCAATTCAGCCCCCGCCCCTTCCCTCCCCCACAGACTGACCTGGGAGCTGGGGCATGCCGTGTGCATGCACTCAGCCCCCCACCCCAGCCTCAGATCCACCCCAAGAGGCGCCGAGATCTACCGCTCGATTGCGACCCACTGGTTGGTAACCACTGCTCTAATATTATCACTCTCTCCACACACACACACTTACCAAAGCGGAAAAATCTGTCCTTTCTAAAGGCCTTAATTTCTGTCCAGAAAAACACCTAAATTAGATGCTACAATGTAGTGAACTAGAAGAAAAGTTTTGACAACTCCATCTGAAGGAATATTTCCACAACCAAAAGGAATCCATTTTCAACACTAATACGTCGGGTCGGGACAACATTGATGAAAAAATCAATGCCAAAAAAATGTTTAAAAAAACCCCTCAAATTGGACACCTTCAGCGGACAAAATTCAAGCCTTGATCACTACACTGACTGCTTCAAAACAAGAACTAACAATGAAATACTCAACAACAAACACCACTATAACAACCCCTCCCTCTCAGAAAGAAGGGTCATATCGCTAATATCCTACCACCGAATAGTAATTAAACCAGCAGATAAAGAAAAAGCTATAGCTATCCTTAACCATGAAGTCTATATAAAAGAAGCCAACAGACAACTCTCTGACACTACCTACTATAACAAACTAGAGGAAAATCCAGCCAATTTTGGTTACTACTCATATTCTTGTGCCAGAAAGACTACTCCCTACATTCAGTAAATTAGGTAACTTGCGGAATAACTTAATTTTTAATTCAAAGTAAGTAACATTTCCCCATCCCCAGAAAAGAAATACAACAACTACAAAGCCTGAAGAAACTACTGTAATCATCTACTTCAGGGATCAGCAACCTATAGTCCATGGGCCAGATCCAGTTTGCCAAGTACATTTGCTCAAAAACCAGCCATCTAGTGGCTGCCTCCATCAACTGCCACCTCCATCTTAAGCTGCATTAATACAGCCTGTTGCAACTGAAAAGCTGACAACCCCAATCTAATTCAAGACTGACATAGGCTATGGGGTTTTCCCCAACTCAAAACCATTTGAATTACACCTCTTTTGCAAGAGTTGGTATCCCAGTATAAAATTTGTAGTCATGAATTATACATTTCTCTAAACCACAACAAACCTTAAGAAATTCTCCCCCAAGCAGTCCCAAATATATTGAATATTTAGAAGCTGTGACAGTGTCCTATAATATATTCTTCCAAAAAGGGCAAAGTCAATCCCCTACACAACTATTCAACTCCTGTAATTTATGGCTGACTTCATTATTCTTGTGAAATGGATTACATTTCTCTTCCACCTCCCAAAGTGTTTCTTCAAAAAAAAGGTAAGCATTCTTCGACTTTGCTAGCCCTTCCAACTATACAACATGATAGATAAGAGATTCACAAAGGCACTTTTAGATGTTGCCTAGAAAAGAAAAACCAAGCTCTACTCCAAGTTTCCATTAACATTTATTTTCCGTTACCCCCAAGAATTGGGCTCCTAGGAAAATGTGAATCAAAACTGTTCCCAGTGCACAGCAGACCATATTTACTCACATGCCACACTCCTCTTCTTCCTAAAAATTAGTCTTCTAAAGTTGGGATGAATGTCTTATGCAGGAGAGATGATTTTCTGCCCAGTTTGGCCTGACAGCAGCAATAGTATTTTTAGTCAGAAAGTACTGAAGGAGGCAATTGACATCATGGATCATTATGATCAAAATTTAGACTTCAAAAATACAAATTTCAACAAGCTCAGGTCACTAGTAGAAGTGCTGTGGGACCAGGGACCAAAGGCAAAAGGAGTGCATGAACCCCAGAGTGCTTAAGGAGCTGCCCAAAGTAACCCCTGGCAAAACTTTTCCAGAACTCGTGGCACTTCGGAGAGGTCCCTGAGGAATAGAAGAGGGCCAATGTTGTGTCCCTCTTCAAGAAGGAGAGGAGAGTGGACCCAGGTAACTATAGGCCAATTAGCCTAACATATCCCAGGGAAAATCCTGGAAAATTCATTAAGGAGTACGTGCAATAGGCTTACAGAAGGTAGGATTCTAAACAACAGCCAGCATGGCTTCGTTGCGGGCAGGTCTTGTCTTACCGACCTCATCTCCTTCTACAATCAGGTAACTCACATCCTGGACAAGAGAGAGGAGGTTGACACTGTATACCTAGAGATCCAAAAGGCATTTGATCTGGTATCCCACAAGGTTCTCATGAAAAAAAATTGGAGGATTGTGGGCTTAACTGTGCAACAGTTAGGTGGGTAGGAAGCTGGCTGCAGGGTAGGACCCAGAGAGTTCTAATGAACGGATCTGTGTTGCCCTCGCAAGAAATAGCCAATGGTGTTCCTCATGAGTCGGTGTTTGGACCAGTTCTTTTCAACATCTTTATCAATAATTTGCATGTGGGGGTGAAGACCTCACTAGCCAAGTTCACAGACGATACCAAAACTATGGGGAAGAGTGGTCACACTTGAAGACAGGCTGCAGATATGGGCAGACCTAGACAGGCTAGCAAGTTGAGCAGACAAACCGGAACCAGACAAAGTTCAACAGTGAGAAATGTAAAGTGCTCCACCCAGGAACAAACAATCCCCTACACACCTACAGGCTTGGTGGCACCAAACTGACCAGCACCACAAATGAAACGGACCTAGGGGTAATAATAGACCACAGTATGAATATGAGCCATCAGTGTGATGCTATAGCCAACAGGGCAAATAAATACTTTGGCATGCATCAATTGATGCACTTCAAGAAAAACCAAGGAAGTGACTCTTCTGCTTTACTCAGCATGGATGAGACTGCGTCTGGAGCACTGCATCCAGTTCTGGGCACTGTACTTTAACAAGGACGTGGAAAAGCTTGAAAGAGTCCTGAGAAGAGCCACCCATGTGATCAGGCCCAAAGCCTGTTTCTGAGTAACTGTAGAGTGAACCTTCACGGATGTGACAACTAACTTGTTCAGCCAGTAAAGAAAACCATGGAACACAAATAAACAAAACACAAGCCCTGAAAGGAGATAAGGGAAGCTGATATATTAAATAATCTATACATAGGTTTCCCTCAATTTATGTGGGTTCTGTATATGCAAATTCTTTCTTACATGATGAACATTTTTAGACTCATAATTAATTATGTGTGAGGTAAATTCACTCTTATGCAATTGGCATAGGCACCTCCACCCACCCAAGCAGGTAAGTCTGTGGGGATAAGGGAAAGGGCCATGGGGCTGGGGCTGCAGCAGTCCCGGGAGCAGCTGGCGCCAGCTTCCTGCAGCCACAGGGCTGCACCATGCTTCACCTGTCCCCATGCCTGGGCTCTGCCTGTCCCCACTCACCCCAGCTCCTGGGCTGTGCTGTGTCCTGGTGCAGGCAGCTGGTGTAAGCTGCTCCCAGGGTCACTGCAGCATGGCTGGGATGAGTGTGAACAAGTGGAGCCCCAGGCAGCACGGGGGTACAGCCCAGCTTGTTTGCATTCACCCCAGCCCCTGCTGCAGCAGCCCCAGGCCGGTGCCAACTGCAGAGGGAATCATCAGTGGGTGCGGTGGGGGGGCGGACTTCTTGCTGCTCAGGAGGGCTGCAGGCCGGGGTGCTGTGCCAAGTGCGTCCTAGGGGCTGCATGCCCCCAGATCTGCACATGGGACAACAGCAGGCTGCCGCTGCCTCTTCTTTATACTTCTTAACAAAGTATGTCGGGGGGGGGAACGGAAGGAGCAATAATTAGGTTTTAACTTAGAAAAATCTCTTCACCTTTTGCTAATTCTTAAAAGAGCATCTGATCACCCCCTGGCTCAATTTTTCAACTGCCTCCCAGAGAAGCCATGGCTGAATATCTTGAACTAATCCACATGACCAGGTATAGAAGCTCTACTTTGAACACCTGCAGTTCTTAAATAGTTATAATTCTATTCAGATTAAACCTAAATTTTCATGTGATCCCATCATCTACTGGACTATTGTGAAGATAATTTTCATGCTTGGGTGCAAGCAAATCCCAGTATCCAAAGAACTGCTGCCAAACACTATTTAACTCCAAAATACAATATCTTCTCACAACACTCACCTTTTCCCAAAATTAGGGTACGTGTACTAAGCAAGGAAGCTGACTTTCTGTCATGATAGAAACACCCTGCTTTGTTTCCTGATCCACACTGCAGCAGCTGAGGGAGTCAGTTTAGAAGATGACAATCTCTCTTTTAAAATGGTTTTGATGGTCCACTAATCAAGTTAACCTTTCTTAGAAGCATTTCTGCCTGCAGTTTTCCCAGGCTCTATACCACTACTTTATAGCTTTTGTTCAAAATCATAGATCCACCATGGAGACCACGCTTCAGGAGTGATTAGGATGTCAGCTTTAGTTAAGCAGGAAAGGGAGAGCAAGCAAGTCAGCTGAAGATTAAGCCCTGCAGTTGCTCCATGTAGCCGTAACTCCCAATAAATCTTTTTTTCTCTTTGTTCTGCCTCTCAAAAACAAGGTGCAGTTTGTTTTATGATAGAAAATACGGATGTTTTATTAAATACATTTAACTTCACTGATTTATGAGATACTGAAGGAGGGGGACAAAACAGAAGAGATACAATAACTGTTAACAATAACTAAAAACTCAGAATGGCTGAACAAAACCCAACTGGCAAGCAGGTAATTTGGAATAGAGCCTTCTAGAGTCTTCTAAGTTTTAAAATAGAAATACACATCACTATAATGAAATGCAGTAAGTAACAGAAAATGTTGCTTTGGAGTGATGTTAACAGTCACACCCTGAATTGTGAAAGTTACCAAGACCACTACATATTTTAAAGCAAAATGGTACCAATTATTAACTAGAGGTGACAACTAGTACAACAGCTCTGAGAGCAATACAATTAAATAAGTTTTAGAGGTTTGACAGAATACCCCATTTTGGCTGGTAGTATTTTTTGGGGGGGGGGGGGGGGGTTGCTTCATTTTTTGTTTGCAGAAGTAAAGAAGGTATGGGGGGTTTTCATACAGTGGGAAAACACTAATACTCAACAGACAATTAATCTGATATAGTCCTTTCTACAGATAGAAACAAAACTTCAAGCTTCTAGACTCAGCCAAAATAAATATTAGATAGCCCTCTTTACTTTGACTAGCTCAAACATTTACCTTATTCTCCCTGCCTGAAAGAGGGTCCTACTCCCTTTAGGCAGCTACTAAGAAAATTCACAAAAATAAATAAATAAATCGGGGAGACATATTTCCAGTTATAAAAGTTTAAACAGACCAGAATCTTCAAAAACTTTGCCTCATAGCTGGTTAAAGAACCACAGAAATATTGTGGATTACATCGTTTTAACATCTCCAGAAATTCTGCTAATTTCGGCCTTGTTTTTAATATAAACTATAGTGCATTTTCTCATATACCACAGATCTTCCATTCCTTCCCCCCTCACCCTCAAAATAAGACTTGAATCTTAAGTTTTGGGAAGGAAGAATAAATGAAGAAGTATTTTTTTCCAGAGTTGTGGCTGCCAAGCAGGGATACAACTTAACCTTCAGCTCGTTCATCTTCCCTTTCCTGCTCAGGTAATTGCTACAGTTTTAACATTGTCACAGTTGAACTGTCAGCAACTCTTGGCTGCTCAGCCAAAAGCTGAAACTGTAGCTGCTGCTGAAGACCAAGTACTTAGGTTCTGAAAAGCTAAAAACAATCTGCAGTGATGTGAAACAGCTGCTCCTGGACTCCCACCTTCTAACTGACAAAAAATTGCTAAATAAAGGATACCTTGATTAGTAAAACATCAAGACCATTAAAAAGGAGAGGAGCATTAATGCCTTGAAGGAAGCTGATAAATTATAATGATCGAATCCCTCAGCACTACTTGAATAGAAAGGTTGCAGATACTGACAGGCAGTTGGTTTTAAACTTTGGGTTGAGCAAGGAATCAAAAGCAGGTACAATTGACCACTAAATACCCAATTCCCCCAGATCTTCCCTTGCTTGACTCTTCCCCTCCCTCCAAGAGGCTGCTGGAAGAAATAGAAGGAAAAGGAAAAAACACCACCTTACAGCATTCCCATGCTTCTCTTCTGGGCAGAAAAAGCGTGTACATTATCTGAACAACCTTTTTAAGCATTATGGTATTTTTAATTCAGTTTCTTACTTCTATAGTCTATACAATAATAGAGTACATGCAATGGGTCCTTTAACTGCTCTCACTCCTAGTAGGAGATGCACTATTAACGTAATGCTTTATTCAGCAAAGTACCTCAGTTTCTGTATCGGAAGGAAATAGGAAGCAAGAGTATTAAAAAGAGCTGACTTTTTCTGACAGCCCCAACCAATGAAATAATTACAAATAAATTAATTTAGATAGAAAAGGCAATAATACTACAACAGAAATAGTATCACTGTGTCTAATTCAATTTCTTTTTAAAAAACTATGTTCAAGCAAAAAACAATTCAAAGCCTGTCAAGCTATGCAAGCCTGCAAGATAATGACAGAGATTAATCTCCTCTTGTCATCAATTCTGAAAATTCAGATTAATTCAGAACTATAAAAGACAGACTGTTACAAGATGCATCAGAAAAGCCAACATTTGTTGAGTTATGATGCTGACAGCTTGATGTGCTGTACTATGGATCAGCACTGTAATAAAAGCAAGTGTGATAGCAGAAATCATTTTAAGAGTAGATGCAGAACATTCTGAATACACATTATTGAACCTCATGTTAGACTTTGCTGCAAAAGAAAATGCTGAACGAGCCAAACAAGCAGAAGTGGATGATAGGAGGAGAAAAACACACACACATACACACACCCCCAACCACGGAGAAAAGGAACAAATAAGTAAAGTGCTCCACTTGTTTCAATATTGTTGTAACGTAGTCCATTCACCCAAATTCTTCAGCCTGATGTCACTGCAAAGACTTCAGAGCAGATAATAATCATAGGAAGTTAGGGTTGGAAGGGACATTATGAGGTCATCTAGTCCAACCCCCTATTCAAAGCAGGACTGTCCCCAACTACATCATGCCAGCCAAAGCTTTGCCTAGTCAAGTTTTGAAAACCTCCAAGGACAGAGTTTCCACCACCTCTCTGGGTAACCTCTTCCAATGTTTTACTACCCTCCTAGTAAGGCAGTTCTTCCTAATATCTAACCTAACCATTGCTCTTTTTTCTGTCACCTGCCACCATTGAGAACAGTCTAGCTCCATCCTCTTCAAAACCCAGCTTCAGGTAGTTGGAGGCTGCTCAGTCCCTTCTCTGTCTCCTTTTCTCTAGACTAAATAAGCGCAGTCCCCTCAGAAGTCATGTTCCCCAGCAACCTCACCATTTTTGTTGCCATTCGCTGGACCCTCTCCAATTTGTTCATGCCTTTTCTGTAGTTACTACTCTGAATTTAATTAGATGTCATTACTTAAATCTTTTTTCCAATGCCAAGAAAGTTCACTTTATCCAGTACAGTATACAGCTCAAAAGACCACAAAGACCACAAGACGGAAAGATTTTAACCCTTTGGATTCCTATTTGAAAACTCTGGGTTCAACTTGTGAATTATGACTGCACACCTAACTGTGCTAACATTGTGTGACATCCCTGAAAAGAATCTCAAGGGCACAGCTCCCTTGTTGAGAATCAGTGAACTAAAGCAACAGTATGGCCACTGTGTTAGGCAACAAGATTGTTTTTGCTAACTGAGTCTAACACTGGTAATATGACACTCCTTATCTGACAATTAGTTGGTGTTCCTGGGGCTGAAAGTGCTACCGAAAATGCCTTCGGTATTACTGAAGAGTTACAGTTAGCAGATGGAAGCTTACAGTGGGAAGCTACTAGTTAACAGTCCGAGAAGGTAAGGCATCCAAGACAACAGAGATTCTGAAGTTACTGCTGCAAAAAGTCCTCTCACTTGATAGACATTTCATTAGAGTCAATATGTTCCTACTTGTGGTTACATACTATTTATAGCTTGTTACAGAAAATTAATGGCTCTTCCTGACTACTTAGCTTACTACATATGTATTAAAACTTACAGAATGGAATATAAAAGAATAAGAATCTGTGACCTCAGGGATGGGAGGAAATATTCAAAAGAAAGGACTGCATTTGAAGCAGCCTGAATTGCCATCAACTTTAAAGCACAACCACTCTTCTATGCCTGAAGTGAGAGTTATCTTTGTATTAGAGCAGGAGTGCTCAACTCCCCGCCTGCAGGCCAGATCCAACCCCAGTACCATGTTATTTGGCCTGCAGGACTCCATGTGACACCCAGGGCCTGATCTCAGCATGCATGGAGCTGGGCAGGGGTACTACAAGACTACAAAGCCTAATGTTAGCCAGGCAGGACTGGCATGGGGGCCCTGCATCATTCATCTGGCCCACATGGGCAAAATCATAAGTACTACAGTATTAGAGAAAGTGGGAAAGAAGAAATAAGGAAGTGAAATTTAGACATCCAAGAAAAATACAGTTGTCAAGTTCAAAAAAAACAAAACACAGGACTCCTTGCCTCACTTAGATTCTAACTAAAGGAGGAACCCAATAATTGGTTTACTTCCTAAATTGAATTTTTGGCGACAATCAGAACCCTAGATTGCAAAGAACTTCTCTTAAACAAAGCATGGAATTTAGAGAAAGATACAAGATCCTGACCTTCCTTAGACCAAAAATACCTAATTAAAAACTGCCACCCAGACAAGCTGCACAAAAACCTGCTATAACAGTCAGTGTCAGATGAGGGTTTCTCTTTTCTGCAGAATTTTGATAGCTATTTAGCTTCATCTCAAAAGATGATACAGCAGCCTAAACCCACTTTTTAATATAAAAAAACACCTAAAACTTAATGTTTAGTACAACATACTCCATTTTCATGTATACTGAATATTCTAATAACCACCATGTAGTTAATGGATGTGTAAGTGCACTAAGCACTTAACTCCTGAGGCTTCACTATTTTGTAACTTAACTGTACGCTAGTCTACCTAACTAGTTAATTAAAAGATGTTAGTTTCAAAGCTTAAAGCAGCTGTGAACTTATTAGGTTCTGTCAATTTCAAGGCTAATATTATGATATATTATTAATATTATAATATATTATGATATGTTATGATGATGGGGGAGCCATGAAAGAACCAATCCTTGTTGCTGCAGTGCAACCCAGGCCCCTTCCCTCCCATCTGCCTTGAGGTACACATGCACCTGCCAGTGGCAGTGAGCTGGGCCAAGGCTCCACAGACCAGGGTGCAGTTGGTTGCAACTCACTGCCACCTGGTGCAAGCAGCCCCAGCTCTGTAGCAGGTGGCAGGAGCCTGTCCAGAGCCCAGACTGGCTGCAGCAGGCAGCCAGGAAACTGCAAGAAGCTGCACTGGGGTCCATGGAATCACAGCCTGGCTTGTTGCTGGCAGTGGGGGAATGCGTCTCAGGGCAAACAGCAGGGAAAGGGTAAGGGCAAGGGCTGGGGCTGCGCTGCCACAACAAGGATCAGGCCCCTTGTGGTTCCCCCTCTGTCCACCTTGAGAGTGAGTGTGCGTGCACGCACGTGCGTGCGTAACTGCCACCAGCAATGAGCCTGGCCAGGGCTCCACAGACCCTGGTGCAGCTGCTTGCAGCCTTCCAGCTGCCTGCCACAGCCAGCCCATGCTCTGGGCAGGCCCTGCCACCCGCCAGAGCCGAGGCAGTTCACAACAGGCAGTGAGGAGGCTGCAATCAACTGCTCCAAGGTCCACAAAGCCCCAACCTGGCTCATTGCCAGTGGCAGGTGTACACACACCTCAGGGCAGATGGCAGCATCTCCTTGTGGCAGCGCAGCCCCCTGCCCCTTTCCTACCATCTACCCCAACACAAGTATTCCAAACAAAATGCCTTAACATGCCACGCTTTGTTGCATGTCCCAGGGGTTGCCAACCCCTAGTCCATGCTTTACTATAAGCATGTCATTAGAGGAGATATTGATTTAAATAAGCAAGAATTAAATTTATGACCTGAGACATTTCTTAGAGTTCAATTTAATCAGTTGTTTTTGTTACAAATCCTCTCTCATCCTCAGAACTCATCACATGAGAACAAAATCATCTATGGATACATTAGAAGTAAAAAAGCCGATTGCCAATAACGTTTATTTTCCCATTATCAGTACCGATCCAATATGTGACCAATATATTGGTGCATCTCTAATTAGAAGTATAGGCAACTTGGATTAAAAGAATTCCATCTAAAGATATGAACATAGCTTTGTTTAAGCAAGGACTTCCTTCTCTAAATAAGTTATAGTTTTTTCAACATCATTGTTGTTATAGCAAAAGCTATGAGTGGGACATTCTGAAAAAACACTTTAATTTTTTCCCAAAAAATGTACATCATCTTAAAAAATATTCAGGTTTAAGAGATTATTATACACTGCTATGAGCTTATAGTCCTAGCAGACCCTTTATTTACAACATGGTTAAATTCTAAAGACTAGTTTAATTCCATAATGCTATAAAACCTTTTTATTCTTATTATTTATACTGTTTAATGAAATAGCAAGCTGTAAAGTATGCTCTGAAACCTATTTTGATAAAAACTGCTTTGGCATATTTAACATAACACTAAACTGCTTCAACATATACAATCACAGAATAAATGTGAAAAACGTAAGTTACAGAGAGCTTAACTTCCAAAAGAGATATACATTTAGTGTTTGCATTTTCAGTGAGTTTTGAAGCATCTATTTTTTAATCAAATCATCATCAATCCCAGGGGTTGTATCTCATCAACCCCCGATGCAAAAACCTCAGGTTAAAATGAAATTTGCTCTAGGCACTGGAGGTAAAATTCAGGTAGTATTTTGTCAAATCAACAGGGAAAAGCAAGAAATTCCTACACAAAACCATCTAAAACTCCTCTGCTAACAATCACTAGACACTGAAGTTAACAATTCATAGCAATGTCACCACCTGACCTAAACTAATGGTTCTGTATGGGAAAACTTACCCAGCAATTTAAAGATAAATAACAATACCTTAAATTGCATTAAAAAATCCAAATGGTAGTTACTACAGTCTATGGCATAGAGATGGTGTGGAATTTTCCAATGTGCACATTTTTTTAAACCAGAAAAGGCTGATTTGTTGAAATTGAAACAATTCACAGAAAAAAAAAATATCCAACAGAAAAAGTTGTTCTGCTACAGGATGATATTTCTAGTCCAAATAGAGAAATGGACATCTGTGATGGGTTTCAACACAGACAAGAGCAAGGTGATGCACCTTGGGAGGAACAACCGGCACCATACCTACAGGTTGGGGAACTCCCCTCTTGTCAGCACGGAGGCGGAAAAGGATCTTGGGGTCATCATTGACTCCAAGATGAACATGGGCCGGCAGTGTGGGGAGGCAGTCAGGAAGGCCAACCGTACCTTGTCATGCATCCACAGATGCATCTCGAGCAGGTCCAAAGAGGTGATCCTCCCCCTCTATGTAGCACTGGTCAGGCCGCAACTGGAATACAGCATCCAGTTCTGGGCGCCGCACTTCAAGAGGGATGTGGACAGCATCGAGAGGGTCCAGAGGAGGCGATTCGCATGATCAATGGACAGCAGGGCAGGCCTTATGAGGAGAGGCTACGGGACCTGAACCTGTTCAGCCTCCAAAAGAGCAGGCTGAGGGGGGGATCTAGTGGCCTATTATAAACTAGTCGGGGGGGGATCAGCGGGCATTGGGAGAGTCACCGTTCCCCCATGCACTGCCAGGAGTGACCAGGAATAATGCCCAAGGACAGAAGTGAAGTTCACCAGGTCAAGGGACAGGGTACCAGACTGGCAACTCAAGAACTGAAGCAGTCTGAAGGGGCTATACAGCCCATGCTGCCTAGCCAATGGGGCCAGCTGCCTTCGATAATTAACTAGCAGGAGGTTAATTCTGGGGAAAGGAGACAAGGAAGAGACAGGTTTCCTGAGGAAAGGGGAAGCCCAGGCAGTTAGCAGAGAGAGACTTCCAGAATAACCAGCGAGAGAGTCAGGCTCCTAAGGAGAGGAGCCCAAGACAGGCAGACAGCCAGGAGCCAAGCCCTGAGGAGAGAGATCCAAGGAGAGAACCAGCAGGTCAGCTGATGGTGGAGCCTGAGGTGCTTTTATCCTGAGAGTTGGCCTGAGCCTGTGAAGTGGACCAGGGGACAAGGAGCAACTATGAATACGGCAACAGACTGTGGATATTGCTGGAGTCAACTGATAAGGAAAGGAAGTGTGCGCTGGTGGCAGCAGACCCCAAACCAGCCACTCTCAGTGATCTGAGAGAAGATCACCATGTTGTTTGGTTATTTACAGTGAAGTGCTTATGTTAATGGTGTCCTGCCAGGAGGAAGTTTGCTTCAGGGGAATATGGATAATAAACAGAGACTGAGAGACTGTAAAAGGGCAGTGAAGGACTATGTAGGGAGCTAATTAATCCCAAACACACTATACGGAAAAATTCTTAAATCTAAATTCTGGGAGATAGGAAAGCTGCTACTGATCACTGGCATAACCTTCTCTACAGCCCACATCAACAGCATTCACTGTGAACTGAACTAATCCCATATAATATGAATTGTAATAATCCATTGTCACCACTGTATTGGGACAAATAACCAGGGATCCTAGTTTTCTCTGATTAAAAAAAATACCCAATTTTCCATTTAGAAAAGTAACCCAAAATCCACACTTTTTCACAAATAAAATGAAACACCACATAGACACACACAGAGACACACACACACACAGAGGAAAATGTGGATTTTGAGTTACTTTTTTTAAACCGAAAATTGGGGATTTTTTGTTTTTAAATCAGAGAAAACCGATCCTTGCAAATAACCACGGCAGGGCTCACATCCAACAGTAGTAATCACAAGCACATATGAATAAAATGCCAGTGCAAATTATAACACTAGTAGGGAGGGAAAGACTGCAGCTAGACCTGGACAGGTTACAGGAGTGGGCTGACATAAACAAGATGCGTTTTAATACTGACAAGTGCAGCGTGCTGCACTTAGGCAGTAGAAAGCAGCAGCACACTTATAATATGCGAAACTCCCTTCTTGAGAGCACAGAGGCAGAAAGGGATCTTGGAGTCATTATTGACTGCAAGATGAACATGGGCCGACAATGCTAGGTCTCGGTTGGCAGGGCTAACCGCACCTTGTCGTGCATCCACAGGTGCATCTCAAGTAGAGCCAGGGAGGTGATCCTCCCCCTCTATGCGACGCTGGTCAGGCCACAGCTGGAGTACTGTGTCCAGTTCTGTGCGCCCCATTTCAGGAGGGATGTGGACAACATTGAAAGGGTCCAGAGGAGGGCCACACGCATGATCCGGGGACTGCAGGGCAGACCCTACATTGAGAGACTGCAGGACCTAAACGTGTTCAGCCTTCACAAGAGAAGGCTGAGGGGGGACCTGGTGACTGTCTATAAACTCACTAGGGGGGACCAAAAGGGTTTAGGGGACACACCGTTTCCCCTAGCATGACAAGGAACAATGGACACTAGTTATTAGAGAGTAGATTTAGATTAGACATCCGCAAGAACTACTTCACAGTTAGGGCGGCTAGGAGCTGGAACCAACTTCCTAGGGAAGTAGTGCTGGCTCCTACCCTGGGGATCTTTAAGAGGCTTGATGACTACCTGGCTGGACTCATTTGAGTCCAGTCTTTTTCTCCCACTCAGGCAGGGAGTCGGGCTTGAAGATCTACAAGGTCCCTTCCAACCCTACTTCTATGATTCTTCTGTGAATCAATTTCTTAACTGAGGCATTTGAAACAGGATTTTGTATGGCTTTCAAACATTATCTTTCAGTGACAGCTTCAATCAAATATTAGTAGTCCACTTAAATTAAACATATTAATGCACATGCTTATAATAGAAAAACAAAAACAGAACTGCTAGAGCAATTTGCCCAATGAATCACTTAATTTAACTTGTGCCTTCACTACTGCATTATGTAACTTCTTTAGAACTCTTTGGTAAGGCAGCTAGTTCCTAGTGAGAAACTGCAATCTAATCTCTAATGTTGCCCCCCTCAACTTTTCTTTAATAAAATTGAAGCACCCCTATGAATTTTGATTTGATTCAATATTAAATGTGCACAATGGGCATTTTCCAAGACATTCAGCCAACCCTTAACATGACTTAATGAAGAAACAAAAAAAATTCCCACACAATTAAAAGATCTCACTCAGTCCTCTTAATGTGCTTCTTGGTAATTTCAGGTTTCACAGTCGGTAGGGTCGGAAGCGACCTTAGCAGATCATCAAGTTCTATGCCCTGCCATGACAGGAAAGAGTACTGGGGTCAAACGACCCCGGCAAGGTGTTCATCCAGCCTCCTTTTAAAACCTCCCAGGGTAGGAGCCAGCACCACTTCTCTTGGAAGTTGGTTCCAGATCCTAGCTGCCCTGACCGTGAAGTAGCGCTTCCTGATATCTAGCCTAAATCTACCCTCTGCCAGCTTGTGACTGTTATTTCTTGTCATTCCTGGGAGTGCTCGGGGGAACAGGGACTCTCCCAATGCCTACTGGACCCCTCTGACTAGTTTGTAAATGGCCATTAGATCCCCTCTCAGCCTTCACTTGTGGAGGCTGAATAAGTTCAGGTCCCTTAGCCTCTCCTCGTAAGGCCTGTCCTATTGCCCCCTAATCATGAAGATGACCCTCCTCTGAACCCTCTCCATGATGTTCACATCCCTCCTGAAGTGCAGCACCCAGAACTGACCAGTGTCGCATAGAGGGGGAGGATCACCTCCTTGGACCTGCTTGAGATGCATCTGTGGATGCATGACAAGGTACTGCTGGCCTTCCTGACCGCACCCCCACACTGTCGCCCATGTTCATTTTGGCATCAATGACTCCAAGATCCTTTTCTGCCTCTGCACTGGTGAGAAGGGAGTTCCCCAGCCTGTAGGTATGCTTCTGGTTCTTCCTCCCCAGGTGCAGCACCTTGCACTTGTCTGTGTTGATACACATCCTGTTCTCACCCGCCCACCCCTGTAACCTGTCCAGGTCCAATTGCAGCCTATTCCTCCCTTCTGGCGTGCCTACTTCAACCCACATCTTAGTGTCATCTGCGAACTTGAACAGGGTGCTTTTTACTCCCTCATCCAAGTCACTGATTAAGATGTTGAACAGTGCGGGCCCGAGGACCGAGCCCTGTGGAACCCTGCTGCCCACATCCCTCCGGGTCGAATAAGACCTGTCCACCACCACTCTCTGGATGCGGCCCTCCAGCTAATTAGTGACCCATCTGACTGTGTAGGTATCAACACCACAGTCTCCTAGTTCTTTAATGAGAATGGGGTGAGAGACTGTGCCAAAGGCCTTCCTAAAATCCAAAAAGACTACGTCCACCGTGACACCTTCATCTAAGGATTTTGTGACCTGGTCACAGAAGGTCACCAGGTTGGTCTGACAGGACCTGCCTCTAATGAACTCATGTTGGTTGCCCCTAAGCATAATCTCCCCTGTTGGCCCCTCGCGGACATGCACTAGGATAATTCTCTCAAAAAGCTTACCCAGGACCAAGGTAAGACTAACTGGCCTACAGTTTCCTGAGTCCTCCTTCCTCCCTTTTTTGAAAGTGGGAACCACATTGGCCCGCTTCCAGTCCTCTGGCACAATGCCAGAGCACCATGAGTACTCATAAAGAGGTGCCAGGGGTCCCGCAAATCCCTGCTAATTCCCTCAGCACTCTGGGGTGGAGATCCTCTGGACCTGCTGATTTAAATACATACAGTCCCTCCAGGATTTCCCTGACTAGGTCCTCTCTGACCCTAGACCTGGGTACGCTTCCCCTGGGGCCTACGGGGGTATTTTGTAACTGTACAATCTTTCCTTTTTCAAACCACACGAACTTGGATTTGGATTTACAGTTGTATCACAAGCAAATACAAATACTGAGACCACAGTGTAATACAAAAGGCACTGTTTTGTAATGCATTTACCTAGTATAAACATAGTGCAAGAACAAAAACAAAAACAAAAATAGTGAGAATGGAATTCATAGTGAGCCAAGGTCCAAAATCCGAGAACTACTCCAGGCAGGCAGGCTTTATGCCTCAAAGGCTACTGTGATTTGATTATAGGAACAAAGCTAAATAGAGGAAATAAAAAGTTACAGTTTACATAAATTATTCACCTGGACAAACACCTAAACCAAGTTTTGTCAACTCAACTACCACTGAAATGAACTAGCAGAAAATACTTAAAGGGTTACTAGATTATAAAATTAGCAGTACAAATCATGACCAAATACTTGTAATGTGAAACATAAGCTTCCTAAATTAGATTAAGCATTTTTTTACTTTGATGTAACGATATTAAACATTCCTAGAAGTTGGAGCAAAGGTCTCAGAATAAGAACAAGGTCTTCTCCCAGCTTTACTGCAATCTGCTCCCTGAGGGCAGTACTTTAATCTCTTTGAGGTCTGGATACATGTTTTACAAAGCACTGAGATACCTTTCTGCTGGTACCAACATAAATTATTGTCTTCATCAGCCCTACTTTAAATCTGAAGTAGAGATTATTTTAGCCATCATATGCTTCTATGAGCACCTTCATTGGAAACAATCAAAATAAAAGCAAATATATAACATAGGAAATTTTAGAAGAGTCATTAAAAACAAATCCCAGATTACTGCATTGCCATTTGTGTTAATACACACCAGTCATTTAAAAAATTACTGAAAGAAGCATTTTGTTTCTAGATGGATGGTATAGCAAATGAGAACACAACTGATATGCCACTGGAATAATTCACATTGACATGAGTAGTTTACACTTTTTATTAACATAGCCACTTTATATTTCATTCTTAAAGTTCTCATTCATCTTTCCAGCAAGAAGCCAGTAAAATGTTATACAGGTATGAAGAAAAGCCAGTGTTAAAACTCCAATTTCTTTTTCATTCAACTTATTAAAAAAAAAAAAAAACTACCCAGCGTAATCTGACTGAACATTTATAAAGAACTGCTGCATTCTGAACACATCAAAAAGGAATGGAAATGCAACAGAGCTTTAAAAGTTGTGGCACAACATTTCCTGTATGGAAAGTTTTCATGCATTCTTTGACACATTTTAATTAGAAGTCTTCAAAATTTATTTTATGGAATTGATATAAACAAATATAGTAAAAGGCTAAAATTCTGGTCATCCAAGGAGAACATAAAAGACATTTCAGATTACATAAAATTGGCTATCTACTGTACTGATATGATAAGGAAAAACAGTATTTCTCAGTAAAAGTTCACTTTAGTACTGTAAAATACTGGCAGTGAACTACAAAGAAAAAAACGCACAAAATTAAGTTTGAATGATTTTTATTAAAGGATGTCTTTCATATTGAAGACCAACTCCCCCATGGCTCTATTAACTGTCATCCTTCCCTCCTACAGAAAAAGCCATCTTTTCAGAGCCTAACAAGAATACTTCTGCATGAACTAGAAAGAACATGAAGTGATGCAAGATCTTTCTTTCTCTGTAGAATGAAATAGAAACTCAGCCTCATCCATTACAGACTGACCAAGTGATGGACTCAAGATCATGTGAACATGCAGCGTCACATACCAACTATAGATGTAAACCAACAAAAAACTGAGACTCTTCACTGTATCAAACAGTCCTTTCAGCAAAATTTCCAGAAACAGGTCCTAAAACACATGAAAACTGATGTGTGTTATTCAAATCCATCCCAGCTGTTGTTTTAAAGCAAAGGTAGGCAAGCTCTGGTCCATGGCAGGAGCATGCCCAGTGAAAGCCAGAAAGGAGGCATCCCCAGGGACCTCCTGTGTTCAGTTTATTCTCTCTACTACAGCAAACAGCGGCATCCCCAGTTTTAGCATCCGCCTTTTTCCTTATATATCCCCTCAAGGCACCTGCTGTTTTCTGGGGAGGCAGGGTGGAGTACAGCCTGCAACAGAGCCTGGGTTGCAAGAATTGGTAAAAAAGGTTGCCAACCCCTGTTTGAAAGTGTTACAAAATTCAGAATAAAAATGATCTATTCAATCCATCTACTCAAAAGAAGCTAAACTGGATAAAATATCCAGACCTGTTACTGAAACAGAAGAATCAAAGTAGTAATACATGACTTAATTCAAGTATGATTATTTTCATAAATCCTATAATCTTGTTACACAATTTATCTAAATGTAGCAAATGCTGGTATCTAGAAGAAAATTTTAAATGATGGTGAGGCTAGAAGTTTCTCCTTAATCCTCTTTATACTTAGGGCAATCCTTCCTACAAACTGCTAAGATTAGTTTTAGGGATCTTTAGTACATAAATCATGTAAGGAACAAACTGACAACTGAACATATTATGCAACAGTATCTACATGATAGCACTTCCATATTACATTGTCCCTTAATTATGTGTAATACCTTAGAGGTGAATAAGGTCACCAGATGGTCACACTGACCACAAGTATGTCTTAGCCCAGGGATGTCCAACTTCAAATGGCCCCCATATACATGCATTGAGCTGCTCTGACATGCTACAGATTAATCAAGTCTGCTGGAACATGGTAATTACCGTAGTCCAGCAGACTCCAGCAACACATGCATCAGTGTCCCCGTGCTGAAAAACGGCAGCAGGGGTGCTTTAACTAAAGTTAATTTGACAAACTTTAATTAAAGCACCCTCACTGCCATTTTTTAGCACAGGGACGCCAATACACATGACACTCCGAGCACTTTAGAGCGGCTCTCAGAGCTGCTCTGATTAAAGCCTTACCTCCCAAAGCATGTGTATAAATGCCCAGTGACAAGGGGCAGCAGGCCACACTAGCCATGGGCCCCGAGCCACACATCACACAGGCTTCTTGGATCCCCCCTCATGCAGCTACCCCATCATACAAGCAGTTCCATACCCAGGCCCACCACAATAGCCACCCAAGCTCACATAGCCGCCACTGCCACAAGCCCCCCTCCGCGACTGCCGCACAAACAGCCCAAACCAACTCCCTCCACCATTACCATGTGAGTCTCTCCACTGCCATACAGGCAGGCTCCCACCTCTCCCCTCAATACTGCTAAGCAAGGCCTACATGCCACCAGCGCTGTCGTGCAAGCACAAGCCATCCACCACATGGGCTTAAAAAGGTGCTATCTAGATTTTAAAAGTGCCCCAATTAAAAAAAAAAACACAACAAATCTCTCAATAATTTCTTCCAATAGTTAGTTAACATTATTGGTAAAAATCTGCACTTTATTTCTATTCCGAATACATCTAGCTTCAGCTTCCTGCCAGCGGCTCCTTTTCTACTCCTACTGTATTACAAAGTGCTCTACTATCAGATTTCTATTCCTGTTGGGGCCTGTAGATCATAAAAGAGTCATCCTATAACCTTTACTAAGACACACAGCAGACTCAAGAGCCTAAATCATTATATAGTATATTCTCAATCCTTTCATCATTCTCATGACTCTTTTCTGAACCCTCTCTAACTTTTCAATATCCTTTCTGAAATGTAGATGCTTAAAGCACGATTAAGTACAGGAATACAGATTCAGACTTCCAGATGCACACAATACTCCTATTAAATTAACATGCCTTTTCTATGTAATACTTTGCTGCCACTCCCCAAGCAGTGCAGCTAAACTTTTTTTTAATTGTCTCCACCTAAACAAGGATGAGACTTTGTTCATTAGTGAACACTTTTTGCAAACTTAATATATTACTTCAAGACTACCTGCGTTGCAAATAAAGGGTTTCTAATTAACAGTTTTCTCTTGGTTATGAAACTATAACCAATTCCAATATCAGAACTGACAATTAAAGTATAATCTAATTTAAATGGGCATAACAATTCAGAAGCAAATATAAAAATGATAAAGCTTCATTAAAAAATGAATTGAAGTAGAAAAATCAAAAAACCCATCAACTATATCTTAGAAACACAGAATTGAAGTGGACCTCCTGGGTCTTCAAGTCCAGCCCCCTTTTACTCTATGAAACTAAATTGAATCCCCTCATTTCAAACTGATCTTAAAACTTCATCTTAAAAATACTTGTATTTTTTTTGTCCCCACTATTCCTATTGGAATCCTATTCCAGAACCGTCTTCTAATGTCCAACCTGAATTTATTCATGAGCAATTTACAGCCACTCATTCTGGTACCAACATTATCCCTTAACCTAAATAGTCCTCCTCCCTCCCTGGGTTCTGTTCACAAACAACAAAGAGTATACCTAACCTTCAGCCTTCAGTTTTAGATTTACATTCAAATCTAAAGCAATGGACATACCCAAGCTGGCAATAGCTCCTGGTCCAAATATCCTACCTTCATTTACAAAGAACGTATGTCCCACTAACCTCCATTTTGACAAAAAAGTGTGAATTCAGAAAAGGACGCAACAAAGGATACAAATTTTTGTGGCTTATTCACCACGTCCTCACCAAACAAGTACAATGTTATGTTGTCTTTACTAACTGTAGGGTATTTCACTTATGGTAGAAAAATGCAAAAGAATGGTGATGTGATCTAAACTTTTTATAATTGACAAAAGACAGGTAACTTTCCTTAAACATAGGATGATAGGTTGGAAGGGACCTCATACGGTCATCCAGTCTAGCCTCCTGCTCAAGGGAAAAGCATCCCTGACTATACCATCCCAGCCAAGTATCTTTTTAACCTACTTTTGAAAATTTCCAAAGATGAAGATTCCACAATTTCTCTAGGCTGCCTGTTCCAATGCTTGACCACCGAGTCAGAAAGTTTGTCCTAGTCTCCTGACAAATTTTCCCTGCTGCAGCTTGAAGCTGTTGCTCTTAATCTGACCCCTACAGCCATACGGAAAAGCCCTTCTCCATCCTCTGTAATCACCCTTCAGCTATTTGAAGACTGTTATCAAATCGTCCTTCAGTCTTCTCTTCTCCAGGCTACATAACCCTAGTTCTTTCAGCCTTTCCTCATAGAAGTCTCCTCCCCCAAGCCTCTGATCATTTTCGTTGTCCTGCTCTGGACCCTTTCCAAACTGCCCACACCCATCACGAAGTGCCCAAAATTGGACACAGTACTCCAAAAGAAGCCTCACCAGTGCTATATAAAGGAGAAGACTCACTTCCCTTGATTTGCAAGTGACACTTGTTAATAGAACCTAGTATGCTGCTGGCTTTTTTTGCAACAAGAGCACCCTATTGGCTCGTATTCAGCTGATGGTGCACCACAGCCACAGACATTATATCTTTAACTAATACAAGAAGATAGAATAGTTTCTGCACTTCTGTCCACTTGTCCTTATCAACACAATAACGGGCTAGCATTTTTCAAAAAGCATGTTCAATTCATATGCAATAATGTATTTAAACATATTAAAGCACAGAGGTTGTAATTACACAAGAGCTATAATGTAACAAACTCATAAGACAGCAGTTGTAGAGACAGATAAAAAGCCTCCACTTCAACTGGTCCATAACCCTATAAGAACTGTTAAAAATTTTTCAGCCTTGGGGAAAAAAAAAAACAAAAAAAAAAACAAACCACTATATACCAGTCAGTGTAAAGAGATGAGCATGGTTTGTACTATACTCATCCCCCCACCATGTCCACCAATTATCTTTTATTACTTCTAAGTTGACCTCTTCTTTATTCAGAAAACTCAAACACTTTTAAATAAAGCTAGTCTTCCTTTTAAGGGATCAATCACTATTAGGCTATAGCTGGTACCTTCTTCCTTGAAATACACTTCAGAAAGTAGACATGCAATGAAAGGATTCTGCCTAATTTTAGGATTCTTGTTTAGACAAGCTAGCTAAGCAGCTATTTCTGAAATACCTTATCTGTTTATTTTTAATCGGAAAAAAACAGTGCCTTTCACCTGGGTTTTGTCAGACTTTTCAAATGTTGTTCAATACTAGTCCATAATATCCTAGAACTTCCTCAGAGCATAAAAGTCCTCACTTTTGGAGGAGGAAGGGGGTCACAAAAAAGATACCATATTTATCAAAATCCAAGACAACTTCAAATTTAAAACAACGCCCCCCCCCCCAATAATTAGATTCTAGACACTGGAAGGATGCAAGGGAAGGGTAAGCAGCCACAGCAGAGGACAGGTAAAGTCCAAGGTGGGAGCAGAGGCTGCAGGGGACAGACAGGTGGTGGGGGGAGGCAGAAGCTGTTACTCCAACTCTGGCCTCAGGCTTGGGGTCAGAGCTGCAGCTCAAATGTAAGAAAAGAGAGTCTTCTCCCCACCCCCATGTTGAATGAGGAGGGGAACCTTACGCTGGATTCAAATAAATATGGTAGTTTGTACTTTTACCTACTGTACAAGTAAGTGAGGAAGAGCTTCTTACGGATTTTTGGTGTCTCTTTAAAAGAAAATATAGAAGAGAAATTTGTGAATGTCCAAATTATGTTACATGTTTCAGGGTTGTCACTGGGACTAACATGAAACAGCTATTACTTTTTCCTTGAAATTCTGATATTCCAGAAATTATGATCTCTAATGTTTAATTTTTTTCATCATTAAATTTAAACTAGAGGAAAATCTAATGATATGTTCACATTAAAGTACATTTTCAGTGGCAATGAGCTTTTCCTCCCCTCCATTTTTAGGAAATAACCTAAAAAAAAAAGAGCAAATGTATCTTTGATGAGTTTCAAGAATGCCACAAAGACTGGAATATGGAGCTGATAATGTCTGTCCCAAAATGGGAAATTACATAGATTTCAAGATAAAACTGGGCCCCCAATAGAAGGTAATGAAGGAATCAGGAGAGTATTCAAAGCTGTGATACAATGTAAGTGACATGAAACCAATAGTACAAGAGAAGCAGATTATTTGAATACAGCCAAGGGAACACGTCAGAAATCTCAACGGACTGGGAATAGCTGTAGGTGGTATGAGATACACGTACAGCCTCTAAAGTGAGGACGTGAAGCTCAATTATGATGCAGCAAAACAGGAAATCTTCAATTGTTCAAGGAGAGAGGTCAAAATAATTGGAAACGTGGAGTACTTATGCAGTAATGCAATAGCTGGGAAGAAAGTAGAAGAAATCAGTGAAAATAAGGCAAAAAGTGAATGAGATTATACCAATCAAAGAAAGAAAAGAACAATACAAGGGCCTTTTCTACACGTGTAAGCGCCGCAGTGCCGGGCACTTTGAAAAGCACCCAGCACTGTGATGCATATAGTTGTATAAGCAGCAAAATGTACATCAGTGCAAAGAAAATGATGGTGGTAAGCTTTTGAACTAAAACACCTTGGAGGTGGTCTAGTTCAAAAGTGAACCACCACCATTTCCTATGCACTTATGCGCATTGCACCATTTATACAACTGTACATGGCGCAGTGCAGCGCACATCAGCTCCCATGCAAAGCAGACTCAACTAATCGAGTCTGCTCTGAAGCGGGTGATTTCCAGCGCATCACGGTACAAAAAGGTACATATATAAATGCCCAGGGATGAGAAATTTTAACCAGGTAAAAAAAAGAAATAAGGATGAAATTGAAACAACAAACAAGCAGCAGGACCAAAACTGCCCAAGTGCATTTCCTAACCACCAAACTACACAATTATTCACTCGCTTTTGTGGGTCGACAAATATTTATTCCGATACATAAACAGTCTGTAGGTTCAAGACTACTGAAGCATAGCAGTGAAGGCCCTGAGGTTGGAGTGGTTGCATTTTCTCCTGAAGGTTTACTGTGATACAAGCGACCAAATTACTGTTTCTCAGCCATTCCAAAAAAACTGAACTAAGCCCAAATATCTAGGCCCACACTAAAGCAGCTTCTGTCTGTACTCTTAAGAACATCTTGGAGTTGTCTGAGTAAATGTGGCAGAAGGTTGGGGGGATAAGGACAAGGGGAAAGAAGACCCAACCCAGATCAGGCTTCCATGGCAGCCTTACAGGCTGACACATGGCTTCAGGGATATTCTTCATCGCAGAAAAAGTTCTCCTGATACCAGTTAACACATCTAGTTTTTAGCTCACATGATAAAATTCTGTGCTATAATATGTGGTTCAAAAAACACTGATTAAGCATGATTAGAACTGTCAGAATTACTGAATGATACTTTATAAACTATACTACTTATTAGAACGTATTTTTTAAATACAGTTAATAAAAAACTTAACAATTTAAAACTTACAAAAAAATAGAAAATTAAAACTGTAAAAATATAAAATGCCAGATTCAGGGTTGCACATGCCACATTAATCTGCCTCCTTAAGTATATACATAATTATTCTTATTAATTACATCACTACCATACACTACTTTTTCCACAGGATCCTTGCCTCATTCTGTGCACAGACTGAACTAGAGAACAGAAGTATGGTATTCAGAATCTGTGAAAGATACGCAAATCCTATTTTAACAAAACAGAAGCGGAAGACTGAACATTCTTCAAAGCAAAGAGAAAAAAAAGATCTGGGAAGATCTATTATAAAACAATTACATTCAACTTTATGACATTAACTAGAATTCACAAATTGTACAGAAAGATTCCCCAAACTGTAACAGGTAACCAGCCACATGTGTAATCTTTGCACTAAATAATCAATTTCAAACCTAAGAATTCATAGTATCCAGACTTTACTTAGCTTGTTGAAATTCTAAAAATAAATGTTTTTAATAAATATAATTTATACGCCTAATAAATACTTATAAATATTTAAAACCCAATTAGAAATAGCCTATGATCCCCTCCCCTCACCCCCATGGACTCATACAGTGGTATCACACATTCAACTTAATACTTACTAGGTGAAGTTAAGATGCAAGCAAGCATGCTCAAGCAGTACAGTACACATAAAGTACTAGCCTGGCATTGCATAGTTACTCCTTTTCAGAAAATGATAATCTAATTTACTAACTTCAATACATCACAACATTCCACTGATTTGCAACCATGACAAATGAATGTGCAACTTAAATATTGTTTGTCCTATTACCCAAATCACAATGAAAATTCTAATTCCATTCAACTTCCAAAAAAAATTTAATGGAGAGAAAATTTCTATACTTAAGATGCAAATAGCAAAAAGGGGGGGGAGTCACATAACACAATTATGTTTTCCTAATCTTCCTACATGATAACAGCTTCATATGAGCACTGAATTAAAAATGAATAAATAAACTGTACACTACAATAAAAAATACCAATGACATTTCTTGCTGGAATTATGGGGAAACTGGTTCTAAAACTGAGAAAATCTACCTATGATAGTAATAAGATGCTAAGTTTGGGAACAGAACAGAAAACAAATTTTGTAAACCAGAGATTTCAATTCCTTGACAGTGTTTTGGTTTTTAACCAAAACCTCACAAAAATGGCTAAAGACAAATGAAATGGATGAAGCACCATACTCTAAGACCTTTGTTGATAGGGTGGTTCCAAAGACGATAGAGCTATCCTACTCTCAGTGGTGGCATTTGACAGAACATGGTCTCAAACTGTAGCAAGGGAAGGTTAGGTTAGATACTAGGAAGAACTCTCTCACAACATGGGTAGTGAAACACTAGAATGGGCTACCCAGAGTCTGGAATCTCCATCCATGTTGATTTTTACTAGGCAAAGCCTTGGCTAGGGTGATACAGTTGGGGATGGTCCTGCTTTGAGCAAGGGATGGAACCAGATGACCCTGAAGTCCCTTTCAACCCTAATTTTCTATGACTCTGTGATTAACATGTACAGGCTACCCCACTCAAAGCTCAATTTTTCTGGAACCATTTAAGAGTGCTAAGTGAAACCAAAACTATTTGACAATCCAGGATGGCAACCACAAGTGTTTGTAATGACCCAAGGTAGTAACCACAGGCTTTATAACAAAACTCACTGAGCGCTAAGTGAAACCAGGTATCAATTTAAAACAAGTGTTACAGCAAAATAGCGCTAAGCAAAACAGCGTTAAGTGGGGGTTGCCTGTACTGAGGTTATAATGCAGTTTACCTCCAAAGAGAAGCAGGCCTGGAAAGATGCAACAAACTGCAAAGCTCTAAGGACATATTCTACCCTCTTAGAGGTCTGTAGGAACACTTAAGACCTTAAGGCAGGAGGGGGTTATTTGCTTTTATTGAACATAATTTAAGAACAAATTTATCATCTAACTTCTCAGTATTCCCCTGCAATATGTAGTAACAATCAAGGACCAGTATGATACTGCAAAGTTAATGCATGCAGCACTTAAAGTTAATAATTAGATGCAAAAGGTAAACCTAACCAAAAAAGTATATGTAAACATAATTATACTACCATTGGTGGTTATAATAGGGCATTCTTAACAGGCCAAGTCTCCCAGGTGGGTGGGAAGAAGAAATAAACTCTAATTAAGAGAGGGGTAGTTAACCATGTTAATCTGAACTCAGGCAGAGGGCAGGTCCTTTCACAGCATTTAATGAAGTGAGATCAGGCACATGGAAGCTTATCCTCTTTCATTTTATTAGTTTATAAAGCACATCTCTACCCTACGTTCTGTAATTAAGAAGTTATACTGGGCAGCAAATAAAGTGTCCAAAAACTATTTTAATGTCAAAACAAATATAGAAGACATTTTCAATTCTATTGGTAGCAGACATTTCTCTATAACAATAACAGTGTGAAAGGATCTATTGATCTGGAATTAGACAGTATTCCTGTAATATCCTCTTATGCTTCTCACAGTATTTAAGCTGTTGTACTTGTAAGTGTTTAGAAGGAAAACTCAACTGAGAGTATCAAACTACACAAAAGGTTAAAACAAAAATTGTATCACATTATAAAACACACTTAAAGTGCCATCTTTTCTAAAGTGACTTTGTAAGTAACATTATGTCCTTCTGTGTGTTTAGTTATATCTTCTTACTCAGGCCTTAACAAAAGTGTTTTTCTTTTTTTTTAAACTAATATTAACTCCTGTTTCCATCTTAGAGTAAACAAGGATATCAGAAATGAAGCTGTCATGTGCAGGGCCTCCAAAAGTGACTGGTTTGCCTGAATTGCAAATGCACAAAACAGTTTTTTTCAGGCATTTAAAGGAACAGAGAACCAAGCTGCACAGAAGCAAATGAAGAATGAATCTGACTTACCAATCCTTTTTACGTTATTCACACTAGGAAAATGACTACTTGTGACAAGAGGTGAAAGCAAGAAGTGCAAATGAGTTGGAACTGAGCATGGTTTAAATGTCAACACAGACCAGAAACATGTTATTTTGAGTACCATTTCTTAAGACATGTTTAAAAGCTGCCTAGAGTGCTGCTGCTGCAAAGAGCGCACCAGTCAAAAAAGGTCACAACCAAGCCAGAAAGAACAGTACCAGGAAAACATTCCAAGTACCACATCACGCTATTTTTTTTTAATTTTCCTCATAAACACAAATTTAAGCAATTCTCTGAACCGGGGGCTAAATAACTAGTTTTTTACAATTTGTAGATTTGAGAGGGAATACGTATTGTGGAAAAGTGTTCGAAAACAGTTGAAGAAACAAGGTAAGCCTATACCATTAGATAAATAATAGTTGCCAGTGTTCACCTAACATACCAACCAGAGTGTGTGTTCTGCACTGTAGAAGTAAAAAGTCCAAGTCCCTTACATACTGTACTCAGGGACAGGTAACACTGTCAAATCACAGAATCATAGAAAAACTGAGTTGGGAAGGACCCTGACCTACTCAGAGCAGGTCCATCCCCAGCTATCACATCCCAGCCAAGGCTCCCCAGCTCTTTAAAAAAAAAAACAGTTAAAGATTAAAGAGAGTCAGGAGTTCCTAGTTTCTGGACCCTAATTCAGCAATTCTCAACTGGGGTCCCACCATCCCCAGGGGTGCCCACAACTCCTTTCAAGGATGCTGAACAACGTCAGCACAGCAGGACACAGAAAATGAATGCAGATGTTTCAAACAGAAATTGGTACAATCAAACTGCTCCCCCCGCCCAACCCCCGGGCCTTCTGTGGGCCAAGATATATGCCAAGGAAAAAGCGCTCCAAGACAGCTCTGCCACTCTCAAAGTGAGATACAAGCAGAAGGGAGGAGGTAGCATTTCAGAGAGGGGTTCTCAAGCGGAATCAAGGGGTGCCACAGAGGAGTGAGAGGCACCAGCCTAATTCAAGGCTGCCTGGTCTGTGCTGCACTCTCTCCTTTATAAGAACGCACCCTCTGCATAGAATCACAGGGCTGGAAGGGTCCTCAGGAGGTCATCTAGTCCAGCATCTTTCTCCCATGGGTCGCAAGAATATATTAAAGGGTCACGGACAAACTTGAAAAAGGATCAACAAATTTTAAAAATGGATTATCCTTTAAAGGAGAAAAATGTGGGAAATTGGTCTTTCCCTTGAAGGCCATCAGAGCTCCAGCCTGCATGGGACTGCTTGGGTCCCCCCATGCCCCACACACCCACCACTGGGAGGGTTTCAGCCTGGGGGCAGCAGGTGAGGAGTGAAGGGCACTGGGTCGAGACTAGCCACCAACATTTACAAATGGGTCCTGGTACAAAAATAAAAGGTTGAGAACCACTAATCTAGTCCAACCCCCTGCTCAAAGCAGGACCAGCCCCAACTACATCACCCGGGCCAAAGCCTCATCAACCTGGGTCTGATAAAAACTGTGAAGGATGGAGCTTCCGCAGCTCAGGTAACCCGTTCCCGTGCTTCGCCACCCTCCTAGGGGGAAAGTTTTCCTTAACGTTCAGCCTAAACGGCCCATGCTGCCAGTGGCGACGCATGTGCACCCCCTGACAGGCTGCGCTTGCCACTTAGGTGACTGGCACTGGGGGCAGGTGGGAGCACCAGTGCCTCCCTGCAAGCACCGTCTGGGGACCGGCCACTTTGCAATTGGCCACAGGGGGACCCCCCAGTCGGGAAGACTGGCTGCAGGGGGCTCCCCCCGCTCGGCAAGACTGGCTGCTGCGGGGGGCACCAATCGGCCACCCCCAGCTAAGGTGGCACCAATCGGCCACTTGAGACTGTTGCTCCTTGTTTGGTCATCTGCCCCCACTGAGAACAGCTCCATGTCGGGTAGTTGAAGGCTGCTCTTCAATCCCCGCATTCTACTCTTCTCCAGACTCAATCAGCACAGTGCCCTCAGCCCCTCACAAGTCATGCCCCCAGCGCCCTCGCCATTTCCCCTGCCCCCCGCCGCGCCCACACCCCCGCCGCAGCGGGGCCCACACCGGGCACAGACGCGGCCGCCCCGGGCCCGGCTGAAGGCAGGGAGTACGTCCCTCCCCGCGGGGCCGCCCTGCTGGCTCGTGCCCCCCGGGAGCCCCACGGCCGGGGCACGGCCCAGCCCCCGCGGCGGGCACCAGGCCTCGACCGGGCCCGGGGCTCGGGCAAAGACAGGAACCAGGACGTCCCGGGGGAAGGGGAAGGGGAAGGGAAGCCGCTCCTCGCCCGCCCCGAGCTTCCCGCCGCGCCCCGGCGCAAGACGCAGCCTCCCGGCCCCGCCGCCACCACTTACCAGCCCGCCTCGCGGAGCGCCGA
>NW_017728906.1:140600607-140619721 GCF_001723895.1 Crocodylus porosus
CTGAGGAGGCGCGGGCCCGGGAGGCCGGCGCCGCCATCACAGGGGCGGGCAGACAGCGGGGCCTTCCCCGCGGCGCCGCTTTCCGTCGGCCCTTCTGCCCCTCAGCGGCCGGGGTGCAGGCCTTGTCGTCTCCACTCTCCCGGGACTCGTCCCTTGTGGCAGCGGAGCAGAGAGAGGCCCCCCTCCCAGCCCGGGGCAAAAAGAGGGGGAGAAAGGTCTCCTCTTTCTGCCGGGGAGCAGCAGCACGGAGCCCCTCGCTGCCTCTGAGCAAGCAACTGGTTCGTAGCGCAGCTGATGTCGAGCTCCAGCTGGCCATAAAATTAGACCTGGAAAACGTGCCCTGACTTTGTAGCCGTCCAGGTTTCATTTGCGCCTCCAGCAGGGCCCTTCAGCCCTGCAGGACTCCCAGCTACAGGGGTATGCCATGCCCAGAGTACAGCACAGAGCTCACCCTGGCGCCTTCTTATGCCCTGCTCAGTGGCGGGCCTTTGATGCGTCAAAGTGGGCCTCAGACTTGGAGGACTGCAGCAGACACAATCCCTGAGTCTTGGGGGAAACTTGGGGTCCACATACGCAATCAAAACCTTGAGTCCCACACCTAAGTGGCTCTTGGTCCCAGCTGCACCACGATCAAGAGCCCTGCCTGGGCCCCTGTAGCTAGGAGCCCACTTCTTACCAATGCAGGGGGGGAGCCCAGGATCAGGCAGTAAGGTGTAGTTGTATCTAATGTACAATTCTGTGCATCACACGTTAGATCCCATCACAACTTTACCTGCCCATGTAGAGGGGGCCACAGAGAAGTAGGGCTGAAAAGGAACCTCTGCAGGTCTAGTCCAACCCTCCACCCTGGTCTGAAGTAAGATCATCCCTACCCAAGCCATCCCATACAAATCCATCGTGTAGCCCAGTGGTTCTCAACATTTTTGAACTTGAGGCACCCCTCACGGGACTCGAGACACATTCCATAACTTCTGTGAATCGAGTGGCACCCAATTTCAAAAACAACTATATATTTCAGTGCTTGCCTCCTTGGCAGCCTGGGTGGAGGATCGTCCACAAAGAGACACACCTGAGCCTGGATTTTACCAGCTTATCTCTTTACACTTCATGTTACCCTTCAAAGGATCTAGCAGCACCCCTCTGATTGAAAACCACTGCTCTAATCCAGAGATGCACCGGCCTGTGAGCTAAATGTGGCCTGCAGACCCTTTGCATCCAGTCTGCAGGGCTCCCCAGGGCTCAGGAAATTGATGGCAGGGGAGCAATGGCTATTAATACCACCACCCTTCCCTTACTGCCAAATGCCTCTGTCCCCTTCACCTCACAGCCAGATGGGGCTGGGGCCAGGCCCTGCCCCCTGCTCCCTGAAACCAGATTGGGGCTGAGCCATGCCCCCTTCTCCCTGCACACTGGGATTGCAGCTGAGCTGCTCCCCACCCTTTCCCCCTGTGGCCAGGAATGGATCAGGGCCACAAGCTAAATCCAGCCCACAGAGGGACCATGGCACTGTCCATCCAGTCCACTGGGAAAAGAGGTGAGCATCACTGGTCTAACCTCTTAGCAAAACTACACAGACAACCCTGACACAACCACAGAACATAACACTCTAACCTGCCACAGGTAAAACAGAGGGACCATGGCAACCAACATCATGCTACTGCAAAAGTTGTTAAAATATGCTCCAGAAAGTAAAGAGTGGGATTTTCAGAAGTGCCTGTATGGTTTACGCTGCCTGCAGAAAAGTTAGAGGATGGGTTCCTAAGTCTCTGCTAGGGACTCTGCTTTGAAATGAATGTTAAACTGAATATTCTGAATAGTTTGGAACTGTATATTAAATTAGAAGCACGAGCTGCTTCACGATACCCTTCATAAGTTCCTTTTAAGGTGTACAGTATAAAGGAGTTTTGAAGCACCTTGACTTGTTTCTGAAAGAAAAGGATATAAATGAGGAAAGATTCAAATGGGTAATGTGTATGGGGATATACCCGCCACTCTTCTTTGACTTAGCCGTACAATTTTTAAGCACTGCAGCGTTCAAAGGAATTTTTGAAGCTAAGAGTGATTTGAAAGTAGCTGGAGGTCTGAAAATTTAGCAGCTATTCTGAGTGCCCAAGCTACTGACGCAGTCTGTATCTGAGCCACCAACATTTTCAAAGACAGCTGCTGTTCACAGAAAAGAAGAATATCCAGTTAGAGCTGTACTCCTGTTGCTAATCACTAGTTTTTTTCACTGTCCTGAGTCTCAAGAATTGGGTGAGAAGCTAAGCAGCCTCTGTATCCCTCTGCTAAAAGCGTTGTCCACACTTGGCTACTTCGGGTGGCAGACAGCAGCCAAAACAGAAGCTGCGGGAGTGTGTACATGCTTATATATATATGGCTCAATTTCATCAGCTGTGCGGAAAGGGCACAAACTGTATGCTGGATAGGTCCAGCAGTCAAAAGGGCTGTTATATCCAAAAGAAGGCCTGGGCCAGTTTTACACATCTCTTCTGTCAACAGAAGCCTTCTCAGTTCGAAGGGCCATAGTTGTCTGCAGGGAGCCCAGTGCTACAGAGGAGTTAATGTTGATGTGCTCACATCTTGTTGGCACTTGTTTTGCCAACAAGATTATGTAGTGTAGAACAGCCTAAAGACTGATCTTCCCCTGTACAATTCTAATCCTGCCTTTTCACCTCTCCCCAGGAATATTCAGTCAGTGGTGTGAGCTGACTTTTGATCTCCCCAACATATCAGAAAAACCTTCATTTCTAAATCATTTTTGAGTCACTGGAGACAAAACCACCTCTTGTGCCTCAGTAAATTTTTTCCCTTGTGCCCCCAGTATCAGACAGCTTTCTAAAGATCATTCAGAAGAATATCTCCTAATTTGCATACCTTTTTTGGCCTCCTGCCTTCTACTATATTCAAATGCAACCTCCATTGTTTTTGTTTTTAAGATGCTTCATCATTCAGCTTCACCCTCACCAACAATTCCATTGTGTACTCTACTTATATGCACACCAAGTATGTGCATAATTCACGTAACTGCATAACACAATGCTTGTCAGTTTGCTGCCTATTGTTTACATTATGATAATCATAATATATCCGCATCAGTTACGTGCATAGTGTCCTTCAGATCCGCTGCCTACTTGGTGACATTAATTGTACTCCAATTATCTGCATGCAAATATTGAAGAAAAGCAGCTGTCAAATGGCTGGTATTAGATACCTTGAAATTGACAGGAGCCAGACAATTCCACGTCTGTTTTTAGAAGCATGGAAAATGAGGGGACTTGATCAGTTTCATGTATCTTCATAATAAGCATTCTTTACAGCATCAGAGACCAAACTTTTTGGCTGGCATGCCACAAAGTAAGCCCTGCGTCTTCCCTGAGTACCACTCCAGTCGCCTTTTCCTGCATGATCTGCTGCTCTGCCTTCTGGCCCCCTTTGCTCCCTGTCTAATCTGTTGCTCTACTTTCTGCTCTGTGCCCTATCTGTTGCTGTGTTTGCCTGCTCCCTTCCCAATCTGCCAAGCGTCACACACAGAGGGTGCCAGCACCACTTGTGGCACATGTGCTGCAGGTTGGCCAACCCTTTATACCACTGCGAGCAACACAGTATTTCATATCCCCAAAACTGACTAGCTCCCTCATTCTGAAAGCATCTGATAACAGCCTGAAACTATTAGAAGCCTTGAAAATTATGGGAACTAGTCAGTTTGGGACATACTAATACTGTATCACTGACAATACTTTGTGCTTAATAAGCACTGTGTATACTACATATGGGTAAATACACAGCCTTTTTTCAGTCCCCAGGTTGTGTTGTTTTCAATATGCAAATGATGGTAGCCTGAAACATGAGGCTGACTTTCCAGCACCCCATAATTTCTTCAAAGTTAGTATATGTCCCATCAAAGCAAAGATTACATTTTAAAAGTTCTTAAAAAGAAAAGAAGTCTTCTATGCTGCCTTTCCCTAGTGGGCATGACAGTTTCTCAATATTTACACAGTCATCACCCAATTCGCTTATATCCAGTATACCTCCTCCAGAATATCTACAAACCTCATGTGGCATCGATTTGGCAAATTTATTAATTTAGTCCATGCAATTTCTGCATATTGTTTCAGACATCTTAAAGCAATGTCATCACCAGTGTGAAGAGCTTGAAGGCCACCATGTAGCACCATGTCCTGTGCCCCTGCCCACCTGCCTCTACCTGCAGCAGCTGGTGTTTCAATTTGCACCAACAGGCCAGGACACAGGGATGACCTATGAAAACTAGGACTATTCTGACCAAAACAGGACATATAGTCACCTAGTTAGATGGCTGTTTTTGGCAACACCAAAGCAGATGAATTTTGGGGGAATTAAGAGGAGACAGATTCCACCCCCCACCATCCCTTTTTTGCAGAGGCAGCAATTATTTGTGAGAAATCTTGTGAGAAAAAATGAATTCTTCCATCCTAACTATAAGTTGGCAGCAGCAAGCTTCTGCTTCACCTTCATCATGTTCCAGTATATCTACATATAGATAAACTACAGCCTAATCACACCATGGAGTACACAATAAGCAAGCCAAAATTACATACCTAATGAGACAAATGTTATGGTATCAGACTTAACACCCATCTAGGATGAAAGTAGCAATTCACAGCTGTAATAGCTGAATCAGCTTACCTGCATTAGTTTCCATTCAGCTTACATTCTGAAAGTCTTTTGCAAGCTGTCAACCTTAATCCTCAAGTAGGTTTCTTATTCCAATATGTTTATGCAGTAAAACCATAATTTAATATATGTACAGAGTGGTACTTAGCTGTATCACTAAGTGTACACTAGATTTAGTGTAAAATCACGCACAAGGCAAGGATAGGGTGGCATCTTACAGACTAATTCAGAGAGGCATTTTGTAAGCAACACACCTTGCTTCATCAGATCTTAAGAACTTCATCTGCTCTTTGACCTGCATTCTGCGTAACATATGTAAGAATAGCAGAAGATGGCCCTTAACTACTGTTAAACACAAGGCATAGATTCTAAAACACAAATATCTGGAAAATAATAAGGAAAGATAATTATATAATAATTTACACAAATATATAGTCATATCATATATACACAGGGATCTACTTCCCTGCTGAGGTGAGGGGAAAAATCATGGTCTGCTCATGGTGACCCATGTTATTTTCACACTTTTTGCAACAGCTTCCCCACCCCACCCCTTGTGAAATGTTGCACAGTAGCCCTTTTCACCATACTCAAGGATTTTGGATGCAGTATTGACACATCAAACTATATAATGCTAACCTTAATAGAAAGAATTCATCATGTTACTTTTTAAATGCCAGCATGCAGCATTCACTGGCAGTTGCAGCTGACATCCTCTATTTCTGCTGTGTGAACACGTGTCCATACATTGAGATTTCATGCTCTGCATCCACTGAAATGGTTGGAATGCTAAGGCAGCATCCTGCCAGGTTGCAGAGAACTGGAAACCAATCATAAACAGACTCCCAAAACAGTCACAGCCGCAGGCATCTGGCACTCTTTGACAAAGTTCATGTAAGCAGCACATTTATCGTCATGCTCTTTCCCCCATCCAGGGATTGATTTCACTACCAAGGATCACAACTCAGAACAGGCACCTGGGTGGGGTCCAAAATGTGAACAGCACTAAAAAAGGAGGCAGCCTGTTGTTTAAACTGTGATGGATGTGACAGATCATATTTGTAGTACGATTCAGCTTGGCAGCTATTGCCTGGAACAGTTCTCGTCTCCACTGGCTTTTACACTGACATTTTGAAAGCTGTTGTGATGCCATATCTTTGACCCAACTTATCAAGCCCATCAACTTGTTGAGTGCCTGGTAGATCACAGCCTGCCAGCCTTCAAACCACATTAGAAGCACCACGAACCAGATGGCAAACAAGGTTCTTTAGGTAAATCTGATATCTTTTATTAAACCAACTCAAATAGTTGGAAAAATTCTTCTTAGCAATTCTGTACCATGAACCAGATCACATTTTCAGCCACAAACGTCACTTGATCTTCAAAGTTGCCCCATCCTGAGATCACATATTTTAAGCAGGCACTGTGTGTCAGGTGTGATTTCCATCTCCTTACTCACAAATTGCTAGTACTACCTCTTATTCTTGGTGTAGTAACAAACCACATTAAACCACAAATTTCATCTTGTAAGCACTGACTCTGGTTGAAGTGACATAGTCACATGTAGATTCCCGCTTTGACTGATGACAGACCCCTGTATGGCCTGGACAGTGTTTGAAGGCTTTTTTAAAGGAGTAAACCAGGCTATCCACGTCAGGAAACTGCATACACCAGGTGTCACTTACTAAAGACAGAATATGTGCATTGCAAGTGGCATGAATTGTGCTGGGCAGCATTCCTTGGAGCACATTGGAGAAAGCTTTACACATATACATGGCCTTGTTGGGCAGAAATGCTAAGATCTTGTTAAAATCTAAGACATAAAACAGTTTTCACTACAGCTTGCACATATTTGCACAAAATTGACATATGTGAGGTGAACTGGCTTTGCTTGAGAAACAGGCACATCACAGTCTCCCAGGCACAAATAAAATGTGCAGGACAGTTATCTTGAGGATCTGCGGCTTGATCTGCTACAATCGAGATGGATTCATAATCTGCCAATGCAGCTTCTGTAGACTGTACATGTGAAAAAATCACTGCCAGTAGACAGTCTTGGCAATGCTAGATTGCACATGGGAAACATCCATCATTTAGCACATTTGTCTTCAAGTACTCCCTTAATTTAGGGCTGTCAGTTTTCTGCAAAGGGATGAGTGCCCCAACTAGCTCAAATGTAACCTCTCTTCTCGTCACACTGCTTTCAGTGGCCCTTTTAAACATTAAGGACATGGTCGTTTGTCTCTTGCTCTGTCCTTCAGCCTCTGCAGCAGCCTTTCACTTTATGTGCAATTTGAAGTCTAAATGGCAATCAATGCTGTTTTTCCTCAGCACATCCAGAATCATATTGCACACTGAACAGAATAAGTTTTCCACCATGTGCATGATACTGCCTTACACAGTCCATATCTGAAAGGATCTTTATGGGAGTTCCTTTCACTCATCTGCAGACAGGACTGAATGCACTGCCTCTATCTGTTTAAAAGATGGTGCTGAAGTCTCACTTCCCTGACTGGCACCTTTACTGAGCCTATGCCACTAGCTTAGTCTCTCACTAAGTCTCTTGGTGGAACCATGCATGCTCTGACTGCAGGGATTGCCACACTTTCCTTTGTGCTCTTTGTGCAGCAAAATCGCAGAGATTGCCATTTTCATGGAATTTGCACAAACCACTTTTTCACAATTTCCACAAAACACACAAAATTACAAATAGGGTAGATCCCTATATATACACATCTCCAATTCTAGCATCATGACTATAACCCTATTAAATATGGAGAACTGTGTGTCCTCACAGGTCTAGTGAAGGTGCAAGCTAGTTAGAATGGTTTTAAATATAATGATTGATGGATCCATGTCAGCTAAACATCAGGCAGAAATACTAGGTCAGATCCCTAAAAAAATCCTTTATTCTTTAGGAAAGCACAAGTTTAGAAGATTTTACATTTAAAACTTTATTACTGATTATTTTAAAAAACATAATTCTGAAGCTCAAACTTTTCAAAATCAAGTCTTTCTCTTAGACTTCATTGGAAACCTCTAAAATATAGAGGCATTTACCAAATTATGTTTAAGCATTACTAGATTTATGATTTCACCAAAGTCATTTATGGCTACTGGTTAACTCACAAAAGAAAGCAATAACATTCCAAAATAAAGTGTCATTTCAGATCCATGTTATTGGAAGTCATGTACTTATTTTCTTCAGGAAATCTATAATTAATTTTGGTCGCAGAAGAGCCCACCCATGCCAGGTTCCAGCTAAGCAGGTGGCTCTGGGTCTGTGACAGATGACAAGCTAAGGAGGCAAAAATGTTCCTGCATTGTTTCCTGGCAGTGAAATTACAGCATGTCATGTACTTTCCTATTCAAATGTGGAAACTCTGATTTCCAATTTTCATTGCAGACTGTATACTTAATCCAAAAAGTCCCAAGACAGGGAGACTAACTAAGCATCTTCAAACCTTCAAAAAGTAGCTAAATGTGGATTACACAGTACTTAAAGCAATCAGATGTAAAACCTGGACAAAGGATTTCTTGACTTTTACTGACAGATTTAATTTCTTTTATTTTCCAATTTGGCCTTTATTTATATATATATTGGCTCTTTTAATTTTAGTTACTGTTCTGTCTTCAGCACCCTCTGCTTACTAACTTCTAGCAAATCAGAACAGATCTTAGCATACAGAAGTATCGTCAGGTTGTCATCACAATATCTGATTTTTATTAAGAGTTAACTGTCTTTTACCCTGAATAGTCCATAATAAAAAGGAATTACATCAAATAAGAGGTTAACTATATTTAACCACAATTATACAGAGTTGTAATAAATGTATGCAGTTCTTAAAAAGATGTTATCAAAATTTAAAGTAGATTAAAAATAAAATATCTTCACCGGTATTTTACTGATAATTTGGGGACCAATCCTGGTGTCCTCACTCTGAGATGGTCATTAAAAAGAAGCAGAATTTTAGAGTTTTAGAATTTAAGCTTTAATATATTTCTCACTGTTTTAAGTTTATTTTTTGCTTTTCCTCAGTTTGAATATGGATCAGGAAGTGTACCTTTTTTTTAAAGCACTCAAAAGTATTTCATTTTTGGTGTGCCTTAGAACTGTATTTTCCTACATAGGCAAACAGAGTCACTTCTCCCTTGCATCAAAGAAAACTCCAGATAAGTCTAGGACAGGGAAGAGAAGTAATGGAGATGGGAAAGGCTGCATTACCCCAAATGCACTCCAACCCATGCTTTAAGCCTGCATCCACAGCCACAACCATTTAAAAAGCCAAGTTTTCTCTCCTTCTGCACAACATGGCAGATTTCACTTTTCTTCTCAGCTCGCAAGAGCCTAATTCAGTTCAGCAGTAAGTGCATGTACTTCTTCAGCAATAAGCCTTGTGCGGTACCTGACGGATAACGGTCTCCACACTTACACACTCCAACAAACTGAGCTTCATGGCAAGCCTGTGAACCACTCAGAACTCGAATTTATAATGAAAGCAAGTGAAAAATCAAGAAAGACATAGTAAGATAACAGAAAAAATGCTCAAGCTGAAGAGGATCAAATGGATAGACTGGGCTACAGCCTGGAGCCATAGGTGGATTAACGCATGGGCCAGCTGGGCCCGGGCCCTTGGCCAGATTAAATTAACCATCAGGCCGGACCAGCTTTGCACAACACAGCAGGCCATGGCTGCTGGGTACCAGGCAGGGCACGACTGCCCCAGAGCCCTGGGAGCAGCCAGAACCATGAGCAGCAAGGAGCAGAATCAGGCACGGTGTATGGCCAGGACCTGCCGGCGGTGGGGCAGCCTCAGGTAGCCAGGTCCCAGCACGGCCTGGCCGTGGTCCTGCGTGTTAGCTGGGCACTGCTGCAGCATGAGGGACCACCTCTGGAGCTCAGTCTGTGCTTTTCATGCCTGGCGGGCAGCAGCTCCACACCTCCTGCATTGGCTCCAACACAGACCTGTGAGCAGGCGTAGCTGTGGCTCCTGCCCTGGGCCTGGGTGGCAGCACGTGTTTTTCCAACCGCTGCTCCCCCTGCGCTGGCCAGGGATTACAGATCAGGGGGAGACCTGTGCTGGGGTGGGGGGCAGTCCCAGGGACAGAATTAATCTTAATCTGCCCCTGCCTGGAGCAAAGGTTGGGACACCCATGTTAACTGGAAGTGAAATCAAAATAAGGTTAAGAATGACCAGTTTAAACACTGATCATCACAAGCAATAACACTTTAAATTCTGTACTTGTGTTGCCTTGTGGCTGCTTACTGACACCATTACTTAAACATGTAGAGGAGTTACTGGGGTCTCTCTTCCTTTCATGTGAATTTGCCTTTGGGCTTAAAAGCAGAACATAAGCTCAGTTCAAAGGTCTAAGCATTATTCCTCTTCTGCACATAAATTAGTTGTCTGACTCACCCACTGTGAAATTCACTCAATTTATGGAGAACAGGGCTGGCCTTAGGGAAAATGGTGCCCTAGGTGACCTTGTATTTTGTTGTCCTTTCTCTGAGTTTAAGTATCTAGTAGTATTAGTGAAAGTTTAATAAATAGAGCCCTAGGGAGTGCTGCTGGGCTGGATCAAGAGACTTGCTTCCCTGCGACCCTCTTAGTGGTGTCCAAGCAGGGCAAGGGAAGAAGGGTAGTGGGAGGATGAGGGGAGTCTTGTCTTTCACCAGCACCAAGTCTAAGACAGCAAGCAGCGCTACGCAGGTGCTCATGATGACAAGCAGCAGAAATACAAGGAGTGGATGCTGCTGGGTAACGCAGTAGTAGAACTTGTAGAGCCAGTCATGGGTGCAGGGCAGCAGGCATGGCTCACAGCCCGCCTGCTCTGCCCTGTCCAGCAGGTAGTGGCACCTCCTCATTATTACTGAGCCTCTTCCACCACCCCTGGGGCAGCTGGCCAACTTCCGCCATCCCTGCCCCGCAGTCAGCAGCGCTGTTGTAGGCAGAGGCCAAGGCAGGAGGGCAGGAGTGTGGGACACAGTCCAGCGGGAAGACTGAGGTGGTGAGCAGTTCCCCCCTGACCTCAGTGCCCTGGGCCCATATCACCCTCACCTAAGGCCAGCCCTGATCAAGAAAAACATTCCTGCAAAAGGTAGTCTGTCAAGTGGATAGTATCAGGATATTCATAGATTCATAGATTGTAAGGCTGGAAGGGACCTCAGAAGATCATCGGGTCCAGCCCCCTGCACCAGGCAGGAACAATAACTGGGGATCAGGTGACCCCAGCAAGGGGACTGTCTAGTCTCCTCTTGACAGGAGGGACTGTAACTCATTCTCACTATCAAAAGGTGTGTTCTAGTCAACCAATTGTGCAAAACCCCACAGCTCAAATACAGATATTTTGTAAGATTCAGTTATAATCCTGTAACTCAAAAAGCTCAGAGGACCAGATAAGGGAACTCTTTTCTATTAGTATCCTTGCTTTCTCCATTAGTCTCTTGTCTCATTTCAGAAGACTCTGACTTTTCCCCAGTAAGTTTCTCAGCCTGAATAAACCTCTACTTTTTGCTACATTGATTCTCTTTTTCAGGTCTCCATGATCTGGAGCTTTCCTTTTGAGGTGGCCCAAAGACCACTGTGCAAAGGCCAAGAAAGTTGCAAGATTTGAGAGAGAAATGTTCCTCAAACTCATTATAGACTGAAGTAATTTCAGTTTCTCATGGCCTCATCTATGCATTTGGAAAAGCTACAATAGCCATCTTTCTCTTGGAAGGAATCAGGATTTTCCTGCAGCTGACAACAGCCTTCCCTGAAATATTTCATAGAAGTTTGCTCCCGCCTTTCAGAACATAATCTTAAATGGGAATCTACTGACCAGCTATTTCCTTCACCAGCAATTGGCACCAGCTACTAAAGCTGTAAAAAACTTGAGGATGGTTTTCTCCACAACTTTTAGAAAAGGTAATCTTCAGAGGGCTAATCCCTGGTGTTTCATTTTAATGATAAACCTGAATATTAGAGATAATCATGCTATATAAAAAACATCTGTGCAATAATAAAAACTATTGGATATTTTCTTAAAACCAATTGATTAAGGATCTTAGGAAACATTTGCTATGCAAAGTGTCTTAATGTTACAAATTGCACTCTGCTTTAGCAGATTACAGGATTTGTGTCAAATACCCACATGCATATTCTTCTCAGTTTATTCTCTGCTCTGAATAACAAATGTAAGTTGTTTTCTTGCCCCAGCACCATACATAATAACAATCTATAAAAAGTATAGCATGCAAGCATCTTTAGGCTACTGCCAACTTTGTCCACCACAAGGAACACCTCCGCAACTTTTGTACATGTAGCAGAACTCTGGCTGGGAATCACTGAAATAGAATCTGCTACCAGGAGGGGGCAGGACCTCAGCACATCATATCCTGCTTTTTCTAGTTTGCTTCCTCTTCCACTTTCACATGCGGGCAACCATAGCCACCTGCCCTTGCAGCCTCTCCCACCAACCTGGAAGCATGAAAGCAGTGGGGAGGACAAGCCAGGCTGAACAACATGGCTCTGAACTCAGGGCATTGGCCTGCCTCACATAGCTGCTCATCCCAGTCCATCACTTCCTAACTGGAACACAGCAGCAGACAGGTGGCCAGAACCCCCTATGTGGGCCTAGCCACACACCCACTCCCTGCCACCAGAGTGGCCAGTCTGAGTCAGCTGACACTTCATCCCTTCCAATGTAAACCCCTGACCCAGAGTTTGGGCAACAAGGTTTAGCCCCATACCAAGGTTGCTAGCTTGTGCTGCTGCTGGTTTCCTGAAAGACTCTCCAGATACCCAACCCAACCCAATGTAGTCCATGGACCCCAAGTTTGCCCTGAGCCTTTTGGATACCTGACCTAATTCTGGTTTGATTTCCTGGATACCCAACCCAGCTATCCTCCTGACCTTGTGCTCTACCTGACCCTCTGAATCTCTGACTTGATTCCCCAGGTGGATCTCCTGGCTTCTAGCTTCTCTAGTATTGGACTCATCAAGCTCCCATCAGACCTCAGCTGCTTCTTCAGACCCTGAGGTCTGCTTCCC
Source organism: Crocodylus porosus (assembly GCF_001723895.1). Lineage (NCBI taxonomy): Eukaryota > Metazoa > Chordata > Crocodylia > Crocodylidae > Crocodylus > Crocodylus porosus. The sequence continues at coordinate 140,613,294 of NW_017728906.1, forward strand.
CAGACGTGTCTGCCTATGACCCAGCATGACACTCTGAAACCCCACATCAGCCTGTTTGCTTACCAGCCCATGGCAGAGCACACTGCTGAGTGTGGGGGTAGTCAGCACAGGGGCTGCTAGAGGAGGGGAGAGGACAGCAGTGGGAGTCTCCAGTGGAGCAGCTGCTTGTCCAGATATGCAGGGGTGGGTGTGAGGTGCCAGACAGGGGGAGGAAAGCACTTATCTCCTCACACAGAGGGCAGATGCCACAACTCCCTTAAAAGGATCTTGTGGGGCCTGGTTGAAAAATCACCGTCCTAGAGAATGTAACAAGTTTTACTTTTATTGTGCTCAAGTAGTTAAAATCCATAGTAAAAAAAAATAGCTAGAGTATATAAAAGCAAGGGTAGATGGAATAGTTAGTATCACTAGGGGACTTCAAGCTTAGAAAAATTGGAACCAGGTCTAGTTTATGTGTAAAGTAGGAAAAAGACCTACTATCTTCTGGCAAGGTGCAACAGGACTGGTGCTCTAGGGGTGGCCGTGATAACTCCTGGTGGTCACGTGGCTCCTGCCCTGCTCCATTTCTAATGAACCCTCCCTTTCTCCCACCTGTCATGTCTTGAGGTTCCTAGTTAGTTCCTGGACTAGAGGCTGCACAAGGGTCCTAGAGCAAGCCTTAATCAATCTTCTGCCAGTGGATCCCTCTTGGACCCCACTGATCCCAACCCAGCCCTCATGTCTTGTGGGCCCTCTTGGCCTGTATATGCCCCCCAGGGCACCTGTTGCCTTATGGGCTATTCGCAGCCTCCAAATCTCTCTTACATCCATGCCCATGCCTTACAACTTTCCAATCATCACTTAGTTTGCCAAACAACCAGGCCACCTCAGGCCTGCACTCCCTTGTCAGGTCCTCACCCTTCCCAGCTTCTGCTCCCTTCCTTTAGGTGACCCTCTTCCGCCCAGACCCACTGCACCAGGTCTGACTTGTTAGGTTCCAGTCATTTTCTTGCCCTTCTGGGCTCTTATATCTTATTTCTCTGATTTTAAAAAAATCCCCAATTTTTGGTTTAAAAAAGTAACCACAAATCTATATTTTTCTATTATTTAAATTAAACACCACTAATATAGATAGATTCGTATATAGAAATATATCTAGATATATCTAGATATATCTATAGATAGATAGAGGTGTTTCATTTTAACCATTGAACTCTTTTAACCAAAAATTGGGGATTTTGTTAAATCAGAGAAAACTAATTTCCTTGGTAATTAGCTCCTCCTTCTGCTCTTTCCTCCTCAAATAACAGGATCCTTCTGACTATCTGTTACACAGAGCTATTGTAAAAATTGGCATATTAAAGATTTTCAAATGTTTGGATTCTAGGAATATGATGATTACAAAAGTATCTAGGATGAATATAAAATATGCCTCAGACCAGTCAGATTTTGAGTAGCAATTCTAAAGTAATCTATATCACGCTGCTGCCAATTTATACATTCATAGATTGAGGATAGAAGGGACTTGAAATCATTTAGGCTATAAACAAACTTTGAATTCAAGGCAGTCCTGACTGATCCAAGTCAGAACCTGGGATATAAGAGGAAGGACACAGCCCTTTACCCACATAGGCCTTCCAAGCTGCATTGCTGTTTCTCTGTGGGCTGGGAGAGCACCCAGTCTGACTGGCTTGTCCAGGAAATGACTTGTAATTAATTTACAGATGCACACAGCATTGAACAGAAGGGTCCCTTAGCCATAGGAAGGGTGTTAGCCATTTCATCTCACATACCTTACAGGTACTTAAAGCAGGACAATGGACTAGTAGTCCACAAGATCCCAGGACAAAGGGTTTTCTCTCAGTAGAAATTCCATGTCTGTCTATGCCCTTTGTCTGCCACTTGGTGTAACAGAGAGCATAGACCCTTGCACAGGAACTCCTGCACCCAATCTTTAATTTCTGGTGGAACTAAAAGATGCATCTCAAAAGGACATCCTATACAAATTAGGCTTAATGGCTTGTTCACTGCATCCTTCAGTAAGTTGCTCCAAACTTAAATTACATTGACCATGGGATTGCATATTACTTTTAGCCTAAATCCTTCAGTTGCCAGCCCTTGCATCTTTTTTTCCTGTTGTCTCCTACATTCAAAATCCTCTACAATCAAAAGTCTTGATTGTAAGTACTTAGAGACTACAACAAAGTTTTCAGTTTACTTTCTTTCAGTTAAAAAAGATGGTGCTTATTGAGTTTCTCACCATAAAACAAGTTTTCCAAATACAGAATAATTTATTTTCATTTTGTTCTCAGCCTTTTCCAACTATCCAACGTACATTTAAGATGCTGACTCTGGACTTTCACACAGAATTCCAGAAATGGTTTCACCAATGTTTTTATATAAAGAAAACAATACCAATTCCGTATTCCTGTTCTGTATTCCCCTGCTAAGTTATCCAGGGATCATGGGTTGGGGTTGGGTTTTTTTTGTTTTTTTTATAACTGTCCTTTGGGTAATAGATATGTCATGATAATTAGACTAATTTATATTCCCCAAATGTAATGCTTGCTGTTCAGCTAGGTTTCTTGTTAGTTGCCTCAAGGGACAAGTCCCTTCTATAAGCACAGCAGCAGTTATAAGGGCAGCTAGCTGAAACGTGCACGTACCTAACACCCTAAACACTGCAATTCATTCCAAGTTTATCAGTTCCAAGACAGGTGTAATACATAAAAGCAACTTCCCAAACAGTTATATCCTTGTCTTTCCATTCTCAGGCCTTCTCTAAACAAAGATAGTTTCTGGTGGTTTCATGATTAGGCAGATATCAGCTAACAACAAAACAGATAATCAGTTCATTTGTGCTTGTCTCCTCAACCTTGTAACATCTAGCTTCTGAACCAAGGGAGAGAAGATTGCTAAGAGGTATCTTTTGCTCTCTTGATCTAAGTACTGAATTCTGTTACACTGACAAGTTGGAAACATTTATGAAACAGTTTGATCAAAACTGTATCAAATCCAGCAGCATAACTGAGATGGGGGGAGGCAACTAAGGCAGTCCAAGGTGCTCCCTTTGTGGGGGGCACAAAAATACCCACCACTGCAGCAACAGCTGACTATCCTGCTATGATCAGCACTTGCACCACAGCAGCTGATGCTGCCTCGGGCACTGCAGCTGCCACGGGCACAGAACAGTCCTGCTATGCCTAGGGTCAAATCATTTTACCAAGAGAAGAATCTACTTGACAAACAACCCTTAGGGATTCTTTGTCAACATTATAACACATAAAAAGCTCAGAAAGACAGAAAAGCAGAGCAGTCCCAGCAAACATAGTAGCTCCTGGACCCTCTCCCTTATCAGACCATCTCACCTATTATGCTCTACATGTTGAGCAGTTTTGCTCCCTGCTTATTTCCTCTTGTCCCCTAATGCCCTTTTCCAGACAACTATGTATGCATAGAATTCCCAGTCTCCATCAACAAAGCCACCATTTTCTTTTTGATCAAATCCCCTCCAAGTACCCACTTCATAGTTTCATAGTTTCATGATAGCCAAGTACTGCAGTCGTAGGCCCTGTATACAAGGGCAAATAGTCATAAAATAATAATATTGGTAATAAGAAAATATCTATACATAGCCCCTTCAGTGATTCTCCCAATTATATTGTGTCCTCTGTGTCCTCCTTCCAAACTGAAATCTTCTCCCTTTTTTCTTTCTTTTTTTTTTTTTTTGTGGTTGCACAGACCTGAGCTTGTTATCACAAAAAAAAACATCAGGTTAGAAGACGGCAGAAAAAACGCCATTTTCAAATAGAGATCACAGAACTGATGTTGGAATATTAAAAATTGAGTTCACTCACTGTAATTAGCTCATAGTTCTATTCTTGAGTGTGCAGTCTGAGCCTCTGTAAACCAGTTTTTTTAAAGAAGCCAAATATCTACCACTTAAAATGAAATGAAAATTAGGAATTCAGTCTTTGTTTCAGCAGCCAAGTTGTGGTGGTCATCACTAAGAAAAATCCTAAGACATATACTTATACATGAACTATACATAGTTACATAACTTTCATGGTAGTAGTTCTAAAAGCTTTTGGAGTAATGGACATCTTAAAACCCTCGATATTTCTTGCAGACCACAATGTCATCCTTATCACCAAACTTTTACTTGAAAATAATATAAACTGCTTACAGACATTTAAAAAAAAAAAGCAAAAAACAGTGCTTTACTTTAAACTCCACGTCTCCCCTTGCTGAGCCCATTGCCTACCCAGAAGAAGCATCACGTTAGTCAGACCCAGCTTGCTCAACATCTATATAGACTGGGTGTTTCAGCAGAGTTTTTTGGCTATTATTTTATTGAATCAGCTATTAGATGAAAGCATCAAAAAGCCCCACTGAAGTGCCCAATCTATACAGATGTTGTGGAGTCAGGTCAAACTAATGAACTGCCTCTTCCAGGAAAGTACAGTTTGTTCATTTGTTGTTTAATGTCTGTCAGCACCCATAAAGCACAATTGCAATACACAGACAACTTACTTTAAGACCACTAGTAGTTTCTTGCTTCACATTCAGGTATCAGATGTTCAGTCTGCACATGTATTTTTAACAAAACAATGCAGAGTCATGTTAGCTGAGGAATGATATTGTAACGGAAGTGACACTGCACATATAGACTTGTGTCACTGGATCTTGTATAAAATCTGAAATTATAGTAGTCAGTCACTACAATCTGCCTTTTGCTTTCATTACTACTAAAAATTGAACGAGAGATCATGCTCTTGACCAAATTACAAGATGTACAATAGCTAAATGTGGTTGAGCTAAAGTATATTTTCTTATCAAATGTAAGTGATTGAAATGTGTATAGCAACTTAATTTGTATGCACTCGATTCAAATTAATCATCTAATTATCTTTATTTAACAATTCTCTACTCCTACAGTTAAGCACATTTTGTGAAATGTATAGCAGAATGATACCCAAACTTAAGAAGTAGAGCTTTGATATGATCATTAAATTAAATTAACTTGACTCTAGACAAAAGATAAGGAAAAAACAAAGGTCATAAGTGAAAAAAATGTGAAATTCTTTATGCATTCCAGAGCGTATATTTGAAGATTAAATACTACAAGGGCACTATCTTCAGAGGCATTGAACAACTGCATCTCCTATTGACGTCTGAGTTTTTGAAAATCAATCTCTGAACAGACAACCAAATGCTGTTTTAATTAGCTCTTGATTATAGTCCTGATTTAAACCATCTTTTGGCTGCACACTCTGTGCAAGAAACTCAAGAACTGTGCTTATATTTCACAAAGATCATGCTTAGAGTATTGTAGTAAAGAGGCAGTAATATACTTGTAAACAGTAAAATTACAGATAGAGTACATAGAGCAGAGCCTTATATAGCTCTCCTGGCTTATTGCAAGCTCTGACAGCCTGGAGCCCCCTCAACTGAGGCTCTCAGCCACCAGAACAGCTTATATACCCCCAGAGCTAGGAGACTGCTGTGGCTATCTCTCTTCCCCAGGGGTATCACGCACCTCAGGGGCTGGGAGATTGCAGCCATGCCCTGTGGTTGCCAGGGCCCAGCTGGGTCCCAGCACCAGAAGGCACTGTGGGGACCCAATGATGGCAACTGTGGGATTCTGGGGCCCAGCAGCAGTGGGGTGTTGTTGGGACTTGGCCCCTGAGATTCCCCAACAGTTGTGGGACTCAGTCTTGGGTGGCAAGCTGTACCCCTTAGCTGGAAACTCACAGCTGATGGGGCTCCCAGCCTCAGGGGAGACTCTGCTACATGTGCAAATTAAAGCTCAACAGGAACCAGCTATAAAGTTAGTGCACATTTTTGAGGTCTAACTTCATAGCTGGTGGGAGCTTTTTCTGGCATGATAGCTACTTTTCACATTCAGCTGGTCTCAAGGTAATTGTGCAACAACCTCCACCCTAATATGTAGAGGGGGCCTACCACTATCACACCTTGTCCCCAGTATCTACACTTTTGCAAGTTGCCTTTCTAACAGCAGAATTAATTCAAGAGGTCTCCTCCACACACATGTATTGATCAGAGACTCCTTAGCAATGGAAGAAGGCACTTTCCAGCAACTCCACAGCTTCTCAAACTCCATTCACAAATGGGAAGATTTCAAGGAAACTCTGAGGTCATTGCAATGCAGTTTGTAAGTTACTTGAACGCCCTCAAAGGCATAAGTATTTCCAAGAGAATACAGTATGACTTTCAATTATTGAAAAAAATATATAAAGTGCCTTGTTGTACGTATAAATGCATGAAGAAAAGGGCTCAATACTGCATTTTTCACTCAGGCCAAATTTCAATTCACTTTAAAATGTTAGAATGTTAGGAGGATTATTCTGCACTGGTCCGGTCCTGCAGGGAGCAAACCAGGAAAGCCAAGGCTGCAACTGAACTCCAACTAGCTTCAAGCATCAAGG
>NW_017728906.1:140619821-140645436 GCF_001723895.1 Crocodylus porosus
AGCTGACTTCCTGCCCTTTGGGCAGGGGGCTGGACTCGATGATCTCCCGAGGTCCCTTCCAGCCCTAATGTCTATGACATCTATGAAATCAGATCTGAGTAAGTATGCAGCTATGCCTGCATGGAGTCCTATCACAGTCATTGCTGGCCATGTCTACATGAGCAGCAGACTGCATAGCAACTGGCATTACTGCACAGTACCATCACCACATGGGTTTTTTTTCCCCAAAGCTACTGTGCAGTAGCTCATTGCTACTGTGTACCTCACAGTAGCACTGCTGGGCACTAACTGTGATGCTGTGCTACTGTGCAGTAGCTCATTGCTACTGTGCCATAGTGTCTTACTGATTGTCTTTGAAATTGGTGGCACCATTGGATGGGCAAAAATCAAGTGTTGCTTAAACTGACCATGCCTCGCAGGCAGAGTGTACCACCTTCCAGTCTTTGTCTGTTGCATTGAAGCCCAGATATCCTACAACCTAAGCTACCACACAGTCACCTCCAATAATCTATAAGGTGTTACACTGAGCACCTATACATGAGCAGCGAGGCTGCTCCGACGCACTGTAATTACTTCAGTGCATTTTAATTGCTCCTATGTATTCTCAAAGCCACTCTATTAAAGCACCCCCTGCCCCATTCCCAGAGCATGTGTATAAACACCCAAGTGTCTACATAAGTGTTAAGCAAAAGGCTTTAGTCAAATCCAAAACAATCCAACCCAATTGATGTAACTTGAAACACACACACACATACACGGTACCCATTAAAAGGTAGTCACTGAGTTCAAAGATTGGCAGTGATGCTGGCTACAAAGAAGCTTAACATGGTAAACTTACTCAATTTAAGTTAATTGTTTTTAAAAAAAACATTTTTGCCCATTCAGACAGGACAAGTGGGGCTATATGTGGGTACTACAGTCTTCCTGAATGGAATGAAAGGCTCAGCCCTTAAAATCTACTTGTTGAAAGTGCCACCATAGCATTTAAACAGAAGCGCTCATTTTCTTTGTTCTGCATATTATCTCTATCAATCAGTTGCTTATGTCTGCAAGTTTATTGGTTAGAATCATTTGGTTTTAGTTCTTGGACTCCCCAAGGATGATAAAATGATTGTTATCACCTCATGGGGTCTCTGGAAAGCAGCAGTCACTGGTCATAGTACTTAAATAGCCTTTAGCACACTGGCTAGATTATGACTGTGGCAAACATTATACATGCTCCACCTGCTAAAGCTTCAGCACCTGCTGAGTCTCAAGCAGCGTCCCATTGCAGTCACACTCCTCTCCAGGCCTCTCCCTTTCTTTCTCTCTGCCCTCTCCCACCAAATTGCCTAGAACCCTTGCATGCTAACTAGGAGACAGAAAAATGGCAGCTGGTTCACCAGGAGCATTCAGACTGCCATTTGATGACCTAGTACTAGTCATCTGTATTGTATTGCATCACACATTTCCTCAGTCCAAAACTGCAAGTAGCATAGTGCTTTAAAGTACTGTTCGCACAACTTATGCCTACTGTGTATGTTTCCCTTTCAACCAGATTTATATCTGATAAAAAGGGTATTTACAAGAAGTTATATAAAAAGTCTGCAACCATAAGATTCATAACTGCAAGATAACTGACGGTATGCAGAGTGTTAGCAACCTTCTGTGTGTGTGTATTTTTTCAAGTCTTCTCAGGCAATAATTTAAATGTAAGATTGTGCTTGTTATTTATGTAACTACTCAAAGCTGGTAGAACAATTACTGTACACTTAAAAAAAAGATGTAAATGTTATAAATCTTGCTTTATGTTTGGGCTGCACTAAACATAATTTGCTCGAAAGCTTCATCCTGCGTTTGCATAGTGTTTATCAGTCTTCACTATTTCTAACAGATGGAACCAGGGCATTGTGAATGTTTCTATTAAACAGCAAATGACACTGCAGTATAAACACAATATTGCCAAAGTTTGGTCTTGCAAATTAAATTCTACAACCTGGCAGATAGCTTACAAATTTTAAATCATCTTATCTTCATCTCTGTGCAATATAAGCAGAGCACAGATTCATTGTCACTTACATAGCAAGGGCAATATCATTGTCACATGCAGTAAAACAGAGGAGAGTTACTGAGACTACTGCATGGTTCCATGGTTCACTATATAGATTTTATGAGACACTATCACCTATGAAAAGAAAGATTAATGTCCAGGAGCTAAAACAGGAATATGCTTCCTTTGGCATGTGGATTCTGCTGAGCTGTTGAGAATCCAAGTTAGACTAAAGATTTTCTTGCATTTGTGCAGAAATGCAGCTCCTCCACTGTCTTCCATCAAGGCTTACACATGAGCAGGGATCCTGGTTGTCTCTGTTTAAAAATCAGTGAGTGCAGAAGACAAGGCGTGGGCATAGGTGATGCACTGGGGGATGGGGAGGACACAGGTGACACATCAGGTGGGTAGGGAGGTACACGTTGCCCCAGAGTTTTGCGTCCATGGTGCGGTGCAGGGCTGCAGCTGACTGGACCAGCTCTGGGCAGGAGCTGCCTCCACAGCCCAGTGGGCAGGATCTGGAGCAGAAGGGAGTGCCACCCCACCATGTGTTCCCTGCGTCTCCCCACCCACCCCACGCATCACCTCTGACTCCCTCCTTCACTCCCCGCCACCACATAGACTTACCTGGAGGGAGCTGTGGGAGCTGCTTTCCACGCTGCCATATACATGCACATGGTGCCCTCCTGCATCCCGCTCCCCACAGGAACCTCTTAAAGGCTGCAACTACCAACCTGCAAGGGGGAACCTGCCGTTTCCCATGATTTTCTCCCTTACAGGAGAATATCTGCCCTTTTCTCCTTTAAAAGAAGAAATCTTCATTTTTCCATGTTTTTGCATGGCAAATAGAAAAGCCAGATCCCTGCTTATGGGTGCTGCTCTTATTTATGTATTTATTCATTAATTCAGTTTACTTGCTGCTCTCCCCAGGGTGGCTTGCAATAATGGAAAGAACAGGAGAATAACAGGAGGACTTGTAACAGGAGAATAACAATAAATAAATAAAAATAAACTAGAATATCAACATAAACAGAGGCTCCCATACAGAATATCTTAGCCTAACTTTGCTTGCGAAATGCCTACTCAAATTGGAAGGTCTTACAGTACTTCCAAAAGATATCCAGGCATGGGCCTGGGTGCATCTCAAGAAGGAAGGAGTTTCAGAGCTCAGAAACAACCTCCCATGTTTTCACCAAGCTGACTTGGCATATTCATGGTACTTGTAGGAAGTGGCTTTGAGCTGATCTTAGGGATTATGACTGGGAGCACGGAACAGAAGGCCAGGATTGTTTACGGCCTTAAAGATCAAAACCAGCACCTTGAATTGTGCCCAGTGCAGACTATGGAGCACTACAGTTATGTGCTCCTGGCAATCCACTGGAAGGTATCTGCAGTTTCCAAACAATCTTTAAGGGCAGCACTACAGAGGGGGCACTGCAGTAGTCTAGACTCAAGGTTACAAAGGCATAGATGGGAGCAACCAGACCAGAATCTGAAGGACAGGGTCTATCAGGCCATGGCCTTGAACTTGGGGCTTTGGCCTGACTAACACAGGCACTTAGGCTGCCATCCTATAGCTGATCACATAGCCTGGGGTGGGCAGTTATTTCAGGTGGAGGGCTGCTTACTGAGTTTTGGCCACCAAGGGCTTCATGGCCACAGGCAGCCAGAGGCAGATAAATATTAATTTTCTAAATTTTTAGGGGCCCTGCAGGCCGGATAGAATGGCCTGGCAAGCCATATCCAGCCCGTGGGCCACATTTTGCCCACTCCTGGCCCAGCCAGTGCAAGCCTGGACTGAAGCTTCCAACAGGGCCTAACCCTCTACCCATTCCCTGTTGCTGGAGTAGCCAGTCAAGATCATCTGAGCCTCCATTTCCCCTAGGTAAACCTGCATGGGAGCAGGAAGTTTCTGGGCAACAGGACACAAGCTGATTCTAAACTGCTTTGCTATTCCTGCTGACTGGTGCTCTAACTCTGCTTGAACTTCTGGCTTTTTAACTTGGCTTGTTCCTAGACCCTGCTCTTTTGTTGACCTCCTGGCTTCTTAGCCCAGCTTGTTGCTTGTCCCTAGATCTTTGTTGCACCTCCTGACCCTCGATGACACCTCAATCCCTCATGTGACATGGTTGTTGCTCTCTCACCAGATAGAGTTGGTGAAAGATACTCCTCAACAACGCTGTCATCTCAAGATCCACATACAGTAGAGAATCCAGCAACATCCCAAATCTCTGAACCTGAGTGACAAAGGCAGGTAAAACCCTCCATCAATGACAGGTGTCCCAATCCCTTCCAAGTCAAGTGGTTTGACCACCGTCACCTATTTTGTCTGGATTCAGTTTCAAATGGTTCACTAGCATCCAGTCCCCAAGTCCATCCAGGCACTGGGACAGGACTGAGACTTCAAGGCCTGGGTCAGATGAGAAAGAGAGGTAGATCTGGGTGTCATCAGCATACTGAGGATACCTCACTCCAAATCTCTATACAGTCTTGCCCATCAGCTTCATATACATACTGAACAGGAGAGGCAACAAGATGGAACCCTGTGGGATCCTACACAAAAGGTCCTGAGGGAATGACAAGCACTCATCCATCACTGCCCTCTGGGACTTCCTTGCTAGCAAAGAGCACAACCAATTTAAAGTTGTTCCATAAATATCCACCAGGACATTTAATGCTTTTTCAGCACCTCATGGTCAACTGTATCAAAGACTGCTAATCAGCAGAGCACAATTTCTCTTCTCCAAAAGAAGACCACTGACCAAGGCCACAAGTACAATCACTGTCTTATATCCAGAACAAGCCATACTGACAAGGAAAACCAAATGGCATCCTGATGCACCAGCTGGCAGGCAACCACCCATTCAAATACCTTCACCTGAAAGAGGAGGTTGGAGGTAGGGTGATAACTGGCTGGGGAGTCAATGTCAAGTGGTAGATTTTGGGTAGGGGCTGGAAAATCACAATCAGAATGTCCAGCCCGATGCCCTCCTAAAGAAAGGCTTTGACAACCCCCACCAGCAGGGATCTCAGTCTAGCTGTCTTTCATAAACCAGCACAGGCACTGGTCCAGTTTATAGATGGTCACCCACATCCCTTCAAGCATGTCTTCATCAGTGGGTGATAGAAATTTCAAAAGGTCCCTATAAATAGAACAAGAGTGAGCTTTCTCAACCCTAGACTGACTTCACAGCAAAAGTGGTGATCCCCAAGCTGTGCCAAATATGAGTGACTTTGTCTGCAAAGGACTGCAGTGTGAGGAGTTTTACACTTGAAGAAGACTCAGTTTTCAGGAAGATCCAAGCAGGATTAACCAGGCCATTTGCTACCCAGAACAATTCCACAATGGCAGTGGAGAAGAAAGTTTCTTGGCTGCTCCCACTGCCACATCACAATCCTTTAAGAAAAATCTGTGCTGTAATCTGTTAGTTTTGGCATAGGTTGAGAGTCATTTGTGCCCTTACTGCCTAACCTCCCACCCTAACCTCCCATTTAAGCTGACTCATCTCTCCTGAATACCAGGGGAATATCTGCCACTGCAACAGTGAGAATGGATGCCTGATTGCCATTGTTTTATGACCAAGGTCAGCATGTGATTTCACAGGTCAACCAAGCCATCAACAGAGTAGCTGTCAAGAGCAGTGGGAACATCCCCCAAAGAATTCTGGAACTCCACTGGTTCCATGAGTTTCTGCAGGCAGATCAGCCCCACGGAGCCCATGAGGTCTCACTCTAGCCCTAAAGAGGCTGTCTCAGTTTGGATGTTGAAGTCACCCAAGACAATTAATCTGGGTGTCCTCAACACCACCTCCAAGACCAGCTTAGCTAGCTCAGTCAGAGAATCAGCTATGCAGTGCAGTGGCCAGTACACCATTGGTAGTAACCTACCAAATTCATGGCAGAAGTAGAATGAGCAGTGGCTCCTTTAATCTTGCACGTTCCCCTGGACACAGCTTGTCCCTTGCCTCCCCAACTTGCTGCTGATTAGTGGAGGACCCTGTTGTACCATTTTTGCCTTCCTGCCAATCAACAGCAAACAACAGGGCCATCTGGGGCCCCTCGGCCAATCAATGGCAGGAGGCAAAAATGGCAAGATAGTTAAAATCACAGTTTTTACCTCCCCGCTGATCAGGAGTGAGCTGCAAGCAGGCCCCTCCACCAATCAGTTGGGATGGGGGCATGGGAGAACCTGCAAGATTTAAGGAGCCACAATGCACCCACTTCCACCATGAATTCAGTAGGTCCCTAACCATTGGTCATCTGGTGAAATTTCATCCTACCTCTTTCCACTAATTGGGTTGATCATATTGATTGACTTTTGAGGGCATTAACTTCTATTTTCGTCTTAGTCTCATCTCATCTCTTTCTACGACCAGGTAATATATCACCTGGACAAGGGAGAGGAGATTGACATCATATATCTTTATTTTAAAAAAGCTTTTGATCTGGTATCCCATGATCATCTCATAGAAAAACTGGCCAACTGCGGCCTTGACTATGCCACAGTTCACTGGCTGGGGAATTGGCTCCGAGGCCGGACCCAGAAAGTAGTAGTTGATGGAAGTCAATCATCATGGTGCACCGTGACCAGTGGGGTCCCCCAAGGCTCCATCTTCGGGCCTATACTCTTTAATATCTTCATTAATGTTGTGGACATTGGTGTCAGAAGTGGACTGGCCAAGTTTGCCAATGACACCGAACTTTGGGGTAAAGTATCCTCACCCAAGGACAGGATGGTGATCCAGGCCAACCTTGACAGGCTCAGAAAATGGGTGGATGAAAACCTGATGGCATTCAAAACCGAAAAATGCAAGGATACTCCACTTTGGGAAGAAAAACCTACAGCATGCTTATTGACTTGGCAGTGCTACGCTTGCTAGCACCATGGCTGAAAGGGACTTAGGGGTCATCATTGACCACAAAATGAATATGAGCCACCAATGTGATGTTGCAGCTGGCAAAGTGAGCAAAACTCTGGCTTGCATCCATAGATGCTTCTCTAGCAAATCCCAGCATGTCATCCTCCCACTGTACTCGGCCTTGGTGAGGCTGCAGCTGGAGTACTGCTTCCAATTCTGGGCTCCACAATTCAAAAAGGGTATGGAGAAGCTTGAAAGAGTCTAAAGGAGAGCCACACGCATGATCAGAGGACTGGAAACAGGCCTTATGATGAGAGACTGAAAGCTATGGGACTCTTCAGCCTGGAAAAGTGCAGGCTCAGGGGGGACCTGGTGGCTACCTACAAGTATATAAGGGGTGTGCATCAGGATCTGAGGGAATGCCTGTTCACCAGACCTCCCCAAGGGATGACAAGATCCGACAGTCACAAACTCCTGCAAGACTGTTTTAGATTAGACATAAGGAAAAACTTCTTAACTGTCCAAGCCCCCAAGGCCTAAAACAGCCTACCACCAGAGGTGATGCAAGCACCTATTCTGGACTCCTTTAAGAGACGTTTGAATGTTTATCTTGCTGGGATCCTTTGACCCCAGGTGACTTTCTGCCCCTGGGGCAGGGGGCTCCATGATCTTCTGAGGTCCCTTCCAGCCCTAATGTCTATGAAATCTATGAAATCTAGTCCTGTCTCATCTCTAACTGGCTACACCCTCCTTAATCACAGACCAGCAAAAAAGATAGCTTTCAACCATGGGAAGATGATGATGCATTGAGTAATGGAGCGATTCAGAACTCTTAGGAGACAGAAATGAGGCCATGGTCCCTTACAATTTAGTTTCTCTAATAAATGAAGGTGTTGAATGTCAATAAGGTCTGAAGCTCAAGGGGAAAAAGGAAAGAAAGATCCAGTCAGTAAGTTCTGAATGATAAAGCAGCTGCTGTTACGGAAGGAAAAACTTTTCATTAACTGGGTGGGTTCCTTCAGCAATATCATAAGAGTTTTCCATTATTAACTGTGTCTAAATAGACCTTGGCTGTTACTGTAACTTCTTTGCCAATATTTGGGATCTTGTAGATTGTTCCTGTTAGGAGGACAACATGTTAATGGAGCCAGGTATTTCCTTTTCACTTGTGTACAGAAAGGCTTGCAGGAATCAAACAGCATGAAAGTTTCTTTGCTTAGACTTCCAAGCTTCTTTCCAGCTAGCATCATGCCCCAAAACATGCAAAAATGTTTTTTGGCTGTCTCAGGCTCTCCTACTGCTGTCTCAGGCAATACACACTGTACCCTGCAATACCAGGCAGAATTGCAGAGCTTGAAGATATATCCAGACTTGCTTTAATCCAGCTAGCACAGATAAGAATAGCAGCAACAATACAGTAGAATGGACTCACAAGTAAGTTCCCAGTGTTGAGGACAGGCTTGCACAGCCCATGATCAAATCTGTACCAATGCAGCTTTACTGTTACTGGGAGTTGAGACAAATGAATACTTGCTTGGATATACCTACAAAATTTGTCATCACATCCCCAGCTGCAGGGTCGATATAGTTTCAGTCAGCTTCTCTACAGCTCCTGCTCTTTCTCTCCATCTCTCCTGCACCCACACATGCCCACACTGACACAGCTCCCTTGAACAATTCCTGGCCCACCACTTTTCCATTCAGCCCAATCACATCCTTCAACCCACACAGCTCAGAATCTAGTCTCCAAAAAAGCAGGTACTTAGGTGGAGAATCCCCTCAAATCAGTTATCTGCTTCTCAAAGAAGTATAATGCTCTTTAATTTCATACTGAGCAAATAATGGTGTTTACAACCAACAGCTTCAATGAGGCTTCATCCAACCCCCACTGTAACAATAAATTGACTGGATGAATATAAATCTTTTTTTTTTAATAAAAAGGGAGGTTTTGTTTCCTCTTCTGAAACTTTCTCTGCTTGTTTGTGTGACTGGCTTTTGGAACTAAGATTTTTCATGCTTATAATAATGGATTATATTGGCTGCCAGCAACCAGAAAAGTTTTTAAATAGTGCCTGAAGTTAGGCTTCCATCTGTTTGTGGGCTCTTTAATAACAGTTCTGATTTTTGAGAGCTAAGCACCCAAAGATTTCAAGCTTTAGAATGGTGTTTTCAAATGTGGCAGCAAATGTCAATAGCTCTTTGAGCTCTTTTTCATAGATCCCCCACCCAATTATTAGCACTTCACATAAGAATTCTTATTTTATTTGTAATTGATATTATGTTCAGTCCAAGTCCCTATTTGCCCCAGTGTGCTAAGTGCTATACAGCACTGAAGAAATGGTACCTGCTCCAATTAAAGTTTTCGTCATAACATGTTAACATGCTGGAGATTGGGTGTTTGCCATTACAACACCTCACATTGATTTTAGAGAAATAAAAAATCTCACTGAAGCTGTTGGGAGAGCTGGCCGCCTTCTATTCAGGCTAAATAAGGAAACAATTAAATGTGCCTTTGGTTACTGATAGCTGAAAAGTGGAAGGAGGCAGGAGGAAGCAAAAAAAACAGTAATCAGCAAAAGTAGCATCTCTTTTGTGACCCCAAGAGTAAGCCAGACTAAAGGGATTTTGGGTGGAGCGCTAGCAGAGGAGAGGCCAGAGGTTATCAGCAAACAACTTGCCTCTTGTTTGATTTCTTCTGTGCTCGGGACTACGTACATTCTTTGTAAATACACAGGGTTTCATCAAAGTAAGACCTAACTCCAGCATCAGTTTCTCCTCCTCACAGAAACAGATTGCAAAGCTTCAAATGGCAGCCAACAGCTCATGCTATAACAATACGAAGTTGTATCTTTCCATTTGTTCTTACCATTACCATAAAATCACAAGTAAAAGGAGTGCAATTTTAAAAGAATTATAACTTTTCTCCTTTAAAAACTGAGAGATTATTTTCACATTAACAAATTAAGACAAACCTTAGTGTCTGTACCTGAAAAGGAAATTGATTTAAACTTAAATGTTATATTTTTCTTATACTTTTATGGAGCTGTTTCCAAAACAAAACAGCAATAGCTATATCATAAGGAAACCATTACAGTGGATATAGCCTTGGTATCTTTCATTTTATACCTGTTTTGCACAGACAGTATATAAAGCTCATTATATACCTAATTTTCAATCATAAAAAAAAAATCTCTTGGCTAAGAATAGGACTAAGTATAGCCTTTAAATATTTGCATAACTTACACCGTATGAAAATGTAAAGAAGAATCATGCAATCATGTTTTAAGAATAAAACATAATGGGAATGTCTCAAAAAAGCGTTTTATATGAAGTGTACATCTGCTCTGACAGAAAATGCAATGCATTATTCTAAATCTCATGTTCATTTGCCAAGAATGTCAGGGTTTGTCTACATTAGGAATCTGGCACTCACATAGCTACTCCAATGCAAACTGTCAATCTATATGTGCCAAATCAATGTAAAAGTTAACACTGCCCTTGTCCTCCACCAGTGCTCCCAACGTTGTTGACCCATTTGTCAGATTGTCACATATTTACCTTCATGCTTTCTTTCATGCAATGTAACGTACAACAACTGAATTCATCTACAAGACTCCTAACTTACTTCTACATGTGATAAAGTTGGCTTAAAAACCTAGTTACTTTTCCCATAATGATTATAACAAATTAATTTGATTTGTATATAAACAGCCTATTATTCCCTTGCCTTGACCGTTGTCTACTCTACTTACTTTCCTTAGACTGTGAGCTGAGAGCAGGAATCATCTACTTAAATATTTGGAAAGTACAAACCACATACTCTGCAGTATTGCCAACTCTCATGATTTTTGGCATTGTTCTTAAAGTTTACACTTTGGGAAACATATATTTTAAATATATATATAAAAAAAGAGCTAAGTTTTTCACATTCCCAAAGCATAGACTTTCAGAACAATGCCAAAAATCATGAGAGTTGGCAACACTGTACTATGTGCTACCGAAGAGAGTGGTAAACAAACAATTTACTGTGTGTATGTTGCACTACTACAGGGCCTAGCATTGTATCACTACAGAAGACCTACACCTTGTACCATAACTATTATCAATGCAAAAATCCTAATGCAGACAAGGCACCTCCACTACAAAAGCCACTTATTGCACCAGGGTTAAACAATTGCTCATTATTTCCTGGTATAACAGTACAGGTGCCTTTCTAACATAATACCAGGGTTTTTTGCATAGTGCACACTTCCAAATAAGACACATGGAAAGCAGAATGTAGAAATAAAAGATTTTCCCAGAATCATGGCTAAAAGCTATTTTTTTTCAAAGAAAGACTGTATTGTAAAATGGCTGTCAGCTTCTTTCATAGCCAAGAAGCTGAGAATGGCTATGAAAGGGTTAACACCAGACTCTATCATTCCTGCTTGCTGGCTGAGGGCCATTTTACAAATTCCCTGGTTAAAACATTGCCCACACTTTTGGAGAGTTGATTTGGTGGGGCAGGGAGAAAGCATGTGTGGTAGGTGAATAAATACAGTACAGGCAGTCCTCGGACTTACGACACAACCGGTTCCTGAAAACCACATTTTAAGTCGAAGCGCTGTAACTCAGAACCGATTTTCCCATAGGAAACAATGTTATAAATGAGGGACTGGTTTCTGAACCGAAGCCTGATACCCTATTTTTGCCAAAAATAACCCAGAATTTTGTACTTAATCAATTATAGATGAGTAATATAGCTACATTAATGTATTTATATTGTAAATAGCAATCATATTGATTTGGAAGGACTTCTCTGAGGTGACTTTGCTGGGATTTTTGAAGGGCTCTTAGCTGGACTTTTTGAAGGGTTCTTGGCTGGAGTCTTCTCAGGAGCCTTGGCTGCAGGCTTTTCTGGAGTCTTGTCTGCTTTCTTACAGAAAGTGTCCAAGGAGGTTTGGACAGATGTTCTCTAGGGAGATGGACAACACAGCGAACTTGTTCACTGGCATGGCAGTGTCAGATGAAGCGTTGCAGAGTTGAAACTGATGTCAGAAAGTTGAAACAGGGTATTGTGGGGAGACCAACAATGCCTCCCCACGGGAGCCCCCCAATCCAGACTGAGGGTCTTTTGGAAGCAGTCCGGCTACACTTCGGAGGCAGCTTCCAGCCCACCCGAAACCAACTTTACTGGCTCACCAGGTGAACCAGATTGGCTTGTCCCATGCCCTGGGAACTGTTTCTGGTGGCTTGCTCTGGTGGAATGAGGGGAGATCAGAGGAGGAGAAACGGAGCCAACAGGCAAGATAGACTATCTAACTGCCCATTCAAACTGAAGTCCCCAGGAACAGAGTGGCAGATCAATCAATCAGAGAGCTTGGAGGAGCTCATTATTCATGACAAGTGTTAATTGCCGCTGCAGGCTCTCAATTTTTGTGGCGGCAGGTCAGTTAATTGATTCAGCTATAAGGACTGTGCAGTAGGAGTCACGAGAGCCAGCAAGTGATAGGCAAGAGAGCAGTTCAGTTTGCCAGTCGAGTTTTCATCCTGTTTTTTTAATTTTATTTGTTCATTGTTGTAGTTTTTGCAACCCATGGGAAAGACCTGCTGCTAGGCCAGCCTGGGTGAACATCATTCCTCCCAGAACCTAGTAAAACATCTAAGTCATGGCAGGCGAGGGCAAGGAGAAACCCCAGTCTGGCTAAGGCACCAGGGTTTTCTTTTCAGTGAGGGCAGGCTCCCAGATGTCATCGGGGTGCAGAGGGCCATGTCCGTATGTGGTGGTTTTCGGACAGATGTCAATTTATAAACATTGTAAGTGCAAAACATTGTAACTTGAAAGGCTATAAGTTGAGGACTGCCTGTGTATATTATCAACACTGTTGGAAATCAGGGTGCTCAGTTATTTCCTGTTCTCAACATAAGGAAAGCTTTCACAAGTTTAGAACTTCTGAAAGTCTTCCTCCTGTTCCCAGTTCAGCAGCTGCCAGGGTGTTATGAAACTGGCTGAATGACAGACTGTAAAGAATTTAAAAGGGCATAACTTAATATTACCAACATACTTCAGTGCCCACTATTTGCTAAAGGATTTTGGTACTGCTCTAGGATCAACCAGAAGCTTATTAAAGTCTAGGTAGGAACAATCGATCACTTGAAGAACCCATACACCCCCCTGAAACATATTTGTGCTCAGGTAAGAGTAGACATTTCATCAACAACAGCTATATTATGCCTGCTGAAGTTAGTTGTAGTAGAAATGTTGCAAGTGTGGAATGTGCACCTAGATAAAGGACAACTATACTACATTCATGTTACACAGAGTGACAAGGTAAAACAAAAATCACAACACATGTTCCTATCTGCACCTGGGATAGGAAGATGGTGGGGTAGCTCTATCTCAAGTGTTCTCAATCAGGGGATGACAACAACATTGTCTTTTAGGAACAGGTGGAATGGGAGTTGTGGCTTTTTTCTGCAGTAACATTGGGATCATAGTTTAGAACAAGGTGAAAATGACTACTCTGTGATATGACAAAACATAAACAACATCTAAAATTGTTGCAGGCACATGTAGACAACAATAAATAGGGAAAGTACCTCTAGCAAACTCGACTCAACTTACCCCTTTTCAAAAGAAATAAACTCTTACCTATAAGTGATGACCCATAAAGTCCTTATTCTGGTGGTGTTTAAAAGGTTTCAGTCTGCCTTCTGGCAGAACTTAATAGAACATTAGATTCAGTGGTAGAGAAGCAGGTTCTCTGTCTTCTGAAAGAAGAAAGAAGATAGAGTATTATTGAATTAATAAATTATAAAGACAGACAGGACCATTGTGACCTCATGTACAACGCAGGCCAGAGGGCTTCCATGAATTCTTGTTTGAAAGAGAGTGTATCTTTTAGAATAATACTCTGTCTTGACAGAGAATCCACCACAAGCCTTGATAAGATGTTCCAAAGGTTAATTGCCATCACAGTTAAAAATATGTACCTTATCTCTACTCTGAATTTGTCTAGCTTCGGCTTCCAGCCATTGTTCTGTCTCAGTCTGCTACACTGGAAACCAATTATCAAAGTTTTGTTCCCCATGTGGGCACTTAAGGCTGGAAGTGGCTTGATCACAGTCTTTCTCTTTGATAAGTTAAATAATTGAGCTTCTTGAGTTTTTCACTACAAAGCAAGCTTTTCCAGTCTTTTAAAATCATTCCTGTGGTTCTTATCTTAACATTCTCTAATTCATTAATGTCCTTTACCAGTGGTGGACACCAGAACTAGATACAGTATTCCAGAAACAGTGCCAAATACAGATGAGGTGCAACCTTTCTGCTCCTACTTGAGAGTTTTATGTTTATACATGACAAGACTGCATTAGCTGTTTTGCTGACAGCATTTTACTGGGAGTTCATGCTTAACTGATTATCCACTAAGACCCCAAATCATTTCAGAATAATTTCTTCCCGAGATCATGTCCTTCATCTTGAAAGTATGGCCCATGTTCTTTGTTCTAGACATATGACTTAAAACAAATGAATTTTGCATGATTCATGTACTATACCTTTCTTGCACCAATTTGCAGGAAGTGCATTTGCTGTTTCTTCTGAGAGACAGCAAATCTGATTTGATAAATTCAAATCCAAACCATACAGCTAAGGAGAAATATTTTAACAGATAATCAGTGATGGCCTGTAGGGCTGTGCAAAATTTCTCTCAGCGTCTTGTTTCAAAGCTATTTCAAAGTGTTTTGAGCTTGAAACAATGAAATAGAAATGAAACAAAACCTTTTGAAACAGCTTTGAAACGAAACAAGGGAACTCGGGAACTCAAAACGTTTTGAAAATTTCAAAGCCAAGCTTACTGGCCTCAGTGCCAGTCCCAGCCGGCAGCACAGGCCTCCTGTCATCCAGCAGGCAGATCAGGGGCTCACCCGCACCCCCAGGAGGGCTGTGGGGGCTGTGCCAGACTCCTCCTGGGGGTGCAAGCCCCTTTCTCCCTGCCAAAAGAGAGAAGTTGGGTGCTGCTGTCTGGGACTGGCACCAGGAAGATCAGTGCTGCTGCAGATCCCAGGCAGCAGCACCTGGCTCCTCTCAGCCTGCAGACAGATCGGGGGCTCACCAGCACCCCTGGGACACTGTTCAACACACAAGTTAGTTCTGTCCAGCAAGGTAAATCAGCCTGGACAGACCACTCCCGTAATGTAGTTAACACTGTTTTCAGTACAAAAGCCAGCTCATTTATTTACCCAGCTCAGCACTGCCTTTATAAACATTTCCCAAATGTAACACAAACATGAAAACTGAACTTATTTTAGAATTTATATTAAACCTTCCCAAAATGTTACTGCAAATTTAACATGCATGTTTTGCAGCACAATTTTATGTAATGAAAAAATTCCTGTTCTTTTTTGGTGGCTGTGCAACTGTTTTAAATGTAAAAAATATATCCAAATACACTAGAATTCCAAAATGCAATTACATTTACAATCAGTATTTTAATTTGAAATAAACATAATGAGAATAGAAATAATATAAAATACTGTATTAGCATCTTGATTATTCTGCTTTACTGTAGAAAATATAAATTACATCTCACAATTCTACATTCTTCAACAATAGATGGCAGTAGTAATTCCTACATTCAGCACAACATTAAATTATGTTATAGTACGTTAGCATATGCAAAATTAATCATAACTGTCCAAATAAAATAGAATGATCAGCACTGCTTTAAAGCATTGACATTGATTCTCCACCCCCCACCCCCGCCCCCCACAACACACACACACACACACCAGGGTAGACATTTATGACAGCAAAAGCCTCATCTCAAAGGTATTGTACTACCTGTAATGATTTAGCTGAACTGGAAATAATGGTATAAAATCTGCTCTCAGTTACACCATGACCACCAGTTAAGTATGAGAAGAAAATTTAGACCTCTGTTTCATTGAACAGCCAGCCACTAGATTCCAGTAAGCCCATTGCTCAGCCTCTACACTGTTAGAAGCACCAGGGCTAATCTCAGCTTTTACTTTTTATAAAAAAATAAGACCAGGCTGTAGTTTTTAACCTTTGGGAGCAGTGCAGAGACCACTGCAATCCAAGGGGACAATGCTACAGGCACAATGCCTCATGGTGATTCTCAACATACCAAGGCAATATCTCTGCTGTGGTAACCTTTAAAATGATATATTACATGCTTTCCTTCATACAGTCTGGTTCCAGTGGCAAAACTGAGCAGCACTGAACAGAATATGGCGTTCATTTTTCTATTTCTTCTGTTTTAATGTCTTGATCTTGTCTTTTTCATTCTATCCATCAGAATCCTAGTAATTTCATCCCTGTTGGGAAAATAGTACTCCACAACTTTCAGTTGTTGGTTGCTTTGAGCATTGGGGACCAGATTTTCATTTATACTAATGTCGCTTCATATCTCTGCAGCAACAAATTACGTTCACAGCCACTTTAAGCCCCCTTAAAGTGCCAGAGCGGTGTAAAATGACATTAGCATAAACAAGAATTAAGCCCTAAGCCTTCCTAAAATTTTATACCAACTCTGTTATTCATCTCAATTGGTGAAATAGGAATTGATTGACAAGCAAGTTAACAACACAGCATTACCTAGTTTGGAAAGAGAATTGAGCCAGGGATTAGAAAACCCCAATTCAGTGGAGGAAATCAAACTGGCTATTAAGAGTTTGAAGTCCAACAAAACACTGGAGCCAGATGGTTTCAGCATACACATTTACAATCAACTAAGTATAAAAGATGAAATAGCTCCCCTGCTAACTAAAGGTATTTCAAAATTATTTACAGATGGGAATTAATGTTAATGAAACGTGTAGCTAAATCCCTGCATACCACAGTGAAATTTTACAGCCCTCGTGTTTTATCCTGGCAAACTTATACCTTTTTCAGACAGAAAAAGATTTCCCTTGTTTTGCCCTGTACACTGAAACCATTTCAATTTCACATCTAAGAGACTTAAGTAATAGCATGGGAATAAAGAAGGCTGCTAATAACCAAAGGGCCCTCAGTGTGAAGGTCATTTTAATTGTATAATTTCCCTGGCCAAAAGATTTACTCCTAAAATGTATGAATAAAAGTGACCTATAAGAGTACAGAGAGCTTCATCTCTCTGCTGAAGGATATAAACTTTGTTGAGGTCAGTCATGATTAACAACTTAGATGGCAGTTCATTTGCTTTGATTAAATGAGTTTGGTTAATCCATATACTTCTTGTTAGATACACCTCCACATCACAGAACCACTAACAGGTAACCTATTTGGCTGTCTAGACAAGAAAATGAATGGGCTTGAAGCATGTTTCATTTGGAAGACTTTGATACACACAGATGTAAGTGACAAGAAAAGGTGTGGGTCAAGCGGAGTTAGTCCCAAACAAATTAATATAAGCAAAGAAGAATAGAGAAAATTCCCCAGTTTGAGCTTAAATCCTGTCCCTTCACCCAGGTTTCACAGATATGACCAATCTTTCACTTCTATAAATATCTACTTTTCTACCTCTCTCCGTAATATCCCTACAAAGGAAAGAAACAGCTGAGTTCTTGAATGTCGCTTTGCCAAAGACCAAGCAGTGTTCCAGGATCCTGTCATATGGCCATGCTGTTGAGGCCCAGAAGAACTGAAGAATCAAGCTGGGCTAAATGGAGGACCAGTATCCATGGAAAACTGAGCAAAACCACCAATCTTACCGACCATGTTACATTTGGAACGTTTTGCCACCCAAAGTCAAAGGACTATACTGGATTTATTTTGAACTTCAAGTTGAGATGTGTCCTGACTTCTACAGCATTAAACAGGTACTTGTCAGTGATGTGCTCCTGGCCACAACTGCTAATACAGGCTGCAAGAACTAGGTTTTCATGATACATGAACAATATCAGCCCCATTTCTGATCTGTACTCCAGTACAAAGTACATATACTCACCAGATATGGCCCCAAAGGATACCCCTGGAAAGGGAGTAGGAGAGGAAACCCCAGACCTGTTCATTGCCAGTCTTTTTCCACTCAGGCAGCATTTTTAAAGCATGGGGGGTTTTTTACACTAGAATCTCTTGTTTTTGACCCAGGAGATCCCGGTGGCAAAAACCTCCTCTGTACTGCAGCATGGGGAATTCCTGCATGTGTGCCATGTGCAGAGCTGCAGACAGCTCTGTGGTACTGCATGCTGCATGTCTGTATTTGTCTGCATGCTCCCAGGGTGGGAAATGAGATCTCAACAAACCAGTCCTAAGGTATTTTACTTGCACCCATCCCTTCTTGTACCAATGGCTCCTCAGCCTCAGCTGAGAATGAGAACCTGGCCCACAATACATATAATGTGAGCTTTTAAAACTAAGCAGATCTGAGTTCCACATCCATGAATGATTTGTACTTTGTGTCATATGTTTTGTCTCCTATTTTATAACAATCTGATCAATTTACTTTAAACAATCAACAGCCTGAAAGACAGTCTTCCAGTTTTCCGTCTTAAATAGAAATTTCTTGCAAAACAGCACTTATACTAAAAGGAGAACTCGTAATGGGTTCTAGGTTGCAGCTTTCTCTATGCAGCTACCAGCAGCTTCTGGTTCTACAGAATATCTTGTCTAAACAAGTACCGTATTTTTGCAAACAAATGCAACTTTCCCCCCTGAATCAGCCCCCTCCCCAAAAACTGGAGTGTGTGTAATAAGCCAGGAAGCTATTTTCTTCTCTGGAACAGCAGCATGGAAACAGTGTGCATGACTTGCAGCTGTCATGATGGATGCCACTTATCTTGGTCAACAAGCTGAAGGAACAGAGTACTTTGTTAAGCCCCTGTAGCAGGAGGCATGTTGCTCCTGCCACTTTAAGGGCAGGCAGGCTGCACAGGAAGTAGACAACAGGGGTGGGCAGGGACAATTAGGAGCAACATAGATTTCAGAGATTTCATAGACATTTGGGCTGGAAGAGACCCCAGAGGATCATCAAGTCCAGCCCCATGTCCCAGGGGCAGGAAGTCAGCTGGGGTCATAGGATCCCAGAAAGATAAGCATCCAAAAGTGTTTTGAAGGCGTTCAAAGTGGGTGCTTGAACCACCTCTGGCAGCAGCCTATTCCAAACCTTGGGGGCTCAGACAGTGAAGAAGTTCTTTCTTATGTCCAGCCTGAATCGGTTGCAGCGGAGTTTGTGACCATTCGATCTTGTCATCCCTTGGGGCACTCTGGTGAACAGACATTCCCCCAGATCCTGATGAGCACCCCTGATAAATTTATAGGTGGCCTGACCTCTGATCATGTGCGTGGCTCTCCTTTGCACTCTCTCAAGCTTCTCCTCCTCCTTTTTGAATTGTGGAGCCCAAAACTGGATGCAGTACTCCAGCTGCGGCCTCACCAAGGCCGAGTACAGGGGGAGAATGACGTCCCGGGATTTGCTTGAGAAGCATCTATGGATGCAAGCCAGCATTTTGCTCGCTCTACTAGCTGCAGCATCACACTGAAGGCTCATGTTCATCTTGTGGTCAGTCATGACCCCCAAGTCCCTTTCATCTGTGGTGCTAACCAGCATAGCACTGCTGAGCCTATATGCATGGTGCAGGTTTTTCCTCCCAAGGTGGAGAACCTTGCATTTTTTGGTGTTGAACGCCATCAGGTTCTCATCCGCCCGTTTCATGAGTCTGTCCAGATCTGCTGGATCACCTTCCTATCCTCAGGTGTGGATGCTTTACCCCAGAATTTGGTGTCATGGGCAAACTTGGCCAGTCGGCTTCTGACACCAGTGTCCACATCGTTGACGAAGATGTTAAATAGTATAGACCCTAGGACACAGCCTTGAGGGACCCCACTGGTCACAGCGCACCAAGATGATTGGCTCCCATCGACCACCACCCTCTGGGTCCTACCACAGAGCCAATTCCCCAGAAAGTGGATCATGGTGAGGTCAAAGCCACAGTTAGCCAGTTTAGCCAAGAGGTGATCGTGGGATACCAGATTGAAGGCTTTTTTAAAGTCAAGATATACAACATTGATTTCTTCCCCCGTGTCCAGGTGATGAGTCACCTGGTCATAAAAGGAAATGAGATTGGTCAGACAAGACCTACCCACAACAAACCCATGCTGGGTATCCTTCAGAATATTACCGTCAGCCAGTCTGTTAAGGATGGCCTCTCTGATAATCTTTCCCAGGACTTTCCCCAGGACAGAGGTCAAGCTGATGGGCCTGTAGTTAGCCGTATTGACTTTCTTCCCTTTCTTGAAGATAGGCACAATATTGGCCCTCTTCCAATCATCGGGCACTTCACCAGAACGCCAAGAGCTCTAAAAGATCTGTGCCAGTGCCAGCGGCTGAGCTATGATGCTCGCCAGCTCCCTGAGTACCCTTGGGTATAACTCAGCCTGTCAATGTGTTCTTTCACGAGGTCAGCTTTGATGGAGGGCAAGGAATCTCCCTCACCTGAGCCTCCCTGACCCATAGTGGGCAGGGCCGTTGCATGGGACTGCTGAAAAACTGACGCAAAGTACCCATTTAGCATGTTTGCTTTTTCCTGGGCGTCAGTTGTCAATTGCCCCATCTGGTTTAGCAGGGGTCCAGTGTTGCCCTTGCATTTCCTCCAGCTCCCCATATATCTAAAAAAATACTTTTTATTTTCCTTGATATTTGTAGCTAGCTGGAGTTCCATCACAGCCTTGGCTTTCCTGATTTGCTCTCTGCAGGTCTGGACCAAAGCAGAGTATTCTTCCTTAGTGGCAGTTCCAGTCCTCCATCCTTTGTAGGTCTTCCTTTTAAGATGTAGGAGGTCTGCCAGTTCCCTTGAGGGCGAAAGGGGCTGCTGTGCCCTTTTGCGGCCTTTCCTCCGAGACGGGATGGACTTTGCTTGCACATCTGGAATTGCTCCATTGAGGAGCAACCACTTGTCCTGAACTCCCCTCACCATTGGTTGTGGCCTTTTAGGGCCCCTCTGACAAGCCTCCTTAGCTTGTCAAAGTCAGCTTTCCTGAAGTCGAGGACTTCTGTATTACTGACTGACTTGCCAACTTTGCAGCAGATAGTGAAGGTGATCAGCTCATGGTCACTGTCACCCAGCTTCCCTTCGATCGTTAGGTCGCTGATTAGGTAATCCCCAGTTGCCAGTACGAGGTCAAGCAGCGCTTTACCTCTTGTCAGCCCATAGACTTCGTGTGTCAGATAGAGGTCATCCACACATGAGAGAAAGCTTTGCGACCACTCGGATTTGGCCAAGCGCTCCTCCCACAAGATGTCTGGGTAGTTAAACTCTCCCATGACAACCATACACTGGGACTGTGTGGCCTCAACCAATTCTCTGGTAAACTCCTCATCAGGGTCTTGACTCTGGGTAGGAGGTCTGTTGTAGACCCCCACCATAGTATCCCCTGTACTGTGTTCCCCATGGATTTTAACCCAGAGGGTCTCAAGTAGTCTGTCATGGGTGCCAATGTCAGCTTGCACGGATGCATAGCTTTCTTTGACATAGAGAGCTACACCTCCGCCCCTTTTGTCCACTCGACCCCTTCTGTACAGGGTATAGCTGTCTATACCCATGGTCCAGTCATGGGTGGAGTCCCACCAGGTCTCGGTTACCCCAATGACATCATAGTTATTTGCATTTAGCAGGAGAACAAGTTCCTCCTGTTTATTCCCCAGGCTCCTGGCATTTGTGTATAGGCACACAAGTGTTCCCTTGGAGGCCCTTGCCCTGCCTACATTTTGTTCCAGAGCCGGGGCTGGGGTGGGATCCCTTAAGTGCCTTGGCTTGCTGGTTTTGCAAGGGGCCAGCAGTGGTGGTAGTCCCCCCATCCCCCGGCAGGCTTAGTTTAAAGCCCAGTGGAGCAGGTCAGCCAGTCTGGCTGAGAAGAGCCTCCTCCCCAATGGAGAGAGGTGGAGGCCATCCCTTCCCAGCAGCTCCCTGCCTCTCTTTCCAAAGAATGGACTGTGGTCATGATCTAGAAGGGAGCTGGGCTTGCAGTATATAAGGCCAGGCCTGGGCTGGACAGGTAGTCTGGCTCTGGAGTCTGCTGAAAGAACATGTCTTAGGCAGGATGGCTGCAGCTTCTGGATTATATATAGGAAATTCCAGCCTCTGGTAACATCTGGAGACTTGGGAGGGACTAAAAGGAGAAGGAGGTCCCAACAGGCCTGGAAGCAGGACTAGAGCATGGGTGAAGGGGGTAGAAAGGACTAAGGTGGGCCCACATGCTCTGAAGTGGACCAGAGATAGAATCCAAGGTCTGGTACCTGGGGATAAGGAGTGGGGATGAACCAGAAAGGTACCTAGGAGGGACTAGGTACCCAGCCATAAAATGGAGACAGGACCAGAGAAGGTCTGGTGCTTGTGGGGGGGGGGACCAGGAGGGACTAGGTATCTGGAGATAGAGTGGAGATGGGGCCAGACCAGGTCTGGTGCCTAGCGGGGAGGTGGGGAACCAGAAGGGTCTGGTGACCAGGGGGAACTAGGTACCTTGCAACAGCATGAAGATGGGAGCTAGGATGGGCTCAAGGACAGAACCAGAACACTCAGACCTGGGAGCAGGATAGGCGCATATAAGAGTTTGCCCAGAGATCACTGGGGCAACCTCCCTTCTCTTAAAGGTATAAGTAAATCAAGATGTAGCAGGAAAACAGAAAGGGAGGATGAGGGTAAGGCAAGGTCCAAGTAGCCACTGAGGGATGTCATGGCCACCCCTGGGACAGGCCTTTTCACAGCCAATAGCTATTGGCTGAGCATTGCAGATTGGTCCTGAAGCAGCAAGTGAGCTGCTGGTAATACCATGATGAGGTTTATGGTGTGGAAACAGGTAGAAACA
The DNA here is from genome assembly GCF_001723895.1 of Crocodylus porosus. Classification (NCBI taxonomy): domain Eukaryota; kingdom Metazoa; phylum Chordata; order Crocodylia; family Crocodylidae; genus Crocodylus; species Crocodylus porosus. Next base: position 140,642,494 of record NW_017728906.1, read on the forward strand.
CTTTATTTATAAGAACTTCTAGAAAGAACTGCTAACAGTAAAAAACTAACAGTTTTGTTACTCGCCTTGCAAGGGTGTGGGGCCTGACCTATGTTGGCACTGGATTTACAACCTGATACCTTGTTACGAGCAACCACAACCTTCAAATCAACCACAACTCCTCCGACTGATAATAGGCACATTTTATTCATACACAGTGATAGAAAATAAGAATAATGCAGGCAAAGCAAGCAAGATAATTACAAAATACATTACAGTAGGCAAAATATTCCCTAGTGCCCAGAATATACGCAAGGTGAGTGGTGCATCCAGCCAGTACATAAATGCCACCTTGAGATTATTTGCTTGGATGTCCAACGTCAGCAACCTTGGAGGTCAGGGGCTGATGCCAACTTGTTGTTCAGAAAACTCCTCCTTTTGTATCCTTTCTCCTCGGATGTCTCTTCATTTCCTGGTACTGTTAAATTTTTGTTTTCCTTGTGGCCGTTATGCTGTCCACATTGTTTTGTCAGCCAAAATTCTATCTCCATAAACCCATCACATGCACACACCTTAATTTGGTAATTTCATTCCAAACCGGAAATCCCAAGGGTTTTGCAACTGGGCAAACCCTAGAGCTCTGGAGCCATACCTATCTTTATGAAAATAAAGTTTGGATGTTTTTAATTTCCCAAGATGTGTATGTCCATTGGCGTCAGACATGGTGTCTGTCTTAAAGGATGTTAAACTTGTGTGACAAACAGGCTTTTAGAAAGCAATGACTCCTTGGCATTCCGCTGGACTATTCTTCTAACACAATATCTACTTTACCTACAAACCAGTTCCTAAAAGCAAACCTCTAAATATTATTTTCTAGCCATCAACCTTGTGTGACAGAGTAAATCTCCCTGAGAACAATGGCTGCCTATACACTAGCTCAGGGGTGGGTGAAAGGAGGTGTTTTAATTAGAGTGGTTCCCAGAGAGTAGAAAAAAATCTTTTTTCTACTTTCTCCCTTCCAAAAACAAAGTGGTTTTTTTATTGGGTTGTGTTCTATGTAAGAAAACAGATTAAACTGAGTAAACTACAGTTATTAGCAGAGATCCTGGTTTTCTCTGATTTAAAAAAATCCCCAATTTTTGGATTAAAAAAGTAAACCAAAATCCAATTATATATATATATTCTGAAAATTGGAGATTTTTTTAAATCAGAGAAAACCATGATCCTTGGTTATTAGGCAGTATAAGGAGCATCTTAGCAAGCAGATAATGTATGTCTAAAAATCACAGTGCTACAATGTCATCAACTGCAATAGTAGAATGTAAGTTGCAACATTTATCCTTATAAGGGCATTTATTGAAATATTAAATATGATTATAGTTCTAACACTATGCCTGGTACAATTTTCCAATAAAATCATATATCTTGCCCCTTGATTTTTTTTTTCATTCTGCATGCAAAAATATATTAACTAGAATCTGAGACTGCACAAAATTTTCTGTTCTCTGCCACCAACAAGGGACTTTATACTTCTTTCAACACATCAGCATACCATTCCCCAACCTCCAGTTTAAGATTGCCATAAATCTGCTGCCCAGCAGAGGGACTTGGAGTTGCATTTGGAAGAGTGGCCAGTACAATAAATGCACATTTTTCATCTGTATATAATTTTGGGACAAGGCTTTTTCTTCAACTAGGAAAGAGTGTTCCTGGCTGAGACCTATTAATATCCCAATCTCACCCAGTGGCACAAATGAAATGAAATGAAATATCTATGAATGGATTTAGAATTCTCTGTTCTTCACAGATAAAAATCTTGCTTGTCATCAGAGTCCCTCAGTTGATTTGTTTTTCCCTAGCTCTATCAATTGATTTCTGTTCCTTCTTCTGTTAAACAACAAACAATTTAAGCATGTTCCTTCAGCAATACCTTTGCAAATAGTTTTCTTAAAAGACCCTTAACTACCTAAGACATAGGATAGGCTTTTACAGTTAGTATATAGTTACAGCCAGACAAATGTCTTGTTTTTAATAGATTTTACTATGAGTCTAAGCAAACAAAGAAAGTGTCTGTAGAACTTAAAACTTATTCCTGTCTTCAATTATGATCTTTGGTATCTAATAGCTGTTGTCCTAACTAGACTTTAATCTGAAGAAACTGCTGTCAGACTAATATTTGAACAGCCTGGATTCTGAAGTAGGGTGAAAGCAGACATTGCTTATCTAGACATCACCTATGAATTGACTTTTATTATCTTAGAAAACAGAAGACAAAGGCAGAAAAGGTATGATACAGTGGGTACATCTACATTTGAAATTCATGTGCCTGAATTTTCTGCACAGAAAATTCAGGTGGATTAAACTACACACAGGCACACATCTAAACATGCACCCATTGGGAGCAAATTTGTTCCTGATTAGAGCAGTTCGGCCCAGGGCTGTTCTTGCCCTGCAGCACCCAAGGAGATTTCAAGACTCCCACAGGTGCCAGCACAAGCCTGGCAGGGGGCATGAGAGTTAGGCCTGGGCTCTGGAGGGTGGGGAGAGCTGTCTTGGCTCCACAGCAGCTTCCTCCCAGTTGTGTGGAAACTGAGGCTGGCATGGAGGAAGCTGTCCTGGCTCCAGGGGAGCTCCCTCTCAGTTGCATAGAGATGGGGGCTGGCCCTGATCTCTGCACAGCTGGGAGGGAGCTGACCTGGAGTCAGGATAGCTCCCCCACTCTGCAGAAATTGGTGCTTAGCCAAGCAGCAGCTGTGGCCCCCTAATACCTGGGCTGACTGGGAGCAAATTGCTCCCAATCAGGTTCTATACATGCACTTTGGTGCATAAGTTACTGACTGCATCTACATGAGACGCTGACTGCACAGTAACCATAGTTTCATAGTTTCATAGTTTCTAGGGTCAGAAGGGACCTGAGCAGATCATCTAGTCCAACCCCCTGCCATGGCAGGAAAAAATACTGGG
>NW_017728906.1:140646601-140673804 GCF_001723895.1 Crocodylus porosus
AGTCCCCTGCTGGCCACTCCTGGATGTGTGCCAGCATAATTTTCTCAAACAGCTTGCCTAGGATCGAGGTGAGACTAACCGGCCTATAGTTTCCCAGGTCCTCCTTCCTGCCTTTTTTGAAGATGGGAACCACGTTGGCCCTCTTTCAGTCCTCCAGTACCTCACCAGAGCACCACGAGTGCTCGTAAAGCCGTGAATTAGTGTTCAGTAGCATTGCTGAATGGCTTTTAGGTGATGGTGACTGCACAGTAGCTCATTACTATTGCTCAATAGCATCGCATCACGGTTTATGTTATGCGATTCTACTGTGCAGTAGTAACAAGCTACTGTGCAGTCAGCATCTCATGTAGACATGGCCAATGTGCCATTTTTCTAGTATGTGTATGTATTGGTACTAGCAAATGGCACACTGGACTAATTTAATGTGCAGCAATTGATGCACAAGTGTAGACGGTGATGCTTTACTGTGCATTAGTTTTGATTAGTCTAATGTGCTGTAAGCATGTCATGTAGACACACCCTGTTAGTCTCAAGTATGCAGAGAGAAAAAAAGGTCTAAAAAATAATCCAAAACTTTCTCCAAAATCCCTGTTTTTCTTTCCCTTTTTCCTTCAGTTATTCCCAGTTGCTCTTTCCCCTGTCTACTTTATATACAGCAGGTCAATTGTTTAAAGTCTAAGACCCTTTAAGGCCAACCACTTGTGGTATTCATCTGGAGCTCTATCTTCTGGTACCAGCGACACCATCAGGAAGGGAAAATGGTAGAGGAAAAAGTTGAGAAAGTCTCAGTTGTGATGAGGACTATTCTTATAATGGAAACGTTTGGTAACTACTAGAGGTGCACTGATACATAGGTCTGATATCACATTGGTACTGATATGAAGAAAATTGTCTATATCAGATATTGGCCCGATGGGGCCAATAATGTGGCCAATAAATACCCATACTGCACACAACCACAGCGCAGCACAGGGCAGAGCCAGCAGCGTGGAGAGCTGCCTCCTGCTGGTAAGTTGGAAGAGGAGGGAGAGGGAAGGGGCATGGGGGTGCAGATCAAAGCCCTTGGAGTAAGGAAGGGAAGGGGCAGGTTCTGGCCAGCTGGGGGTGAGGGAGGGCACAGGACGAAGCCACAGCTTATGGGGTGGGGACAGCTCCTACCACTGTTTGCACCCCAGGAAGGCAGGGAGGGGTGTGTACCCCCAGATCTGCATGGTGCAGGGTGGGAGGCAGCTGTAGGGTGGACCCAGAGCCGGTGCTGCGCAGGGCTTTTCTCACCAGGGGCTGGGCTCAGAGCAGGCTCTGGCAGCACTGGGAGGAAACTGTAGCTACCCCAAATTTCACCACAGCTCTACTCTCAGCCCTGTCTCTATCCCATGCCACGCCCCCCACCCCAGTTGGGTAGCGCCTGCCCCTTCCCTCACCACAGGGGGCATTGATCTGCCTCCTGACACCCCTTCCCTCCCCCCTCTCCTTCCACTACACCAAATGTACCAGCTGACAGCAGCTGTATCGGATATCAGATCGGTATCAGGTGATATGCCTCCTTACATATCAGCTATAGGTATTAGCCCCCAAAATTTCTATTGGTACACCCCCAGTAAGTATACTTAGTAGCATGCCTCTTCTTCATATTTTAACCTCTTTTCCCTCAAATATAGCTCAGGATAGTACAAAAAGCCTCCCAGCTTGCAGTTGTAGGTAGTACTGATAAGTAACAAATAGCACTATTACCCCTTATTGGGTCCACAGTGGAAAAGCCTCAACCAGTCCATCTTTGTGAGAATAAAAAGTTTAATGCAAAGTGGACATGCTCTTCAGAATCCTGCTTTTAAGCCAGGTCTCATAGACAACATATCCAAAAATACACAAATGTACAGCTTCTGCAACACTCAACAAAATGTCTGCTGCCCCATGACACTTGTCCTTAAGAATGGAGTTTGCTTAATTCATGAGCATAAGCTACAATTGTAGGCAAGAAAACAGAATAGAAACAAAGGCATTAGTAAAATATGTTTAGAACTATGCCATAAGAAATAGGCATCCAGAGTAACTGCCACTTATGTTTTCTGTCCAAATTATAGGCAGGGGAAGGAAATGACCTACCAACTCTTCAGTTGACTATGCTCATTACATCTCTCCATGAAAAACCCAGGTTCAACCCGTAGATTTACAAGGTGCATTTTGCAAATTATCTTTGCTCACACAGATAATCTTTACACATATGAACAGAGTATGCAAAATTGAGTCCTAGTACTGCAAGCTAGAAAATGAAAGAAACAACATGCCAATGCATCCTGTGTCTATGCAGAGGACTGGAGTATACAATCCTTGTGCAATACTATGATTCAATTCAAATAAACAACATAAAAACCCAATAGATTGTGACGTAGTTTATCTGCATTAGTTCATCAGCAGGTCTCAATCTAAAAATACCCCACTCCTTAGATACTTTTTTAATCAGGAGATTAAAGGAGCTGCCTATTATGCTTTAATCCAGAGCACAAGTGGCCCCTCAATGAAGGAATCCTTGATAATAAAATCAAATAAGTAGGGCTATGCAAAGATTTGGTAGCCGATTCAATTTGGAGGAAATTTGGCCTGATTTGGTGACCAAATCTCCAAATCCAAATCAAATCAGGAGACCAAATTAAAAGGTGCAAATCAAATCAGAAGCCTCCAAATCAATTCAGGAAAGGTTCAGCCTGATTCAGAGATTTGGCCATAGACTAAACAGGCAGCAGTCCTTCAGGATGCTGGATACAGCTGCCTCCAGTGGTAAGTCTGGTGTGGTGGGTGGAGGGGGAAGGGAATGGGGCTGAGGCTGGGACAAGCTGCTCAGCAGGGGTGGAGGGGCATGGGAATAGGAAAGCGGGGTGTGGGATGCAGGTGCAGCAGTGCTTGGAGTGGGGGCTATGCCCTGCTGCCGCTTGCCCTGCCAGGGCAGGGGGCATGGCTAGTTCCAGGCAGAAGGGGGAAAGTGGCAACAGGACATATCCCCCATTCCCAGTGCTGCTGCACCCATATTCTGCACCCTCCCCTGCCCCCCTCGCCGGGTCCTGCACCCCCCACTCTGGATGGACAGCTTGTCTCAGCCCCAGCCCCAGCCCCAGCCCCAATCCGTCCCTTTCCTATGCCCCTTCCTTCCTCCCTCCACCCACCACAACAGACTTACCAGCTGGAGTCAGCTGCATCCAGCGTGGTGAGGACTACTGCCTGTTCAGTCTATGGCCAAATCTCCAAAGCGGTGCCGAATCTTCAGATCTGATTAGGCTGAATCAAATCAGGACAGTGATTCAAATCTCCGAATCAAATCACTGTCCAAATTGGCCGAATCTGAAGCAAATATTTACCACTTTGAGCAGGCCTACAAAAAAGGTAGTATTAGATGTGACTTTCCTATTCAAGTTCGAGTCTCTAAACAAAGGATATCACACAGGGCTTGTCTATAAAGTGGCCATGACATGTTCCAGCCAAAGCAACCCTGCACGCATCCCAACCACTGACTCTTGATAGCATGCTGCAAACACAGAAGTGCACCAGTGATGACACTCAGGGTTGTCCCCAATGGCTGCTTTCGAGCATGCTAAAAACTGAAGTCTTGGGAGTGGTCACTTCCCATTTCTGGGTTTAGAGCATGTCAGCAGGAGCAGCTGACACAGGCAGGGCACCTTGGAAGGGACCTATTACCACTGTGGTGTCAACATGCCCTCCCTCAGAATGGTAAACTCAGCTTGGCAAATCTTATGAAAGAGACCAAATTGATTTCTTTATGTACAACAACATCGCTGCCCTGCTTCCCTGCTTAAATCTGACTCTTGCTACAGTAGCTGTTATTCAACTTTTTTTATTCTCAGCCCTGCTTTACACACAATAGCACCAACTTTCCGAAGGGACTTAAGAAGAAGGGGATTACTGAACCAGACTAATAATTCATGCTAACAGTTTTGAGTAATATTCATTTTACCTTGGCAGCCCTTGCTAGCTTAGACTATAGACTTGGGATTTAATGTTAGGGCTTCAGGAACTATTAATGGAGCCATTTCCCAGAAATGCATACAATTGTTTTCTATGCATCCACACACTGATAGCACAAAGAGGCATTCTTCCTCTAAAACCAAAATGAAAAAAGTCATCAAAATTCTGCTCTATAGTCGGGGATCATTAACTCATGTGATAGGTGCAATTACTGGAACCAAGCAATAGAGTAACTTAGAGGTCTTAATAGCAGAGAGAGTTACTTGGCTAGTAGATAACTGGTCAACCCAGCAGTCAATGACACTTCCTCTTATCCTGGTAAGACTATCCAAGGGCAACGAGAAACAGTTTCGTTTTCAGATGGTATTACTGAATTTAAAAAAATCAACCTGCTCTTCCACACAGCTGCTACCACAAGTAGGTAGCAATTTCCACTTATTCCATCTCAGGCACCACCTTGGTAGCTATGTGCCAAGAGGTGGACCTAGATCAGTGTTTCTTGACCATTTTCAACTCAAGACACCCTCCATAACTTTTCTGAATTTAGCACTACCCTGTTTCAAAACATAATTTATTTTTTATTACAGTGTATAGAAATGAATATGACTAGAAACACATCATTTTAAACAAAATGGGGGGGGAAAAACATGTTATAATTAATGAGACACTTGAGCCTGGAAGTTATTGAAAATATCCTGAATTCATGGCTGACTTGAAGAGACACACACTATCATTCACTTATCCACTGAGAGAAGTCTTTTTTTTCTCCTTTATGTTGGCTAAAGCAGAGAAAAGAATAGACATACACCTTGTAGATTGACTAAATAAGATATATAGAGAGCACAAGCTTTCATGAACTTGAGTTCATTTCATCAGATGCTGTGTAAGGACAGCATAGAACAGTTCATAAAGTGGAGTGAATGATTTGAATGCAAAAGGTGGAAAAAGAGGAGGGAGAGGAAAAGGAGAAGACAGGGGAAGAACAGTGCTGGCAGAAGCAAACAAGCAAAGAACCCATAGGAATAAAGTGATCATTAAGGCTGATCCAATTAATGAGAGAAGAATCTGTAATCCCTGTTAAACCACACATAACACAATCCAGTCTATGGATTTCTTGTTTCTCAATTGCGTGTTCAAACTGTTTTTTTTTTAATTTTGTGTCTCAAGAGAAGCAATCTTGAGGCCATCAATAGAGTGTCCAGGGAAGTTAAAGTATTCTGACACAGGCCTCTGCATCTTTCTGCTGATGATGTTAGATCCATGTTCGTTCATTCTTGCATGTAGCAGTTGCCATGTCCCTTAGATGAAGATAGCAGATGGCTGTGGTAAACTGGTGATGGCATATATAATGTTGGTAGAGTTGCAGGGTAATAAATCTCAGATGTTGTACTCTTTATTATTCAGTCCAGCAATGATGATATCTGTATGGGGCAAAGCATTTGTGTCCGTTGCAAGGATGAGGATGGAAGTTAGTTAGCATATTGCTTGAGAGATGTCATTTGAGGTTGGTGAGCTCTCTCTAAGTATAGAACCTCAACTCGCAAAAATATGAGCTAAGCTTAGATAGCCAGTCCCAAATGGGTCATTTTAAGATGTATAAGCAACTCACTAGTGCTACTGCCTTACCTCACAGAAGTGGGAAATGCCTCCTCTTAGCTTTCTTTTTTTTACCCCAGAAAAATAAAAGAGTCATTCTTCTGTTGCAAAGAACTCAGAAAGTTTACAACAGGTCAGAATGTTTTTGATACTATGGATTCCTATTTGCAATCTCAGGGTTTATCTTGCCCATTGTGTAGGTGCTAATACTGCACAGGACCCTGCAAGACCCTTACAAGGATCTTAGAGCAACCCAGGTGAGAACCACTGCTCTACATGAGTTCAGTATGGCCCAGTCCTCTCATAGTGGGTGATATAACTATGGGATATGCCACTAGAGGATGACTGTGGTCTGGAAAGATGCACTCTTGCAATTGCAAGTAACATATCTTCCAAAAATATAAAACATTGGACGTGTGTGGGACCTATGCTGAAGAAGCTGGTGCCAACTTTGTATTTGGAGTATAAAACCTGGGCTATACTTTTAGTAGAAACATTACAGATATAAGCTATTTGAAAATGACTAACAACCTTAGCAGCATATACTCATAGTTTCATAGTTTGTAGGGTTGGAAGGGACCTAAGCATGGGCAGGAAAGGATGCTGGGGTCAAACGACCCCGGCTAGGTAATTGTCTAGCCTCCTTTTGAAGATTCCCAGGGTAGGGGTGAGCACCGCTTCCCTTGGAAGTTGGTTTCAGTTCCTAGCCACCCTGACAGTGAAGTAGTGTCTCCTGATGTCTAGCCTGAATCTACTCTCAGTTAGCTTATGGCTGTTATTCCTTGTTACTTCTGATAGTGCTCGGGGGGAACAGGAACTCTCCCATTGCCTGCTGCTCCCCCTTGGCAAGTTTGTAAGCGGCCACAAGATTCTCAGCCTTCTTTTCTGTAGGCTGAACAGGTTCAGGACCCGTAGTCTCTCCTCCCTGTTGCCCCCTGATCATGCGAGTGGCCCTCCTCTGGACTCTCTTGATGCTATCCACATCCCTCTTGAAGTGCGGCGCCCAGAACTGGACGCAGTACTCCAGCTGTGGCCTGACCAGTGTCACATATAGGGGAAGGATCACCTCCTTCGACGTGCTAATGATGCATCTATGGATGCATGACAAGGTGCGGTTAGCCTTCCTGACTGCGTCCCCACACTGACAGCCCATGTTCATCTTGGCATCAATAGGGACTCCAAGATCCTTTTCTGCCTCTGTGCTGAGAAGGGAGTTCCCCAGCCTGTACGTATGCTGCTGTTTTTTCCTCAAAAGGTGAAATACCTTGCACTTGTCCATACTGAATCCCATCCTATTCTCATCTGCCCACCTCTGTAACCTGTCCAGATCTAGATGTAGCCTGTCCCCCTCTTCTAGCATGCCCACTTCTCCCCACATCTTAGTGTCATCTGCAAACTTGAACAAGATGCTTTTCACCTTCTTGTTTAAGTCACCGATGAAGATGTTGAACAGTGCGGGCCCGAGGACCAAGCCCTGGGGAACCCCACTGGCCATGTCCCTCCAGGTCGAAAATGACCCATCCACCACCACTCTCTGGGTGCGGCCCTCCAGCCAATTTGACTGTGTAGGCGTCGACACCACAGTGTAGGAATAAATTTAGTCGGGCTTCTGGCCTGCTTGACTAGAAAAACAGACAGAGACCAGAAGTGCTGATACTGCTTATTTCAGTTACATGTTTTGAGATAAGAAATCCTGCATGTCTTATTACTCTGTGCACAGATGTCCAATTAAGTAAACTTGTTTTAGTTTCTCCAAGGTCATTTTTTTTTCTTTCTTTATCTGTCTTAAGTATAAAAATGCTTGAAAACTTAAAGAGGAGGAGGATTCCTTTGAAACAGACAAGTGGGTGATTCCCCTTGCTGTATGAAATCCTCCCTGTGATCACAGTATAGACCTCAATAAAGAAAAGCTGGCTCTGTCAGTTCTGATTCAACCACAATGCGAAGTTTGGTTTCTTCCACAACAGTCACCTAATTTTTTTTTAATGAGCATGGGTTGAGAGTTGTATATCCTTTCATTAGCCCATGACCGTTCTCATATCCTTATAACAATTCTGATAAGTTAATTAGGGAACTAGTTCTGAGGCCTTATCTCTATATAAGGTCATACTCAGCCCAGTAACTTTTAACCTAGAGACAAAATGCTGTTTTTACAGTTTATTAAAATAAATTTGATTTTACATCATATAGTTAAAGTTTTCCCAGGTCAAGCTGATATATCAACTATTCCCTCCACAGTTAGCTTCTTCCTTCCTGATAAGTCTGTGCTCCAGTTCCCTGGTTATTGTAAGTGGCAGTTTGGCAGCCACTGTCACCTGCACCTTTATCTGCTTTTTGGGATTCAACATGCAATAATTAGAATGGGAATTTTTCGCATTCCCTGCCTCCTACTGCTCCTTTCTTACTCCACCTATAGGAGGCTGCTAAAGCTCCACTTCTACCTCTTATTTCTTTCCCCCTCTATTTTTCCTCTCTTCCACAAGCCAATCAGAGGTAACAGGGAGAAGAACATCTGTTTACCCTTCATTGAGTCTTTATGCATCCTGTAACAGGGTTCCCTAATCCCTGCTACTTGGAGAATGGGAAGTCAGCATCAGAGGGCTGCAATCAGATAGGTTGCTGAGGAAAGGCCAGCTGCAGAGAAATAAGCAGCCAGGGGAGCTAAAGATGGGAGTTAGAGTGCAGCAGGGGGCTGCTTGAGAGCTAGCCCAATGGACTCAGATAAGAGGGCAAAGACCTTTGCTGAAGGCAGTACTTCTGCTAGCCTTGGTTGCTACAGAGAACAAACCAGGCAATACAGGTATCTGGAAAAGCTGCAAGAAGCCAGCAGCTAGAGTTTGATGAGTCCTATAGAAATCCAAGAAGGGTTTGTGTTTGAGTATTAGCTGGTAAAATACTGGAGATGTGGGTAGTGCCTATGAGTGTGGTGTGGTGTGGAGGCTGCAGGTGGGGTGCCTGGGAGGCACTCTGCAACAGAAAAGAGTAGGGCCGAGAGAAAAAATACCCTGAAAGGTATGGGATCTTCTGAGCTGTGTATGGCTAAAGCCAAACAGTTAAAAGCTGGAGATAACCCTTCAGAATGAGGGACTTGGAGGGCAGGGGTGGAGGTATGAATCCACCACAGGGCCTGGGGCCCAGTGTGAAAGAGAGAGACTGGTTTAGCTAGAGTTAGAGACCCAGTCGGCCAGGGTATTGGGCCAGGGGTGCAGTGAATGTGAATAAAGGGTCTGAGGGCCAACTACATGAGAAGGCAGAGTAATATCTGTGAGGCATGGATGTGGCTACTGAGGGGCTGCTGGAGGCCATGATTATAGATCTTAAGGCAGTTAGGGCTGTAAAGTCATGATTGGGGCTGATGGGCCCAGTGACAGAGAGACTGAGTACAGTGGAATCAGAGCCCTGGAAAGAGAGACTGAGTGTGCTGGGGTCAGAGCCCTGAGTCAAGGACCATTTTGAGTCAAGGCTGAAAAGAGGAGATCTGTTCAGGGCAAAGAGTAGAGCTTGAGGAGTGGGATCAGGTGAGGCACCCAAATCCCATCAGCCTCCGAGGGAATTCTCCCTAGTTGTATTTTACCATCAAGGTGTGGCAAACTAGACACTAGGTATCTTGAGAGGCCAGAGCAAGCAAGGAGGGCAGAATTAAGATGGCGATCAGGGAGCATCCAGGCCACCTGTGGGGCTACCCTTGTCTCAAACCCCTCATAAATGCACCTGACACCGTTTCCTCAAGAGTTGCAATCCTGACACAAAAAAACAGTCATGCACATCCTTAACTTTGATTTCCCCAAGCCAACAACAGGAGAATGCTTATTTTAATAGAGCCCTGCTGGAAGATGATATATTGGAGGAAGTTTTGTCAGTTTAAGAACTCAGCACCAAAACAAGAGCTTTTTTCAAGCTTGTCTTGTTTTGACAAGTTATGCCCAAGGCATAAAAAAATTATATATTTTCTTTGACTGGCTCTCACATCAGGCAACAGCCTAACAGAATTAGTTGTGGTGAACAACAGACACTGAATTTTCACTATTTTTTCCCAAATGATAATTACTGATCATAGGAAAGTAGGGCTGGAAGGGGCCTCACGACATCCTCTATTTTAGCCCCCTGCTAAAGGCAGGATCATCCCTAGCTGATCATTCCCACCAAATTTCAGTCTGTGGTTTGGTCATGAACAGATAACGTCTATGTACACCCCTGCAGTTTCTCTGCCTTCCCATTCAAACATTCATATCTAAATGTTTTTACCATGATCACCACCAAAGTGTGTACAAGTTGTTGTGTGATGTTCTGGATTTTAGCCAATATGACTGCTTGTTTTTGCTGTTCCACTTAACCAGGACTAACTACCATGGGGCATGAGAAAGAGAAAGTTTCCCTGCCTCTGTAGGTAGCAACAAGAGAAAGTTTCCCTATCTATGGGCTGGGGAAGATGCTTTGACCTAGAATCTAGGACATCATTAGTTCTGCTCTCACCTCTTTGCTCAGCTGTTTATAGTCCTTTGCACTTCAGATTCTTATTACTGAGCAAGGCATTTTATCCTGCCCTAGTAGGCAGGCAGCTATCATTTTATTACAAAGTTAACCAAAAGGTTGTACATCATTACATTTAGCAGAGCTGGAAATAGAAGCCAAGTCTCTAATATGGCAGATCAAAGCCTTCAGCCACTCAGAATGAATGTGCCAAACAGATGGCTTTACTGGCTTCTCCTTGATGTAAGAAATGGAAAGAACCAAATAGGAGGTCAAATCCTACTGAGAACCTGTGCATGAGGAATCTGATGGTCTCATGCAGCAGGACTTCTTTTTCCAGTTTTCTTTTTTTAAATTAGAATTGTGCAAAATGTGTTTGAAAGCAGCGCTGATAAAATTATAATCTGTCAATGATGGCACAACAGACTAAATATAGATACTTCACATTTTGGTCGTTAGTCCCATATTTTTTTGTTAGACAATGGCAGGTACAGAGATTGATTTCCTTTGTTTTTAAGTGACATTATAAACACACTGGGAATTTCTATAAGTCTTTCTCAACAAACTGCAGTCAGGATTTTTGAGCACTTTTACATTTTTCATGTGGTTGGGCCCCTGAAAGCACTCTAGAGCCATGATCTAACACATGTGCACAGCTGCAGAGTACTTTGAAAATGGCCAGTTGTGCAAAAAATTAACCCTCCTGAAATGAGGTATTAGATGTAGGTGCTCTAAAGCAGAGTGCCTTCGGGGACTTGGGTTCCCTCCAGGGCTAGGCTAATGTTTGCATTGGCTTGAAATGGAGTCCCCTCACCTCCCAGGCCTGACCCAACTCCCCACCCCCACCCATATACCCAAATCAGGGTAATGGTGGGCAGGGTGCAAGGTAAGGGGGTCCATTCCACTTCCCCCTCCCCCAACTCCAGCCAGGCCAAACCAAGCTGGCAGCTCCATGCTGCACCCTCCTCCTCAGCACTGGAGCTGAGGTTGGCGGGGGTGGGAAGGGGGGGATTGAGGACAGGGGTGGCCCTGGGAGGCTGCTGTAGTGCCCCCACCTGCTGGCCAGGGCAGTTCAGACAGGCTTGATTTCCCCGCCACTCCCAACCCAGAAAGTGAATGTCTGTTGGGTTGCAGGGAAGGGGTCTAATTCGTGCTGCTTTGTGCAAGAGCCAGCCCCTAAACATCTGTAGGCACCCTTTGCGTTTGCCCTGCAACTTTTATGGGTATATTAAATGGTTGTAAGAAAAAATATGATCCTTTATTTTTCCTATTTTGTTTTTGTCCTTTTGATACTGTAAATACCTTGAGAGAATTTATACTCGTGCAGATAAAAACCGCAGGTGCAGTCTCTTACAGTACCTTCCAAAGGAAACATGTGGTGGTTGTTGTAGTTGTTACAGATTTGTGCAGTATATAGGATTGTGACCTTATACTGATATCTTTTTCACTGTGCCACTGTTGTTCTGTGGGGCCAGGGCAACTCTCAGTATCTCAAAATTGCTTTCTTAGATGGGAGGGTGTGACACAATTGCTCATATACACACACAAAAATCACATTAGGTGCATATACATACTAGGTGCATACACACCCAGGATTACCAGTCTAAGCACAAGCACACCTATCACCAATTCAAGTATACACACACTATACACACCAAAAATTAGACAAAATAAGTTGTCAATACCCACAGACCCAATACACATACACGGATCACTAATTCGTATATCATGCGCACACGCACACTAGTGAGTTCCTAACTTGGGTTCCTAACGTATGTGTGTGCTTGGTATACTTGGGATACGTAGGGTGCTTGGTGACTATGGGAGGGGGAATCAAGGGTAAAAAAGTTCCATAAGGAGGGGAAGGAAGGAGATTGATGGGGTTAAGATGAGAGATGGAAAAATAAGAGTGAAAGTGCCAGGAGTGAAAGTTGCCGGGGCCGGAATTAGAACCGGCAGACTGGAGGGGAGCTGGGGTTACTTGAGGTTGATAGGGCTTAGGGTAACTTAAGTTAATTGGTGTTGATTGATCAAAGGAAACTGCTACAAGCCGGCAGAGCAAAGGAGTGATGCTGGGGAGAAACCAGCACAAAAACTGGGGCTGGAGCCAGAGCTGGAGTGTAGAGATTCTGGGGAGCCAAGAGGAAAGTCGGGGAGCTGCGGAGAGAGGCGGGAGCAACTGCAGGTGCTGGAGAGGGGCACTGGGTGCCAGGAAGAGGCTGCAAGGAGCTGCTGGAGGTGGCTGGGAGATTGGGGATGCTACAGGTGGTGACGGGTGCCAAGAAAGAGAGCCAGGAGCAGGTAGAGGCAATGGGTAGAGCTAGGAGGAACCAGGCTGGGTGGAAGATTGGGGAGAGAAAGTGGAGGCAGCGGGGCAGAGACAGAAGCTGGGAATGGAGAGAAACACAAAAAAGTTTGGGAAAAGAAAGTGGAGGTGGCAGAGGTAGAGACAGGAAGCTGGGAACGGACAAAAATGGAGAGAGATTGGGGAGAGAACGTGGAGGCAGCAGAGATGGAAAGCTGGGACACAGAGAAGTTCAGGGAAAGAAAGTGGAGGCAGCAGCACACAACTGGGAGGCCAGAGAACAGACAGGGAGGGACAGGAGAGATCAGGGAGAGAAGGCAGAAATTGACAGGGATTAGGGAGAAGGCAAAGGCAGAGAAAAAGACATGGGAGGAAGATCAGAGGGGCAGAAAGCAGAAATTGGAGTAGGGCTGGGAGGTCAGTAAGACAAAAAACCAACTCAAATTCTAAATTAAGAATTTTATTAAACAAGCAGTATACTGTACAGCTCATGAAGTTATTGATTCCTACACACATGCACTCACATATGCACCTACACAATGGTAGCAGGAGAGAAAAAGGCTTGGTGGAGAGATTGAAGTTAAAGCATGTAGGGACAGAGTACAGATCCTATGTTTGGGGAAGGAAGGTGGGTGATAGCTAGCTATCAGGGTCTTCTCCAGCAAGGTGTTGTCCAGAGGGCACTGCCGGCAGGGCCTCTGGGTAGATAGGTGGCGTGGTGCAGTGTTGGTCCAGATGGAGAGGGTGTCCCAAGGAGGTCACACTCTACCACCCCTTTTATATGGGTGGGCTACCTGTGTCTCCGGACATGTCCAGGCAAGGACAGTCCTGCTTAGATGCCCACATGCAGATCCAGGTGTCCTCATTGTCTGGTAGGACACAATGGTGAGGTTGCTGGTTTCTGTAGGGTCTTTGTCTTTCAAATCCAGGGTTTCTTTTCTGTTCCTGGGTGAGGTCTGTGGTTGCTGGGTGAGTCAATGCAAGCCAGTGGTCTGGTTGTTGAGCTGATGGTCCAGTTATTGAGTTGATCATTCAGTACAGGCCTGCTACCATTATGCCTCAAACTTCCTCATTCATTCCCATTCATTCAGGAACCAATTTACATAGGAGGGATAGGTATGAGTCACAGTTGCAACCTATTGTATAGGGCATGGGACACAAGATGGAGGCTTGACTACAAAATGGAAACTTGACATTACAGACACGAGCCTAAACCATACAATATTAATATGAAACAATAAAAATCAATGCAAAAATGATAGGAATACAATATAATACAATGTAAAACAGTAAACACCAATACAAACATAACAGAACACTATTTACAATATAAAAAGGGGCTTATTACAATAATAGCATACAAGAACTGATCTTAGCTAGTACTACTTGTAATCACTTATAAAGGGACAGAGAGGGCAGAGAGAAAGTCAGAAATGGTTGGGGAAGGGGAGGGAATATATTTTAAAATTAAAAAAAAAGAAAACTGTGGGTGTTGCTATACCACAATATCTCTTTCTCTTCAGATAGAAAGTAATGCAATGTAAGTAATTTCCTATGAAGAATATTTTACACATTTATTCTTTGTTTTCCCAAACACAAGACTTTTTTTTTTGTAAATGTCTCATATTTAATACTTTGAAAGTCAAATACCCATGCATCTTAAAAACTCTATTATTCTACAATTATCAGTCAGGTTTAACCATAAAAGACTAAAACATATTAAAAATAAAACAGACATATCTTTGACTTCTTTTAGTAGTAAGAGAAAGATGCAGTGATGTGAGCATTTCTCTTATTTTACCTGCTATAATAAAACACCACCTTAGAGATGGAATCCAGGCAGTAATTCCAAAGATATTAAATGATCTACTTTAGTAAAATGAGTCAAGTGAGTCCTTCTTCTATAAAGGCCATGAAAAAGAAACAGCTTTCTTTTAGGGCTGCAAGCAGATAAGAGGATAAGAGGGAAGTACAATTGATCTCATCTAAAATCTTACAGTCAAGCACATTTATTACAGCATGAAGCAGAAAGTGAGAGCTGCTTATAAATGAGATCCCAGTCTATCTAGATGTATCTTGCTGAAATAATACTGTTCAGAGTGCACCTTTTATGATTTGAATTCTGAGGGCATAAACTATTCAAAACTAAATCTAAGCTGATATATTCATTTGTAACAAAAAGAATGTGACATACCATGGCCACCATAATATGTAATTTCACCCTGGGAATTCAGTTTTCAGAGGTGATTAAATTTGCTTTAAAACATTACTGACAACTACAAGGGGCTAGATTAAAACAAATATCCTATCCTAGGAAGGACATTAATTCTGACAAAATTTACCCCACAACTGAGAAACAATAGAAAGGGGACTGTTTAGTGTGTAACTTAATGATCTTTTGAATGGATAAAGACTCAGAGCTAAGGGTGGGATAAGGCAGGGGAAGGAGAAAATTAGATGGTTTGCACTTGCTTTACTTAAATCTCTTTTAATAAGATATATGCCTGGGAAATACTGAAATATAAGGGATACACATACCTAATACCACTGGGGAAAGGGCAGCTTGGGCTCGGGCAGAGCACTGTCTTGCTGTAGCTCCAAAGGCCGCAGTTGTGGTCCCATGCTGGATTTGTGCCAAAGGCTGCCCCTAATTAACCTAGCCATATAAGGGCACCTGGCCATATAGGTTGGGGAGTGAAGGGTAACTGGGTGCGATATGTAGCCACATCACTCCCTTCGGTATGGCTGGCTATAGAGAGGTATGGCAGACTTACACAATCTAGACTAGTGGCTTGTTTGGGTTGGGTGGACTTCTGATTTGGTAAGTTGCTTGGATAGCCCAAACTTCAAAAGGTCTGAATTTCACTGAAATGTCTGAGAAGAATATATGGGATGCAGTAAAACCATGAGCCAGTGTAATGTGAATCATGTAATACTGAGTGGGCTGATAAATATTGCTGCAATATTTGCTCTTAGAAAGCCCAATCTAGTGTCCCTTTAAGGAAATGGGCATATTACCTTTATCTGAGTTTATACTAAAGAAGTACTCACTGCTTTCCTGATTTTTACTTTCACAGCTATTTGATACTATCAAGTGTTGCTTTTTTTCTAGGATTGTATGTCTGTATCTGGATATACATGAATGTGTGCGTATGTGCCATTAAAATGAACAGATATAGGCTTGACCTTAAGGTTTTTCTCTTTTATGTTTCTACTGGAGGATGTTATTCTATACCTTTCATGTCACTGGAAAGTATAGGCATCATTAAACAAACTATATTTGATTTTATTGCCATTCAGCAGTTACTCAACATAAGCACTGTTTCAGCAAAGTATGTAAGCACATGCTTAACTTCAAGCAGGCAAGTAATCCAGCTGAATTCATATATGACTATTTGGGTGATTAAACTAAAGCTTGTTTGTAACTGCTGTGCGGGGCAAGGACAAAAATGCTAAGCGTGTTGCATAGGACTGAACCTATGCTTCTAAGTAGGGCTGCTTTTAAGCTAAACACAATTCAGGTCACAATGGCTTCCACATTTAAAAAAGTTTGCTTCCAGATAGGTAGAAACTTATAATCTTTGCTAGAGTCTGAAGGATCATCATGGCTCAAAATTCAAGACAACTGAGGGAGTAAGATCATAGTAGAAACTGGATATAAACCAATCAAAACAATCAAACCAATCAATACAAACAAGAAGATTTTGAGATACAGCAAAAAGGCAAAACTAGTAAGAGGAGATTTCAGCTATGCAGACATACAGCAATTGGAGCACAATGAGCCAAATGAATCAAGCAATAATCCTGTGCTATATTGTCAATATATTAAAAGGTGACAAGAAAGTGGAAAGTTTTGACTTTTAACAGTATTGCTGGTATGCTGTAAGATGGAGGACTCACTAATGATCATAATCCGGTTGGATTTGTTATTGCAAACTCAACTTACAAGAGCTAAAAGCAAAGTCTTTGAACTTAAAAGAATAAGGGAAGTGCTGGATAGAATCTCGTGGGTTAAGCCAGTAATGGGAAGAGGGGAGGACACAAAGGATATGGAAAGTGTTCAAAAAGCAATTACTGTATGTCCAAGGGTTATGTGTACCATCCAGCACTAAGTACCCTAGAAGTGGAAACAGACCACTGCAGATGAACAAGAAAATGAAAAAGGTAATCAAAGAGCAGGGGGAGGGAGGCATTTGAGATGTACAAACATCAGGTGCAGAGGGAAAATGAAAAGTTTGTAGAATGAAGTGTAGAAATCATAAAACAAGTAGTAAAAAGAACTAAAGCAGAGAATTAAATGAAAACGGTACAAGAAATGAACTCATAACTAGGAAATCATTTCAAGAATATAGAAGAGATTTTCAAAGAAGGCAGCAGAGTCTTTGAGAGAAAACTGGGACAGTAGAATACTACAGTTTGACCCAGGGCTCTTTCTTAAGGGCTAATTTCCCTATCATAAAGGAACTCAAATGAAAAAATATTTCATAACATTTATTCCCAGTGACCAAAGGCCTCTTCATTTCAGTAATCAGGAGGGGCAAAGCTACACCCTCTCCCTGAAGCACCTTTTTCAGAATCAGTTTGGTCTCCACATAGAGACTTTCTTCTGTGTTTTACTTGAATCCTTTTGTTCCCTAGAGTTACCCAGACAGTAACTGTGTACAGTCTGCAGCAGGCAGTCAAGTCACTGTGCTATTTAGACAGCTATTTTTTCCTTCCATCACGTACCTTACCTGGAAATAGGGGATAGGTACACTAACAGACATGCTGGTTGCATCAACACTTTCAGGTCAGAACTCTCTAGAGGAACAAATACTTAAATATAAACATTCCAGAAAAGCACAATTAAAAATTATACTAGTAAAAATGGTGGAATAAGTAGTAAAAAAAAGTTGTGGGGAGGGGGGAAGAGACCCATTTTCCAGAACTTCTGTGTGATGACCTGTGTGAGATACTTCTCCACTATTTCACGCAAAGGGATGAACTGTTATTCACCCCTTTCTCCCCCCAACGCAGCCCGTCTCTCACCTACCGACTCAATTTACTGCCCGTCTTACATGCACCCCAGCCCAGCTTCTGGCTTCTTTACTATTCCTTCCATCCAAGAGCACACACCAACTGCAGAGACTTCCGCAGCCTGACGAAGAGTTTTTAGATCTGAAAGCTTACTTTTTTTTCCCCAACTACTTAAGTTGGTCTAATAAAAGATCTCAGATTCACCCAAAGAACCTTGCCTGCCTATGTCCTTAGACCAACACGGCTACAGCCTACACCCGTGTGATGACCTGGGAACCTAAATACTGTTGCCATAAGACAGCACATTAATGGTTTTTAAAAATTTTACCCAGGTATCAAACTCTGTGCCCTGGACTGGATCCAGATCTCAGGGCTTTTCATGGACTGGATATGCAGAGCAAGGGGCAGCCATGGCAGAACCAACAGTAGTGGTGGTAGTAGGAACATTGGCAAGTAGCTGCAAGGCAAGTGGGGCTGCATCAGCATAGCCCTTGCTTGCCACCTACCACTGAGGGTTGTGTGCACCCGTACCCCAGGATTGCACAGCAAACCTGCCTCTCCCCAAGTCACACCCTCCAAAGTCCCTGGCCTGCCAGCAGCCCAACAGGCTGGATGGAGAAACTCCACCGTGTGTGTGTGTGTGTGTGTGTGTGTGTGTGTGTGTGTGTGTGTGTGTGTGTTGGAAATCAGCCAGACTTATAGTTAACACGCTTAGGAAAGCAGCAAGCTCACAGGACAGTGTTGTCTGCAGCAAGTAGGCCTCCTTTTCTTCACATACAACTGCTGGCTGCTTTTCCTACTGCATTTTCCCCTCATTCATTTCTGCCTACACATCTACAGGTCTTCGTTATGATTTTATACTAGCAAAATCATCATGAAGGAGGATTTCTGTAGCCCGTCTCCTTTTCTTTGCCTACATATTGGTGTCATGTAAATCCAGTTTCTCCTCAGATATACTCTAATGATAACAACTTTTTGCTCTCCATCTTCTTACCCCAGCATTCTCCATGCTCATTTTTAGTGACTTCAACTTTCAAAGTGCTGACCAATCAGAACCCTCTATCTGGGTATTTCCTCACCTTTATGTCTTCATTCAGCCTGTACACATAGTTCAACTCTCTCACTCATTTGATTGACCTCTGTTTCTTATATCTCCTCTGACCCTCAACCACCTGGCCTCTTTCAGTTTTGCCCATCAGCCCCCAGTGAGGCATGCCACTTTGGGTGCCAGCCAGCCTAAGAGATCAGGCAGCCTGCAAAGCTGCTGGCAGGTGTGGGCCAGGGCTAATTGGGACTTAGCTAACCCAGGGAGCTGGCAGGCGAGAGGGAGCCTGATAGAGGGAGTCATCTGACTCAGAAGGAGGACTGGGCTTAGAGCAGTTATAAGCCTAGGCCCTGAAAGAAACCTGGCAGTAAGATCTGAAGCCTACTGAGAGAACACCATCTCAGCAGGAGGACTACAATGCTGGAGAACCACCAGAGAGGACAGCTGAAGCAGTCTGGAGGCTTGGTGTGGATCTAAGGGGCTAGAGAAGGCTCCTAGGGAGGGATCCAGAGCCCATAGAAGGGCTGAGTGTATTGAGGAGCCCAGGGAAAAGGACTGAGTGTACTGGTGTATTGAAGGGCCTGTAGAGGTGTTGTATATTGAGGAACCCAGAGAAGAGGGCCAAGTACACTGGCATGGAAGGAAAAGCAGTGATGAACATCTGTCAGTGATTAACATCTGCGAGGTATGGTGCATGGTGTAAGGGAGGAATGGAGCCATATAATTAGCCTGTAAGGCAGGGACCACAGTGTACCTGGTGGTCATTTGAAAGTAATTTGGAAAGCCCTGTAGCTGCCTCCCTCATAATAATAATAAACATCAAGGCATGACAGGAGAATGAAGGTGTGAGTGCCCAGAAAGTGAGGGCTGCAAATACTCCAGGGGCTTCATGGCCACCCACAGAGGGGCACTACACCCCATCATTGAGCCTTTCTGTGACACCCTTCATGATTCTGTATTTATTCTCTAGCCTGTTCCTCCAAAACATCTCTTCTTTTGTTCCTGCGGTAATAATTGTTGTTTCTCTCCATGCTTAACTCTTCTTGACTGTCTCTACAATCCATCCTGCCCAACCTTGACTCTCCCTAAAGTCCATATTCTCAGTGCCTGTGTTCTGAAGCATCCGCCAAATTGATTTTTTTCTCCACAGTCAGTTATTTCATTGTCCTGCCTAAACAACTCTATCCAATGTACTTGAATAACAGACCCAGAATTCCTGGGATACAATTACATAATCTCCCAGCTGCCTTCCTAACACCTTTGACTTATTCTTCAAATCCACCCCTTCTTTCTCCAGGAAGAAATTAGGGAGATTCTGCCAAGAGATATTTGACAAAATATGACATGACCTTCCTCTCCAACACTTTTTTCTTCCTCCCCCTTCCAAAGAAATAGAAGCTTCCCATTAGATGTCCCCTTTCACTTGTCCCACTAACCCCACCCAGTCACATCTCCTAATCTGTCTCCTGGCCAACCTCCTCCACTACTTTACATTTCTCCTTAACATCTCCGTTCCTCAGGCTGTTTCCCCTCACAGTATAAACATGCTTTATTCTCTCTTGTCTCTAAAGAAAAGTTTCTGTTTACCTACTTACCTCTTCATATTGTCTCTCCCTGAATACCCCACTTTTTTCCAATTCTGAATATATCCATATTGCAAAAGACAAACATCCACAAAAAACTTACATTTCTAAACTAACCACTGACCAGCCAAACACCATTAATATCTGGTTAGTTGTAAAATACAGAACTTTTACCACCATAATGCACTTTCGCACCAACCTGTGGCATACATCCCACGACTGGGATGAGTAGCCCCTGTGTGTGCCAGATGGCAATCAGGAAGGGGAACAGGTAGCACAAGGCTGAATAGGACAGGAAGCAAAACTCAGATCAGAAGGTTAAACAAGGAACACAGGGTGGGAACAGAAAACAGAGCAGCAGATCAGGCAGTAGCACCTAGGGAGGGTTTGAGGCTAATTTGTGGCATACCTGCCAAAGGTTTGGTCCCCTTTCCTTCAGGATGTACCTGAAGCATTCTAATGTTTAGTATCAATGCTGAAAATCACTGTCCACCACCCAAAGCCAGATGAATAGTTCTTCTCTGTCCATGCCTTGCCCCATAGCTCCATAAATTGCCAACATTAATGCTTCTGAATTTTTACTAGAATTACCCATCTGCTACATCTAAAAAGTTTCAGTGAAGATAGCTGTACTACCTTCCTGGCTCATAGTCATCCTGTGATGAACTAATACAACAAAACTTCACCCCTTCTCTCTCATTACTAACTGATGACCCTCTCCTCTTTCTGTTAGTCCTGCAGCCCATGATTACAATCTTGTATTAAATCTCATTCTAATCCTATTACTTTCCAAGTCATGCAGTTCTCTCTCTCATGACATTATGATCTTCCCTTGTCTTTGCTGTACCTCCCAGCTTTGCATCGTAAGCAAATTTCATTATCATACTCCTGCTTTTTGTACCCAGGTCATTAATACAAATACTAAACAAGATCAGTCCTGAGACTGATTCTTGAGGACTTCCACTAGCAACATCATCCACCAGCCATTTATAGATGTGCTCCAGAAGGCAGAGCGGGGAGCACTTTAATTAGTGCATCTCTGGGGTATTATGATACCAGCACTCATTCCTGCCCAGGGCAGGGGGTTGGACTTGATGATCTGTTCAGGTCCCTTCCGACCCTAGAAACTATGAAATTATGAAGTGTTACATGTATCCGCATCCCTATGCTAAAAATAGTGGCAGGGTGCTTTGAACTAAAGCTCATCAGATGAGCTTGCTCTGATGTGCTGGAATTACAGTGTGTTGGAACAGCCTCTCTGCATAAGTGCAAGTGCTCATTATTCTCCTTTTAGCACAACTCATTGCAACCTTGTCTTGATCATTTGCACACCTCAATTAAAATTCTGCCTAACTACATCTTATTGCTGTTGTTATTTATGTTAAATAATCTAAAGGTAGCCTGTCACTATACCTTCCACTATGATATAGGCCTTGTACAGATCTTCAGTTTCTACTGGGAGAGTCTCTACTCACCCAGAAGAAACCACAAGCGTACAGATGTTCAGGCTTTTTCTCCTACAGTAAAAATGACCACTCTAAGAGAAAAATAACCTCAGAACAACCAGAGTTTCTTCTGGAAGAGTGAATGTCTGTATATGCTGTGGCTTCTCTCAGAAGAGAGAACATGGTCTTCCAGAATCTCCCCTCACCCCCTCCTAGGGAGACCGTGCCTCACTCACTGGACTCCACTGCTCCAGCAGGGAGCAGAAAGTGCACCCCCTTCACAGTCTCCACATTGGCCAACCTGTTTCGCTGCAGGACAGGGGCAGTCTGGGTCAGTCATTCAGGCCTGCTTGGTGCACTACTGGCTAAGCAGCACAGAGATGGTGCACAGGGCCCTTTCCTCCAAGGCTGCACAGTGTCAGCACTACAAACTCTCCATTCTTCAAGGCCTTGCATTGAAATGTCTATACATGCAGCTCTGGGTCAATTTCTTTACCAGGAGAACAAACTTGGGTCAATTCTCCCAGATTATTTGAATGAGATGATTTGAATGTGTAGCCACAGACATACTTAGTCTTCAAAGAACATAATTTGAATAAGATACAATGTTCCTAGCATTCCTTAGATGGATTGTCACTCAGAAGACTGAATTTTACACACTTACACCTTCTACCTACAGCATGTATTAGGAAAGGATGTGGAGCTTCAATTTCTGGGAACATCAGTAAGATGGAACAGTTACACAAAATAATTTTCTTGGTCCAAAACTTTCCTTTTGCCACTACTTTCTTTTGCCAATTTATTCATGCCCAAGAGCTGCAATTCACATTTAAAAACAAATTTTAGTTGGGGAAAACCCAGATAGCCAAATTTACCTCCAGTACAAACACACTGCACTCCCAGACTACACTGGGTGCAAATCATCTTAAAATGGATAGGATTTCATTCAGGAACAGTAAATTCATTGTTTTACTTTGCAGTCCTATGATAATAAATGGAGCCAACCATCTTACCACTCCTCTGGTAAGATTCAGAAAATGTATATCCTTATTTACTCCCATATTTAAACTCCAGCAATAAGGTGTGCAGAAAAGTATTATCCCTTTATGGATTCAGTTTAAATGGAAGCATGGCTACAGTTCCCAGTTGCATTTGAGACTGAGCAGTGCATTACAAACAGCAAGAAAAAAGAAATCGGAGTAACCATATAAAACCACAAGAGAAATCATGGCTTAGTACAAACAAGCAACTTGATATGCATATGATATGCTGAAATGCTGAAAACCTCTGATGAAGCTTAATTCTTGATATAGTGTTGCCCATCAAAATACAGGTACATCTCCTTATGTGGGATAGATCCACTGAAAGCATCGACTGAAACAAAAATAAGAACTAATGCATAGGTATGCTATAGATTGACATTAACCCTGACAGTTATTATATATTATGGGATGAGGTCAACAGCCCACCGGCCTCATAACAGGTCAAGACGCACTGCACATGTGAACCTGGTAAACTGTATGCAGCCCAGCCAGGATGCCTACCGTAGACATATTGTCTAACTGTCCAAATCACAACAGCAGACTTCTCTAATGCAAAGTTCACCAGTATCCCTGCACCACAGAATGCATATTCATCTCACAAAAGAAGTTATAGTTTCCATGCTAGAGTTAAAAGTAAGACGAAATCTGTATTTCTAATGGTGAAATCAAATCAACATTTTTCATCAGTCTCTGCATTTTAGCTGCAAGAGGGAAGGAGGAAGCAGGTCACTAACTATACTAAGCTAGATCATTATACCATGTGAACTACAGCAGACACAGGGAGCCATGTGAAGAGGCAGAAAAGCCACTCTCAGTATTCCTGATATTCATGTCAGCACTAACTAGAACAAACATTAATTACAGAACTCACAGTTTCTTTATTTTTTGATAGTCATGTTGTTATACTTCAACTCTCACACCTAAATCCAGAGTCCATAAAGGATCAACAACCCGGCCCAACACTCACTGCCCAAGAACTAATTTATTTACAAATTTATTTGTAAATGGTTAGATGAACACCTTTGTAAATGGTTGTAATGGTTAGATGCACACCCTGCTGGTGTCATTTGACCCAAGTACTCTTTCCTGCTATGGCAGGCGGTCGGACTAGAGGATCTGTTCAGGTCCCTTCCGACCCTAGAAACTATGAAACTATATGTCTGGATATAAAAAAAAATCTGTACTGCAGTTTCACATACCCAGCTGGTTTGAAGATTTTGCTTAAGTCTCATATTCCTGCTGTTATTTCTGCGTTAACGTCAAAACAGTTTAATTTAATAGTGTGAATTAAATCTTTTGATCTCACCTTAGCGGTATGAAAATAGGAAATAAAATCAATCAAGTTTATCTGTGTCTCTTTTCCAGACTCAGGAAATAAACTAGCATAACCAGAGTCCTGTAAATACTCTGATCAGCAGTGTGCCATATCACAGATGTCCCCTAATTGTATTTGCTGTTTTGTTTCAAGTTCCACGTCAGTTGAAACTCTGATAACTATGCTAAAGTGTTTAAAGTATTTTCACAGAAAATAGATTAGCTCTCTGTCCAACCTGCTCCCCTCAGCAAATAAATAAATAATGCACAATTGGATCCAGGCTGCAATACCCCTGCAAGTCCATTCATAGAATTGGACAAAGTAGGCAAAAAAATTACGCATTTCTGAATGAATTAATTGGGTGCCACCTTCCCTGCCTTCTGCCTGACTTCAGACTAACACACCTAACTATCTCTCCATGCCTCCCCGCAAGAAGACTCAGTGACTTCTCTCACAACTTCAAAAGAGTCTAAATCAGCAGTCTCCCTAAAATGTCCATTTTATTACAATTGTATTCTTTTCATTCTAGTCTCTCTGTTACAAAGAACTCTAAATATCACTGAAATGAAGAGACAGGGATCTTCCCCCACTTACCTAAAACTTTCAATATTTTTAAATATATGGAAGGAGGGATGATGTGATCAGCACAGAGATAAAAGCATTACAAAATCCACTTTGTTAAAAATATAATTTATTTAAGAAATCTTTTGCTGAAAGCTTTTTTAGGAGAAATAAATTACACTGGCCATATATAAATAAAAAGGAAGAGAGCAAAGAAGAACATGAACATATATTACTAGTGTAATTCATCAAAAACAGTTGACACTTCAATCTAATCCAGAAAATGAAAACACAGAACTTTATAGAGTTATAGGAAGTAAGCAATTTAAACGTACCATGGCACAAGGTCATCTAACAATGAAACCGAGAGGACGCTCCTTTTTATTCACTCTCCCTCACACCTGTAATCCTGGTGAATCTATCAAATATAGATTAATATCAATCTTTCAAACAGGCAGAAGTGATCTTTAAATCAGATAATTAATAGTAGTAGTCTAAATGTTCCACAACAAGTCCATCGTCCTTTTATAATATAAAATGAAAGGGCATTTTATGCAACTAAGCTATCACAGTGGAACCTTGTTGCATAATAAAGGTATCTTTTTAACTAATTAGTTCATTTATTTAAAATGTAGCTTCTGGTAACACTCATAGAGATAGTTCATCTTGCTTATAAGAGTGCTCTGGTGGAAAAAACAGTTCTCAGGGAACATTCTCTATTGCTCATTCAAAACACTCACTCACAGAATCATTCCCCACGCATTCAGGGATAAATGTAAGAGGCACAGGAAATGCATTCAATTTGTTTTTTGAGAATAAGCCTCCAAGGCCATTCCATAAGCAAAAATCATAGCCATGTCATGCAGATGCTGTGGTTAAGTTTATGATTCCAATTAGGACTGGACAGCTTTCAGTACTCTTGAAAAAAACATTTCGCTAATCTATATGTAAATACTTCAATAAAACCAGTGAACAGTGATCAAGTTCAGTATTAATATCACAAATTAAAGATGACATCTGAAAGCTTACTATCTAAAAGAATGATCAGAGATAGTGACAAAACAATAATCAGTGGTTTAAGCAGTCTACCAGCACCATGGAAACAATCGTGGTGCTACATTTATGAAATCTCTGTGGTATATAAACCAAACTGTGTGCAATATTAAAATACAACTAAGTGGCCTACCAGCACCATGGTAGCAACGGGCATGGTTAGGAAGCCATCTGGGAATGGCTTTATGATGAATTTCATGGTAGAACTAGAAGGCACTCAGTTGTACGATTCCAAGTTAACAATTTAGGACACTAGCTGTGCAGGGATCTCCTGTTAAACAATAATATATAGAACCAGCCTTAGGAGGAGGTAGCGTGGGTGACTGCCTGGGGCACCCTGGTCAGGGAGGTGCTAGCAGCGTTGTGCATTTCTGCAGGCAGAGGTGGGGCTGAGGTGGCATGCTGCAGTTCTGGTATTACTATTCAGGTGGCTAAGGGAAATGATTGTTAACACCTGTGAAGTAAAGACCAATGAGTCATTAATGGGCCATGAACTCCCTTAGCTGCCTGACTGGTGTTACATACCAGAGCTCCATCACCTGGGGGAGGGGGCAGCTGCATGACAGCAGTAGCAGAGGCAGAAGTACAGCCAGAACTGGGTGGCTGTTAGTTTTAATTTTCACCAGTCATGACCCTGGCAAGCATGTTTAAGTGTGTGCAAAGGTGTGCAAGCATGTGCAAGAGTGTGCCAGGACACTCATTTTAATTTTCACTAGTCATGAAACTTGGAAGGAAACAAAATGTCACCATTGGTGATGCCATTTCTGATCCTGTTTTATGGCCCAATCTAACAGCCGAAATTCAAGATCTACTAGTAACCAAGGGTTCACCCAAAGTAAAGGACATGGATTTTCCTCTGGAAGAGCAGAATCATCATTTTCTATGATGTTTTTATACAGAAATATTGAAAACAGTGAATTTCTGAAGCAGGGCTGGCTGCTTTACTCAGAGTCCACTGACAAAGTTTTCTGTTCCTGCTGCAAGCTCTTTGACTTAAATCCAAAATCATCCCTAGCTTTTGAAGGGTCACATGATTGGAAATGCATGTCTCAAATTCTCATGTGTCATGAAAAATCACCTACTCATTTCAGTTCCTGCTGAATGTAGGTTGAAGCAGAGCAAAAGATAAAATTGGATAATTGCATCGACATGGAGTTTCAACGTGTGATTAAACAAAAGACAAAATACTGGAAGAACTTTCTAGAGAGGCTCATGACAATAACACTTTATCTTTCTAAAAATAACACGGCTTTTCAAGGCTCATTTGACAAGCTCATCACGATGAACAACAGGAACTTCCTGGGTTTTGTGGAGTTACTAGGAAAGTACAATAAAGTAATGAAGGAATCATTGTGATGCATACCTTCCAGGAAGGTGATGGATCACAACTGTGGAAAAACCATCCAGAATGAGAGAATTGAATTTTTTTGATGAAAAAAGTGCTGCAAGAGATTCTTAAAAGGTTGAGGAGTGCCAGGTATTACTCCATGATACCATACTGCACTCCAGATGTGAGCCATTCTGAAAAGAGGTCCTTCACTGTTAGGTTTGACACTTTGGATAGCAAAGTGACCATTCAGGTGCACTTTATTGTTTTTAAAATAGTGGACCAGTTCACAGGGGAAGGACTAACTGATACTATACTTACTACTCTGAAGGAATGTGACAAAAATATTGGGGACAGCTGGGGCCAGGGTTATGACAATGGTACAAATACGAAGAGGAAAAACAAGGATGTACATGCACAAATCCTGAAACAGAAAACAGAAGAACATTTTTCATTCCAGGTAGATGTC
>NW_017728906.1:140673904-140681955 GCF_001723895.1 Crocodylus porosus
GGTGACTGCCCCGGGTGCCAAAGTGAAGAGACATCAACAGACACTGCTCAGCCAGGGTTGGGCACAGGACAGAGGCATGAGCAGCTCATTTTGGGGAGCATGGGGGAAGGGTGGCTTCCACCACTGCATGCACTCCTAGGGAAGAATGGGGGGCATGTGCTCCCCAGATCTGTGCCGGAGCGAGAGTGGGCTGCTGCTGCCACTTTGCCCTGGGCACCATACTTCCTTGCTATGGCACTGGATGTCATCCCCTCAACCTTATGGTGGCAACATCTTCAACAGAGTCCAAGTCCCCCTTGGGTATTCTACAAAGAATCTAGGTTTGGTTCTCTGCCTCTGTTAATTGTTGGAAGATTCTCACAGGTCATGTCAATGTCACTCCTAAGCCAGTATGCGAAACACACTGGGAGTGTAGTATTGAAAGCAGTGAAGTTCTCTGATACCAGACAGTCCTTGGAGCCTTCTATTAACTGAATTGGAGCTAGCAGACTCCGATATCCATCATGGCTAGGGACAGACATTACACATAAACCGGTTTAAATGATCAGAAACTGGTTTAAACCTGTAACAGAACAGATGTTCAATACACATAAACCAGTTTGAAGTTGGCTGAAACTGGTTTGAGATCGACCTGGTTGAATCAGGTAGTATCAGACTTGGCTGATATGGCTCAAACTGGTTTATGCAATGTCTATCCCAGCCCCCCTGCTGGCTTAAGATAAACCAGACACCCCCAGCATCCTAGCATGCTCTCTGGGCTGAGCAGAGCTCTCTGCTCCACAGCAGGACTGGCCCGTCCCCTCTGCTCCCTGCCTGGAGCTCAGCAGAGACTTGCAGAGCATCTGCCTGGCTTCTCCCTGCTAAGCATGGATTATTCCCCCCTTCCCTCTGCCTTACTCAGACTCTGCATTAGTTAGCAGATCACAAGTTGGCTACAGTCCATGCTGTGCGAGATGGCCAAGGCAGATAGGCTTTTTGGAGCTAATCAACAGGTAGCTTAATGTCTGTTTAAGAATAGTTGTTTACTCCCCCCTTGCTAAGCAGGAATTCTCCCCTCCCCTCTGCTTTGAGGAAAGGTGCCCCTGTATTAGCTAGCAGACTACATGCTGGCTATGATCCCTGGTGAATCATCAGGCAGAATCAACAGATAGCTGGTAATGTCTCTCTGTTGTTTTCTTAATGGGGTGATAAACACTGAGTTAAGGGGGATAACACTGTTATCAATTCCCTGCTGGGCTAATCAGAGTAATACTGTACAAGGGAACAGAGGGCTGCTTTAGCACCCCCCCCCCCCCCCCAGCTTCTAGCCTGAGCCACTGCAGGAATGTGCCTGCATGTTTGGGATGTCCATGCAGTTACGAAGTATTTAACCTAGCCAAGTTAAATTAACCTGCAAAGATTGAATCAATTCAGGCTCAGGCTTTTTGACTGTATGTCACTAGCCCATGAGGTGCTCACCCTGGCATGTCAACTCACAAATTCAACTTTCTTGTCTCCATGGTGCGGTGGTGCAATATCCTTTTTCAAGTCAAATGTGGTGAGCAGAAGCATGCAAAGCAAGAAAAATAACATTTGCAGCCAAGAACTTGATAAATGCCTGCTGTGACTATATTGTGAACTACAGGCAAGTCAGGTATAAAGGAGCTCTGACAACAGCTAAGGAAAAAACTGAAAATCTAGTGTTTAAACCAGAGCCATGTATTTATTGTAAAAAGCATCAAGTCAGCTACGAATGTGAAGATGAAACAGTTAATCCCGAAGTCTAGTTCAAAGTTGAATTTTTCAACTAGCTTCTAGACACAGTGAGAGTGGAAGAACAGTTTGAGCAAATGAAATGATCTGAACCTTTGGGGCTTCCGATATTACATGATACCACTCCCTGACAAAGAAACACTGAAGAAACACTGTAAGGAACTTTATTGTGCATTGACATATGAAGAGAGCTCTGCTATTAATGGCACTGACCCCTGTAAAGAACTTGGTTATCTCCAATGTCTACTTCCAAGGTACTGTAGTATTCCTCAAGAAATTCTACAGTTTATTTACAACAATACAACATTTTCTATGCTTTGTCTTCTAGAGGCACATCACAGAATTAGAAGGTATCATTTTTAATGCTTGCTGTTGAACCAAATTCTTTTCTACCTACTAAATATTTAAATGGACTTAGGCATAACGTAAAAGTACAATTCTATTCCACTCAATTGTATTCCACCCTAAAAAACAGTTAAGGCAAAAGATTAGCGGGTCCTTTCCCTCAATACTGCTTTTTTGTGACTTTTTATTATCTGAAATATAAATGAAAGTATTACAAAAAGAGATGCATTAACGCAGTCTTGTCCAACATGCGGCCCGCACGGCACCAAGCGGCCTGCCAAACCATTTTATTTGGTCCGAGGCACCTGCTCCGTGCTCCGCGGTGGCCGCGGCGGCGCCGGGACAGCAGTGAGCCGAGGTGGGCAGGGCCGGCCTGCAGGCCCCAGCCGGCAGTGAGGGGACGGGAGCTCCTTACCCTCACCGGGCCGGGTTCATCAGCGAGCCAGGCCCTGCCGCCGCTGCCCCAGCCACGCCTGATTAGACGAGCTGGGGACAGCACGTGCAACTTGTTCTCTGGCTCCGCCCCTTGCCCCCAGCATGTGGCCGGGGGAGCTGTAATATGGCCCATGCTCTGCTCACATGCGTGGTGGACGGAGGCAGAAGGTAAGTTCCTCCGCGGAGCTAGGGGCACCTCGGGGCCGGGCCAGAGCTGCGGGGCGCACAGTTGCCGGTGCCTGTGCCCTGCACTGCAAGAGCGGCCCCATGCGGGAGGCCAAGGCCCCCACCTGCCTTCTCCCCCGCCCGCTTCAAACCAGGCCCGTTGCCCTGCCCTGTGCTGCCCCATACCAAAGCGGCGCCTGCTCCCCCGGCCAATCTCCCCTAGGCACTGCGGCTCTCTGGGCCCGGCAACCTGCGCGCGAGGCCCTGAGGGGACCTCTTCTCACGTGCTGCTGGGGATGGGAGGAGCCTGGCCGGGTCTGCGGCGGAGGAGTCACGTGCTGCCCGGGACTAACTGGTGGAGGCTTGTCCTGGCCCAAGCAGCACGCGGCTCTGCGGCTGCTTCTGCTGGCCGGTGCAGACCTGGCCAGGGTTCTCCCGTCCCAGTAGTATGCAGCTGAAACCAGCTTCTCATGTGCTGCTGGGCATGGGAGGAGCCCGGCCGGGTCTGCACCGGCCAGCAGAAGCCGCGGGGGAGCCGTGTGCCGCTTGGGACAGGACGAGCCTGCACCGGTTCGTCCCGAACGGCACATGGCTCCGCCGCCGCTTCTGCTGGCCGGTGCCGACCTGACTGGCCTCCTCCCATCCCCAGCAGCACACGGGAAGCCGGCTTTAGCTGCGTGCTGCTTTTCCTGGCCGGTGCCAACCCGGTTCTGCCCAGGCAGGTCCTGCAGCAGCATGTCACCCCGGGCATGGCACTGGCAGGCCAGGTGGGCCCCAGGTGAACCCCTGCCTGGCCCCAGGGCTTCTCCAGCACCAGGTCAACCCAGTGGTAGCCAAGCGGCTCCTGCAGCACCCGGTCAACCAGCACATCCATGCCATGAGAACCAGCATTATGTCAACCTCTGCAACTTCATTTATGTCAGCAGTCATGTGACACCACTTCCTGTGTTGTCTTTGAAGATGGCTGGCCAGCCCACTGGGGGATAAAAAGTTTGTGATCCAGCCCCATATTCAAAAAGGTTGGACACCCTTGCATTAATGGGTCTTCAGGATTTGACCAGGGTACAGTGGAATCACACTTAAGTACCGAAGGCCTCTGACAGATTGTAACAGACTGGTCTTTTAGGGTAGGGTCTTAGTGCTGGCCTCCCACATGTTCAGGGCTAACCTCCAACTTGTTCACCTGCCATGTCTTGATGGAAATAAATATGATGGCTGCTTCTAAGGTGGAGGCTGCCCATTGCTCACCCTCCTGATGTCAAGAGCCTTGGTACGCACTCCAGCCTTCCTTTACACATGCTCCATGCCTTGCCGGTGTTTCTAGGCCTAGTACCTGGTCTCCCTTCTGGTGCACACAATGGGCCTTCCAGCCTTTATCGAGTATTCTGTATCCTCACATCTAGTAATTCTACATTGTCACATCTGGTCTTTACATATTATCACATCCAGTATCCCAATTCCCAGTTCAGTGATTCTGCCCCTCACTAGGGTCACTCAACTGGGCCGCTTACATGCCGGCCACCTCACTGGGCCACTTCTACATGCTCTGCCCCTCACTGGGCCTTCTGCTCCCTCACTAGGGCCACACTCATCCCCACTCTGGGCTGCTTCACTCGCTCAGCCCCTCTGGGCCACTGGGTCTTTCACCCAGTGGGTCTCAGGTGGCTGCCACTGTGCCTGGCCCCTAACACTGAAAGTCTCTCATCCTGTAGGTGCAGGTGGCTGCCACCATGCCAGGTGTCCCCCTCAGGGCTTGCCTGGCCCAGGTCTCTTCCCTTGTCATTAACCCACCCATAGGCAGAGGCTGTGGTTTTCAGGTGCCCCTCCTTACCTTTCACTGAGGAGGTAACTGGCCTGGCATTTCCTGGGGACTCCCCTGTCACATGGAGTCCCACCAGGCCACCCTTCCCTGGCAGGGTGCAGTTTTGGTCATGCTCAGAACCAAGAGCCTTCAAACCATTGCCCTAGCTCCTACCTCTACTTACAAGATGTTCCAGGAGCAGCTCAGCCCAGTGTTGCCTCCTTGGCTGCTCAGCTCAGATTGCTGCCTCTCTGAGAGCCTGGGTTAAAATGGAGGCCGCTCTGCTCCCTCAGCCAATTCCAGGGTCCTCCTAGGGTGATGTGCTAGCCTTGATGAGGCTAGCACCCACCTGCTGGCTGCTCCACTGCCAACGTGAAACCTTAAAGTGGCAGGCACTGCAGGTGTCCTGCCATACAGATGTTACACTTAAAATGTGATTAACTGGTTAATAATGTTGTAATAGTGACCTGGCCACTTGTGCATTCAATTAATGGCATGATAAAATAGAATAAGCCACAAAGTTATTACATAAAATATGTGTAATAAAATTTGTGGCTGGTTCCCATCACATTTAATTGAATATGTGGCCAGTGTCCTGCCTTTGGAGCATGAAGGAGCCTTTCAAGACTCCCGTCAGCTCCAGAGGTCAGGAGCATACTTCAGCTGATCAGGGCTCCCAATCACAGGAGCACATGGTGCACTCCCCTGTCTGGGAGCACCAATCAGCTGACAAGACTCCCAGCTGCAGGAGCACATGGTATATTCCCCTGGTTGGGAGTCAAGCTTGCTACTTGCCAGTGCAAGGGAAGCCCAGGATCAGGCTCCCCCTGCACCAGCAATATGTCACATTGGGATCTGATGCAGGTTCCCACAATTGTACCTCCTGCCATGCTCATGGCAGAAAGTGTTGGGATCCTGTGTCAGATCCCATTGCATCTTTACCTGAAGACGTAGAGGGGGGTGGGTGTGGGAGTAGCCACTGACACTGCAGGGGTAGCTACACTCCCACTCCTAGCCTTCCCATCCATTGGGGCAGGCAACCCAAGCCTCAGAAACAGCATCCAAGGACATCTTAAGTCCATGAATCAGGTAAGAATCTCCCCTCTTCATTTGGCACAAGCTCCCCTCCCTTCCCTGATCACAGGCACTTCCTTTCCCCTCCCATTCTCCCCCTTACCCTTTCTCCTTATAGCTCTGGGCTCAAGAAGGGGAGACCCACACATTGTCACTATTGTCCCAGTCATTCCTGCTTCATTCCAGCTGAGGCTGTGGGGAGCAGCTGAGTGAAAACCCAAGCTCTCCCAGGGACGGTTGCAGTGGCAGGTGGGTTTCCCCCTCTCTGTGCCTGCTCCTGGGCTGATGGGAACACCCAGGGGATTGGGCAGGGAGAGGTAACCCACCTGCCACTGCTGCTCCCCACATATCCTAGCTGAAGCAGGGCAAGAGTGACTCCGGAGATTCTTCTGCCCCTAGGTCAGCCAGGAGGCATGGCAGTGGTGGGTGTAACTGGAAGGAGTAGAAAAGAGACAGAGGAAATACCATTGAGCACAGAGAAAAAGGGGGAGGGCCAGGGGTTGGGGAGGAGAAAATTTTACATGTTTTGGTGAATTTTTAAAGTCCCCAGCTACTGCTCCTACATCATGGTTCAAAGGTGAGTGTGACCCCACCACTACACACACTCTGAAGCCGTCCCTGGATACAGGGTACCCGTCACATAATAAATCAACTTCGGCTACCATAAAGTACATAGAAGAAAAAGTAAATAGCCAAGTGTGCTCGGTTTAGAATGCTAGAATCACTAAATCATTGCTAAACAGCTCAGCTTGAATTTCCTAGCCCTTAGGCTGCAAAGATAGGCAGATCAAACACAATATTAGCAATGTTGGTACTGTCCAGCCAACTGGGTATTGCAAAAAGATGAGTGCCATAAAATGCCCATAATGAAATAAATATGTTTGAAGCAATATTCAGTTGGCATTGTTGTCTGTAATATAGTTCTGCCAACATGACATCAGCTGGGCACTTTTACCATATTATCCAAAATATTAAAAATATATCCCCCAAAAAGGAGGTCTAAAATTAAGGTGGGTCTTATACTCTAAAGCTATTTAACAAAAATCATCAAAATCATTCTAATAAAAATTGACCAATATTTAATCAAATTTATGTTAAAAAATTTTTGCCCCACAATTTTATTCTTTTTGGATAGGATGTCTTATACACAGTTGCATCTTATACACTGGAACATAGTATATGTATTATTTATATCATGTTAGTGACCACAAAAGTATAACTACAAATATGCTACAACCCAGACCCAGTTACACAATTACCAACCCAAATCTATTACCACAAAGTCCTTTTTTCCATATTCTTTGAATATATTCACTTTCATCCCTGCTCCCCTCAAATACTTACACAAGTTGTGTAACTGGGAGCAAAGAAAACAGGCGTATCTTTGTCATATTCTACGATTAGTTACAGTACAAAATGAGAGTTTTGCACTTACTTTATTTACTTCCTTACAGGCCATTGGGATGCCAGCAATAGTTTCTAAAATGCTATTTGCTTCTTTAGCATTACTGTGTTAATAAATTGGTCTGGTTTTACAGTATGTCCAAGTATGAGTATATAGTTTCCTGACTCTTCTTTCTTTCCTATAATGAAAGCTTTTCAATAGAATCTTCAGTTCTCTTGAAATCACACAGAACCAATGGCATATAAATGGGTACGGTAAATGCAAAAGTAGCATCACATTTTCTTTGCACATCCCTTTACATTGCCAGAATGTGGACATACAAGATAGGCTTTGTTTCCCTTGCTAACCTGGACCTAGCTAACCCACTGATAACCACTGCTAATCCTGTCTTTTGGAAGAAGCAAGCGCTCTGCTTGTCCAAGGAAATAAACACTGATTATGCATTTTTCCAATGCAGCCCATGCTGATATTCATGAGCCTGCCTTTGTAGGTGACTGAAGCCTGTATAATGAATGAATAATAGCCTTTGCAACTGACATATTAACCTGCTCTTTGAGGTAGGCAAACTATGCACACATGAATACAACTGACAGACTCAGCACAATTTCAGAAAATCAGTTTTCCAGAGACAACTATTTTTTCAAACAGATTAGTTTTATCTACAGTAAAGAGCAATTCACAGACTTCCTCTACCCCAGCAATGGCACTGGGGACAGCTGACTTTCCAATACTAAAGTGCTTAGCCACAGCCCTATTTAGTCTACAGTAGACATCCGGCAGACCCTTATAGGAACTTGCTTCTCTATTGGTACAGCTTCCTTTGTTTGAATGAACTTTTCCTATCATTCCAGAGAAAGGACTTCACACTTCCATGAATGTCTGTTTCTGTATTTAAAGTCCCATAGGCACTTTTTTTCCTTCTTGATCTGTAAAGTGATATGGTTTCACTATCTTCTGCTCTAAAAATGCTCACGTCATGCAACGCATGTTTCCATTCTGAGATGCACCATTATCTTCTGTGAATCAGAAACTACTGTTGCTATCTCCTCCACCATCTTGCAATCCCTTTCCCCC
>NW_017728906.1:140682080-140765394 GCF_001723895.1 Crocodylus porosus
CCACCCCACATCTGTATCCTGTTCAACGGTACAGACCCAAGTAGAAGCATTTCATCCACCCACACTGGATCCATGATTTTGCACTGGCTGGGACAGAGAAAGGAAAGAAGCACACAAATCAGGACATCTCAGGAAAGTGTGTTGGCAAGAAAAGAACAATTTCCCCCAGGAGCCCAGTAATAAAGGCAAGATTTTACCACAATATACTACAAATTGATTCATAAAGCACCTTAAGTTAGTGAGTGTGGCAGCGCGACCTCTCGGGGTGCCGTGGCCTCCCCTAGCGCCCCCTGGCTACCGTGTCAAGCCAGTGTCAATGCACCCTCACCGATCTCGCCCGCCACGTCTTTGAAGTTTTAAACGTTTTAAGGGAGGCTGCCTTTTCAATCTGCTTTAACACAGTGCCTTGATGTCACTTAGCCAATGATCTATTCAGTTGCCCCGGTGCACTTTAACCTTGGGGCTACCCATAAATCCTATTGTTGCCCGCACTAGGCCTATCCCCCATGCTTGCGTTGCCCACCCTGGGGCCTGCTCAATATACTCGCCCCCTCCCGGGGCTGCTCCATGTGCTCTCACCCTCTCCCAGGGCTGCTCTCAATGTATGCGCCCCCTTCTGGGGCTTCTCAATAGGCTCTCGCCCCCTTCTGGGGCTTATGCCGCACAGACAGTGCTCCACTGGGGCCTGTCTCTCCACGCTCACGCCCGTACTGGGGCCTGTCTCTTTGCACTCACACATTCTCCCGCACTCATGCCCGCCCGCACTGGGGCCTATCTCCACGCAGTTCCTACAGTCAGGGCTCAGGTGGCCATAGCCGTGCCTGGCCCCCGGACCCCTTTTTGGATCCTACGCCCGACTTGGGCTTCCCAGAATCAGGGCTCAGGCGGCCATAGCCTCACCTGGCCCCCAGACTCCTTTCCTGGGTCTTACACCCCACTGGGGCTTGTGTCTCGCCCTCACTGGGGCCTTGCTCACGACTCCCATAATCACCCACACTGAGCCGGGGTCAGGACACCCCAAACACAGCACGCTCTCCAGTGCTAGGAGCCCCCACACTACTGGGGAGCTCCCCTGAGGCCTCCTCCACCCCTACAGCCTTGCCTGGTCCTCCAGTTCATAACAATAACCAAAACCAAAATCTCCCCCTCCTGGGTTACAACACAACTTCCAAGCCAAACGCAACTTCCAAGCCAACCTGGCTCCCTTTTACATATATACTTCTCAGGGTTTCCTCCACCCAGAACTGTCAAGCAGACACTCTCTAGCCATCAGGCTTCTTCGCTATGTTCTGCTCTGCTTGCTCCCACAGAGCCCTCTCTTCCTCTCAGACTGCCAGCAGGGAAACTGACTCTGGCCTCGGCCTTGCTGTTTATAAAGGCCAGGCCCTGCCCCCTTCCAGTCAGCTGATCAATCAGTTGCCTTAGCAACCCCCACCTGTGCTGCCCTGGTGAGTGGCAGCTAAGCCCACATTACTATTATCCAGTAGCAGGCACCCTAGTGTCCTGCTACAGTGAGATATTAAGAATTCCACTATGCTCTAAGAAATCTAGTATTACACTTACATAACTGCAGTGTCAATGTAGATAAAATTACCCAGATACTTGTCAGATGTAGCTCTACAATGAACAAATTGTAGGCCAGAAGTCGTCAACCCCTAGCACACGTGCTGAGCATGGCATGTAAGGCCATTTTCCTCGGTGCACCACCGCCAGCCCAGGCTCCAAGCAGCTGGGAGCCACGGAGCCCAGGCTGCTCCCAGCAGGTGGCTGGGAGGCTGCAAGCCCTGCCGCAAGCAGACTGGGCCCCGTGGACCAGCTGCAGCCGGGAGGCTGCAAACAGCTGCTCCGGGTTCCAGCATATCGGCACTCCAGCACCTTCCAAGGTAGACATTGTGGTTTTTTCAGCACTCCGGCCAAAAAGCATTGCCTACCCCTGTCGTAGGCACTTGGTAGTAGTGACATCCTGAAGGACTGGGTGTTGTCCTCGCACACTGGAAAGGAATCCCTGTCCTGAAGAACTTATAATTCAAGAAAGCTGGCAACAAAGAAAAATGTAGAAAAAGGAGAAAGGTTTGTAAAAATATATATAAACTATCTCTAATTGCCCTTGTACCTAGACATAGAAGGTACATCAGGCTGTATGTGGATAACAGCGGGTCCTGAGAAGGTATTTGAAGAAGAGAGTAGTAGGTTTATGACCTATTTTAGAGAAGGCAGAGAGATCAATATTTATGAGAGTGTGGTATATAT
Source organism: Crocodylus porosus (assembly GCF_001723895.1). Classification (NCBI taxonomy): domain Eukaryota; kingdom Metazoa; phylum Chordata; order Crocodylia; family Crocodylidae; genus Crocodylus; species Crocodylus porosus. The sequence continues at coordinate 140,684,331 of NW_017728906.1, forward strand.
GGAATGGACCATTAAGGGGCCAGCAGTGGGATGCCCTAGTCTCTCCCTGTGGGTGTGGTTTGTGATGGTGGGTAGTTGTAGTTCTCCCTGCAAGCTGGGAGCATGTGAGTTGCTGAATCCTGTTCCTAATAAAGATAAAGCTGTTTACCACGCTACCGGTCTCTGCTGAATGGTGACTCAAGGACAGAACCCCAAAGGTATGGAGGTCTGAGTGAGTACCCCATCCCTGGAACCCAATGGCACAGAGTAAACACTATAGGGGGGAGTACAGAAATGGCCAGTGAAGACAGGCATCAATTCTTCTTCTTGTGTCCTTGTCATAAACTAGATATTTTTCCAGAAACATGTACAAGTGAGGGTTCTTTCCATGGCTGCAGCAAGGTCCTCCTTTGTATAGGTCTCACCAAGGAGTCAGTAAACAAGCATGTGCTCCGTGGTCTTTACTTCATTGCACTCATATATATTCATGGCAGGTATCAATAACTTAATAGAGGTGGAGGCAGGACATCATAAGAGTAATTAAGTACAGTGACACAGAGTTTTAAAAGCCCTGGAAGAAGAGCAAACAATGCTTGACTGTAGTACCAGCATCCAGTGACTGAAACAGTTTGAGCAGGGGAGGCACACATGCCACAAATGACATGGACAGCATTCGTGTGTGGTACACCAGATTGGGGAGGTATTAGGAAACATGGCAACTGATAGAGCAGGGACCAGAAACCACAGCAATAGATCCAGAAGGGCATGGGTGACTGGTGCCTCTTGAGTCAGGAGGGCATGTGCCCCCCGATACCAGTCAGTGACTGGAAGCAGTACAGCCGCTTTTGCTGGCAGCACTGCTCCCCGACGGGTGCTCGCACAGGGAGCACTGGTGTTCCCACCTGCCACATGCCCACCGACTAAACAGGGAGCATGCCTTGGCGCTCTCAGGGGGTGCACAAGCACCCCTGTGCACCCCTACACATTGCCACTGAGGAAGGGAGCCTTGGGTGGGGAGCAGAAAACAGAGAAACAGATCGGGCAGGGAAGGGGATTGGAGAGGCACTTAAGGAAGAGGCAGGTCTTACTTTGTGGCATGCCTGCCAAAAAGTTTGGCTCCCCATTGGGGCCATAGCTAGCTATGGTACTGGCAGTCGTCTAGTCACACCAGCATGGGGTAATTTCCCCAGCTCCTGCAATTGCATTAGAAACATAACCTAATTATCAGGGAGTCAACAGAAGGTTGCAAAGGGTATCCCTGTGGCAGCTTATGCACAGCTTTTCTTGGTCTATTTGAGAAAAGTAGAGAAAAGGAAACACAAACCAAGCCCAGCAATCTTTTACTCTTGACCCATATGTGTGCAGAGAAGGGGCAATTCATCCATCCACTATACCTGACATCTAAGAGAAGAGGCATTACCTCCCCACTTGGCTCTGAAGCATGTAGGAGAGAGGAAGGACTCAATGAGCACAAGAAAAATCTAGCACAAAGTACAAATTATTCAAAGTTATATCTTATTTCAACTGGCTTAAATCTTCCCTGACTGAAATTCCCACAAAAATAAAATGCAGCATATTTTATTGGTGTCATCCAGACATGGAAATTGTGGCAGTTGACCACGTCAGACAAGAAGAATTCCAGTGATGTGTCATATGGGTGACCATTTGTCTCCATGAAAGCTATTTGACTTCAAAATGCTATGACAGGATATCATATGGGTGTCTTAAATACTTTACATAATTGCCCAGGCTTGTGGAGATTCCAAGCCTTCATTTAGAATTCACTGTTTTATAATAGCACAAAGGGATTTTAAGTTGTCAAGTAGCTGGTGAAAATAAAAATGAAATATTGTAATACGAAATGTCCGGGACAGTTCTTTCTGACTGAATATTTTTCCCCTACAGAACAGTTTGTCTCATCAATCATTGTGTGGGCTCTATCAGTTGTGATGGCTGCTCTTTTTCCTAGACTTGCATCAAGCAGGCTCAGCTCATTCACCAGGACATCTTACATCCTCTTTTTTGATGTCATATCCAAATGCTTCCCTATCACATGCTAGATGCTCTGACAAACACCGAGAACCTTGGAATGGTGACAATGTCAACAATGCTCAGGCTTTTATGTTGGAGGGACCTAACTAAATTAGATGCAATCGACTTGCCACCTAAAGCTTTCTTCAGCTCTCACTCAAAGGTGTGACATATTTGCTGTCTTCCCTCCAGTTCTCTATTTCTTTTGCTCTGTCAGGAAAGCAATACTGTAATATGTCACACAAAATGGTGAAGAAAAGAGTGACAGAAGTCAAGAGAAAAGAATTCAGGTATGAGTGGAGCTTGAACCTTGCAATATCATAAAAATAATGTAAAGCTTCAAGACTTGAAAGATATTGTTATGCAGGATTTGCTGGCTTAAGACAGAACTGATGTTTTTTCTTTTCTTCCAGAAGCAGAGGATGCTTCCTGAAGTTCAGTCAGATGCAGGTCTTCAGTTATTTATGTTATTAGTATATGCATTACCTTCTTAGTTTGATTTTTTTTCTTGGTCTAATTATTTGCCCCCAGCCTCATAGTTTCTGACATTCAGCTGATTTTTTGAAGTTGAAATAATATTTTCCCTTCTCGGCCTACAGAAGTAGACCACTTTATATTATGTTCAGTGGGTGAAGGACAATAGAAGAAAAATTAAATCAGAGAGAGACATTTTGAATCTTGTGCTAACCCTGTGGTCACACTGTGAGTGATTTCTGGTAGGATCAAGTCTGCGTCTCAGAAAAGCCCTGTCCCCCATCTTCATAAAACTTGTTAGCTTTGTTGTTCTACTGGATTGTAGCTGTTGTCACTGCTCCAAAGAGAAAAGTGATGGTGCAGGTAGGGAAAAGATAAGGGGGGAAAAACACAACTCACAATAAGACTAGAACTAGGCACTACAGCAATGCCAATAAATTAGTACGTCTATTACTGCTCCTTAGATATTCTGCACTCACTCTTCATCCCAGCCCAGATTTATGGAGCTTCCAAGAATTCTGCTTACCCAGCTGATTTTAAAAGAGTATGAGAAAGAAACAGGTTGCAGGACAGGATTATTTTGCCTGGGGAAGTTCACTGTTTTCTACAGCAGTCTGGCAGGGGATGACTGATACAGTGAGGCTTTTCTGGTTTTGGTTGTTTCAGTTTACTTTTTTTTTAATGCATCTAAAGTTAGGGAAGGGACTTTAAAATGGAAATCAAAGCAAATAACTAATTATTGTTACCATGCAATCTGTGTTATGTTAGGAAAGTAACCTTTCCTATTTTTTAATTTGTTAACCTCAGAGCGGAATAGACACAATTTTATTTAAGCAGAGATACAGATATAATCATATCTGTAAGCTTAATAGTCATTGTGTTTAGAATTGATGTGGACTTGAAAATATTACCCGTAAACCAAAACTGCTGGAGGATTTTAACAGATCCATTTTTACATGTGCTTCAAGGGTGGGAGGGGCACTTTAATTACAGCAGCCCTGAAATCCGAGCTTCAGAGTCAAACAAGCTTTAGTTAAAGCACCCATGCTGATATTGTGAAGTGCAGGGACTCTTTTACGTGAGACATGGAGGCTGGCTACAGTGCATTAATTAAAATGCTCCAGCAGATTTGATTAATTGAGTCTGCTCCAATGTACTATAATTACAGCATGTTGGAGCAGCCTCCTCACACACGTACTGGCACCCTAAGTGATTAACTTGTGTCTTAATTACAAAAATCAAAATGTTCAGACTGTACCCACCCTTTGAGCATTCATGGCAACCCATTTATCCAGTCTCTTATAATGGTAAACATCACTATAATATCTGAGCATATGTGACTAAACAAGCCTCAGAGTAGATTTTGCAGATATTGATGGATTGCAAATTAGCTGTGATTCAGGGGATGTAGTCCTTTAAAAGGAAGTGTAAAATAAACATTTAACGTGGGGACTTATCTGGTAAAATTTCTGAAGATGAATATACTAGTGTTCATAGGAATTAAATGGCAATGGCATGCTTATCCCTTTACAAGATAGCAAAAACAACAGGTCCCTGCCCTGAAGACCTTTCTGTCTATGGGTGGGATTTACAGAAGCAAACAAGTGAGTTAAGAAATCTAAATCCATTAACTTTTAATACATCTGTTCCCTTAACTCACTTGGTTGCATTTGAAACTCCGAGCCTTAAACTGACAGCACAAATAAGACATATTGAAACCCAGAGGGTATGTAGATGACACCCACACACAGTTCTTACTGTTAAATGTTTGCAATTCAAGTCAAATCTTTTTGTCACCAGAGGATGCCAAAGCCTATGGGATCAAAAGTAGAGTTGCTCCAGAGAACAATGGAGTCTCCAAATAACAAATGAAAAGAGAAAAGCAATGTTAGGATTATGCTGATAATAGATTTCAACCAGATGTTCACTGACTTTTGCTGCCTTTTAAAAGCAGTGAAGCCTGCCTAAGTGACACACTTTCAATAGTACCACTGTACCACTGGGACTGTGGATAAAATTGGTATTTGCAAAATGTCTTGTACTTGATTTTTGCTAAGAATGACAAATGTAATTGTTTGTGTTCTTATTTCTGACCTGCAGCTCTGCATTTTGTTAATTAGATATTTCTACCTCTCTTATGCTAGGGTTTGTTTGGATGCTCTGGGGGTGGGCACAATGGATTTTTCCAGATCAAAAATGTATGGTAAATTTTCTACTTTGAGATGCACTGTGATAGATTTTAGAGGCACTAGGATGATGGAAGCTTTTCTTCTGCCACCCTTCTGCATGGAAGGTAGAGTTTTAGATTCAAAAGATAGTGCTGATTTTTAAGGGCTTGCAGGTTTGTAAGAGACTGGAGTGTGCAATTTGAAGAGCCACATGTGTGGGGCACTGCAGAGATGTAGTGTCAAAGGTGGGAAACCAAGACTAGATTATACTTTCTTTGTTTCTAGGCCTAGCATGGGGTGAGGGGGCAACTCATGAACTCCTTTCTTCCCTTCTTTTTGCAGGTGATTTGCTCTTTAGATGGTAGCATAATTACCAAAAAACTAGGCTTTCCAAGAAGTGTCTTCCTAAAGCAGAAAAGTCATTTATACACAGATGTCAGAAGATTTTTCTGCTGGACCTTTTCTTATAACTCTTTTTATTGGTACAGGTCCTGAAACCTACTGTGAAGAAGGACAAGTAAAAGGCACTCCTTGTTAACCTGGTAATCAAAAGGGCTAGCATTCATGCTGCCTGCCTTGATTTCCTAGGAAGCTAATACTCGTGCTGTCTTCAAGCCAAACATAACTCACAATTTTATAGCTGAGAGTTTCCCATTTTGTCATGTCCATAGGCCAGGCTCACTGTGCACACCAGAAACTCCTGGCTTCTCTCTAATCTTCACCAGCTCTCAGTGGGCCACCCCTCCATTCCCTTCTGTTTCAGGGAGTCCTTCCAACTCTGCCCAGGTATCTCCTGCTAGGGGCTCTCTTTGTTCTCCAAGTTCTCTTTCCCGTTCCAAACACTCCCAACCCCTGTCCAACCTGCTTTTTGTGCTGCTCATTCTCCTCTTCTAATATGGTCCCAAATCTTCCTTCATAATTCCCTATGCCTAGGTGTTCCTGGCTTCCCTGTGAGAGACCCTTTTTGCCCTCCAACAAGGTGCCCCATTCCCTCCCCTACTACCACAGCAGAGGGTCTGTGTCTGTCTCCATTACCCCTTTTCCCCATTTTCACTTTCCCAACTTAGGGCTTTCCAGCTCATCATTCCATCATTCCCCTGTATCACCTTTCACCTCTACTAACAACTCTATGGGCACGTCTACATATGATCGCAAGCTACAGTGACATAGAAGTGAAAATTACCCATGCACTGTGTCCAAAAGGAAGTACTAAAGCACAACGCCATAGCAACAGCATCATACAGTGACATGTAGATGCGCCCTATGTGGCCTATTTTTTTCTTCCACCGTTAGGAGGTCCTCCCTATTCTTCCTCTCTATCTTAGCGGATATGTGCATGATCATATTCCCTATTTCCCCATGTTCCCTTATCTTCTGTTTGGAACATAAGTCATTTAGTTTGTCAGTTTGTTAAAAGCTATGGGAAAGATTGGCACAGATGAGAACTGATATTGACAGCACAGATGAGAACCACTATGTGACAGCAGACCTAGGATGTTTAAAAGAGAGTGTTAGTGGTGTGGTGCCTCATCCAAAATAACAAAAAACATAACTTTCTTTCTCTTGTGCTGTGCCAAGCCTACAAACAGGCCACTCTTGAGTATCAAGGGCTAAGTACAAATGTTCAAAAAGCTCCAGGCAGAAGAGCTCTGTCGCTTTTTACTTAAAATGCTCTGAGTTAGAGTGGGAGTGATCTGAACAGACATTCAGCATTTGGCGTGGGGAGCTCAGAATCTGCTTGCACTGCCTGAGCCCAGCAGGTAGGGGGCACTCTCACACACCTCCCAGAATGCCCCATGGGCTCCCCAGCTCATCAAAGACTCCTGAGCGGAACCAAATGGGTGAGCCACCCTGATTAGCTGCTGGGCATGAGGCAACATGTCTCCAGCCCCCTGTTGCATAACCACAAATCCTAACCCACACTTCTCACTGTCATGACATGCATGGGCCTCCATATGCTGGCCTGCCTGCACCCCACAATGGTGCCCTGTGCCCAAGCAGAGAGAGCCAGGAGTTGTAGTGGGTCCTGTTGGTCATCCTGCTTGACTCTCACCACAGGCTGTGGGACATCACATGCACCCACCTGGACCTGATGCTGCAGCAGCTTGTTGTGGCATGGAACCTCATGCTCATGAGCCACCAGTTGGCTGTCCTACGTATGCCCACCACATACACCACACCCTGTGCTTGCCAAGTGTCCTGGACTGGGCCACTGATTTTCATGTGGCTGACAAGGACTAGGCCACCCAGGATGCTATGGATGTTGGGGTACTCTGGCAACACCTCCAGACTATTGAGTGCCAGTTCTGGGCCTGCACCACCAGCAGCAACTGGTGGGAGCAAATCATCCTGGACACCTGGGATGACAAACAATGACTCCATACCTTCCACACATACCAGCCCACCTTCATGGATGTTGTCACACAGGTGATCCCCCCCCTACACCACCACCACATTGTGTGGCAGGATGTCTGCATGTAGCCATCCATCACTTCGAAGTAGTGAGGGGCCATCACCATCATGAAGCTGGTCATCCCATCAGTTACCGCTACCTCACCAACCAGTTCAGCATGGGCAAGATCACAGCTGGAGAGGCCATCTGGGAGGTATGCCTGGTCATCCAGGATGTCCTGGCCAAATGCTTCATTCCCTTTGTCAACCCTCAGGTGGTGGTTGCCAGCTTCCACCACATGGGTTTCCCCAATTTCATGGAGGAAGTGGATAACATTCCCTATCCTCTGCCTGGCCCAAGCTACACAGCCATTCACCAACCACAAGGAGTATTTCCCTGTTTTCCTGAAGAGCTGTGTCGACCACCAGGGCCATTTCACCCATATCTTCACTGGCTGGGCAGGCAGCACACATAATGTTCATGTCCTTCATCAATCACTGCTCCCTGGGTGGATGAAGAGCAGGCACTACACTCTTGGGGTCCCCGGTTTCTTCACTGGCAACATCAACATCACTGTTTCCCCCTATCTCCCCTCCCTCCCCATCAGGGACCTGGCCTAACCCCTCCATCCTGTCCTGGCTGATGGAGGGGCAGCTGGAGCCACCAGAAGGAGCACTTCAACTACTGCATGAGCAGGTACTTCATGATGGTGGAGTGTGCCTTTGGCCATCTCATGCTGGTAGGCTCTCAGTGCACACCTCAAGGTGGATGAGGCTAAGCTGATATGAATCATTATTGCTGCATGTATCCTCTAGAACATCTGAGAGACCAGAGGGGAGGTCTTCCATGAAGCTTGAGCTGAGAATACACAGCACGTGGATCAGACCTAGCAGCACAAGCACACATGGTGAAGGAATGGAGGAGAGGATGAGCCCCCTGCTGATGCTGGGGGCCTCAGCCTTGCAAAAAAGCAGGCTGTCTGGATCTGTGACACCCTGGTCAACTACCTGCTCACACTCATGGATCAGTAGCTCTTCCCATAAGAGTAGGGAAAGAGAGCTTCAAATGCCTGTATAGCAGGTTTGAGCCACATAGGCAGCTGTGATGCCCTCCTTGGTGGCTGTATGGCGCCTGCCTGGCTCTGTCTCTAAGGTTAACCTCAATTGCTCACCCACCACACCTTGTTGTTATTGAGGTTAAGTAAGGGAGGCCTTAGAGAGAGCCTCAGGCCAATCCACTCCTCAACGGGTCCCTCCCAGACCCCACTTGTCACAATCCCACCTCTGTACTAAATAGGCCCTCTCAGCCTGGCAGTGCCCCTGGAGGGCAGCTATAGCCTTAAGGGCAAATTATGCAGCTCCATTCCTCCCCTACACCACAACCCAAGCCTTGCAGGTGTTATTATTTCAGGGGTTTCCTTCTTTTAGCCCCTTTTAGGACTCTCAGACCCTCTCTACCCTCTATCTTTGGGTTCTCAGACCCCTAGCCCCTTACGCAGTCCCTCTCTGGGCTAGGGAACACTTTGAACCCTGCTCAGTACTCAGACCAGGAGCAAACACTTCCCACCCCTGCTCCCATGTGCTGCTTCCCCCTTTCCCCCCAGTGTAAGTTCACCAGCTGTGCCTGCAGTGGGCCATAAGTCTCCTTCCCCAGGCTCCTTGGGCCCTGCATCCTGGGCAGCACTGCCCATAACCAGGCTGCCCAGAAAGAGTTCCTTTTCCCCTCTACCATCCCAACCACCTCCTGCCAGGGACACACACTGGTGTGCAGAGGAATGTGGCATGGGAAAGAGATGTGCATGCAATGTGCAGAGCCAATCCAACCTGGCCCCATAGTGCACAGCTCCCCACACTCCTACCCCTTTTCTCCCAGTGAGAGGCCCTGGCCCTGGCCCGGTAAGGCCCTCACCAGGGAGTTTGAAATAGATTCAAAGAGCTACTTCTATTTCTGCATTAATATGAAAAAAAAGGTTTCCTATAGATGTCAAATTTTTGCTAGATATCCCAAATCCCCATCTCTTTAAATTAGCTATTATTAAATAGAGGCAATCTAGCTCTTTTGTAAGGTTATGCAAATAATACCTACAGAATTAACATGCAGCTTCTATCCATAAGAATATTTTGTATGAAGTTATTTTAAAAAGATTCAAATCTTTATAATTAAGAAGGGCAAATATATTAATAAGGACAAAGGGATACTATTCTAATCTCCCAGTTATGCAAATTAGACTACATTTTTTGTCATTTACTTTGGAATCAAGAACAATGGAATGTCTTTAAGCATGCATGGCAATCTCTTTCATTTGTCTGCTTGACAGTGCATCTAGATATTTATTTTTGCACAGAAAACTCTTACAGTATGAAGACTGTAAATATACAGCAGTTCGTTAAATATAGTCAAATATTTGAAAACTAGGAAATCCGTAGCTATTATTTCACAAATAACCTTGAAACAGGCCTCAGACCTCTTCCCACTATGTGGTTAGGATTCCTTTGTTAGGTTCATAATCTTAAAAAGAAATGAGGGAACAATTTTTTCTAAGATGAAGTCTCACGATATCTTACATACTTTTATTTTACCTGTGTTTTGCTTGCCCAAATCTACCCTCCACATGATGGGGCGAGTCAACTTTCAAATATATTTGGACCATATGTCATTAATAGATACAATAAAACAAAGTCTTCATTTAGGTAAAGGTAAAAATATATTTTGTGCACAACCAATGTAATATGGAAGAATCACATGAAAATAATAGGGTCCAATAATTATGTTGATAAACTATATGCAACATGCATTGCTGCTATAGGTTCTTTTGACTTTTTAACCCAGGGCACAATGCAATGGCATGTAGAGTGTCAAAATGGTTATGCTGTTTCCAGTTACTAAGCTAGCTCACTGAGAATGGGAGTTAGAAAAATGAGCAACTAGCAGTCAGGTCTCAACTGGGAAGTTAAAAGGGAGTATCTGCACAGCAAAATGAAGGTATGATAGTAGCACAGCTAAATAGGTATTTTCAAGTTGCACATGTAATTGCCTTAAATTGGACCTTAAATATTTAATCTACAAACAGTAGAAATATGTAACCATCTCATATGATGATGAACAGATCTGACACGTAGTACTGAAAGCTGAGCTACTCTGGTAGTTTATTCTTTTCTCCATAGACTTTCTGAAGAATAAACAGGGATTATTTAGCTAAAATAAATCAGAATTTCCACTATATTCATCAAAACTCTGAGGCATAACCATCTTTTTCAGCAATGTACATAGCCTGCCATATTCATCAGACCTCAGCTAATTAGCTCCCAGACCTTGCAAAAACTACTGGGATTTCTGTAGTGTTTGCTTCTAAGTTCCTTGAAGCAGATATATTTGGTTTCTGCATTTACCAGTTCCAGATCATATACAGTTACTGAAGAGCTTCTAGCCTTCTGGGAACAGAAACTTTTCTCTTAACTAAGCTGGCAGGACAAAGATAGGCGCAGAGAATTTTACATTCCATGATCCAAAATGATGGAGTTTACAAAGGCTGTAGAAAGCCTAGTAGATAAGTCAACAAGATTTTGATGCAAGATAAATCGACAACAAATTGTAACCAATTATGAGGTGAGGGGGTAGCAAATAGATGTATACACAAGACCTCAGTCAGCACTTGACAAAACATTTATTTTAATTTTCTATATCAAGCCATTTTTCAGAGATAATTTTTGTAAATATATGAAAAGGGTCTTTATTCAACAGAATAGAAACTATTTTTTCAAAAGTACTCAAAGCAATTTTTACTGATTGACCTTTCCTAATGCTTAAAATTCTCATCAAATATACAAGCACATTTATTGTACTCTAGAAAAAACAAGAACTACCAGAATTCACTTTCCATGACTACTTTACTTCTGCTCTCTCTTATGAAACTGCCAGAGGGCTCAACTGAAGTCACTTAGGATAATGTCTTTAAGATAAGCACAATAGTATGTGGATTGATCTCCTAATTGTTACATAAAAGCTAATAAAAATCTTTGCAAAGAGCAACTTGAACTATATAACAAAGAGAGTTATAAGAGTGAAAGTACCTATGTCCATTATTATATCCTCAAGCCATGAAACTCACACCGTTAAATTACCAAGGTTTAATAATAATAATAGTTTAATAATAATAGTTTAATAACAATAATAGTTTAATAGTGATTTTTAGAATCACGGCAGCTATTATATGGTACTTCAAGACACCATAGGCCACATGTACTGAAAACAATACAACAATTGCCCTTAGTATTTTGGTTACTGCCATTAACAGTCTTGCAAATAACAAACCCAATAGTGGGAATTAAGGCCAACTAACGCTGCAGTTATAAGCTGTTAACAGTTTTTAAATTAACAAACAATTCTGATCAGGGCAACACTACCAAAGACACACATTGCGCTTTACTGAATGGCAATTTCCTCTTTCTGAGGTTTGCATGTATTATTTTTTTCTGGTTGCTCAACCAAATAAATCAAAACCTTTATTCTTCTTTCTATAGCTACTCACATTAAAAATAGCAATGATTAGCATTTACCAAGCTGAAAGCACTTGTATAGATACTAGTTAATTAATCCCCACAATCACCATTGTAAGATACATGTTATTGTGCCTATTTTATTTAGTAAATTGTAGAACTTTAACAGTGACGCTGTAAGTCAATAACAGAACTAGAACCCATGATTAATTTTTCTTTCCACTTACACCAATGTATATCAAGAGCAACTGGACCCAAATCAGAAAAGTGACAGGTACCAGATCTCCCAGCTCCCAGTCACATGGGCTGACCACACCACACAATTACAATGGAAAAAAACTAGCCCAGGTAGGTCCAAGGGTTTTTCCATTCCTCACATGCTTCTCACAAAGAATAATCAATTTCCCTCTCGAGCTTCCTGACATAAGATGGCCAGCCTTATATCTTTCTTGATGGGCCACTAAGATCCATTTTTTTATGCCCAGACAGATCAAGACCTGACATTACATTTAGAAGTTCAGGAGGTTAGACCAGGTGAAAAATGGCTGCCCGATCTGACTCAGTGATTCTTCAGTCAAATTCTCCCCTTTGCAAATTAATTACAGAACAGATTTGGCCAGGTACCGACCATGAGCAACTGGTGCCTCCTGAATCTGGGGGGCACCCACAGAAGCCACTGATGGGAGTGGCCCTGTCATGGGGGGCACCAGCCCTACCAACAGCATCAGTGTCAGCCATCGGGGGGGACATGTGGACCCCTGTGCACCCCCTACCAGTCACCTATGGTACAGCCATTCTCCAGATCTTATCTACAGTCATGAAACCTAGTTTAAGTGGTGTGACTGTAGATAGGGAGCAGGCTTTACAGATGTTTGCTGGTGGCAGGAGTCTGATCTAAGTAAACTGGGGTGGGGGGCAGGAGAGGCAGGTAAGATTAGGGCAGGAGAGAGCAGGTCCATGGGACAGGGGTTTGTGTAAGTGGGGGCTAGCAGGTCCATAGTGGGGCAGTTCGATGGGATGGCAAAGGCTAATGGGTCTGTGCAATGTGCAGTTTGGTGAGATTGGAAAGACTAATGGGTCTGCAGCAGACAGTGTGGCAGGACCAGGGAGGATAATGGTCTGTTGGGGTTTGGTGGGATCAGTGGGGCTAGTGGGTCTACAGCAGGGTTTCTTGATCCATGGGAGGGGCTGTCTATCTGGACGTGGAGAAGTCAAGGGGCTAAAAATAGTTTGGTTGGGTGGGGGGTAGGAAAACACAGCCCAGGGGCTGAGGCAAACAGCTGGCTTTTCCCATTCCCAGGGCTGTGCTCTAAACATGTATATATGTTCAGTAGTTCAGTCTAACTCATGCCGATCTAACTTTAGTGCACCTCTCAGCCATATTTTGCCCATTCTAACCTTTGGGAAATGTCTGTACAGTTTGACATTTAGGGTACTAACAGGCAAGAAAAAACAAAACAAAACCGCACTTTACCAGAAGCAGCAGCGCAGTAGTTCAACCAAGCTCTGCAGCATCTGTATAGATCAGGTGCTTCAGCCAGGCTTTTTAGTGCTTTATTCTAAAAGCTGTTTCAATAAAAGCACCAAAATAGTCCCGCTAAAGCGCCCAGTGTATACAGACATTGGGCAGGCTGGGTCCAACTAACAAAATGCCTCTTCTGGGCATTCAGGGGTACAGAGTTCAAATTAAACTGCCATGTGGGGGGTGAGGAGTTATGTCTGTAAGCAGCCTTGATCAACCTAAGTAGGCAGTCTAAGTGTAAGGTCCACATGTGGGTTAACTAAACTAGATCAGACAGCCGTTTTTTATCTGATATAACTGCCCAAACTCCTAAGTGCAACATCTGTACATACCCTAAGTCAGTGCATTTTCCTCCCATTAGCTGAGAGAATTTGGAATAAAGTGAGTTTCCACCCCAATTCCAGAAGTCCCAGATTCAACTAGACTCTCAGATGGAAGGACAATCCTAATCCATGTGGATGTGAGAAAAACAGCTGACTTTTTTTACCTCTGTATATGTTAGACTCCAACCATGTACCATTTGCTAAATCAAACAGATTTAATCCTAATGAATAAGATCTGGGCAGAAAGCAGCAGCCCTGTGATGTTCTCCTAGTAAATCACATGCAAGATGTCTGTGGCTATAGTGAACAACCATTGGATATGTTTGGCTTTTCATTAATGTCTCCCAAGTGACTCGACATTTAAAATCCCTTTGTTTTCTACCTGAAATCTCTCACTGATGTTCCCCAATTATCATTCCATCATAATTAGGAAACTGTTGTAATAAATTTGATTCCATGAATACAAAAATATTGCCTAAAGCAATTCAGAGAAACAAGATTCCACAACAGATGACTATTCTTATTACCTATGGAAATATAAATGCCCAAAGAATGTAAAATACTCATCAAACTAGCAGAGAATGTGAACGAACTTCTATTTAAGACTCTAAAACTTATTAATTAAGCAATACAATTGGGGAAACTGAAATTTACAAGGAACAATTAGAATTTCTGACAGAAAGCCTTAAAGTATATTTCATGAGTGAGGTGTTCATGGTTCCCCATATGAATATAAAAATATTAAAAAATTCTGATATTAAAATCCTATCTCCACAGTGCATATGTCATTTTTGTTGCTTTAATATAGCTTTTCAGTGATCAATTTCCAATTATTATTAGGCTGAAAAGCATCTCAGTAGACAAAATGGAGACAAATGCTTTGTTGCTATACAGCCCAGATCAAGCACTTCATCATGTTTTGTATTCTTTCAAAAGAGGAAATTAAACCTCTGCTTATAAGATTTAGTGGTCCTTGGAAAAACAAAGTGATTAGAATGAGTGGCACATGATCAGAAAAAGTGTATTTTGAGTGTCTGAGCAGTTAATAAGCTGTTGGACTTCAAGATATTAAAACAATAAATTTAAGATACAAATTCAGGAACAAGAAGAGTTGTATAGTGCATGGGCAAGTGCTCCATACGATCTCATTTATTCCCTTCATCACAGTGGGGCCATGTACATTATAATTCAAATCGAGAATCATAATGAAGACAGGATTAGAGAAGGTAAGGAAGGAGTACTCATTCCTAGAGGGCAGATTGCAAAAGGGAACAAACCACACGACGAAAACAAACAGTGAAAATATTAAGCCATGTGTCAAATTTCACTTTGGTCATTTGTTTGTATGTCTTCTCTAACACTGTATTTTGTCTATTTATATTGTGCTCTCTAGGTTAGGATTTGTCTGTTCTATATCTGAAAGTTATTCAACACACCTTTTCAATACCTGGATAAATAAGGAAAACAAATGTACATTTGGAGTGCATACTAAGAACAGTCAGTATATTGCTAAAATATTAACATTGAGCTCCCTGACATTGTCCTCTTCTAAATATTTATAAATTATACTGCTGTAACATGTAGGGGCCCTAGTCACAGACGGGTGTACTTTTGAACTCCATCCTGTAGAAAGGTAGAACAAAACGAATATTTCTGCCCCAAATCTTACAAGTTAAGCATAAGGAGGAGGACACGAGAGGGAGCATAAGGAAACAAAGAGACAGTGTTGGTCAATATGGAAGGCTGTGTTCTCAGCACCCCAGGTCCTTAACCACTCCAGCAATTTTTGTAGGCGTTATAATAAAAGAAAGTCTTAAGGATGGATTACAAGCAGCGCCTTCCATATATGAGAGGAGTATGGAAGAAAACCCTAAAATACTTGCTTGAAAATCCAAGTGCATGATGAGGGTTGTAAATAGGGAAATACAAAGAAGATTCAAGTTTCCAGTAGTATCTGATAGATTATAGATAGTGTAGGAATATGTTATGATATGTCTAAAAAAACTGAAGACAAATACAAGACATTTTCTCTGAAAAACAGTAGATTAGTTATATACTATTCCCCTCCACACCTACTTTCTCAAGCTCAGTAATAGTGGATGGTATTTTAAAAATGGTAGTAACTGTGTTCTGACTTGAACATTAGGACATGGGACTTTCTGTATAACAGAATTTAAAAAGGCACAAAAGCTGATATTAACAAAATCAGGTCTCAAGAGCAAAATGTGGCGGGATGTAACTTGTAAATGAGGTCTTTCTTATTTGGGTAACTTATTATTTATTATTTTATCATCATCCCACCTGTAAAACCTAGTAACAGACCAGGCCTCTATTGTGTCAGGAACAAAATGAACACAGAACAAAAAGGCATTCCTCACGCCAAGGAATTTACAGCATAAATGTAAGATAAAAGATAATGAACAGATACAAAAAGATGGAATGGGGGCTACAAGGCAACAATGAAGCAATATCATTTGTTTTAGTGTTCATTTGTTTTTTCACTGTGTGATCATCTAACTAAATTCACTGTTGATTTAAAAGTCAGGATTAACTATCTGGATCTCACGTCAAACCTTTACAACCCATTAGACTTCCCACTTCCCCATAAAGTCTTCCCTTACTTAACAACTGTTCTTCACAGCAGTGGAGTTGAGACAGGTGAGTTTTATGGTCTTTTCTGACACAGTCTAGCAATAGAGTGGCTGATCTATTGGTAGGCTTCTCTGGAGATGAGCTGGATCATAGTCAGTCTATTTTGAACTGCATTGTGTGCAAGAAAAGTATCCACCCTCAACTTTATGGAGCAGGTAGGACTGGAGTTCCCTTTTGTGGTGAGGCATAAGGGTAATGAACTTAGGACACTTGGACAGGTACCTTTTTTTGTGCAATCAGACTCCTGAAAGTGCTCTACAGCTGTGCTGTGACACGTGTGCGAAAAATTAACCCTCCTCAAATGAGGTATTAGATAAAGGTGCTCTGCTTTAGTGTGCCTTAGGGAACTTGTGTTCTCTAAGGTTAATTATTTGCATGTTGCAGGCTGCGCTGATGCAGCCCAGCCTTGGGGCTATCAATGCGGGGAGGGAGAAAGTGAAGGAGGGAGAAGCTGGGAGCTACTGGCTAAGGTTTGCTGCCTGCCTGGAGGGGGAGGAGGGGGCTGGAATAGAGCCCCCCCCACTACATTGCAGGCTCCTCCCCTTCGCCACCTAACCCAACTGGGATATAGGGAGGAGCCAGGCTGGGCCCACAAGGTGAAGGGGCTCCACACTCTCCTCCAGGTCAGGCCAGGCAAAGCAGAGAAGAGGAAAGGAGCAGCATGAGCTGCCAGCTTGCCCAGTTTGAGCTGGCAGTGGGGTGGAATAGCGCCCCCTTGCCTTGCGGCCTTGGCCCAGCTCCCCCCCAATAACTCAGCTGGGATAGCTGAAGGAGGAGTGCCACAAGCTGGGTGGGGGGGATGTCCATTTCTCCCCTTCCCCTTAGGCTCCAGCCAAGCAGCAAACCCTAGCTGGCAGCTCCGGTGTGGGACAGGGCTAGGGAAAGGGATGGTTCAGTTCCCTCTTTAGAGGCCAAGGCCAGTGCAGGCAGGCTCCACCCTCCCCACCCCTCAGCTCCCACAGGCTCCAGCCCCCATGGCCCTGACCCAACATGTGAACATCTATTGGGTTGCAGGAGGGGGCTCAAACTTACACAAAGTGCCATGAATTAGAGCACAGCCAAGGTACATCTGTCAGCACCCTTAATGTCCAATGGTAAGGCAGCAATTTACCACACTATTCAGGAGCTACGAGCACAGCCAGCTGGTAGTACCGAACGGTGAGAGGGTACCAAAGAGCAAGATGATGTGACACTACCCTAAGATATTCTAGCAGTCTTTTCTTGTGCTAGCTTTGTGACTGAGTAAACATGCATTGTTGCAGCTCATCTACTCCAAACCTCTTGGGCAGTCTGAACATTTTAATGAGTGGAAACACCCTTAGAGTTTTTGGGTGGGCTTCCAAAAAACCCCACCTTTTTGCTCTCCACATAAACAATCCATGTTGATCAGAATAACAACATTGTGTTTCCAGATATTGCTTAAAAGCATTCCACATTTTCTTCCTGAACTAAAGCAGACCAAGTTACAAATTATGAACGGTCCTTGCTCTGCCTAACAAATATAGCATCAATCAGAACAGAGAGCAGAATGAACAGACCAACTGCTGTGCGAGGCAGAAAGTTTTTCCTCCCCCATTGACTTTACTAGGATTGCAAATTAGTGTGATATCGGATTCATTCTGTTGAAACCAGTCAATTTGTAGGATCAAAATAGAACTTGCCTACACAACATTTTATTTACAATTGCAAATGAAGGATTAGATTGATAAATCATTCTATTCTCTGCCAACTTCTAACAAATAAGTTACCTAAGAGGCAAAATTAATTCCTCTGCAGTGACAGCACAAGGTCAACTGGGCTATAGAGGCATTGCACCTAACCCTGCACCAAGGAATGAGTTCAGAGGCCTCCCTGCGTGTGGCAGACAGTATTTCTGAACAAATCCTGGATAGAAGGAACTGTAGGCAGGGAAGAGAAAGAATTTCTGGACCAATGAGTTTGTAGTGACCCCAACATCCAGCATGTGTATGCAAGAGTCCATTATCTCAGCTTTGTACCTAGTAAAAAAACTGTGGAGGGGATTCAAGAATTGCTTTGACCCTACCTAAATAAACTCAAATCAGAAAAGTGACAGGTCTCCCAAATACCAGTCACGTGGGCTGATCACACCATGCAAGTATGCAATTAAAGTCCACTTTAATTAGACTGTATATGGGGAAAGGGTGAATATTACTCCTATCTGCATGCATTATATGCAGTTCTATTAGGCATTTTATATGAGTAGTTTGGGCCACTGAATCGCTCCTTTTTACCCAGATCTACTTGTTTTTAAGGTCTGACTGAACAAGTGTGAAGAACTATCAAATCTTCGCTGCATGAAGAGGAAAAGCAAACTACATAAGAAGTAAAAGAAAAAAGAAGTTTTTCCTCAGCTAGTGCCAAATATTAAATTAGCTTCTGCTCATCTGAAGACCACTTTGTATTAACTTTTCTTCCGACATTACAAGAAGCAGAACATGCCTCAGGCTACATCCTTTAAAGCATATTTCTGAGATGCCTTGTCTATAATTGTTAGTTGTCACAAGGTTGGTTGGTTCTTGGCTTGCATTTTGCAGAGGGAGAAATCTGAACAAACATATCATTTTAAAAACCATGATGAGATAGTATACTAAAATTTCATTCATGCTTACATTTCTGTGTGATGATCCTTTCTCTGTATGCATGAGATATGTACATAATGCTATGTTTAAAGGGAAAAATATCTGTTTGAAAGAGAAAATTGCATGATAGTTTTGAAGTATATAAGCAGTCTGATACGTATTTGCCTAAGAAAGAAATCCATGTAATGCCTTTAATTTCTCCTCACTCCCAAATAACAACATACAATAATGCAATTAAAGGTAACAAATTATTTACCTGTCCTTGGAGCACTGGGGTGGAAAAGCTTTGAGATACAAGGGCATTGGTAGTGATGTGCAAGTCAAGTTCTAGTCCTGATACTGCTTTTAGTTCTTATATCACAGAGTTAATGAGACTCTGTCCACAGCCCCTAACTTCTAACCACAATTTTTGTCATCACATAACAAGATCTGGTAGCAATCATAGAAACTAAACCCATTCACATAACCAAAAAACCTAAGTTGCTACTTAGTAGTTTGTCTGCAACTGATTTTTGGCAGGGTAGAAGGGTAGAAATTGGAGAGGAGGAATGTTTGTTTGTAGTTAAGATTCTTTGGGTAGATGCATTTTGGTCCAATTATTTGGTTAAATAGTTGGAACAAAATTTCTTTGCAAGCTTTTAGGCACAAACACCCTTCTTCAGGCACTGTGAAACTGCTGTTGTTATGAGTTCTCCAAGGTAGAAATGAAACTAAAGTAAGGAAGAAGTCTGTGAAGATGCAATGAGTGCAAGTTTGGAAGACAAAGGGTAGAGATAGGAGGGGAGAGGTGGATGGGAGAGAAAAGTGTGAAGGAATGCCAATGGTCAACTAAAGGCAGGTTACCCCGTGTGTTAGGTGTCAGGCCGGTTGTAGTGTGTCGTAAATTCAATGTCTATATTGAGTCCATGATTTCTGTCTCCAGTAGATTTATGAAGTTACATTGTTTGTAGTTTATATTTTGTTCAGAACATGGAACAGGGCTGCCAACCAGACTTGTGCAATTATTTTTATCTCATAGTTGAGAGAGGGGTAGGTAGCATGGTAAAGACAAGCATAAGTGTGATAGCAAAAAAGCTGCTGTGTGGATACAAGATGAATTATGCTACTTGTATCTGATTAAGGTAATAGTATTTCTATCCAATTTCAGAACTGCAATTAAATATTTCAATTTGAATAGGGTCTTACCCTCTCAGTATCATGCTATTGTATCCCTTATCTCATAATGGTGGGCTCTCAGGAGTAGAGTGACATCAAAAAGCATTATGGCTCCTGAGATGAGTTTGAGCCTCTGAACTCCCACCTAAAGTCTCCTGCAGTTCATTCAAATGGTGATGGATACCAAGTCATTTAAGTAGGCTAGAAGTCAAAGAAAAAGTCATACGGGATGCTAGCTACATCACTCTCTTCCATGCTGTTGGCTATAGAAGCCAATAAGCCTTTCCTACATTAGCTGAATGGACTGCCAGCCTCTAGTGAATCTCTGACTTGGGGGTTATTGAGGGGTTTTGCCCCGACACAATTTATTTAGTGCTTGTCTCAGGCATGATCAGAACCAGCATTTGAAAGTTGCCAGTTTTTTCATGGACGCTAGTATGTACAGTATTTACTTCTGTACAGCATGCACCCTTTCCGCAGCTACATCTACATGTAATTGCAATTTATGTGGCTAAATAAGCTCTGGTGCAGTTTGACCTGGACTTCTAAGCACCCATGTAAATGCCAACCCCTCCTCAGTACATTGAGCCTGGTTGTAGTAGCCCCAGGTGGCAGGGAGCCCAGGGGATTAGCCTGCCAGCCTAGGGCTGCTGTGAATCATCTTAGCATGCTTCTGAGGGGCTGGTTGGGGCACAAGGGTGCTCCAGTACAGGGCTAGCTGGCAGGCAGCCCCTACACTGAAGCACCCTTTTGCCCCAACCTGCCCTGTCAGTGTCTACCTGTATGATGCAGTGCACTAAATAACTTGTTAACAAGTACTAACCCATGGAAATGTTTACTAGTTTACTGTGGCCTAATACAGCCGCATATGTAAACACTGAGACTTTACTGCAGAGATAACTAGGCAACTCTGCAGTAAACATCTCATGTAGATGTTTTCTCTGAAAATTATATTCTGGAAATTGGGATGTGCATCTTAAATGAGGAAATGCAGAGGGATCATGTAGGAATCTAGCTGCCTGCTTTCTCAAGCTCAGTGGGCAGCCAGTAGTGCCTGCCAAGTCAGCCGAGTGTCCACCCAGCTCAAGAAGAGGGGCCAGTCAGTTCATCTCCAGAAGGACTGGGCCCTCACCTGACTTGTCAGGTGCTGCTGGCCAAGCTGAACTGCAAGGCCCGTCTTTTTGATGTGCAGTGCCTGGCACATTCTGCAGAAAAGGGGTTAACTGAGTAGCTGCAGACTTTTGCTCCCCCACCCACCCCACAACTGTAGCTTCCTGCAAAAATATGTACTGCTATTTCCAAGGAAAGATCTTTTTTTTCTTTATTCTGGCATCCAAAAAGAAGGTGCGTCTCTCATTCAGGGGTGTAGTATGTTAGAAAATGCAAGGGAATGGTTGTTAAATATACACATACACTTACTATATATATTATACAATATATTTAAGTTGAAATCTACCAATGGTAGAACAAGCTGAAAACCCTAGTAGGACATTATTTGAAATAAAGTATCTGGGAAAACATATTGGAGAATGCTAAGATTTGTGCAATATCGCACCACTTTAGTACAAGCTATGAATTTACACTGTGAGGTTAAACATTTTTTGTAAGTTTTTTATCTGCCAGTACAAAGTGCTAGTTATACTTGACATAAATGAAGCCACACAAGACAAAATGAATTATTCATGTATTATTCATACAAAACTGTTTTAGCAAGATATTACATATGTTATTTACAGAAAAAGATTTTTTTAATTGAATCAGATGGTAGATCCTCACAGACAAATAACTAATACCACAAAAACCAATCTCTGTCCTCTGCATTTGGATAGCTCCATTTCACCCTGTCAAGTTCTTCTCTGGATCAAGTCTGGTTGTTTGGTCTGGGTTTAATGAAAACCCTGCTAGTGTACTGCAGGAGCTTGCACAAAGCCACACAATCCCCAAATAATAGATTTTTTCCCTTGGGCTTCCAGAAAACAGAATATAGATGGAACTTTTGCTGAATCTAATGCTTATCTGTTCAGTTTTACTCATGCTGCTTTCTCATCTGTTTCTCTTAAATATAAATTAGCATGTAATTAAACCATTGCGTTAAGTTATTGCTAGCAAAGAAGGCATATGAGGTGAATTACTCCCATCTTGTTTTTATTCAGTGAAACTTGATGTTTTAAGAGGAAAAAAAATACCCCAAGAAATGTATCTTTTTAATCAATTCATGTGAACTTTTAAAAATCAAGCTAATTCAATATAGGAGCTAGTAGAATTTTTCCCAATGGAGATAAATACTGATTTACTTCAACACAGGCATGCTTGCTATATTATTGAGGAAAATTACATATATGAGACACGACTTAATTAAAGAACCATTTTATGATTCAATTACAATAACAGAGTGAGAAATGAGCAAAGCAGAGGTGTCAGAGCAAGAAAATTTCCTTGCAATAGATCAGGCACTACAAAAATACCTTTTGCACTTGAAATGATTGTTTTTTTTCCCTTTGTGAGAAACAAAAACACATGAGGCAATTCAGTCCTTTAGAGGTCTGGATTTCATCAGCTTTGATCTGAAAATTGAGACAAGTGTTTGGAGTGCTTGTCACTGATAAAAAATAAAGTGAAGAAGGAGAACACACTTGAAGGGAATGCGGATAGTCACACTTGGAACAATTAAATGCAGCTACATAAAACCTCATTTCAAAACTGAAATCATTGCAAAGGGCGCCAAATGTACTTTTACAAGGACTTTTTCTGTCATGACAACAATGTACAGTACAAATGTTACTAATATATGCCAGCTTCTGTTATTTTGATTCTTCTGAGACCCTATTATATATGACCCAGGTCTAATAAATACAAACAGTAAATATCATATAGATATGCAAGGAAAGTTTCAATCTGTTGGCCTTCTTGCCTTTTTTAAATAAGGTTCACAGGCCTTAAAATACATTGCATCCAGCTTTCTTATTTCTAGTCCTTAGGAGAGGGCCATGAGGAAGAAGCAGGACTGAAAGCGCCTGAGAAAGATAAACATGAATAGGGCTAAACCTTTTTTAATAAGTGTGCTCCCCGGTGGCTGGACACGGAGCAGGGGTGGAAAACAGTGGAGGGGTGGCATTCGGTCAGAAAAGGAGCAGTGGCAGCACAGGGTTTTCAGTGGTGGTGACAGCCACCATGTATGAGTTTCTCCCTTCCCCCACCACCCCACATCCAGCTGGCCAGGCGGCACCTATGTGGCCCACAGAGGGGCACTGCTACCCTTGCCCCTCTCCCCCACCAACCCTGCTTCTGGGAGGCAGCAGCACAGGGTGTTGGGTGGCAGCACTCCATCCCTGCCTGCCTGTGCATACCCCTTAGGGCCTTCCCAAGTACCCCAGGTGGTACACACATCCCTAGTTGACAACCCCTGGAATAGGCTATCAGAGTGGGACAGAAAAGAGAAGAAACTACAGCTATCTGAGGGGTCAGGAAGAGCATTGTTTGGTCAGGGAAAGGTTTCTGGATTTGATTTAAGAAAAATGAAAACTGTTTATTTTAATGTTCTATTATGATTTCTATCTCAATCATTGATGTGCCAGTAATCTGAAAATTAGTAACTATTGACACACTAGGTGCTCCAGTACCTTATGTTTAGGTAGGACTCCAACTCCCCATCTGAATGGGGATTCTGAGCCACATTAAAATGTTGAAAGGTTAATGCTTAATTAAATAGTTTAGCTAATACCTGTGGGGTATTCTATGCTTCCCTTTGGGCACAGAGGTATTCATCCAATGTGTGTCAATTCCTGTATACTAGGGGAGGCCATCTTTTGAGACTGACATCCTTCCTTGAGCCCTCTGCCAAGAAAGCCAACAACTCAACAATACAAGCTGAGGTTAATGTTAAACCACAGATCGCGGTGGGTCTATACCCATAACAGAACAGATGTTTGGCACACAGACTGGCTTAAAAAAGGCAGAAACATGTCTAAAATTTGCCTTTCCCAGTGAAGGGCAAATGTGTGTTCTGTTTGCTACTGATCTAAACTACACATACAGAAAACAGTGCAACTTAGACTTATTCCATCTCAGGCTTTTTGAATGTCTGTACTTAGCCTAAGTGTCCTTTCTAAGTAATTTAAGCCAAAGTATTATAAAGTGTCGGGTAATTTTTGGCCTCCCAGGTTTCAGATCTCCAGTTTACAATAGACTTGAGAGACATGATTTACAGGGGATTAACATTAGGAATCAGGGCTATCAACATTGTTTTAAGTTGGGGAATCACAAAATAGAGACACCTGAAATAATTACTTCTGAAAATCTTGGCATTGATCTCTATGCATTATGTCTCTTGGTGTTACGTCTCTTCCAGCAAAACTGTAGTAATATTTCCCTAACTCCATGCTAAGCATAAAGTAATTCATGGTGTAGGGGGCTCTGATAGTAAGGTGATAAGCACTATGTGCTCCTTTACTATGCAGTTACATCTACAAAATATAATCTTCCTGGCCCAACAATCAAATCCTGCACCCTTGCAATCAAACCTTGCATTTTGAACCTATATGAGGGTTTACTTTTTTATAACCACAAATAGTACAGCTTATAGATACCAGGTAGAGAAAGTGACAGATTGCTACTACAGTGATGCAGGACAAATTTGTATTTCTTCATAAGTACCTACCTAAATGCATAAAATACCCAAAAGGAAAGTAGTAAAGTACATATAGGTAGGTCACCTCTAGGTAGGGCACAGGAATTAAATCTGTCCACTTGTTCTCAGTGTCTTCTGATTTTGACTAATGCTAGTTACTGTGGAAAGGTAACTAAGTAATTTTTATACTCCTAGGAGCCTTTTAAAGGTAAGAAAGATGTGAATTGGGCAACAGAATGCAATTTATCGTCCAGAATCAGTTCTTGGATTGGCCACATACTTTGGCACATGCCCAAGTGACCTGTATAAAACAATATCATTGCAATTTTAGGTACTTACACATGGCTCGGATTCCACATAGCGTTGCTTGCCCGGCATACCCCTACTGGATGTGTTCAATAGGTTGTAGTCTGTCTAGGAAAAACAGAATTGCCTGGATATGTGCATAATGCTATGTACATCCTAAAGCATTAGTTACAGAAAAAAACATGATTAACAGGTATTTATCATCAGAGAAGGGGTGGGGGTAACCTCCACACATTACAACCTAATAACATAGTGGTTCAAGCACTTGCACAGAGAACAGAACACCTGGGTTCTGACCACTAAGCCACAGACTAGGCAGAGCCCAAAGCACTTTTTAGCCTTCTGAGCTAAGTACAGATGGTCAAAAAGTCTGAGGCTGAATCAATTCAATCTTTGCACAGATGAAACCAATAAGCAAGTGGATAGACATACAGTTTTTATTCCAGAAATGCAGCCATATACCTGCAGTGGCCCAGGCTACAAGCTGGGGAGCACTAGAGCACACCTCCCTGCTCTGCTAGAGCTGGGGTCAAAGCTAGCCCACCCACTCTGTGAGAGGGCTTTGCAACAGAGGTGATGTGGTGGGCCAGTAGGGGGTGCTCCTGCTTTGAGCCACCCACCTCACTGAGTCTGACCGCCTTCCAGGCTCTGAGTGCCTCCCTGGGGGCACCTCACGTCTGGCTGACCCCCTTCCTGGAGCACACCTGCTAGCCTGGGCTAAAAACTGCCACCACCCAGGGCTGGGCTTTATTCTGGCTCTGTGCACCCTGGGAAACACAGGCCTAGTAGCCCTTGAGGGTATTTGACTCACTTCAAGCACTTGAGGGTGCTTCTCTCAGTCGGAAGCACAGGTAGTGATCTCCCTTAGTCAGCTGAACCAAGGGGACCCCAAGGCATAATCTAGACCCACTCCCAATAAGTCTCCCATGCTAAGTACAAAGGAGAACTTTATTGGTTGCAAGGGGTAGGGTTGCAATAGGGTACAGGGTAGAGCAATATCAGAGAAATCCCATAGAGCAAACTGGCATGGCTGGATAGCCTTTGATTATGCATCTGAGTTACTGCAAGCTATAGTTAGATCTCAGATAGCTTACTCACAAGTGTCATCCAGAGGCAGGTGGAGACGCCCTCTGAAGGCAGGCAGCTCCTTGATCATGAGTTTTGAGACAGACAGCAAATTTCAGATGGTCTGGCTTTTCTCTCTCTCTCTCTCTGAGCCTTCCTCATGGCTGCTGCCTCCTCCCCCTGGGCAGGCCCTTATGACCACATTTACCTGGTCCAATGGAAGACAGCACCTATTGGCTGTCAGCCAACCAATTTGAAATGCATCACTAGTTGCTGGGCAGACTGGCAGTTCCTAGCTCCCCAGGGAGTCCAAGCCCCTCACCCAGGTATGTGATGCCAGTTATGTAGGCAGAAGGAGCAGGTTTCCCCGCTCCCTCAGGAATGTATCCAGCTCAGGTTACTTAAAGAGATAGGGTAAGGTGTGTACCTTCTGCAGGGCCCATCTTAACCAAATTGTCACAGAGCAGAGTTTTTGGGGAGAAACAGAGGTGGCATTCTGCTGCAGGTGCAGAGTATCTTAGGATGCTGGGGGACTGTGGGCTAACTTGAATCTGGAGGGGATCTGGGACAGAAGTTCAGTAAACCAATTTAACCTAAATCAGTTACATCTGATACTATCTCCATCCAAGTTTATCTGCGTCCCAGGGGGACACAAGTAGCAGGCCAGAAGCCCCCTCCTGTGGCCCAAACTGCCTCGGGAAGAAAGTAAAAAGCCCCGAGGACAGGGTGAACTTACCCTTTTTTGAAGAAATAGAGCTGGACAAGCCATGGTGGGACAAACCACCCATGTGGTTCATCAGTGGCTTTTATTGGTGGCTGGGAATGGTGCAGATGGGTGACATCATCAAGAAATTCTGCCCAGCTGATTTAAAAGCCAGCGGTGGGAAAATGGCCAAGGGAGCACCAACAGAGCCAAATGGCAAATCTGCTCCCCAGGCCACATACAGGTTGTATCAGCAGCCCAGAGGCAATCCCGACCAGGTCCCAATGGAGGGGTCCAGGATTCATCAAGAGAGATAAAACATTGGCCTGGCAGGGTGACTGGGCCAGGGAGGATGGTGTTGAAGGACCTTGGGGGCCACAGATACCAGACCTGTGAGAACAGAGGGGCTGAGGCCCAAAACCCAACTTTTCCTTTTTTATGTGTGTGTTTTAATTTTGTTTTGAATCATCCCAGGGCTCTGAAGCAGGGAGAGGGGGCACAAGCATCCTCCATGGATCAGGAGGAGCTGGGATGATGCCACAAGTGTCTATGCAGCAAAGGAAGACCCAGCGCTTTGGCAGGGATGGTCCAATGTCCCGTGATTGTCCCGCTTCAGGAAGAGGCTGGGAGAAGAGGGGACAGGTGAGTACATCAGTAAGGAGAGCCAGTGATCCAACGTCTGACCATCCTGAGGGTTGGTGCATGGCTGGGGTGTAGGAGAGGTGGAGCCCCAAGAGTGCCCACTAAGGCTGGTGCCCAGTCCACAAGGAGCTATGAGGGAGCCCCATCACTGAAGAGATGACCAAGTCATGGCAGATGAGTACTGGGGCCTCCTTTGGGGTAAATGTGACCCAATGTCAAGGCCACAGGAACACATCCTGCAGCTAGCAGCTAGCAGTGGGTGCACACTCCAAAGTGGCAAGGGAGACCCTCCATGAGGCCAATGGAAGAAGCTTTGATTTAAAGATGGAGTACTTGCACTGCAAGATTTGTTTTTCTTTTATGAACTATTTTTTTCTTTTATGGCTTCAGGATTATACTGGTTGCCTTGGGTCTTTGGAAAACCACTGCAGAGAGGTAGCAGGACCTTACTTAACTGATTGTAACTTTAACTTCGGGTTGGCACCAGGTGGGGTTTAGGGGAGGTGGAGCCCCAAGATACATCGCCTGATCTGGCCAAGTGCCGATGCAAGGGGACATAAGACCTTCCTCCCATCCTTTATAACTATAAACATCAATCTGTGGCAGGTGAGAACATCAGGCACTATAATATTCAAGTCAGCAGGCCAACCTTTCCACCTATGGGGGGGGGCAAGGAATCGTACTGAAGGGAGTAGACACCCTGCTAGAGAGTTGGACGGGTATCTACAATCAATTATGTATGATACGTCCAACCAAGTTTATCTTAAACCATTTTCAGCCACTTTGTAAGTGGTTTCAGTGCACTGAACTTCTGTTCTGTTACAGTTTTAAACTAATTTCTGATCACAGACTGTTTTATGTGTAACTTCTGTCCCTAGCCATTGAAAGTGGTTTATGTGCACTGAACTTCTGTTGTATTACATATTTGAATCACTTATACTGCTTTATATATAATTTAAATTCCTAGGCTTGAAGTTCGGCTCACTGGCCAGCAGGGAGGAAAGGATTTGTGAGAGCAAGAAGAGGCAAGTGTGCCAGAGGGAGGTTGGTTTGGTGAAACAGATGACTTCTTTGAAGGATTTAGTTCAGCTGAGCCATGCAGCTGAGTATGACTTATCACTGTGGCTGCTGTATTATTGTTTAGCCTTTAATTTCTCTCTTAAGAACACGGTAAACATGGAAGTAACATAAGCATGGAATATAATATTCAAAAACTGTGTGTCCCAGGCCGCGGCGAAGGCACAAACCCCAAAGAGTCCAAGGGGGTCCCTGGGGAGCAGCACACCATGGGGAAAGGAAAGGGGAAGAGAGAATAAATGAAAACAACTTACCGGCGGCAGGAATCGTGGTGGGGCTGGAAGCAGCGGGAGGAATCACGGCAGAGAGGAAAGCGGTGGCGGGTCCTGCGCGGCTCATTAGCCGCGGTTTGTTTAAAGGGGAAACAGCTGGGGAAGCGGGGGAGGAGAACCAGCGCAGGAGGATAAGAAGGGAGAGTGAGTGGGCAGAGGGGGAGGAGAGGCGGCAAGAGAGCATGGGGAGAAGAGCTCCAGAGCGCACCAGGAAGGTGGAGGAGCCGGAGAACATTGCTGCAGTCTCACAGGAGGAATCTGAATTCTGCCCAGGGGAAGATGCTGCCGTCAGTCCCAACAAGACCCAGGTGTCTCGACTGTATGTAACCCTGGGGCGTGAGGAGAGCCGAAGCTAAAGGCATCGTCAACGCAGGTGGAGGACGACGGACATAGGAGTTAAGAGGGGATCCTCAAAAGAAAGAGGGACTGAGACCCTACATCGGGGATACAGGACCTCGACCAAAATTCGTGGGCAGAATATTCCCTCGATAGGGAGCTTAGCTTATTTTTGTGGGAGGTGATCCTGTGGGAGGGAGCCTTGTGGTTAATTTAGCATTTTCTTTTCACTACTAGTGTGGCTTGTTTTGTTGGCATTGTTTTCTGTATTATTATTGTTCAGGGCTATTGAGTTAGAGGGAGCCAAGGCCTCTACAGGTTAGACTGGCTGAGAAGGAACCAGGGCTTCCTGGGCCCCCGGCGTGAGCCTAGCTGGAACCCAGAGGGATCCCACATCAAGCGGAGGGCCAGCTGGCAGCAACCCCTATAGCACACTGCTGAGGCGGGGTCTAGGGCGAGGTGCAGGGGAAGTGGAGCCTCATGAAGAACATCACGCTTCGGCCTTGGGGAGGTAGCCAGCATCAGGCAACCAGACCCCTCCACCACTGAAATACCATCGAAGTCGTGGCAGGCGGGATAAGGAGGGGAAGACCGCCTGAAGCGGAAGATCGAGGACTACTCCCTTAAGAGACGGAGCGGAAGGTTACCACCAGGCCCCTGGGCAAGGCGGCAAGGGACCAAGTAATCGAGGCCCGGCGGGTGCACTGTGAAATCATTAGTCAGAATATATACCAGGGTAGTATAAGAATGGTTACTTCAGTGAACTCATAGTCTTCACAAGCAAAAGAGATGTTCTTGTTATCTATCTTTAACCTTTGACCAGCTTCGTCTTCGATTTTTCCTCAGCCAGTTATTCTGCTTTCTCACATCATAAATAGCTCCTTAGAATAGATGTTCCTGTTGGAAATAGTGATAGTGATGACCAGGGATCCTGGTTTTCTCTGATAAAAAAATCCCCAATTTTTGCATTTAAAAAAGGAACCTCAAATCCACATGTGTATATGTGTATATATATCTCTATATATTAGTGGTGTTTCATTTTAATCATGGGAAAATGTGGATTTTTTGTCAAAGAAAACCAGGATCCCTGGTGATGACTGGGAATTGTTGTTTGCATAACATTTCTAGCAACTCTCAGAACTTTCTGTGTTCTCTGAAGAAAAAATAGTGGGAAAGTCATTTTAGAAGTTTTCTAAAACTCCGTCCTCAGAAAAAAGTTTGTGTTATGTCACTATGAAATGATTGCACCAGTGTCCAAGAATGCATAGATATGAACATCCTGAAAACTAATGCTTGCATTTTTACCATATCAGGATGTAGAATCACATTGAAACAGCACTATCAGCCAGACCTTCAAAATAAGGGCTAATTTATATCAGATCAGGAGCTGTCTCTGTATTTTAAATGATAGCTTGGGTAACAGTTTCTGGTGTACTTAGTTGAAAAACAATTAAGAAAGTAACCATGCCTCTAAGATCAAGCAAAATATGTATCTCTTGCTTTCATCCTAGGGTTGCATATATTCTGCAGGTAGACATTTGCATTAAAATTTCTCACCTAGCCAGTCCTCAGTACTTACCTAAACCAAAGCCAACGTAGCAGTTGGCTAGCATTAGGTTCTTGAAAGAGTGCATACAAACTAAACACAGTTATTTAGACTGTCACTCACCACAACACACCGGTACATGGTTGGGTTTAAAACTATCCACTCCTCCTTGTTTTAACTACTTGTTTGAGCCTGTTTTCACTTCCCTCTCTTTTTTTCAGCCAATTTTCCTTGAATAATGAGAACAACTATATTCAACAAGAAAGAACAAAAGTGAGTTAATAAAACATATGGGCCAGATTTTTCAGAATTAATCATACACTATTGTATATTTGCAATTTATGCGAACAGATTCCCATAGTGTGGGTAACTGGCCTTGTGCAGCATAAATACTTGATTTATAAATGCACACTGGGTATCTCAATCCATAAATTAAGTGTATTCTATTGGTTGCTTACACTTGTGAATACTTAAATTTGAAATTCTATGTGCATTAACCACAACAAATGATGGTAATAAAAAGGGAATAGTATTTTCACTGCCTGTCAAAAGAGTTACTTATACCAGATAATTGGGCAAGTACATTTTTCAAGGCTGCTGTATATCATCTTCCTATATCTATATACATTTTTGAAAACTCAAAGCTTAGTCACTACAAAGAGTAGTTAACATGCTGTAGTATGAAAAGTTCTCCTTGGGAAAAACACATACAGCTTGTTTATGACCAGAAGAATAACTAGAAGTGAGCAAGCACACATTTATTTAACTTAATTCGGTAATCCTCTACTGCAACCTGTGATGTGTTTGATGAACAGACTTCTTGTTCAACCTCCATCATATAAACACCTCATCTTATCTCAATGGCATTCATAGCTGGCAGCTAACTAACTACCAGTGTCTCATTTAAGGAGAATGGATTCTATGAAACTCAAATTTCTTTCAGTTCACTTAGTACCATGTATCTCACCGAAGCTAAAGCTTCCACTTAATGTGACTGTTTATATTTTCTCTTTCTGCTTGCCCCTTACCAATCTTCCCCTCACCTCCTGTCCAAAACAGACTCATATGAAAAGTAGTTTTGATAATTAATTTCCTGTTCAAATGCAGTTATGCAGGCCAGCACCACATTGGCACTGGGTATCGAGTATGTAGGAATCACATCTAGGACTGCAGCTGGTCACCGCACAAACAGCAACATTTTCATTTATGAGCATGCTGTCTCCTTTAAAGCATGTTATGATTTATAGTGTTAGTGAAGCTAGAAACAATACTTTTGAACTGTGAGATTTCCAAACACTAGAATATGAACTTTCCCATCCTTTGGGCTAAACATGGAATAACACAAAGCATTTAGTGACACAAATGTCAAGAACTTTTATTATGTATTGAGTCAATAAATGGACCTGGATTTGATCCAAATGTATTGCATTTAATGACTTCAGCTATGCAGAATTGCCTTTCAGCAACCCCAGAATAAAGTTGACAGCAGCATACCCTTATGAAAGCTATGATAGTCATTTAACTTTTCCAGTCCTGTTGATGACCTGTACTTCTTCTATGAAATATTTTCTGCTGCAAAGCAATTTGCTGTTTCATTAGCCTTCAACTCCGTTCTTTCAAAATGTTCCTTGCATGCATCTGGATTGCTAAACCCCAACCCAGGCCCACCTCTCACATTGACAAAATGTAGCCTGGGTATTGAAGCAACCTCTAGGTCATTGTAAACTGGCAACTGGAGGAGAAGTTTTCATTTTCAGTATTCATACTTTCTTGTAAAAGCACAGAAGTTTTCGTCTCACACTTCAGTAGTGGCAGAAGTAAGGAAGAATGCACCCGCTGCTCACTGTTCCCATAGAACTTGGTGAATTGTGGTCTTTATTGATTTAAAGATTCAGTGTATGAAAAATAGCCATCTAGTACACACATCAGGTGACTTGGAAAAATGATCTCCTGTCCTGAACTATCAAGTGCAATTATATATGGCATGGAAACCTGGATAGAAGGGGGAAAGGGTGTCATAGAATCAATCATAGGCTTTGGAATCCCAAATCTCCACCCCCTTTTAGGATTCACTGCTCCTAAATTACCCTAGAAGTCAAGGGTCCAAGGGCTCGTACAAGGACTGGAGTGATTAGTCTGGAATAGGTGGAAAGAAAATCCAAAGGGAAACATATTGAAAATCTTGGGCAAAGGCAGAAAGAAAAAGGGTGTTAAGCCTGGACTGGAAAAAGGATTTTAGAAAAGCCTGGGTCTCTCACATACCCTCAGATAAAGCTAGTGAGGGTAGCTTGCCACCCAACTTCCTCTTCGAAGACAATTACTAGTGAAGAAGTAGGTCTTTTCCTTCAACTATCATATATCTTTCTACATATTATGTTCTTGTCACTCCTGAGCATTACAAAATCATCCACTACATATTTTTCCCATATTAATATATCCCATTCCTCAGACTGCCAGCAAGGTTGTGAACAACGTTTGTTTATTTTCAGGTCATCAAACTAGTAATTTTGTCAGTGCTGGTTCAGACATCTGGGCTATCAAGATAGCCTTGTCTGTCATAATCCACTCTGATGATAGACTCTTCAAATTACATGACCTTAAGTCTCAATTAATTAATTCATGTGCAATTAATTTAAGGAAATGAACACACTTTTACAATGCATAAAGAAAAAAAAATCAAAACCATTCCACTTGGCCTTGCTTTTATCCCTGTTTCTTACAAGTCAAAAGAAAAGAGAGTCCCAGAAGGAGTGGTGCAGACATCTACCCTGGAGATCTTCAAACACCTTGCTGGCGTTTCCTGCCCAGAGCAGGGGGGCTGGACCTAATGATCTCATGAAGTCCCAGAAGCTTAGCCCTAAACTTCTGTGAATCTGTAAAAGGGCACACACTAGGATAAAAGAACCCATCCAGCTCAGGATTTTTCTTCAAGATTCTCCAAAATAGAAAAGCCAAACTAACAAAAGTTTTAGAAGGAAAAAA
The DNA here is from genome assembly GCF_001723895.1 of Crocodylus porosus. Classification (NCBI taxonomy): domain Eukaryota; kingdom Metazoa; phylum Chordata; order Crocodylia; family Crocodylidae; genus Crocodylus; species Crocodylus porosus. The sequence continues at coordinate 140,717,679 of NW_017728906.1, forward strand.
AAAAGATTAAGGAGAAATCTGCTTGCTTACCCTCTCTCTCTACAAAGACCACAAATAGAACTTTGTCCTATCTCTGGCTCAGGCTGAGCGCAGTAAAAGTAAGGCTTTTGTGCTTTCCCTATCTTAATATGTCTTGCCCAGGCTAAGACTACAGACCGGCCACCCCTTCAAACTACAGTTCCTAGTTCTTCTAGGTCTGACTTAAAAGAGACTGATCAGCACTGTCAGAGATCAGTTTGATGTTAGGTTACTCTCCATATAGAGCTTGGAATGCTGGGCTCTGGCAATCCACAAATTCAGCATTTTGGGATGTTCTCCAACTGCTTCCCAGAAACCACTGTCTTCCCTAGTTCTACTGTAGAAGAAAAAACCTGAAAGGCTAAAACTTACAAATACATAACAAGAGCAGGCAGCAGAAATATGTTGATTCACTTCTCCCTCTGCCCTTACTCAAACAAATCTCTACCACCTTTGTTTCAAGGCCAATTTTTCCTTTGGAACCAATGTGAACTCTTCTGCTTTGATGTGGCCTCCATTTTTGGTATATTCAACAAACATTGGCTACTTCATAAACATCAATAACTTGAGGCCACTATATAAAACATTTCTATCCCTAGATGTTTTCATAAAACTTTATTTATACACACACACGCACACATTTTTAAGGGTCCCTCCCAGTATCTTTAAACAGAAACTCAACAAATGTTGAGAGCTCCCCAATGAATCAGTCATGGGAGTTGGAAACGTGTGCCCCAGTCATCCTCTGCTAATAGATTTATTCATTTTAATGTGATGCTACTCTGGTAATTACTAGCCACATTTTATCTCAGACTGGATTTTTTTTAATCAAACTGACATATACAGACTAGCTCTGGATTTTGTTCTCTTGCAATTTGTCAAGGGCAACAGAGTCCAAAGCTAACTCCTTTATCTGAGTGTGTCGACATTCAGTTTGTTAGCACCTGTGACATATATCCTTGAAATCCAGTTCCTACTGTGTAGCAGCAAGATGACAGAGCTAGTACCTTCTTTGAAGATGTCCCTGAACAACTTAGTATGGCACTTGCTGCCAGAGCATCCTATAGCTGGGGCTTGTTTAATTCCTTCAGGGTGCGTCTATATATTCATTAATGTATTTTTGTTAATTCATATTACATTTAGTACCTCCAGGCACTTTTACATGGGCTGTAAGTAAAGCACCACCACATCTCATGCATCAGCATCCCTGCGCTTAAAAATGGCTGTGGGAGCAGTTGACCCAAATCTCATTTGATGAGCTTTAGTTCAGGTGCTCCCACCACCATTTTAAAGCATGGGGATGCTGATGCATGAGATGCAGCAATCTGCTGGACCACAGTAATTGCCACGCTCCAGCGAACTCGATGAATTCAGCACATCAGAGCAGCCTCCACACTCTTCTATAGGTGCCCTGTGAGGTACTAGAAAAGAACACATTAGTTTGTTTTAATGCACGTTAGTGAAAACGTACATTTTTTTCTGTGATGCTTTAATATGCATTAAGATAGGCTATGAGTGTTAAAGCACACATGTAGATGCAGCATCAGCTTCTCAAATTCTTATTAAGATTTGCACCTACACTAATTGGACAATTTTGCACAGTAGCACTCTCAACTTGGTGGTCTGAACAGTTATGTTACACATATATCCCTTCACAGTTCACCATTAAAAAGAAAATTTGTAAGTCATTTTATTAATGGTGATCTGTCTGTGTTAACTGTCTGTGTTAACTTGTCTTTCAGGACTTATACTGCTATTACTGCACCAAGCCCAGAAACTCTTTCCAGGACTGCCTAGATTCTCTGATTATTATCCAGTACTATTTTTCGATGATCAAAATATCATCTATTTAAGCCTTAATGCTTCCTATCCCAGCAAAAAAATGATCATCTTGAGAAACACTGCCAAATGTGACCAAAATGATAGTCTGTAGCCACATTATCACCCAACTGAGGTGCTAATTTGTAGAAATATGCACTCAAGTTTCCATGGGCTGACATAACCTAGCTGAGTGTCACAGGGCACTAAGGTGCCTGCTCCTTTAGGGGCAGAAACTGCCTACGGGGAGGGCCCTAGCAGTCAGGCAGGAACCCCACAGCTGCAGGTTACTGTGGCAGCAGGGATGAGGGAATTAGCCTGCACCTGCAGGCAGTCAGCTGACCGGAAGAGGCAGGGCCCTGGGCACATATAAACCCCAGGGCTAGGACTAGAGGGTCAGTTCTCTGTCAGGAGCCAAGGGGGATGGAGCTCTCTTAGAGGAAGCTAAGTGGAGATGCTTGGCTGCCTGTTCTACTTCTGGTAGTATTAAGAGGCTCAGGAGCTCACCAGGGACACTGGCCTGCAAGGCATTTAGTGCTGGGGGAGAGGTTTAACATTTTTAAAGAGACAGAGCACTCCCTGAACTGCTTGCATTATATTATAGCCCAGGGGCTCATATCTCAATTTCTGTTTGGAAACTGGTGGATTGGGCTGAGGCTACTGGGGAAGGAGGAGGCCTCACTGGGGGCCCATTACATTGCCAGGACCCCAGCACCAGTGTGGGCATCATGACAGGAGAGCAGGAGAAAAAAACTGGGCTCAAATGATCCCAGCTAGGTAGGCATCAAGCCTCCTCTTAAAAACTCCCAGGGTAGGAGCCAGCACCACTTCCCTTGGAAGTTGGTTCCAGATCCTAGCCGCCCTGACTGTGAAGTAGTTCTTACAGATGTCTAATCTAAACCTACTCTGCAACAACTTATGGCTGTTATTCCTTGTTATGCCAGGGGGCGCTAGGGGAAACAAGGTCTCACCCAAACCCTTCTAGTCCCCGCTAGTGAGTTTATAGACTGTCACCAGGTCCCCAGTAAGTCTCTCCAGCTCCTCTTTCAACCTCTACTTTGAGAAGAGGTAAACCTTCCTATAGGTATAAATTGTGGGATGACTGGTCTCTTTCAGCCATGTTCAGTGTTCTTTTGACAGCTTTTCTATGCCCCGAGACACATTTTTTATTTCTTCCCAAGGTTCAGGTCCTGGGGGCAGCCATGACACCCCCTGGTGAACATGCAACCTTTACCCTGCTCCAGCTCCTGGGTGCCCTCCCCTTCTCACTCACTTGCCATGCATAGATGCATTTGCTTGATTGAAAGGGAAGCTACCCAACGGTCCTAAAGCAATCCCCTATTTTTCCAGACACCAGCTGGTCCCTCTCCAACCCCTCTGGCATCAGTTCTGCCCTTGTTGGGCTGAGTGGGTCCTCCTTTCCTGCCTGTGTTTCCCCCACATCCCCTGGGCACCTGTAATCTTCAGGGCTATTATGTGGCTCCAACCACCCCTTACACCACACCCATGCCTTCCAGATGTTACTGTAAAATTGCTGCCTTGTTGAGGCCTTGGACTTCTTGGCCTCTGCCTCTTTTCTCTAGCTGGGCCTACTAGCCCAGGCCCATTGTACTGGACCTGGCTTCTGGGCACCAGCTCTTATCTTAATTACTTTAGTCCTGGGCTCCCTGTCCCAGTCTCCACCCTGTTTTGGGTGCTGAGTCTAAGGCCCATCTAGGCCTCTGGCTTTGTCTCTGCCCTGCTCTGGGCACTGGTCCTACTTTGGCTCTGTCTGGGCTTCTGGCCCTATCTTCTCCAGGCTCCCTGGCCCTATGTTTCTTGAGTTGCACTTGGCTCTAGTCCTTCCCTAGGCTGTAGCCCCCCTCCCACCATAAGGCTCCAGCCTAGTCTATGTCTTAAGCCTATAGGCCCTGGCAGGACTCCACACATCATTGTGCCGCCAGGCATGGCTGGGACCTCCATACCACCTCTATTATTTCCAATCCCAAACCACCAGCTGAAACTAAAACCAAGCACTCTGGCTATAACTTAACCTCTAGTCTCCTAACTATATATTAAAACTTCAACCCAACCATGGGACTTAATCTGTCTCTAGCCCTCAGGCCTTCATTTGCTGTCTCTAGGCATAGCATGCTCACAGTGTGTCTTTCAGCAACCAGCCTCTCACTGCAGAGCTCTTTCCTCTTCAGCTTCCAGGTCCAAACTGAATGCCCTAGCTTCTCTCTCTCTACCTGGCCCTGGCCCTTTCTAGTCAGGTGACTCCCAGGACTGGACACAAGTGCATCGCCACTGCTACCTGAGTCTTTATTGCTAATTACACTGTTTCTGCTAACACAGTGACTTAAACACAACTTAAAATTAATAAATTCCCTTTGATTTGAGATTGATAGTCCAGTCATCTTCAGCTACAGCATTATCCATCGTTTCTATGAAAAATTAATTTGCTGTCTTCCTCTGTCTGTATATCATTGCAAATCATACTTGCAAATTTCTTGCGGAGTGATGTAATCCATTAAATTATTGAGTCTTTTTCTATAATTTGGGCATTGTCTTGCCTTATTCCTCTCTGCTGGGCATTGTCTTTTCCACTATCCACACTTCGTAAGCATAATTTGGAACTGGGTGACTTCTGTTGCTTGCCAAATTCTAATGGTTTCATCCAGTGTTAATCCCACATCTCCCCTGTAGACTCCATTATTTGTTCTAGACTGCATTTTTATCAAGAACTTGCTTAGCTATGCAAAATTTCAAGATTTTTTTTTTAACTGTAGCTCAGTCTCAGATTCTTCTCTGCTCCCAATTAATTATTTTTACCCTCACATTAAAAAAACTCTGTTGTATATTCCATTTTTACAAAGAGTACAATATAGTGGTTCTCAATTTCTGTAATATAGTTTCATGGTAGGCCTCTTCCCTCTGAGTTAATTTAAAACTGTGAACACATCCAGTGCTATTGTTAGAAATAAGGTTACCTTTGTTCTGTCTCTACATGCAGTGGGTACCAGTGAAAACAAAGTGCTGCTCAACTTATTTTCAGTTGCCTTCTACATTCCCAGAGAGCTTCAAATCTGGCAAAGCTTGTAGCTGCTCTGTTTTTCAGTTCAGCTCATTATGCTTAATTACAATTTCTTCTGGCTCTGTGAGATATTCAGGAATCGCTCTCAGTCCAAGGTGCTTGAAAGACATCTTCTTTATTCACAGATCAGTTCCAATTGTCTTTGCATAACAGAGCCACCTCTGCATGGACTTCTGATCTCTCAAGGTGAGCCACTAAAATGATAGCTTACAGTTTAATACTATGGGTTTTTTATTTTCCTGATAGTAAGGCCAATATCAAAGGAGCATCAAAACATAAGAAATGCCATTTACTACGTCAGGCCACAAGTCCATCTAGAACTGTACACTGCCCCACACAGTGGCAGAGAATTGATGCCGAGGGGGAATATGGCATGTTTAGAATTTTCTGCTTCCTGCTTCTCTCCCACTACAACTTCTGTTATTTAGAGGACTGGAAAGTTCTGATTCAGAGGCTGTGCCCCTATCTACTATGTTCAATACCTACTCATGAACCTTCTTAACAAAAATGGTTACAATCCCCTTTGGAACAGGGTTAAAGCTACAGCCTCTACAATATCTTGTGACAATAAGTTCTCTTTATGCTAGCTGAAAGAGAACTTCCCCTAATTCTAGTATTATGAGAGATGGTAAATAATTTTGCTTTCACTGTACCAGTTAATGTTTTGTAAACCATGTCCAGCCTCAAGTGTCTCTTTGCCAAGCTGAAAAGTCCTAGCTTACTTAATCCCCCCTCCATTCTTCCTTGTTTTCCTTCTTTGTACCTTTTCTAGTTCTTCTAGGTCTCCTTTGAGGTGTTCAAACCAAAACTGCATACAGTTATACTATAGATATCTACAGATATACCATAGATTTATGGTATAATGGTACTTAATGGTATGGTATAATGGCATAATGGTACTTTTTGTTTTGTTTGCAGGTTCCTTCTTAATCACTCCTAAGATTGCATTTGCTTTTTTGACAGCTGAACTGATGCTTTTAGCAAATGGTTCACAATGACTCCAAGATCTCTTTCCTGTGGGATAAGAGTTAATGTAGACCCCAGCATTGGATGTGTTTCCATCATGTGCACTGCTTTGCACATATCGCTACTGAATTACATTTGTCATTTGTTACCCATTCACTCAGTTTTGCAGGATCATTCTGTAGTTCTTCAGTCTGCTTTGGTCTTTACCATGCTGAATAATATTGTGTCATCTGCAAACTTGTCCATCTCACTAATGATCCCCCCTACCCCTCCTTTCCAGATCACTTACAAAAACAGATTGCAGGGGACTCCACTGTTTACTTCTTGCAATTCTGAAAGCTGACCATTTATACCCAGAAACTAAAACAGCCTGAATCAACTGCTCTTTGTTCTGAAAGCACCAGATTCACAGGCCACTTACAGAAGTTAACATTCCTTGTACTCTTTTTCTGACCCTATATTGTCAACATTGGTATAAGGTTCACTTAACTGGTGGAACCCAAACCTCAGACCCTTGGTTGTGAAAACTTTACCCAGAACACCTGGAAACTCCACAGCACCTATAAAGACTAAAGGCAGTGGTCACAGACCAGAAAGAGGTCAGGACCAGAAATGGAGGCAGTGGGAGTAAAGAACCCAGAGATTGTAAAGTTTCAGCCGACTCTATCCAAGCTGAGATATATCCAAGGGAAGAAACTGGGGTCCCATTAGCTACCTGTTCCTAGAGCAAACACTTACATGAACACAGGCACGTAGGCATAAAGACCAATTAATCACTTATTGGTAAGCCTTTTAAAAACATTATTTTTAAACCATTTTTTAATCTTCACCCTTTCTAATACTACTCTGCAATAACAAACTAAATTCTGCATATAGGATTACATATCCTAAAATCAGCAGTTAAAGAATAGTTTCTTGCTCTATCTACTTCCATCTTCAGTCCCCTCAGGTCTTTATAGCAGGTCTGTGCCTTTCTACAACTGCCCTAAACTCACTATTGTACCAATCAAAGTCTATGTGCATCAAGAATAGAGAGATTAAAGATGTCACTAGTGTAGCTGCTTATTATTTTTCCCTTGAGGTGACATCTGAGACCAAGCTCTTGCAACTTCAAACTGAGTCAAGGTCTGCTTCAGCAGGTTGCCCATCTGGTGTGACTTCAGAATATTAAAGTCCCCTGCAGGCTATCAGCACAAAGAATAATCAAGTTCTTTGCAATCACTCAGACATCTTATTTCACACTACACAAAGTACTGCGGACTCCAATTAAGATGTACAAAAGCATCCTTATTAGTTTCTGATGAATGCTGATAACATCATCAAGCCACAGATGCATTTAATTTTTAAATGTCCAGGTAATACATAGTTACTGAAACATGGCTTGGTCTGTAATCCTAAATATTATAGCAAGTCAAGGACAACTGTCATTTGCAACAAAAAGCAAATTTCCAAGTGCTGTTGAACAATGTTTTCGATAATTATGACACTTAAAATCAATAAGAATCTCAAAGACTTGATTCACATAAATAGGAGAGAACCCATATCAATCTGATTTATATAACTTTCCATTAGAGTAAAAAATTAGCTAAACCAAACTCTGCTATTTTATAGGGGTTTTTTTTCCTATTTCAAGCACAGCTAAACTAAAGAGGCAATATATCTCCAAAATACTACCAAGTATAAGAAGCATGTAGATAAAAAGTGACTTACACTCATAAGAATTATCATAGAATTATAATACTATGTTAATTGGATTAACTTAAAAACTGTATTAAAAAATGCAGCTCAGTTGGTCTGCACTTAGACATTTAATACGTAGTAATCTGAGACAAGAAACAGTGGGTGCATAGGTAACTTCCTATCCTTTGTAATCACAAAGGGAAATAATTATTCCAGAATAAAAGAGAGTTTTTATTGTTGAGTACAGTTATTCTGACCTAGCTAATTTGGTCAACTTCCTTATGCTGATAAAGCAAGAGATTGAAAGTGAGAAGTCCAGGCAACAAGAATAAAATAAGTTATTCTAATTTATGCATCAAGTGTGGGTATAGGAATGTGTGTGGTTAGTGTGGGGGTGTGGGGGCCCCTGCGCTGCACATTTCCAGCCCCCTTCCCCCAGTGAACAGCCCCCACTGCTGGTGGCCCAGTAACAGCAGGCAGCAGACCATCAGTAACAGCCATGGCAAGCAGAGTCCCCAGTAGTGCATGCCTCTGGCTGAATCCCAGGGCCAACACATGCTGGCATGAAGCTGACCTGACCTACTGGTGCACACCTTCCAGCCAGACTGGGCTGGCTCCGTTCCAGCACATGGAGCTCATGGCACTGCAGGTGAGGGCCATACACTACTGGTCTGGGTGGGCTCTGTGACTCCATGTGTGGCTTCCCGCTGAAAAGCTGGAATCCCCACATGAAGCCATGGGGCTGGCAACCCCAGCCTGATAGCACATGGACTGGGAGCTGGGCACCTCCATGTGTGGCTTCCAGCACTCCAGAGAGAAGCCACCCTTGAAGCAAGCAGGATCCCAATGTTGCACGACTCCATACCTCTATATGTAGGCTTCCTACCTGGCCCAATGGCTCGAGGCTCCTAGTTCACATGCCATTGATCCAGGCCGGCCCTCCACATGGGACTTACAGCACTCCAGCAGGAAGCCACACATGGAGGCATGAAGCCGCATGCCATCGGGCCATGCTGGCTCCTGTTTGCCTCCACACATGGCTTTCTGCTACAGTGCTAGAAGCCACATGTGGAGGCATGAAGCCAGCCAGACTGGCCTGATGGCGCACAGTCCATACACGCCCACAAATCCCACACCCACCCCACCCTTCCTGCAGGCAGGAGCTCTCCTCCCCACTTACCCAGCTGTCCAGTAGCATGGTTCTGTGCCTCCACATCATGGGGCTCCCACCTGGAGTGTGGAGAGGTGGAGGCACAGAGCCCGCTGTGTTTAAGTTACGCAATTATGCATGATCGTGCCTTATGTGCAAAATTGTGTAGGAGCATAATTGCACAATTTCCCAGGATGTAAGAATTGCAGTTTTTCTGGGAGAAACACTAGGTATATAAGTATTCACAGCACTTCCTTCAGACTAAAAATGATGCATGCAGGCTGGGGTATAAGCAAAAGGGGTCCCCGGCTGTGGGCCATCACTAGCACAGGCTGTTTGCAGCGCTTCTGCCATGCCTGCTTGTACAGTGCTCTACCGTAGGGGTTCCAGCCATTCCAACTAAACTGCTCAATTTCAACCAGTTATATAAATCCTTGCATGCACCCTAAAAGTACAGACAAGCAAACAAGTTCCACCAGGTTGAAGGGTACTTACCACTTATCGGCTCCTTAAAAGTAAGTAGCTTGTGTATCTTTTCCTATCCTACAGCTAAACTGGGGCAGCTTATTCATGTTTCTTTGTTTTATTCAGGGGTAATTGTTTTGGTGTAGCTTCCACTTATTGCAGATTAATATTGGACATACCTTTCAAGTAGGTTTAATATGTTCATCTATCCATAGCCTCACAAGTATAAGACTCTACTTAGGGTTTGTATTTCTGCTGTATATAGGAGTCCTGTTCATGGACTAGGCACTGCACAAACACAGAACAAAGAGATGCAATTTAAATGTAAGCCAGGAGGCAACAAGTAGATATCGACAAATAAAGTACAAGGAAACAATGAAACAACCCCAGTCAGCACGCATGATAGGCACAGCTAGTAGTCATAGCATATTGGCAGCCTAATTGTTGTCAAGAATTTCATACACTTCATGGCAAAGGAGAGTTTAAGGAGGGATTTAAAGGAAGATAATGAGGTAGTTTTGTGGATGTTTACAGAGAGCTTTTTCTGAGACTGAGAAACAGCATGGGAGAAAGTATAATGTGGCTATTTAAAAAAATCTAGCAAGTGGGTGATGGGCTGATCAGAGTGCTGGAGTTGACTCCATGGTAATGAATAAATGATGATAGATAGGTTATTAAGGGTGGAGAATGGTTGGTAAAGGACTCTAAAAATGATTGATGCATAGAAAGGGGACAGCACAGTCAAAGAAATAAGCTAAGAAAAGATTTTTGCAGGATAATTCATTCTTAATTTCTAACTGAATAACTTTATCAGAAGACTTTGAAAAGTGAATGCTTCTATGCTGCTTTGAAACTTGTTTAAATGTCAGCATTTTACAAGGGACTGTACAAAAAAAAGACCCAACCAAACAAACTAAAAAAACTAGTAACTACAAATCTTTGATATTGGGCGGGGGGAATCCTGCCTTATATTTTCTGACATATATTTCCAAAAAACATGGTTAAAGCAAGTGCATATTGTCTTGGAAGGATGCTTATTCAAGTTTGACTGTCTGATCACACAAAACCATTTTAGTTTAACTCAGATCAGATATGCACATTCCAAGTTAAATATTTATATTGCAATCATATTTTCTGAAATAATCCAACTTGGTTTTACTCAGGAGTGGGCAAAATATGGCCGAGGGGCCACATGTAGCCCCTGAGGCCCCTAAATGTTAATTTTCTAAATTTTTTATCTGCCCTTGTTTCCCGTCAAAAATGACAGGAGCCAGAGACAGTAGGACCCAGGAGAAGCCCAGCAGGCTCCCACAACAGCAGGGCCGCTCTGCTTGGCCCCACACCACCAGCTGGGACCATGTGGCTGCCCCAACACAGGAACCTCAGGTAAGGTTGGGGGTGGGGGGGAAAGAGGGCAGGGTAGGACCCCAGGGAAAAAGCTGAGCATGGGGAAAAGTGGCCCCTCCCCAACTCCATGGCCAGCGCTTCTTGCTGCAGCTGCTCACAGCCTGCCTGGGGCTGACCTGAGCAGGTACAGGCAGCCCCATGCAGGCTGCGAGCGCCTGCAGCATGAGGCGCCGGCCCCAGGGCAGGCAAGGGGCCCCTTTTCCCATGCTCAGCACCAGCTTGTAACCCGGCCTCGCTGCCAGCCTGGGCCCCGCACCAGCTCTGGGATCACCCATCAGGAGCAACTGCTCGGCATGGAAGAAAGCAACACCCCTGCTTGTCATGTCGGGCAGTGCTTGCCACCGCTGCCTCTGTGCTGCCCAGTGCACGAGCTCTGGGCAGGCAGCAGCAGCAGCAAACAGTGCTGGGCACAGCAAGTGTGGGGAGGCTGCAGCTATTCCTGCCACAGTGCAGCCCTGATGGGTGAGCCTGGAGCCAGTGTGGGGCCCAGGCTAGCAGTGGGGGTGAGTTACAAGCTGGTGCTGAGTACAGGAAAAGTGGCCCCTTATCTGCTCTGTGCCCAGCGCCATGTGCTGTAGCCACAGGGCTGCCTGTGCCTGCTCAGGACAGCCCTGTGTGAGCTGCAAGTGGCTGCAGTGTGGGGCGCCAGCTATGGGGCAGGCAAGGGGCCACTTTTCCCTGCATGGAGCACCAGCTCATTCCCTGCCATGGAGCAGGGTATTGGGGCTGCACACTGCACCCCACTTGTACCCTGGGGCTGGGTGGGTACTGGGAGTGACTGGGTGGGGAGCCAGCAGGAGCACGGGACCCACACCAGTGTCCTGGGGCCAGCTCCGACAGGACCCAAAGCAGGACGGCAGGAGTACAGGGGTCTCAGCCAGCAGGGGCTCTATGTAGCTGGCCCAGCTCCCCCCTCTCCCTGCTGGTGCAGCCCAGCCCAGCTCCACAGACCCCTGCCACCCTGCTCTGGGCTCCACTGGCCCTGGCCCTGGGACATTGATCTCAAGATGGTGACCAGAGAAGGGGCACCTGTCAAGGGGCAGGGCTACCCATGTGGCCCTTGACAACTTGCCAAAACTGGGTAATCAGCCCTCTGCCCAAAATAATTGTCCACCCCTGGTTTAACTAAATATCATGAAAGCATCCTTTAGCATCCCAGGTTGCACTGCTCCTTCCCTTCTTCCCTCAGAGCAGCAACTTGGGTTGTCCAACCCAGCTTGCAGGCTCTCAAGTCATGTTCTCCACCCCACTCATTCCAGCAGGTAAGGAAGTGCTAGGGCTTTTGCTTGAGCTTGCCTGGAGAAAACCCAGACTGGGTCAAATTGCATTGTGTTTTTTTTATTATCCACAGCACAGCTATGTAGAAGATGGGGCATTTCTCCACTGTTCAATGTGGACTGGGGAAATAAAGTTTGGGATGGGTGTTAGGGGAATGCCCTACACCCTTTCCCATATAAACAAATAAGCCATAGTTGGCAAAAATAGGAGACAGAAAGGGAAAAAGACATGAATTACACCAGGAAAAGGAGAATGGTAGGAATTATTAATATCCTACAAGAAGAAAGCCTGTAAGAAATCTGTTATCTATCAAGGCGTAAAGGAAGGTTAAGCCATGTGAGGTCATAGGTGTCCAGGCCTGGATGTCACTTCAGTTTAAGAGGCTGATCAGGATTTGGATGAGCAAACAGAATCCAGAGTGGGCCAGATCAGGAAGCCAGGAAGTCAGTACAAGAACTTAGCTTGTTTCCAGACCAAGTCAAGAGGCTGGAGTGTCAGAACACACGACTGCAGAGGACAAGTCAATTTAGGTAGCTGGAGATGAAGCTGAGAGCAGGCAGAGCTGCAAGCCATAAGGACCAAGCAATCAATTTGAATAATATTTGAGCCCTATTATTCAGATACTTCCTTTTCCAGGTCAGGGGTTTATATGGGAGAGAGTAAAGTGGATGGTCACTCCTGTGGCAGTGACTGGGCAGGTGGCCAGAACTAGAGAGAGGTTTCTGGTCAGCTTCTCAGCCTAGATGATTAGCTGGACAGATGGCAGATTGGAGTGAGTAGCTGTTCTGGGTAGACTGAGCCTCTGGGTTTGAGGTTGTAGCCTGACAGGTTATTATTTCCTGGCACCCTTAGGTACACTAAACACCCTTAGTTATGTTTAGCAGAGTACATATTCTGACAATTCCTTGACCTGACTGGGTAAAGAAATCTGTTAATGTAGACCCATATGTCTATGCAGACCCTGAATGAAATTAGTATGGTTTCTTTTGACAAAAATTTAACCATGTATAACATTTGTTACCATGAACATTTAATATCATAGGGACACAGTGGATGGTATTTGAGAACGTACATTCTTTAGTCTCCTTTGAAAATCCAATACAAGTTTAAAATTACCTTATACATTTTTAGAAACTCTTATACTTACTTAAACCACTTATGAAACTATAATTTACATAAGCTGTAAAATTGGCCCAGTCACTTTTAGTGGAGTTGAATATGTATGAATTCGGCATTAAATTAAAACAGAATTCTGAACTCCATACCATAGATAGGGTGTACAAGTATATCCTATATAGTATCACAAATTAAATGTAATATATCCTCATAAAGGTTAGTTTGATTTACAGTATATCAGAACACTTAGTAAAGAGTTTTGAAGGAGGTATAATACATTTCTACATCTGCAGTGACACGAGTCTAATAACTCTTTCTATGTGAAGTTATTCACAAAGTTTTAATTGTAAATGTTTAATGAAGCAAACTCACTTTCCTATCTGTCTCATTGCTCATATCCTTTTCAGTAAGGGAATTTAAGGAGAACAGTAATATTCAGGTTGCAGCTTCTCCTGGAACTCCTCATTTTAAATTCTAGTTTTAAAAAAGTAGCAAATAAATCAAGAAAACTTCTATAAAGTTGGTACCAGTTACCTATGACATGTAAAATGTTGTTTGACATTTAAAAAATGTATGACTGGCATAAAGTGAAGAACAAATCCATGATATATGCCATCTACAAGAGTGCCTCTTATCTTTACCTTTTGGGAGGAAAAGGCAATCATGCTAATATACTCTAAGTGGAGTTTTATTAACTTTTTTTGTTTGGCAATTGTTTTACTGTAAAATAGTCAGTGAATAATTAGCATAGTGTTATAAAAGCTTTTTAAAGATTAATCTCAAGGAAAGCCTCATATGAAATTCTTTCATGGATGGTGTCATGGAATGGGGTCCCCAGGGTGATACCCCGATAGGCCCCACTGAACCTTGTGGGTTCTTGGACCCCTTTTTGGGTCCTGCTCAAAATGGGCGTCTCATGGGACACCCTCACCTAGATGCGTGGCTCCAAAACTGCCTCTTTACCATGCCCCAAGCCTTGCAGATGATATTTACACATAGTCTCTGGGGTCTTGCTATTGCTTGGCCTCCTGTGATCACTGGGCCCTCTGCAGCCCTGTCTCGGTGCCCACGCTGGCGCTGGGGCTGCTCACCCCCGTTGTCACTGTGCCTCTGGTGCTGGGGTCTCCACACTATAGTGGGTCCCTCAATGAGGCCTCCTCCTTCCCCAGTAGCCTCAGCCCAATCCACCGGTCTATCAACAGTAACCAAAATATGTCCCTGTTGCAGGGCTCTCAGGTGTCCTGCAACTGAGAGGAGAAAAGGCTCAGGAGAGGCCCCTAGCGGTGGAAAAGGGGAAGCACAACTGCCAGTCTCTAAGACTGTGCAGGTGCAGGTTGCCAGGGCAACCAGGGAAGCCTGGAGCCAGGAAGGGGCAGAGCTTAGCCCTTCTTAAGCCCAGGCAGAAGGCCAGGAGTTCAGTTCCCCTCCGGCAGCCACAGGAGCAGGAGCTCTGTGGGCGAGCTGAGCAGCCTGGGGCCATGGCCAGAGTCTGACCACCCAGATGGGCTGCAATGATGCAGGGGCAAGGGGACTCTGACAGAGGTCAGGTAGAGTTCACATGGAACGGAGCAGCGTTTATGAGCTCGGGTTATAAGCCGGTAGGCTTTTGGGTTATGTTGTAGCCAGCGGGCTGATTCCTTGGTTTGCTTATGGTTATGCCGGAGGACCGGGTGAGGCTGTAGGGGCGCGAGGAGGCCTCACGGGAGTTCCCCAGTAATCTGGGGGGTTCCTGGTGTCCAGAGGGCACAGCGAATGGTGCCAGAGAGGGCACAGCTTTGTGTGGGGGGCACGTTGGCCCAGCCCCTGAGTTAGGGGGCGGTGGTGAGCCCCAACTAGGGGGCGCGAGGAAACCCGGAGTTAGGGGGCAGCGAGGAGCCCTGACGGGGGGGTGCGAGGAGCCCCTGAATTAGGAGGCGGCGAAGAGCCCCGGTGGTGAGGGGCAGGGAGGAGCAGAGCGAGGGGCCCCGAGAGTGAGAAGGGGCGTCGAGGAGCCCTGAAGGCAAGCAAAGGGCCGGGACCTGATACTGTGGCCCTAGCAAGGGCATACCAGCACCATCTGCGAGGCTTGGGCTGCGGTGTAGGGGCAGGAAAGGAGTCGCAGACAGCGCCCCCTGTCATCGGGGCACACAAGATTGGGCAGCTTCCTACTACTTTAAACCCTTCATCAATTATGAACAAGATCAAGACGTGGCAGGCGAGATTGGGTGGGCAATCGGCCCACTACGGGAGACCAGAGCCGCTCGCCCAGCGGGGCTCCGAAAGCGGCACTCCTGTTACAGTCCCCCTGGGCTATAACATAATATAAGCCGTTCAAAGAGTGCTCTGTCCCTTTAAAAGACTCACACTTCCCCCCAGCGCTAAGTGCCTTGTAGTTCAGGGTACCTGATGAGCTCCTGGAGTCCCTTAATCCTACCAGAAGCAGAACAGGCAGTCAAGCATCTCTGATTACCTTGCTCTCTGAGAGCTCCTTCCCCCTTAGCTACTGACAGAGAACTGACCCTGTAGGCCCAGCCCTGGGGTTTATATGTGACCAGGGCCCTGCCTCTTCCAGTCAGCTGACTGCCTGCAGGTGCGGGCTAATTCCCTCATCCCTGCTGCCACAGTAACCTGCAGCTGTGGGATTCTTGCCTGACTGCTAGGGCCCTCTCCCTAGGCAGTTTCTGCCCTTAAAGGAGCAGGCACCTTAGTACCCTGTGACAGATGGCAAAAGAGGTGGTTGTCTGCTATATTTGTGGGAGGGAGGAGGAGGATCTGTGAAAATTGGCTCAATCCTTTATTCATTTGGACTTTGTAAAGTCAGTGCTAAATGAAGGCCTAACACTGGAGCTAGGGACATTACACATAAAATAGTTAAGTGATTGGAAACCAGTTTAAACTTATAACAGAACAGACATTCAGAGCACATACACCTGCCATCAAAATGGCTGAAACCGGTTTAAGATAGACCTGAATGAATGTAGTACTAAACTTAACTGATTTAAGTTAAACCAGTCTATCCAACTTCTGTCCTAGATCACCTCCTGGCTAAAATTACTTTATAGTTGTCAGCATCCCAAGATGCTTTGCACCTCTCCCATAGACTCCCTCCTTGCAGTGTGGGTGGGCTAGCCTTGGCTCACACTGCCTGATCCAGCTGAACAGGCCTGGCCCTGCCCTCCAGCTGTCACCAGAGCTGAGGCAGCAAAGCCTCTGTTCTGCTGCCCTATGCCTGTCAGCCTGGTGGGGGAAGGTGAGGAAACAGAGCCCTGGCTTTGAGCCCTGGTGTGAGAGGGCCCCTCCATGCCTCCTGTCCCACGAGGCCTATGCCAGTCACTGATATGCTGTGCCCGGATCCCTATGACTCAGTGGGGGTTCCCCCTCCCTGCTCTGAGGGGTGGGAGGGGAGAATTGCCCCATGTAAGCTGATGCTGGGTGCCGGCTCAGCCCCAAGCAGGAAAACCTGTTTTCCCCCACACCTTTGCATCTAAGGCTAAGCCAGCACCAGAGTGTGCTGAGGGATAGGAGGGGGCAATTCTGCCTCTGCACCAGTGGTAAGGCTCAGGGGCCCCTGCCCAGGCCTGGGGAACCCCTGCTGAGGCACAGAGATCCCCCCATGTGGGCTGATGCCCACTGGGCCCCTGGCTGGGGACTGTTCCCCCCTCACAGGGAGTCATCAGTGAGTTATCACTGCAAAGGTTGCTCAGTAATCAGAAGGTGCTTGGTAATTGGGTCCAAAGCTTCCCCATTGCTGGATTATAAAGAGTTTGTATAACTCCCGTAGTGCAAAATGAATAACCTATTCCTGATTCTTAGCAGAAAGAGTTGTAGTACCCAACCAACCCATAGCATTCATTTATTTAGGGAGTGCTATTCAGGAGAGGTAGCCAGACTCTCAGGCTAAGCGTGGGAGTACCAGCAAGATGTTCTAGGAAGACAAAAAGGCTGATCTTGAGGGGTGATTAAACAGCAGGTACACATGCAATAGCAGCATGTGTGCCAACAAGGCTAGCAACTGTAAACAGCAGGTTGGACTGACAGCATAAATGTAGTAATGTGCTCTGCAAGAAAGAAGTTGTTGTAGTACAATGAAACCACTTTTAAAAATCACCATGGTGGTAAAATGGTCTTTTGGCTGCATTGCCCAAAAAAGAAAATAAAACAAAGATCCTCTTCAGAGTTTGCCCTAATTCAGTATCCAAATTGCCTTTCTTAAGGAGTATATTAACAAAAATAAACGCCCTTACCTTAAAGGTTAAGAAAAGGAGTGTCTTACTTTTTTTCTAAGGAAAGGAAAGCTAATGTCTAGAGATTCTTTTCATAAGATTAGAAGCAGTTCATAGCTCTATGGTCAGTTGCCTTCAGGCCAGCAAGTACCTGTACTCTCTTAATTTTCCCCTTATGTATCTAAGGTAGTTTCCATTTAAGCCAAAAGGCTCCAAATACTTCCAATACCTGCCCAACAGCTCTTGCTCTTAGCATAAAGTTACAGCTTGGAACCCTAATGCTTTCAGAGTCTCCAAAAAATTCTCTCATTCTCATCATACGGTCATTTTTGTCATGTGTCTACACGTAAGGTGCTCTTGGAGTGGAGTTCTTTGTTCTGTGGGGGAAAAAAATATCTCATATCTGGAATATTTAGTATCTGAGTACAGACTGTATTTTCTTTGTGTTTATGCATAGATTGTTAATGATTCCTTTAATAAGTTTAGCATCTGAGTCAATTTACTCACAATAAGCTTAACACCAGAATAACAGTCTCTTCAAATTTTCCATGTGGTGAACATTTAAAATCTTATGAATAGCCACAGCCATTGTAAAAAGGGAGACTGTGAAAGAGAGAGGAACCAGGCCTGGGGAACTCTCGGGGAACCAACCCTTATCTCTCTGTACTTACCTCAATGGAAAAAAGGAACGGCTGGCAGACTCATTTCTGTACTGAGTGCCAGCTCCAGATGGGGCTGCACAGCTCAGGGAGGGAGACTTCCAGCCCTGGAGAGAGAGCGCCAGACATGGGGAAGTGCAGCATGCCCACGAGCTCTTTGCTGGGAGCTGGGGGAGGAGAACTGGGGGCAGAGGAGCTGGGCACACCTGGAAAACACCAATCGAGCCCATGAGCTCTCTGCTGGGAGATGGAGATGGAGAGCTGGGGTCAGAGGAGTGGGGAAAACCTGGAAAAACCCTGTTGGGGGACAGAGGGAGAGAGCAGGAGGCAGAAGACCTCAACACGCCCAGAAGACCCCAGCTCAGAACTGGTGAGGGAGGCAGAAGGTGGGGAACCAGGGGCTGGGAAGATACCAACCTCGCTGTAGGAAGAAGAAGTGCAATGAGGAGGAGAAATCTTCAAATAAGTGACATGGAAAGAAGAAGTTTGTTGAAGCCGCAGAAGCAGCAAGGAACTGTTTACTTTTATTTGTGTATATTTTGACTTGAACTCTAAGTTTTACCCTGAAGAGATTCATGGGATTAAGATGGCATGAGGAAGGGGTCCAGGGGATGGTGGAGTCCCATATTTCTCAATAGCCACATGTTGTGGTGCTGTTCTTGTGGAACATCCTCCCATAAAAATAAGAAAGCAAAAATAATAATAATCATTACTGAACATTAAAGTCATGGCAGACAAGATATTTTCAACTAGAAGGGGCTAAAAAGGGGTAATGTATGACCCCCTTTCCTTTATAAAACAGAAGAAGAAGACATCACGCGTAAGGGCCAGAAGTCCTATAGCTCCTATAGTTGGCAGTGATTATATATCCCCATTTGTCCAGGACAGCCCTGGAAGACTGTACTGGTGTCCTGGGCAATTGGCTAAAATTGAAGCAAAAGTCCCAGATTGGTGATATCATCCTGCCCACATGTGCCAGTGTGGCCTGGCTTCTCCTGAGCTGTGGCTGGAGGCTGAGGGAGCAAGCTGGGGCAGGGATTGACTGGGGCAGTAAGGGCTGGGGAATGGGGCCAGGGCTCAAAGACCTGCATGAGGGAAGCTGGGATGGCTACCCACTGCTGGCAACCTTGTGTTCTTTTGCTGAGGCTGCTGCCAAGGCCCAGGCTGCACATGGTGGCCCCAGGCAGCTGCTGGTGGTGGGAGGAAGGGAGACACTGTGTGATTATGCAGTGTGGGCTGGCAGAGCCCAGAGGGTGCTACACAGGGGCCGCTTCCAGCCAGATTCAGCCTCTGCATGCAGGGGATGGTGCCTGGCTACAGGCCTCTGTGCTGCCCCACCCCACCATCAGGGCTCCTGGGAGCTGTGAAGTCATGAGGAGGGGTGCATGTACATGTGTGTGCATGCAGGCTCAAGAGGGTGTGTATGTTTCTGTATGCACACATAGGTGGGGTGGAGGTGTGTATGTGTGGTGCCCCCCATCCTGGATTTCCTTACCTCATTTCATATTTCTTCCAAAATAATATGGTCACTCTAATTATAAAGTTCTTGGATCCCTTTTGCAGACCCTCAAGAATTTACCATAAGCTCAGAACACATGAAGTTCCCCAAAAACATTTCAGTTCTTCACTCCCAAGACCTCACTTTGAAATTTATTTTATAGGAATCAGTTTTCCCTATCATCAGAAACTCAAAACAGGGTGTTCTGGACCAGGATGGATGATTTATGCATGTCAGTGTAGGATGGCCTGGATTGGTGAATGCATTTTTGTTGAAGAGATCAATGGTTTAGCTATTCATACTACTTGATACCTGACAACCCTACTCACCCAGTGATTTTGCAACCCAAGAAACTTTATGTTGGACATCTTGATAGCTGAAAGAAAATTGGGGTTTTTTTTGTAGACATTAGGGCTGGAAGGGACCTTGAAGATCAAGTCCAGCCCCTTGCCCAAGGGGCAGGAAGTCAGCTAGGGTCAAAGGATCCCAGCAAGATAAGCATCCAAATCTTTCTTGAAAGAGTACAGAGTAGATGCCTGCACCATTTCTGGAGGGAGTCTGTTCCAGGTCTTGGGGGCTTGGACAGTAAATAATTTTTTTCTTATGTCCAGCCTGAAACAGTCTTGCAGGAGTTTATGACCATTGGTTCTTGTTTTACCTTAGGGTGCTCTGGTGAACAGATGTTCTCCCAGATCCTGATGTACACCCCTTATGTACTTACAGGCAGCCACCAGGTCACCCCTGAGCCTGCGCTTTTCCAAGCTGAAGAGTCCCATGGCTCTCAGCCTCTTTTCATAAGGCCTATTCTCTTGCCCTCTGATCATGTGTGTGGCTCTCCTCTGAACTCTCAAGCTTCTTGACATCCTTCTTGAATTGAGGAGCCTAGAATTGGATGCAGTACTCCAGCTGCAGCCTCACTACAGCAGGAGGATGACATCCTGAGATTTACTTGAGAAGCATCTATGGACACAGGCGAGAGTTTGGTTAGCTTTACTAGCAGAAGCATCACACTGATGGCTCATGTTCATCTTGTGGTCAATCCTGACTCTCAAGTCTCTTTCACCAGTGGTGCTAGCAAGCGTAGCACTGCCGAGCCTATAAGCATGCTGCGGGGTTTTTTTCCCCCAAAGTGGAGTACCTTACATTTATCAGTATTGAACATCATCAGGTTTGTATCCGCCCACTTACTAAGTTTATCCAAGTCAGCCTGGATCACTAGCCTGTCCTCAGGTGTGGACGCTTTGCCCCAAAATTTAGTGTCATCAGTGAACTTAGCCAGTGCGCTTCTGACACCAATGTCCACATTGTTGATACAGATATTAAAGAGAACTGGTCCAAGGACAGAACCTTGGGGGATGCCACTGGTCACCGAGTGCCATAGTGATTCACTACGATCGACCAGTACTCTATGGGTCCAGCCTCGGAGCCAATTTCCCAGCCAGACTGTGGTGAAGCTGAGGCCACAGTTTGCCAGTTTTTCCATGAGGAGGTCACGGGACACCTGATCAAAGGCTTTTTTAAAGTCCAGATATATGACATCAATCTCTTCTCCCTTGTCCAGGTGGTATGTCACCTGGTTATAGAAGGAGATGATATTGGTCAGGCAAAACCTTCCTGTGACAAACCCATGCTGGCTATCCATCAAGATGTTGCCCTCAGCTAGCTTATCTAGAAGGGTCTCTTTGATAATTTTCTCCAGAATCTTACCAGGGATTGAGGTCAAGCTGATTGGCCTGTAATTCCCGGGAAGTACTTTTCACCCTTTCTTGAAGATGGGTACCACATTGGCCTTCTTCCAGTCTTTTGGGTACTTCACCTAAGTGCCATGAGTTTTCACATATTTTTGCCAGTGGTTGGGCTATGACACCTGCCAGTTCCTTGAATACCCTGGAGTGTAATCTGTCAGGATGAGCTGACTTGAAGGTGTTCAGCCTCTCAAGGTGATCCTTTACTAGATCAACACTGATGCTGAGTATAAATATGCCCTCACCCTGGCCGTCCTGGGTCTTGCTAGGCAGGGCAGTCCCACTGGACTGATGAAAGACTGACGCAAAGTACACATTAAGTAGATTGGCCTTTTCCTGTGGGTTTCAGTTATCAGCTGTCCTGTTTGGTTCAGCAGGCCAGTAACAGATCCAGCAACACTTTACCTCATAGACTTCTTGAGTCAGGTAGATCTTGTCCATTCACGTGAGGAAGCTTTGCAACTGATTGGATTTGACCGAGTGCTCTTCCCATGAGATGTCCAGGTAGTTAAAGTCTCCCATGACAACCATGCACTATGTGTGCAGCCTCAGCCAGTTCCCTGGTGAATTCCTGGACCAGCTCTTGATTCTCATTAGGAGGTCTGTAGTAGACTTCTACCATGATGTCCCCTGTGTTGTGTTCCCCACATATTTTAAACCAGAGAGACTCCAGACATCCTTCCTGAGTGCCAATGCCAATTTGCAGGTACGTGTAGCTGTTCTGGACCTAGAGAGCTACACCCCCACAACTTTTATCTATACGATCTCACCTGTACAGCCATCTATACCTGTGGCCGTCATAGGTGGAGTTCCACCAGATCTCCATTATCCCTATGAGGTCATAGTCATTCTTGTTTATCAGGAGGACCAGTTCCTCCTGTTTGTTCCCCAAGCTCCTGGCATTGGTGTATAGGCAAGCAAGTGTTCCAGTGGGGGCCCTTGCCTTCCCCACTGATTGTTCTGGGACTACAGTAGGGGTGGGTTTCCTTAAGTGCCTTAGCCAGCTGAATTTACAAAGGTTGCCCAGTTGGCTTGCAGTGGTGATAATCCCCACAACCCCCGGTGGGCTAAGTTTAAAACCCAGTTGAGTACGTCAGCCAGTCTGGCTAAGAAGGGCCTCCTCCCCAGTGGAGTGAGGTGGTGGCCGTCTCTCCCCAGCAGACCACTGCCTCTCTCATCAAAGCGTGGACTGTAATTGTGGAAGCTGAAGCCTTCATGATGACACCAGCATCACAGGCTTTTGTTGATTACCTCGACACATCTCTCCCTCCTCAGCCCATGACCCACAACCGGGAGGAATGAGGAAAAGACCACCCGCACCCCCAACCCCTTGTGGCAGGGCACTGTTGGTGCCTGCCACTTTAAGAACAGAGCCAAGCAGCTAGCAGGTGCTTGATTACGGTGGCCATTTTAGATCTTTGACCACATATATAAACAGAACAGTTCACCGCTGGCAGGCCAGGCAGTAACATTGTCTGGCTGCAAGGCTGCTTGGAACACCCTGGAGGTAAAGACAGGAGCTGTAGGGGATGGCTAGGAGGCTCCTGGTCCTGGGCATGAACTAAAACTTCACTCTGCCAGGAGTGGGTGGCCTGGTGGGGCTCCCAGTGGCATGAGAGCCTCCAGGAAATGCCAAGCCAGTTACCACCCTGGTAAAAGGTGGGCTGGGGTGCCTTAATAACCCTGGTTCCCACAACTGGGTGGGTTACTTCTTGTAGGGTCTGGAAGGTGGACCCTGGAGAAAGAGTGGGGCTATAGTCTTGGAAACCTGTCTTGAAATCCCCTGACTGGTCAATGCTGGGGTCAAGACAGGAAGGGTTGAAGGGCCAGGGACCCACCACGAGGGACACCCAGAGCTGAGGGCCTGGGGTTCCGACTGGTCTGGAGATGAGGCCTGGGCCAGTGTAGGCAAAGGTCCTGGGGGGGGCCACCCCTGTAAGGGGGAACAGCTCAGCGAGCTATGCAGCCTAGAATGAAGGTGGAGTAGCTGCCTGAGTGGAGGGATCCAGGTGGGGTTGAAACTGGAGGATTCTGGGGCCCAGAGTTGGGCAGGTGATGTTGACAACACTAGATGCCATCTGTGAGGCTTAGGCTGCAGTGTAGGGAAGGAACGGAGCTGCAGATAGTGCTCCCTGGCATCAGGGCAAGAAATGGGCAGCCTCCCGCCTAATTAACAACTTAAATATCATCAACATGTGGGGGGCGAGAAGGTGAGTGGTTGGCCTAGAACAGCTGGGTGGGGCATTGGTGGATCAGCCCTGGAGAAGGCCCCCCTGTTACACCCCTTAAGCCTGGCTCCCAGAGCCCTGTAGTCTCTAGTGACCTGGACGGGATTGCTCTGAGCCATGTCATTTGTGCCCACACGGATAAGTAACATAGATTGTGGGCGGAGGGCCAGCTAATCTTTGGGATCCTCTTTGGTATGCCCGGATGTGGGCCCCTGGGAAGTAGCAGACCACCCGGGCTAGGGGGTCAGGGCAGCAGATTGCCCCCTCAGTCCCCCTCAGGAGGGAGTCTCCCATGATGACCACTCTGAGTTCCCTCTTAGGGAGAGTAGGGGTGGGTGATCCTCCCTTGCCTGCAGGAGCTGGCATCTCTGCAGGCTCTACTGGAGGATTCTGCAAGGTGCCACCATTTGAATAAGATGATATCTAAAAGTGCTTCTGAGCCACTCAAGGTCAGGTGCCTTGATTTGGTCACCTACTGCAGGCAATTAAGCAGTATCTTCTGAGGATTTTTGCGACCTCTTGCATTAAGCAAAATGTTTGTAAAAATATTGGCAACAGTTGGGTGGCAGAAACTGAGAGACTGGCACAGTGATTTGAGCAGCCACAGCCACAACCTTTGAATAAGGTGCAGGAGTTTCTCCAGACTGTAAATTACTGGATGTGATGGGGCCATCCCGGAGCTGGGTACCAACATTGGCCTGCCCACCTGTCTAAGTAGGGCAATCTGCCCAGTGTTTTCTGCCATGATTTGCTGTTATCAAAACTGGTGTAAAATGTGGGAGGCTGCCCATTTTAATGCCCTGATGCCAGAGGCACTGTGCATGGTTCCGTATAGCCCCTACACTGTGGCCCATGCCTTGCAGATGGCATCCATATTATTTCAGTGCCCCACACTGTGACCTGAGCTCCAGAGTCTCACATGCAACTCTCACTCCTCACTGGAGCTCACACTCACAGTGCCCTCACACTGGGCAGTTCTTACCCTTATGACGCAGACTCAGCCTCCCAACATTTGAGATCTTAATGGGGTCTCCCTCTGACCCAAAGCTGAGCCTCATCATGTCTGAGGACTTACCGGGGTCTCGGCCTCTGGCCCAACTGTGGCCTCAGGCATCTGTAGACATACTTCGACCTAACTGTCCCCTTTCTGGGGCTTCAAGTTTTGCCCTCCTGCTAGGGTCTTCACTTCCATATATGCCCTCTCACTAGAGCCTTCCACATAATATGCCCTCTCTGAGACTAGCGCTACTGCCCCCTCCCTCTCTGATGCAACACAAGGTTTTACCCTCCTGTGGGACTCAGATATCATGCAGACATGCTTTGTCTCTTCCTGTACCAGGACCACTCTATCTGTCCCCTTACTGGAGCCTCCTGAGTGTTACACCCTATGGGGCTCAGGTGTCTGGAGACATGCCTGGCCCCCGTGCCTATCCCTAGTCTTGTGTATCTCACCAGGATGTGGGAGCTAGGGTTTTAAGGTGCCCCTTCTTGCCTTTCACTGGGGATGCAACTGGCCAGGCATTTCTGAGGAACTCCCCTGCCACAGGGAGTCCCACCAGGCCATCCTTCCCCAGCAGGGTATAAGACCTACCTGCCTTGGTCTTATCCCTACTGGGCTATATGTTGTTTCTGGAATGCTGCTGGCTGCCTCTCACTGGCCCAATTCTCCAGACCCCTCCTTGGATGCCTCATACCCAGAGGCTGAGTTTCAGCCTCCTTTATTTCAGCCTGCAGTCTTGCTGAGCCTTTCTTCCCTAGACAGTGATGTCCAACCCATCAAGGGGACCTTCAGCCTCCTTAGGCTGTGCCCTGCCTGCAGGCCAGTCAGGATGCTAGATAGCCCATCATGACTCAGGCCTGCCCCTTGCATTGGGCTTTATTGCCCTTTGGCCTTCTGGCCCTGGCCCTCTTGCATTGACCAGTTGGGGTGCTCTGGTCCCAGCACTGCAGCAGCTGACCTCCTTAGGTAGCCGGGGTCCCCTTCTGGGCCCCACCATAAAGCCATCTCACACTGGGCTTGTGCAGAGCCCCAGAGATCTTAATAGCATAGCTCTAGTTTCAACTGGGCTCACCTGAGCCCCAGACTTCACCCTTGCCTGTTCTAAATTAGGGGCTTGCCTAGCCCCCGTGTAGTCCCACAAACAACAAGTCCCTTCCCAAGCTGGGCCCTGTTCTCTTCAGGCTCTGGGGCTTGGAACCTCACTGGGCCCCTAAGAACCTCCTACCATCCCCATAGTTCCTTCATTACCTCCAATGTGTTGTGAGCAGCAGCTCAGTTGCGTGTTGTTCTTTGGCTGCTTGCAACAGACTGCTGGATCTAAAATGACCACCTCATCAGGGCTGGTCCACACCTGCCAGCTGTCTGTTCGCAGCCTTAAAGTGGCAGACACCAAAGGTGCTCTGCCACACAAGATCACCTTCAAGACAATTTCTTATACCCCATCTGCTCCAGAGAAGATTGTTGGAAGGTGTTCTTGGCATGCTACCTTTGCACTCTTTCTGATGTATATCTTGTACCCGTGGGATTAATGACCTGCTCTGCCACTCTCTATAGTTGTATCTTTTGTTCCACCATGAATTATTCATTTATTCCTATTTCTTTATTGCTACAATTGGTGGCAGTACAGGTGTTTATGATCTAACTGGTTTTTATTTGCTGGTTCACTGCATGGGCACACCATCAAATGATTATTTCTATAAGTTGCATGCAATGAACAATTAAACCTTCTGAATTAAAACAGAAGGATTTTGTTATTGGAACAAAACACATAGAGCAAAAAACCTGGATAAAGCTTTGTAACTTGGTTACAGGGAACATGAAATATAAACAAGGGCTTCAAATGGGAAAGGTGCCAACCAATGGGGATTCAAGGAACGAAGGAAGGCCAGACAGACAGAGGTGTTTCATTTTGACCATGGAGAAGTGTGGATTTTGGGTTACTATTTTTAATCCAAAAATTGTTTTGTTTTGATTTTGTTTTTAATCAGAGAAAACTGGGATCCCTGCTGATCATTGAAGGCTGATGTTCTTGAATACTGGAGTTGCAGGGCATCAAGTCAGTGTTGGGAGTGAGATGGGTAGAAGCAGCTCATTTTGTATAAGATGCTATTGCCCCTGTGACAGAATTTTGAAAAATGAAAATGGAAGGGCTTCAAGAAGTCAATTTGTCCATTCCCCTGCCCCAAGACAGAATGAACTATATACGTAGATCATTCCTGACAGTCCAATCTATCCCTAAGAACACAGAATGATGGCTTTCACAGTCTCCTTAAGTATTCCAGTGCTTAAGTATCCTTACAGTTGGAAAGTTTTTCCTAATGTGTAACCTAAATCTCCTGTGTTTCCCTTGTATCACTGTGTAAACAGCATGGATCTCAGTGTGATATGTGTAGGGGCCCCATTACACCCAAGATGCCTGAGCATCTACTTAAGCAGTTAAGGACAACACTTAGCATTTCCAGGGGTTCCTAAGATTTGGAAAATGCTCTGGAAGTGGCATTCCAGAAATTACATGTTCTCTAAAGCCAAGGATGGGAAAATGACTGTTTATTACACTTATCTCATTCCAAGGCAGAACGAAATATACATAAACCATTCCTGACAGTCCAACCTGGAAAAAGGAGATGGAGCGGTAGTTGGAAAAGGAAGTGGGTCTGTAACAGAATGGTGCCTGAGGGTTGCCATGAGCCCCCAATTGGTTGCCTTCATCCTGCCTGACTCTTGCTCCAGCCTCTCAGAGTCTCACTTTGCTCCCTCGCTTGTCATGCCCTGGTGTTAAAAGGTGATGAGCAGAAGCTACCCTCAGAGACTGGTGAGCCCAAGGTGCTCTCTCTCTTGGGTCCAACTTGACCAATTTAAATTTTGGGTTCCCACTCTCCCCCCTGTGGCTCAGTCTCTTGGCCTTGGGTTTCTGACCCCACTGTCCCAAATTGTTTTAAGGGTAAAATTAGTGGCCTCATTCCACCCCTGCAGTCACATCCATGCCTCATAAGTGTTACACTGTCACAGTCCAGTCTTTGTGTAGAGGCCTCAGCAATCTTGGCTTTAGCCCTCCTCCCCTTCCCCCTCCCCCGTCTTTCTCTGGCCTCCAGCCCTGACCCACTGATTTAGACCCAGCTTTCTTGGCTTCTGCCCTTTCTGTGTCTCTGGTCTCTAGGCCCCTCACCCAGTTGTCGGCCCACCTGTTGTCCTTGACCTAAGGCAAGGCTGCTGTCCATTTTGTTCAGCCCCACCAGCATCCCTGACCCAGGGCCAGGCTGGTCTCAGTTCAGCTCAGTTCACCCTGGCATCCTTGGCTGAAAGCCCATGTAGCACCCCTGTGGTCTCCTCTTCACTCCTTACAGCCATATCCAGTCTGGTGGTCTTTTGCCAGCTTCTGATAAACCCCTTCTTGATCTCCTCAGGTCTTTACCACCTTCTACCCTTTGGTTTCTGGTCTTGCAGCTCCTCAGGCACCTGTGTTGGTTGAGTTCTCTTCTGCTCCAGCCCAGGCTAGCAGGAGTTTTGCTTACAGTATGAGTCAGGACCAGACTGAGCTCCCTGATGGAGGGACCAGGCCTTTAGTATGCTAGGCTCTACCCCTTTGGAGTCACCTGGCCTTCTCCTTGGCCAGGGGTTTCTAATTAGCCCAGCACTTAGCCTACCCTCATGTGTGGCAGCTTAAACCCTGAGCTGAAGCTACTGCCCTCTACCCTGCTTCTCTTTACATTTTTGTAGATTTCCCTGGCTGCTTGTGTACTCCCGTAGCTGCCTACCAGTGTGTAATGCTTTACCTGTTCTCTGCCTCTCGAGTATTATGAGTTAGGGGCCCCTGCTACAAGGGTCAAATGTCTGGGGTTTTTTAAACATAACATCCAGGCTATGTCTATATCTTGCAGATTCTTTCTGCTTAATATCTCTAAATAACAACCTTTCCTGTCAATCCATATAGCAAAAACTCTCAGTTCTCTTGTCATATCTTGCTTACTGTCATATCGTTTCCTCTGACCTTGATAAATGCAGTTTTGTCCCAATTATATCCAAAATATGGCTGAGCAGGTTGTTCTCCTAGCCTGCCGTTTTTACCATATCACTTTATGCATCCCTCCCCTGCTCCCTGGTGTCTATCAAATCATACATGAGCTGTATGTCTGTCTTTAGTTTCAAAGCCTAATAGGAACATAAATCAAAGTGCTTTTGAACAAAATGCTTGAAGAGGCCTCCTGGGCCATCAAGTCCAGTCCCCTGCATCCATAGGTACCTTATCTATCACCTCTCTTTCAGTATTGTAAGGTCAACACCCACCTTCTTTGAGCACAAGATGCCAGCCTCATTATTAGATTTTTAAAAAAGGTCTTTGTGATTTTTCTGCTTCCTGATATTTGGGGAAAAATTCTCCATAAACATCTACAAAAGCCATCTCATGTCCCTCCTTGTAGCAACTGAACATAAATAAACAATACACTCTTTTTTTTACTGACATGCAGAATGCATGCTGAGAAGCATGAAACTGAGGCTACAGAGTCAGAATGAGGGAGAAGATCAGGGTGGGGTGAACTCCTTGCACAGTACTGGACACAGAACTTTTATTACACTGGCAGACAACCTTTCTGAATTCATACAAAACCTTTCGGTTACAAGTAACTGAAGTTCTGGATAACTGATTTCTAGATAATCAGTTCACTGCTGTACATGTGTTGTCAGAATAGGGGTCTGATTGTGGAGCCCTTAAAAACAGCTCCCAAAACAGAACCACCCAAGAAATAAGAACAAGTCAGACCTACCACATTTTGTGCATGACGTGATTAAATAAATGTACGATCATGTTATTACCTTAACCTTGTTTGTTTCACCCTTTCCTGTCCCTTGTACATCATGTTTAATATTAAACTGATTAAGCCTTTGGGGGAAGGAATAATTTGTTTCTATTTGCTCTGTGAAGCACTTGACAAGCACAATCAGGGTACTCTACAGTAATAATAATTGATAACACTGCTATAAAAAAGATGTGTTTGAGATTACAGTCATTACTTTTTGGCTTAATGTAATTTAATTATATTTTTTACAATGTGCCCAATAAATTACTCTTTATTTTTCTTCCATTTACTCAATTTAGAACTTTGAAACTGATCTATTGGCATGAACCATTGCATCCTACCGCAGTGCAATTAAAAGGTTCCATTTAAACAGCTGGATCATCCACATATACAGGCAGATTAATTTTCTAATCAAAACATTCTGGGAAATCATTAAGCATGACATTAAACAGTGTTGTGCTAATTATACTCCCCATGAAGAGTTCCAATCTGATTTTACTGTAAAAAAAAGATATAGAAAAGCCTACCAAAGAATGGATGCTTTACTCTAAGTAATTTATTCACATAATATTTTTTTTTGTAACTCCCGCTCTAAATAAATAAAAGCATTTCTCCCTAAGCCAATATTATGGCCTGAGTCCTACAGAGGCTGTATGTGACAGGAGTTTAGAAACACATGCACAGTCCCATTGATTACAGTAGTGTATTATGTGGTCATAGGGCTCTGCCTGTATAGAACAAACTGAAGGACCAAAATCTCTATTATTTCCATTTCACTGTTCTATTTATCCAACTCCACAAATCATGTATTGTACATATTTGGCCTTTTCACTCCATGGGCCAGAAAACTGGTGAGGGATGGGTTCATATGTTGGATTCACTCCATGAGCCTGATCTAGCCTGCACCGGGCCGAGGCCCAATTTGGTGGTTGTAGCTCCTTGTGGTACTGGGTCCACTGGCTCAGCCCCAGCCCACCACATGCTGGATTGGGCACTGCCACCCCACCTTATGCACATAGAATCACACCCTACCATCCCAGCCTCCCTGTACATGCAGACAAGATTCTGTGAACACAGCCATATCATCTGACCCACAGGGCTTGGAAATTTGGTGGTGGATCAACTGTGGCAGTGTTAATTTTCTCCCGCCCCAATTGCCAGACCTTTAGGAAGCCTTGTGGGCTAAATTTGGCCTGTGGGCTGGGGATTGAGTACCTCTGTTGTACTGGGTGTAGATTCTTGCTTAATGTTGAAGGGAGCTACAGTAACATAGGTGGGCTTCAATGGAGTGCTTGTTACAATTAATTCTTTGCAAGAGGAAGTTAGTCACTTGAGTCCAGAGTATTGAATCTGCGATACAGCTTAGAAACAGCAGTACATCTGATTTTTCATACTGGGCAAATGTTTCTTTCAGCCCCCTGGTTTAAAGAACATAGACATCAGAGGAAGGAAAGGGAGAGAAAGCCTAGCCTATGGCCTACCTCCCCCTGCAGAAAACCTGCAACTTCTGCAGAAGGCTCAGTGGCTCAAGGTTTGGACTCTTAAGTCACCTCAAGATCAATCAATGAGCCGTGGTAGAGATCATCTTCAAATCGAGGGACTGGTGATGATGATGATTTTTGAGGGAAACTGGAACTGTCCGGGTTCTCATGGACACAAGGTCACACCACACGCTTATTTAATGGTCCTCAACCTTTTTTAGACTGTAGGCACCCCTTTTTTAGACTGTGAAGCACTCCTTGCAAAACACCAGCTCTTAGTTTTCGCTGTTTTTCTGGCCTCCAGAAATACATCTGAGCTGGTTTTCTGATGTGACTAGTTAAGAAAACCACAGCTCTGGATGCCTGTTTCAAATCTCTGGGTTTATGTCATGAACTGTGTTTGCACACCTATTAGTGCTAATATTGCCTGGCACCCTGCTGCACCCTTGAAAAGATGTGAAGGCAACCCAGGGTGCTGTGATCACATCCTACCATCCCAGCTTGAGTAGTACTGGTTTAACCCCTTTCTCGTATACTGACACAATCACTGCTTGGCGTGGCGGGGGGCAGCATTGCCAGGTCTTAAATATGAAATTATCAAATTGGAAGCTCAAATTATTGTATTTTCTGAAAAACAAAACTATTGTACACTAAAAAAACCCTATGCAAATAAGTATGCAGATAAGTCTTTTTCTTATTTAATTTATATTGCTCACTATAACTTTCCAGTGAGCTAGTGAGAACTAGGCCACCAAAATCAAAGCATATCTTTACTTTGAAGCTAGCAGTCATGTGAAAAGTGTTGGCAGCAAATCTGGAAGTTGGTTAAGGCTCCCTGAGAATGACTTGGGTTTTTGCATATGCTGGATCACTTAACTGCCTAAAACATTATTGTCAGATATCCAGGTTATAGCTCTATTGATAAAGAATTTTTTGGGGGACAAAAATCTTGTGATCTAATAAAAGCTAGCCCCTCTACTACGAGTCCTGATTGCTTTTCCAAAACTTACTGTACATTGTGAACACTTTTAATATTTTTGATATTTTAATAATAAAAAAGTAATTAATAATTTTAAATGCATGTTATCTATAATAGTATCTATTATAATATTAAATATTAGCTATTATACATTATGAAGTAGAGTTGAAATTGTCATAGAAATATGCTGATGATCGTACACCTTGCAATGCTGCTCTTCAGCACCACGGCGGACCCAGGCAGGTAGCCACACTCCCTTCCAGAGCCACTGCCGCGCGGCATTCTGGGACGTGTAGTCCAGATGGTCGCTAGGGTTAGAACGCGGCAAGGGGGGAGGGGGGAAAGCCCTTCGCGGAGGGCGATGGGCGGCCGCGAGGCATTCTGGGACTTGTAGGCTGGGCGGGGCCGCTGTCGCCGTTAGAACACCCTCGGGTGGGGAAGGGACTAAGCCCTCAGCGGAGGGCGATGGGCAGCTGGCGAGGCCAATGGGCGAGCGCAGGTTGTCGGGCTCGCTGCCTCATTGGTTAGCTTTGTGGGGTGGGGGCGGAGCTCGCGGTGGCGGGACAATTCGACGCGGCACATTCCTGCGGCGCAAGCAGGGGGGGTAGACTGCTCTGAGCCAACCGCCGACGGGATTAGTGCGGCGGCTTTAGTCCTGCGGCGTCCCTGCCTCCCCCTCGCGGGACTAAGCCGCTCTAATTCCCCGCGCGCGCGCCGGGGCCGCCGCGCCATGGAGCAGCAGCAGGAGCTGCGCGGGGGCTCGGCGTGGCCGGCGCCCGGCCGGGGGGGCCGCGAGACCCGGCTGCCGCGCAGGAAGGGGCCCCCCGGCGACCCGGGGGAAGCGGCGACGGACACTAGGAAGCCTAAATTCGTAAGTCGGGGCTGGGAGGTTGGGGCTACGCTCTGCCCTACAGTTCTCGGGGTCAGGCCCTTTTCCGCCTCTCCACCCCGTCTCTGGGTAGCCCCGGCCGCCGCTTGGGGCTGGGAATAAGTTCCTCAGCCCTGGGTCAGGGCTGTTGGTAGCAGACAAGATTCTTCGGGTAGATGTGATCTCTCTTATTAGGCCCACTGGACAGATGGAAAAATTGTTCTTGGGAAGCTTTGGGGTGCAAACGTCCTTCTTCATGCACAGGGAGAGTCTGCTGGTGTTGTGGGCACTGGGCAGGCTAGTATATATTTAGTCAACTTCCAGGCAGCTTGTTAGACTCCCCTTGCGCTCGAAGAACTTTGTCGGCCTCAGTCCTGGTTCCTGACTTCAGCCTGCTCTGCCCTGGGCCTGATGGCTCACCCGGCTCCTGGGTGGCTGGCTCCTGCTCTGGTGCCTTGCAGTTTGCTTCCCCCGTGAGCTGAAGCTGGTTGAGACCCAGTAGGAAAGATGGGGCTAAAGTTGCTTCCCGGTTCCTTTTTTAGAGCTTGACTTTATGCAGTTGAAGGTTGTGAATCTTGAGCATGTGGAATTCATTGCTAATGAGAGGTGCACCAATATATCGGTTGCCTGTCGGATCAGCACCGATAAAAAGGAAATGTCTGTTATCCACTTGTGGCTTTTTTTTGGCTGTTGTAGCTGATAATGTTCTCCGATAATTATGCCTTCTGGCCGAGGCTCCTGGGCATCTGGTTTCCCTCCCATGAGCTGGGGTAACACACAAGATATGCTCCCATCCCCTCATCAGCATGCTGGGGCAGGCTGGAGTGGAGCAGCTGCTGTGATGTCCTCGGCACTGGCATGACGCAGACTGGGGCTGGGGTGGGCGCTGTAAAAGGTGCCGAATGCCACAGACGTGACTGGGTCAGGGAGGGGTGGGCAGAGTTGAGCTGCCCGGCGCAGCCCAGCATGACTCAACCCGTAGTTAATTTCAGGTATTGGATTGGCATTAGCCAATATGGCTGGTTAATAATCGGCTGTTGTTATTGGCCAAGAAAATCTTTATCTGTGCGCCCCTAGTAACAACCTTTAACCAAGAATAAGGAGTCAACTTCAACTTCACGTGGGACAGCTGTGCCCAAGGAAGCATATGCATGCAAAACCTCCCCCCCAAGAAAGGTGCCACCAGTAAACTTCTGGCTGTGGGCTAGACCTCAGATGGTTATGGCAGGGTGCCTCTTTCATGCCCCTGGCTAGTAGGGGTGTTAAAGTCACTCAGGAACGTCAGCTTTGTAGAGGGGTAAGGGAAAAATTGCACCTGGCACTTCTGTCCATTCCTGGTTTCATGCTGTCAATTTGTCATTTGAAGTACCAGTACAGAAGCTCTCATGGAGTGAATATACTAATGTATGCTTTATATCATAAGGGGCAGACAGGCACTGGAGTTTGCTTTGCAAATCTGTTTTGCAATATTGTAGAGAGACAGCATGATATATTTTTATGAAGCTGCCTACCATCCTTCCTTGAAACAGTTGTTGTAACATTTGCGTCTTAAAGTCATAGGCTGCTTGCAGATATGGAACTTCCCTTCCCCCCCACCCAAAACTGAGCTTTATTTTACTTTAAGCTCCATGCACTCCTGCGCCGAGCCCAGCACATGCCCAAGAGGCAGCATGTTAATTGCATCCAGCTTTCCCAGCATCTGTATAGATTGGGGGCTTTAATGGGGCTCTTCAATGTTCTCCCCCCATGCTTGCCCATAGAGAAGAAGGGCTGGAAGGGACTTCCAGAGGTTGTCTAGTCCAAGACCCTGCCTGAGGCAGGATTCCTATCTAGACTGTCCCATAAAAACCATAATAGGACTACCACTTTCATACCCGGCACAACAAACCTAGTACTTTAACCTGCCACAGGTAAAGCAAGGGAACCATGGCAGCTAATGTCCTTCTTCTACAAAATGTTGGTTTCAACATGCTCTCAACAGGTCCCAAGTAGAGGGCCATGCCACCTGCTACAGAGGAAGGCAAAAACCCCCGCAGTCCACACCAGTCTTCCACAGTTTTCTCTGTCCCACCTGAAGGTAGAACAAAAACAGTTCTGAAGAAGCTTTCTAGGATTTACTTTTCCGGAGTAGAAGAATAATTCTGTATCTGATTCATAGTTGTAGTTTGTGACTCACAAGAATTCGGTGAGTGTGTGCTGAATCACTAAAGGACCGGTGAGACTTAAATGAAGGAATGTGAAATACGGCTGAATATGCTTAGTTGGAGCATGGAAACTTAGGCCAGGGTGGCAGCCAGAGTTCTGAATATTTGAAATTCCAGTGTGGAGAATCCTAGATGGGGAGGTTCTTGTTTGGCAATGAGGCCAGAGGAAAAGGTGAAAAGGATGGATTTTTGTGCTAAGCTTTCTGTAGGTGCGTAGCCTTGGGACTGAAAAAGTCTTTTCACTTTCCTGGATCTTAATGGAAACAAGGTTTGTGAAGTACCCAGCACTGCCTTGAAGGTATTAGCCCTGAAACTGCTTAACTTCTGTCACTTTCAAGGTTTCTAAGAGGAGCTTTTTAATAGCAGCTTTCCACTTCTCTATTTCTGACATTAGTTAAAGGGAATAGAGTTGTGTTAAAAGAAGACTGGTTGAAAGATGTTATTCAATTTAGTATTTTGTGGATTTGCCTGAGGCTTGTTATGGTATAAACAGCAAGGAAAAAATTGTATGGTGGTGTTAATGCAGGTAAGTGAATTATGTACTTATGAAGTATGCATATGCAAGGGGAGTAGACTGTACACTGACAGCGACTATAAGGCCCCCTCTACAACTTGCATTTAAAGCATGATTAATCAGATGATCACACCTTAAGTTGTGACCTAGCTGCACATTCAACCAGTTAATGGTGCGATAAAATATATAAGTTATACAGTTATTCCACAAAAAAAAGTGTAATAATTCTGTAGCTTGTTTTAATCATGCCAGTAATTGAATGTGTGGCCAGGTACTCCCCAATGGCTGGGAGCCCCATCAGCTGAGGGGCTCTCAGCCACACAGGTGCATCACCCACTGCCAGCCCTGCAGCTGACAAGACTCATGGTGGTGGCAACCTTGCAAGCTGTGGGGCTTGCAGCAGGGAGAATGCTGTCCCTTCTGTGAGCATTCCCCACTCTGCAAAGCCTGCAGCTGACACCATTGTGGCACTCACAGTGAGGGCAGTGAGGAGAATGCTGTTCCCGCTGCCAGCCTCTTGAGGGGCTCGGGGTTTCACACACTCTGGGGGATCACAGCCTCACTCCATGGGTGCTGGGACCCAGCTGGGGGCTGGCGCTGGAGGTACACTGTGGCGACCCTGTGTCTGCATCTGTAGGATGGGGTGCTGTTGGGACCCAGAGTCCTTAGTTGTTGAAGCTGAAAGTCCCCAGAAGCTGTGGGACTTGCAGCCCTGTCTGGGCAAGAGGCTGTCAGCCATAGGGGAAACCCTGCTACATGTGCAAGTTAAAGCTCAATAGCAATCAGCTATAAAGTTAGTACACATTTTTGAGGTTTAACTTTATAGCTGATTTGAGCTTTTTATTGTGTGATAAGCACTCTGCACATGTAGCTGGTCTCACTATAATTGTGCAAGTAACCAGTTAATTGCATGTTGTCTGTAATGTGTAGAAGGGGCCAGATAGAGAGGGGCTGACTCCGTAACTTTGTGGTTAGGGCACCCATGTGGGACTACAAGAAATGATCCTGTATTTTACATGCAGTCATTGGCTAAAACATAGAAACTGTTCTGGGGCTTTGTCAGCCTGGGTGAGTGATCCTGCAACTTAATTGCTAGGGCAGGTTTCTTCCTATGTGGATTCAGTGGCCTTATGAAATACTGAATTCTTTTTGCACTAGTTTCACAGTTTAACCATGGCTGGGGAGAGGCACTCCACCCAAAAGATCATCTGGTATGGTGGTTGGAGTAATTTTCCAGGAGGTAGGAGCTGGGTGCTTGAACCTGTTTAGATAAAGGGATAAATTGAATTTAGGTCTCCTATTTATTCAGCAAGTCTTCTGACCACTAAATCGTTATAAAGAATGGTACTGTCAACAGCTTCACTTATTCTTTTGGTCAGCTCTCAGAAGGAGTAGCTGCAATGGCAAGACCGGGGAGTCCAATCTTACTGGATGTATACTATGTATATTCTAAAAATGCCTTTGAGACTGAGATCCAAAAGGGACTTAGGATGAAGGAGGTCTGATCTTTGGGGTCCATATCTAGACCTAGGGTTTGCAACCTATGGCCCAAAGGCCAAATAAGGTTCACAAAAGAATTGGCTCTGGCCTGTGGTGGCATGCAGCTTGGCCATGCTGGTGATACCCCTTGGCAGTGCCTGTCTTGCCAGTCCTCCCTATTCCAATCTTCCCCTCAGCCCACTCTCCTCTCGCCCAACAGTGGCAGGTGCCATTGCCACCAAATTCAGACCTTTATACTGCCATTTGGGTGATGGTTGTGTGTGGCAGCAGCAGTAAGTGAAATTTGGATGCTATGGAAGGGAGTGGAGGCACATGGTAATGACTAGGTTGCAAGTGGTCAGCCCACCACTCAAAGGATTGGCAGACTTTTAGATCTAGGCAGAAAATTGCTGAGCCCTGAGCAGGCTAGGGTTGTAATTGGTATGTGACTGTGTAATGCTAGATGCCCTGGGAGCCTCCTCTTACTTTTCAGTTGGAGGTTTTTAGGATTGCAGTTTTATACTTAAAAGTCTTTTTATATCTGGAATTAGATTAGCTTCATATAGTGTGCAAGTTCCAATTCTTATATTCGATACTGGCTTTTAAAAGTGCTCCAGATGCACATATGTTTTAAGCAGGGTTAGACTGATTTCTTCAGAACTCAAACTTTTAAGCATGTTTCATCCTTCAGAGCTCAAAAATTGGATTAACTTTTGACTAACTTGTTAAGGTACTGACTCAACTCCTGGTGTTCGATGTGTATGTTGTGTTTTACCAGTCCCCTCTAAATCCTGAGCAGTGTTCCTGGTCACTGGCTTTGTGGATGCCCTTGCGGAAATCATTTCGGTTCTATGCCTCTTTTTTTCCTTTTTGGCCAATTTCTTGGCAAAATGCCTTTGTTTAAAGTAATTTGAAATCTATAGATAAGAAGTGCTCCATAGGAGATTTAATAAAAAAAATAAAAACAACAAACAAGCCTGGTAATATACTCTGTATCACAAAATCTGAGGCAATGGTATAACTCCTATGAACACAACTTTGTAATCTCTAGCTTTTTACTACTTGAAAATTAATGTGTTAACAGGCTTATTTCCATGAACACTAGTAGAAGTTATGAACAGTCTAGACCAGTAATTCTACCCTCCCCCTACTCCATTAGGGTGCTATGGCATTGCATTGAGATGCCTTTAAGGATGCCATGGGGTGCTGTACAATATTAGCATTTTTAAGTGTGTAAATGTTTGCGCATGATTCATAACATAAACCGAGAGACTTCAAATAGGAATCCATAGTGTCAAAAACCTTTTGACCAGCTGTGGTCTTTCTGAGGCATGTTTAAGTGGAAGAATTGCTTTCTACCCTCCCTGTGTAGGCTAAAAAAAAGAAAAATGAAAAGCTGTCACTTTAAACGGTGCCTTGAGTCTAAAAAGTTTGAGAACCACTGGTATAGCCAGAACTTCTGTTTACGGTTGCAAATGTTAACTAGTTTAAAACAGCACTAGTCTGGTAGAAGGGCATAAGAATACGCACCTTTGTACTGATGCCCACATGGAAAGTCATTTATGTGCCATGACTACTGCAGGCTGCTTCCTTGTCTGGCTCCCAGCTTTTCAGCCCCAACTTAGGCTTCTTACGACTTGGTCTTCTGATTCTTGGGCTTCTAAATCCAGTCTGCTCAACAGCCTCTGGTTTTCTGCCAGCCTGATTGCTTCTGACCTCAGAATATTACTTCATTTTGTGCTCTCTAGAGATTGTGGAGGTTTCTTTTTACTAGGTTATTGAGTTCAACATCCAGGCATTTTGACTGATTTAGATATTTTTTTCCTTTTCCAGTTTGGTTGAAGTAAAGGTGGAATGAAAACAAGCTAGTAAGGGTGGAGGGAGATGCCACCTTTCCTCAGCTTTGTGCTTCCATAAATATTCTTATGGTGGCACAATGGTGAAGCAAATAGACATCTACCCTTTTATACCACATATTCCCAAAACTTGTGGTGGCAACAAATTAGTAGTAGGATGTGCTGCTGTGGCACTGTAGTATATATTGTGGTACACATCTGTTTGCTTGATGGTGGGAGGGCGCAGACAGCTGGAGCTGCCCTGTGCAAGTGCTCTGCAAGCTTTAGGGGCCTGGTTTTGTGCACTCCAGGGAATTGCTAGGCAGGATGGAGCACCACAAGATCTTGGAGCACCGGTCTGGCTTTCCCAGCTCAGAGAAGCATCCCAGGGGATCTTGGGGTGTGTCTTGATTTAAGCAGGGTTTTCCTACTTAGGGAGACACCCCTGGGATCTCTCAGGCACATCTCCTTAAGTGGAGAAA
This sequence comes from Crocodylus porosus, assembly GCF_001723895.1. NCBI lineage: Eukaryota > Metazoa > Chordata > Crocodylia > Crocodylidae > Crocodylus > Crocodylus porosus. Next base: position 140,756,623 of record NW_017728906.1, read on the forward strand.
ACCTGGGGCTCCCCACTGATAGAGATGTACTTGGCAGATCTCTGTGGGAGCTGGGGATTCCCTGGCTCTTGCGCTGTCCCGGGGATCTGCACCACCATGTTTTGACACATGCCTCTGCAGAACCTGATATTGGTCCTGGCATAGGGCGCTGGGGATTCCCTTGCTCCTGAGCCACCATACACCATAAGTCATGCTGACTTAACCTTCACCTGGAGGGATTGGTCATTGTGGGTCCTGGCAAGGAGAAGCAGGGAATCCCTTGGTATAGGGAAAATATCACCTGAGGGGTGATGTGTTTTGCCCAGGGAAGCAAACCAGCTGTGGCAGGACATGTCTCATGGCTCTTTTGTGTGGTGATGTATGTTTCTAATCCTAACTTTGTTACATGATTAATCTGAAAAATTAGTCTCTTGATTGACACGTTGTTTTGTATAAGCAACTTCCACACCTGCGTTATAACAGGCTTGATGAAGAACACTGTCTGACTGATATACAAGTAGACTATAATTCCACTTGGGGCATATCTCGATGGCTTTGGTAGCTCTGCTGAGCAGGCCACCAAGAAGCATGGCCATGCTCTGACTATGCCAACCCTGGAGGAGGTCATGAAGCCACCCTCAGAGTTTCTTCGCTGATGGTAAATCTTTTGTCTCTGGCAAGCGTGGAAGGTGTGTGGGTGTTGGGGTGGGGAGGGAGAAGGGCTAGGACACATTCATTTCCAGGTTGGATTCCTGGGACTTGGGTAAGCAGAGCCATGCCTTTTGGTTGTGTGCTTGGAGTACCACAAGTACTGAAGACATACTGGCACTTCCTTAAAGCTGCAGGCTGCGCAACTCCACTTGCTGTTGTACTTCTGGCTTTGAGGAAGGGGGGGCAGAAATGCCCTTCTTTAGGCATAGGGAGAGTTTGTTGTCTTCAGAGATAACATCCTTGTTAACAGCAGTATATGGAGATAAGAGATAACAGACCTGATTACCCCCACCCCCATCACCCCTTTGTCTCTTCAAGTTTATGTACATATAGTCCAATCATTACCTTTCTTTAAAAGTGCAGTTTCGCGAAATTAAATGAATAAAGGATATCAGACAACAAGAAATGCACTTGTAGAAAACAGTGATTAAATCGAGGCTTCCTGACCAGTGATTTAAATTTGATTTAAATCAAATGTACTCCGATGCTATGAGTTTTGTTTTGTTTTGTTCAGAAGGGTCAAGATTTGTAGTAATATTTGAAAAGATAGATTTTTTTTTTTTTTTTTAACTGAAGAGACAAGTATATTTGAGTTTCCTTTTGAGGGGATAAGATGGGAAATATTGGTAGTGGTTGGGAAGGTGAAATGGCTCTAGGATGTATAATACACAGAATGTAATTATGCAGTGTACAACATCCATTTGTTCCTTGAGTGTCTCTTCTGATGCAGAGAAACCACAAATAACATGTAAGAAATCTGGAGCCCATGTAAACTAGCTTGTTGAAGGCATTGGTAGGTGCACCTTGAAATCCTTGGGCATTTATAGACATGCTCTGAGGTTGGTGGGGGTACTTTGATTTCATAGATTTCATAGACATTAAGGCTGGAATGGACCTTGAAAGATCGAGTCCAGTCCCTTGCCCCTGGGGCCAGAAGTCAGCTAAGGTCAAAGGATCCCAGCAAAATAAGCATCCAAATGTTTCTTAAAAGTGTCCAGAGTAGGTGCTTGCACCACCTCTGGAGGGAGTCTATTCCAGGCCTTGGGGACTTGGACAGTAAAGAAGTTCTTCCTTATGTTCAGCCTAAAACGGTCTTGCAGGAGTTTATGACGGTTGGACCTTATTATCCCTTGGGGTGCTCTCGGAAAGCTTGCAAAGAACAATTTTTCCAACTGTTTAGTTGGTCTAATAAAATATATCACATCTACCCAAAGAACCTTGCCTGCCTATGTTCTCTGGAGATACAAGTCCACAGTCTGAGAACTGAAACTAAGCATCACAGAGATGCTTAATGGGATCTTCTAGACTGAGCACTGAGTCCCACTGGGTAGAGTGGTTTTCTTTACTCTTTAAGAATCTATACAGGAGACTCTGGGAGCCTCAGATTGGGCCTCTCGTATAGTACATGGCCTGTTGTGACCTATTTATAAAACTTCTGAAAAGGCTACATGAATATATTGTCTCAAACAGCATATGCTTAGAAGTTAGAATTCCTGTTCCATGATTATCCTTATGTTTTTTTTTAAAAAGCATCTTAAGAAAAAATTTAAAAATATGATTACATCGAAAATGTGATTAAATAAAAACTCTGATTTTTAATTTTTTTTAATTGTTCATTTTTATCCACCCCACCCTGCATAGCGTTCATTCACCTCTCCCAAATGTTTCAAGAGTACTCAGAACTCATCCCCAAAATGTTTTCTGAAATAGCACTCTCGTGAACAGGTGTTCCCCCAGATCCTGATGCACACCACTTTTATATACTTATAGGCTACCACCAGGTCACCCCTAAGCCTGCACTTTTCCAGGCTGAAGAGTCCCATGGCGCTCAGCCTCTTTATAAGGCCTGTTCTCTTGCCCTATGATCATGTGCATGGCTGTCCTCTGGGCTCTCTCAAGCTTCTCCACATCCTTCTTGAATTGCAGTACTCGAGCTGTAGTCTCAGAGAACAGTGCTAATTAAAGCACCCAGAGTGTCACATGCATCAATGTCCCCGCACTGAAAAATGGCAGCAGGGCACTTTGAACTAAAGCATATTGAACAAGCTTTAGTTGAAAGCACTCCGCTGCCATTTTTCAGCATGGGGCCACTGATGCATGTGATGCTGGAGTCGTCTGGAGCATGGTAATTGCTATTAATCGAGTTTGCTTCGATGCACGGTAATTGCAGCTTGTTGGAGCAGCCTCCCTGCATGTGTATAGGAGCCCCTTATGGGTCAGGATAAATTTCAAAGTGAATTTAAAAGGAGTCATTCTTTTGACTTCAGTGGAAGTGAGACTGTGCTCATGACTAGTCTTTAGGCACTGTTTGCATTGTTACATGTCTGAATAAATCACTTTGAATACTAATGAAAAAGCTGTGTGTATTGTGAAAAATCTATTCTTTACACCAATATAGTGAAAAAAGAATAAACATAAGCTGTTCAGGATATTTAGATTTCAGAAAATTTAGGTGAAAATAGAAGTGTTTTTCTTGTGGCTTGCATCAAAATGAGTTTTCTTCCCATCCCAATACAAATATGTTTAATTATGGAGGAACTGAATTAGTGATGTAGTTATGGCAAAGTAAAACCTTGAATCTGAATTAGCCTGTTTTATGGGAATGATTACAGAACAGATGTTACCTAAAACACCTTATCGCAGTTTTGTGGAATTATACAATTCTTCATACTGTTATCATTGTTGGCTTAAATTAATACATGGGCTTATGGTATTAAATTTTATTGCTGTATTCTAGTGTCTTCTGTAAATTATAAATTGAATTCAGAATAGCCTTCTTACGCAATACAAATTAATACACTTTAAACTTGTTTATGTTTGAAGAAACGAGCTACACAAAGTATAATGTCAAGGTGACTTAACCCTTAATTACACTTTTCAGACTGCATTACAAATTAACATTTAAAACAAGGTGTATGCCTGTATACATTACAGGTGTAAGTGAAAAATCAAAGCGAGAAATATTATTGGAATAATATTACCTCTCACTGAGTACCCACAGGAACATTTGAGCAAAAGCATGCCCTTTCTAGAATAATTTAAGAATAGGAGGAACCACTGTAATTATGCAGTCCAATACCTGCATAAAACAAGTCGCAGCCCTTTCTTGTAATTCCTGCTGGATCTGCCGTGTGGAGCCACTGGAGCTGGTCTGTAGAGCTAGAGGACTTTGCCTGTGCCTGTGCATATGCCCACACTGGGACCAAGAGGAGCTTCCAGCTGCACCCATGCTGCTGCTGGGAGAAGTGGCACTGATTCAACATGGGTTGGGCGGTTTTGACCGTGGTGGTGCTTTCCGTATGCCTACACTGGGGTCTTTCCACTGCTGCTTCTCCTAGTTCCTGATTCCTTAGCTACAGCTGGTGGGCAGCTGTGTACTGCATCTGCACTGCCTTCCCTCAGCCTCCCATTACTTGACAGTGTCATGGATGCAGCTTCCAGCCACTGGGGATAGGCAGCTTCTCGCTATGCCATGCCATAGCTATGGAGGGAAAAAGAATTGAAGATGAGAAGAAGTGGTAGCGGTACAAACACAGTTTGCAGAGATCTGATTCTGGTGCAGCTCTGCACCAGCTGGAAGCTGTGCCTGCGCTGTCATCAAGGAGTGGGGTGTTGCGGGTAAGTGTTCGAGGTGCTGGCATAGATCCCATTTGCCCTGGCATAAGCGCAGAGAGAGCCCGTGCTGCTGAAACCACCCAGCCTGTACCATGGCTGTGTTGCCACTGCCTCCCCTGGTCCCTGGCTGCAGCTGACGGACAGCCATTCTGGGTTATGGGCAGCTGTGAATTGCATCTGTGCTGCTGCTGCTTCCCCGCAGCCCGACCCTCCCAAGTTGTATGTGTCATGATTCCTTTGTTAGACTGGAGTCGGAGGGCTCCTATACTTGTGCAGGGACCTGGCTCGGATGTGCTGGAAATCCAGTGCATCGGAGCAGACTTGATTAATTGAGTCAGAAAAAAAGGTGCTCCAGCAGACTGCCATTACGTGTATTAGCGTCCCTGCACTGAAAAATGGTGGCAGGGCACTTTGAACCGAAGCTCATTCTATGAGCTTTAGTTCAAAGTGCCCCACTGCCATTTTTCAGCGGGGGTGGGGGGGCGATTTGCTTAGGTGCTTTTAATTTAAAGCACTTGTTAATTAAAGTGCCCCTCCCATGCCTCCCAGAGTAGCGTAAAGATGCCTGCATTCGGATTGTGTTAGAAAAACAAGATGACCCTTGAGAAGCATATGATCTTTCCCTAAGCTTAAAAATAGCCTTTTGCTGACAGTAAGCAAACTTGTTCTGTGTATTTTGTAACTCTGTAACAGCAAACAAGAAAACAAAACCCCAAAGCTAGTAGAAATTCCCCAAAGATGCCTACGCATATATGCCTTATGCCTATGTATACCTATATTTGCATATGTATAACCTGTTAGTGTACAAGGTGCTACCAAACTCAGATCGGGGGAACTCTTGGTCTACTAGGCCCTGAGTAACCCCTCTGCAGAGAAATAAATCATCTTGCTGACACTCCCTCATTCTCTGCCTAATTGATTGCAGCTAGGAATGAGCCCAGAGACGGGAGGTGGCCAATGCTCCTAGGTGTATGAGCACACCCTTAGGTGTATGGGTGCTATGCAGTAGCTGGCCAATTTCCCCCACAATTGTTCTGGCCTGTGGCTTCTAAAGGATTGCTAGCCCCTGCTCTTTGATATGCGAAATAGTTTGAGCTCCTTGGGATAGTTCTGTAAGGAGGGATTAGGTCCAGATTCACAAAAAAACGCAAGCAGAATTTGGGTGCAGAAGTGCAATCACAACTCTCAATCAGCATGTTCAGGTACCAAAATGTTGTCACTGAAGTTCCTCAAGTTCTGTCACTGCATGACCAGAACGGTAGCCATTTTGACAAGGATCATGAGGCTTGGTGCTTGTCTGCTATCTAAGCATTTTTGGTATTGGCAAGTTTTGGCATCCTTAAGCTTAAGTCATCTGACAGACTAGATTCATTAGGCATGCACTAAGGCTGTGTTTGCTTCCTAAGGAGCTCCTTTAAATACAGAAACAGTTTTGCACCGAACAAACAAACTAGCAAACAGAAAGGTGTTAGCCTGGGGTGGACAATTAATTGGGCTGAAGGGCCACTTAATGAGTTTTGGTGAGCTGTTGTGGGCCAGGGTGGGGCGGGGCTGACCAGGCGTGGCAGGGAGGGGCGCTATCTGGCCTAGGCATGTCTGCGTCGCACCCACCAGCTGGGTTTGGTAGTGGCAGCAGCGGAGACACAGGCAGTGTCAGCTGAGCAGAGTGAGCTGCTGCCGCAGGGCCTGCTGAGAAACCAAGTCTAGCTTCTGCACCACCCCAGCTCTGCTGTGTGCCTGGGGCTGCAGGACTGGCTGCATGTGCCATGGCCCAGGCTGCTTTCTGTGCCTGGGCTTAGCAATTTGCCATGGGCCAGATAGAATCCCTTGGCAGGTTGGATTTTTGCCCTTCTCTGTGTTAGTCCTTCTCCAGGCAGTAGGAGGGGCCTACTGCTTACAAATGTAATCTAAGATCAGGTAGTTGCTGCACTAGTCTGTTACCCAAGCCAAAATGCAATTAAAATGGCACTATGTAGTGGAGCGTGCACCCCTCTCTGCAAACAGACAGGACTCCGTATGAGAACCTCATAGTTAGCTTCCCATTAGCTACCTTCCAGTGGGAGGATCTTGGCTACACACCAACTTTATGGAAATAGGAGACTCCTCCCTAGCTAGCTTCTACAGCCATATGGCTGGGGCCAAGTGAAACTTGGGGGCACCTAAATCTCAAGCCTCCAGGCTTGGGCCTGCATGTAGGATGCCTGCCAAAGGATCTGGAAGTATCTGAAGCCCCTGGCTGAAAAGTCTCTGGGGTGGAGGATACTTGCTGACAGTAGGGCCATATAAGCCATGTAAGATTTTTGAATGATTCAAAGGATTCGGAACTGATCTCGCTAATTTGACCTAGTTCATGAAAAATTTTCCTAAAAAATATATATAAAAATCTCTCTCTCTCTTACTGGCCTTATTGAAACTAGTGGGTTATTTGGATGACTGATTTTTTTTTTTTTATTTAAAAGAAAAGGGTTACAGTGGTTTTACCTTATTTGGAAAGGCTTTCTTCAAGCTTTTGTCCCTTCCTGGTAGCAAACCTATTTTGGATTTCAGTTTGTCTCCTACCTGCAGACTGCTCCTTCTCCCAGTTTTTGCTGCCCTCTGTTTTCTTTTCTGAGTTTTAACCTAATAGTGGGATACCCCCTCATTATCTAAATATCCATTCCTGGGCTTCTTCCACAGGGCTGCCTGCTCCATTGTAACAAGCCAGACAAAGTTCTTTTGGTAAGTCTCATATCTTTTATTAGACCAACTCAAATAGTTGGAAAAATTATTTGCAAGATTTTGAGTACAAATACCCTTTGTCTGGCTGAGGAAGCATTTGCAGTTGGTGTGTGCTCTTCCTGGGTGGAATGATTTACCAAAAAGAACTTTGTCTGCCTATGGCCTTAGACCAGCATGGCTACAACATCTACTCCTGTACCATTGTAACAAGGCAGTCTGGCCCTTTCAATTTAGTTTTAGCAGCATGTAACTTCAATTATGTTGTTTGAATTGAAGGGGTCCTTTCCTGCTCTCCTTCCTCCCACCTTAGGTTAAAAGACTTTTTTTCCTGCATCTTATAGGTAAGTGCTTAAAGAACAAATCTTCCTGCTCCATAGTGTGTGGGTTTTTAAGGTCTGAAGCTTGTAGCAATTGTACGCCATCTTATTATTATTTTTTTTAATCTGGTAGGATATTGATCTATAATTATTCAAGGTGACTTCTTCAGACTTCCTCATATGCTGTCTTAGTCTATAAAGGTGTGAATCTATCCTGCCTTCTGCCTGAATTCAGACTAACACAGCTAACTATCTGTTCCTTCAGCCTTGTCAGTGAAAGCCTTTAGACTTGCACAGGATGCCATTTCCACCTTCCTTTTTGCCCACCTAGTCCTTTCTGAATTAAGGTATAACCACTGTAAATGTTTTTTTTTATAAATCATGCAAATAACCTATCAGTTTCAATTATTTTTATAAGCATATATAGGTTTAGAAGGTTCCCTCTACAGCTCTCCTTCCCATGTTCTAAAGACCCCCAAGTTCTTTACTTTACCAATCTATTTAGGCAGTAGTTCATTTTTAGAATCTTTTATCTTCATCTCTGAGAAGATTACCTTGATGATGATCTCCTTCAGCAACCTTCAAAAATGTGATGTCATCAGTCAGTGGTGTATTGTGAAGCTGTGTCTTTATTGCTGATCTGCAAGTGGGCCCTTGGCCACTGCCTTCAGAAATTTATCCTGACCTGAAGTCACAGGCGTGTACCTTGGTTGTGGGAAACTGTTGTGGAAGGGGCATAGGAGGGCAGATCAATGCCCCCCCACCATGATGAGGGAGGGGGCAGGGGCAGGCTTATGGGGTGGAGGGGGCAGCTCCCGCTGCTGCTTGCATCCTGAAAGGGCATGGGGGTGGGGCATGTGCCCCCGGATCTGCACAGGGTGGGGTGGGATGCAACTGGGACTGCATAGGGCTGGGCTTGTAGTGGGTGCCTGCGGCACTAGGAAGATGCTGCATCCACCCCAGGTTTTGCTGCTGCTCCACTCCCAGCACTGCCACTGGCAGCTGCCCGGTACAGCCGTGGCTCTTTCCAGGTCAGGGGCATCCGAACCCCAAGCCTCCGGGCTTCGGCCTGTGTGTAGGAAGCCTGCTAAAGGATTTGGAAGCATTTGAAGCCTCAGGCGGGGGTGGAGGATGTTTGCCAGGAGTAGGGCCATATTTGGTTCTTGAATGACTCACGGATTTGGAATGGATTTGGCTGATTTGACTTCGGACGAGAAAATTTTTCCTTAGAAAGAAATAATAATAATAATAAAAAAATATATTCTTGGCGTGTAGCGGAGATCCTCCCACTGGACACTGGCCGGCAGGAAACCAACTATTTCATAGATTTCATAGACGTCAGGGCTGGAAGGGACCTCGAGAGATCGAGTCCAGCCCCCTGCCCAAAGGGCAGGAAGTCAGCTGGGGTCATAGGATCCCAGCAAGATAAGCA
>NW_017728906.1:140765405-140796564 GCF_001723895.1 Crocodylus porosus
TCCTGGAGGAAGACGGTGCTCAACCCTGCGGCTCCTGGGGGAGAAGGGCCTGGCAGTAGGAGTCTATCTCCTGCTCGCAGTCCCTGATGGCACGCAGTCTCTGGACTGTGGCCTGGAGCTCCTCCAGCTGGTGCGCCAGAGACCCCAGTAGGGAGCAGACCCCACAAGGGAAGGTGGCCATGCTCCTGGGCTCTTGTAAGGAGTCCTGTCCACAGGCAAACAAGGGTGTACGCTCCACTCCACTGTGCCATTTTAATTGCATTTTTGGCTCAAGTATCAGACCAGTGTAACAAACTACAATTTGATCTGGCCCCTCAAGAGGCAATGGGCAGATATCATGCCAACCTTATGGAAATGGGAGTCTTCTTCCTAGCTTGTTTGAGCCCAATTTTTTTTCTCCTGCCCTGACAGGGGGTCGGACTTGAAGATCTATAAGGTCCCTTCCGACCCTACTTCTATGATTGTTCCTGTGGCCATATGGCTGAAGGAGAGCAAAACTCCAGGGGGGAGGAGGGGTGGGCATCTGAACCCCAAACCGAAAGCTTGGGGCTGCATGCAGGATGCTTGCCAAAGGATTTGGAAGCATCTGAAGCCGCAGGCTGGGGTGAAGGATACTTGCTGGTAGCAGGGCCACATAAGGTTCTTGAATGATTCAAATGGATTCGGATTTGATTCAGCCTGGAACACAAAACATTTTCCAAAAAAAAGAAAGCTGCCCAATACCAACTATGTATTTTATAGTTGGTTTCCATTGCTGAGCACATGTTGCTTTTAGCAGTTCATTGAAAGACAGTGTATTTAGTGAGACTTTCTTGTATGTGATTATAAGATAGGGGGGCTTCAACCCCTCGGTGTAAATTGGGGCAAAAAACCTAGTCTTTTATTTGAGTACATATGGTAGGTTTTCATGATTTGTGAATAGAACTAAAGTTACCCCCAAAAATTAAGCTTATATTTTGCCTGTATACCTCCATAGCTTATAAATATATAATTTTAAGTTATAGTTGATATCTGAAAAATCCTGATTTTGAAGTGTATATGAGTTTCTTGGTTTTGAACCCCACCACGTCTCTCTTTGTAAAGTTATTGTATGTTTGCCTTGGCATAAAAACTGTTAACGTCCAGAAACTGAAATATTTCTCTACATCAATATTTCCTCCAAGTAAAGAATTGTGCAAATACTTGAGTTGCTTAACCTTTTCAAAGTAATGGTTAAAGCTTTTGAAAAAGATAAATGCATGACGGTTTAGCGCTGTGCCTCAAGAAATCTGTTGAGGATTTTACTGATTGCAACCCAGAACGTATAGAGATGTAGGACCTCAAGGATCTTTTAAGTCAGTTAGTCTCTTGCAAGCACTGTCATATTGGTATCAAGCTCTTCCTTCAAACTAGTTGGCTTGCTGCCAATACTTCCTTTAGAAAACTGTTCCAGAACCTTGCTGCTTTGGGCAGAAGGTTACAAATCTAACTTTCAGCCTGAGAATATTTGGACTAGATCTAAATAAAGAGGAGGAAGGCATAGGACAAGCTGGACCACCAATATCAAAGACTGGGTGGGATTAAAACTTACTGGTTGTACAAGGTTTGCCAAAGACTGGGAAGAATGGAGGAAAGTTATTATATCAAAGGTGCCCCAACAGTTGGCGTGGCCTTGGGACTGACTTGACTTGAGTCTAGATGCATTTATCCTTATGAGATGCTGTTGTTTAGTTAAATAGCCCTTCTTCCTCCCTGGTGCTTGGCCCTGATGCATTTATTGAAAACACTTGTATTTTCTTCTCTGTTGCTTTGTGAGACAAGGTCTTTTAATTTTCTGTCTGAAGACCTGCTCTTTTACTTTATTCATTCTGGTATCTACTCCCTGTACCTGTTTTAGTTTTCGTTCGAACACAGGTGACCAGAATTGATTTACAGTTCCAGTGATGTCTCCTCTGTCCCTTTTATGCAGTATTAACACATCCCAGCTAATACTGGAAATTACTTGGCTGTTGGTTTCTCAAATAGTATTTGACTCTTCCAAAGCCATATCAGTTTGTCTCTGTAATCTATGATGGAGTAGTCTTCCTTCCAGTGCCTGATCCCAGTGCTCCTATGTTTTTTTCATTTCTAACTGCTGAGTTCCTAGCTCACAGCAGAAATTATTTTTGGATACGAAAGGTGAGATCTATATCAGCCTTGTCGCCACCTTCATTTTATGCTTTAACTTGTTTTTAAGTATTGCCACAAGTAAGGCTGCTAAGGTATCCTCCTCAACCTAAGGTTTCAAACCCAGCTCTCCTACTTTCCAGGGGTGTGTACCAGCTACCACACAATGGAACAGATGAAAGAGGAGATGGATTTTTATGTCTCCTTTTGAAGCCTGAATGTTGTGTAGAAAGGAAAGCATTGTGATGTCTATACTTTCTTTGTGGTAGATTTCCTGCTATCCAAACCTCTATACATCTAGAGGTATTATGCCATAATACACTTTACTTTCATAAAAATTTCAGGTGCATTATTGTGCCTTCCCTCCCTTTCCCCTTGGTCTCTGTTTCTATGTATTCCATAACCTTGATCTTGTAAGCATCCTTGTTGCTTTGTGTGTCCGGAGAAGGAAAATATATCTGGGCTCTGCAGCAATGTAAACATTTATAAATGATATTTTTTCCTCTGGTTATCATCATCTTTGAAAACTATAACTTCTAGCAATATCAAATATATTTGGCATAGTACTAGAAAACAATACAGTATTTGTAACTCAACCTATAAGAACATCAAGAGGCTATTTGAACTGAACCATAACGTTTCAGTTTAAGTTTTGAAGGTTTTTGTTTTTATTGGTGAATGAGTTCAGGTTCACACATTTTTATCTTCAACTTTTATCAAAATGAATAGTGTGTGTAGGAAATTTACTTTCTTGAACTGAGAGTGACTTCTACATGTATTAAAATGGGAAAAACTGCTAAGGTTTGTAGGTTAGGAGTGAAGAGAAGTAGTTAGTGTGTTGGTCTGAAGTCAGTCAGAAGGCAGGGTAGATGTACATCTTTAGACGAACTAAATAAGATACTTGTAGAGAGCACAAGCTTTTTGAAGATAAGCTCACTTCCTCAGGTGAAGAGTGCTCTGTCATGTCATTATGTAAATACATAAGGTGCACAGTGAGAGAACTCAGTCATTTTGTACTATGGCGCTGAAACCTGGGCTATAATTAATGGCAGAAATTGAGGAGGCCTGTTTGTTTTTTTTTCTCTTCTTTTGGATGCCTAGCACTTAAGCCACTTCTGTAGTAGAAATACTGAAAACAGCTTTAGAAGAAACATGGATATATTCAAATGAGAGCAGCCACCTAGAAATGAAATGAAATGAAATTCCTTCATAATGTTTAAATTTAACAACAACAGTATTAGAGGTGCACCGATATGTAGGTCCATATAGTATCGGCACTGACAAAAGGGAAATTGTCATTGTTGGCAATCGGCTTTTTTGGCCTTTGTAGCTGATTATGTTATTGATAAATGCTGCATGTATGCATGCACATGGCATAAGGAAAAGCTTCTTTTCCATAAGGGTAACTAGAATCTGAAATTACCACCTCACCAATCTTAAAAAGGCTTTCACTCAACAAGGACACTTCTCCAGAGAGAGAGAGCACGTTTGAAAGAGCCACCCGAATACCATGTGAAGAATTGCTGCAGTACAGAAGAAACCCCCCCACAAATCGCACACTGCTGGTTATGACACATCACCCCTCCCTCGAACCCGTATGGAAAATCCTCAAACAATTGTAATCCATACTAGAAAGAAACCTATTCTTAAAAAGATCTTCCCAGAGCCACCTTCAAACAAGCACCGAACCTCGCTAACCATCCCCAGCTAGATCATACTAGCCAAGGCTTTGTCTAGCCAGATCTTCAAAACCTCCAAGGAAGGAGATTACATGACCTTTCTCTTTAACTTGGTCCAGTGCTTTACTACCCTCTTAGTGAGTTTTTTCCCCTAATATCCAACCTAAACTTCCCTTGCTGTAACGTGAGACCATTGTTCTGTCATATAGCACCACTGAGAACAGTAGCTCAGGGGTTGGCAACTTTTTTTGGGAAGAGTGATAAAAAACCTTGCAATCTTGAGTTGTAAGATGTTGATATGACAGTGGTGGACAGCAGGGTATCTGCAAGGAGCCTGATCCTTGTTGTGGCAGTGAAGCCCTGGCCCCATCCCTGCTGTCTGGTCTGAGGTGCATGTGCCAAGCAAAATACCTTCATGTGCCATGCTGGCACCTGTGCCAGGGATTGCCTACCCTGTTCAAGCTCCATTCTCTTTGTAACCACCCTTCAGGTAGTTGAAGGCTGCTTTTAAATCCCCCCTCAGTCTCTTCTCCAGAAATAAGCCCAGGTTCCTCAGCTTCTCCGCAGAAGTCACGTGTCCCAGCCCCCTAATTACTTCAGCTACAGCCTCACCAGAATAGAAGGGAAAGAATCACTTCCCTTGACCTGCTGGTAACACTCTTACTAATGCAGCCCAGTATGCTGTCAGCCACCTGTGCAACAATGGCACACTTGGCTCATATTCAGCTTGTTGCCCACTGTAATCCTCAGGTCCTTTTGTGCAGAGCTGCTGCCCCATCCAGCTCAATTGTAGCACTTGCAAACCTTTTCTGGGCTCCCTGCTGGCAGTGGTAGGATTGGGGATCAGATCCCTATTGCAAAAATTCTATTTCCTGCCAGGCCACATGTGCTAGAGTTTTGGGCAGGGGGAGCAGCTGTGCAGCAGGGGAGATAGTAGGCAGCTTGCACAGTGGTGAGGAACTGTGTGGGGTGCCTGCCCACCCCACAGTGTGCAGTGTTTGGGTCCATGGTCTGGCCCTGGGTCTGCAGCCCCCTGCTGCCTGCAAGTTGCAGAGCCCTGTTCTAGGATTAAATATACTATAGGGAAATTGAATAACTTGCGATAGCACTTGGACTGTATTGCACTATTTGCCATTTGAGCAAGTAAGGCCTCAAACTTGCATTTGTAGTTGAGTATGCTGAGCACCCAGATGACGCTTAAGATGTCCATACCACACATTCTTCCTACTTCCCTCCTTCTCTCCCTGCTTTTTGGAGCAGGGGGAAATCAAAAACTGTGGGATGCTGGGGAGCTAAGAGACCCTCTATAATGCAAGTGTGGTTTGCAGGTGTGAAACGTAGCACTATAAAATATGCTGCAGAAAATTTATTGTTCAATCTGTAATGCTTCTGTCATTTTTGTAACATTCTGGGGATGTGTATATTCTTAACTTTATTTGAGGCACTATAAATGTAACTTCTTTGCATAGCCAGAGTCTAATTAAAATCCTGTTAAATCTTTGGAAATGTACATAGTATTTCTTAGGTGACTTGCTGTATATTTGTAAGCCAGTTAAAACCAAGTCAAGGAAATAAACTGTTTCCTATTAGGTATTGTTTTAAAGAGATTTGTTAAAACCATGTTTAATTTCGTCTTACAGATTTTTTTTTTTTTCTTTTTAAAGCCGCTTAATTATGATGCAAAAACAATTTTTTTTCAAGACAGTGATATGACTGGTTTCTTCTTTAATTTTCAGCATTTAAATATCAAGACACTGACAGATGATGTGGTAAGACTACTTAAGTTTGCTTCTGTATGCTTTGTGACTAACCCTCTAACTTGAGCAACTAAAACATCTTTATTGTAGCTTCTTTTCTGCTAGAAGCTCTTTTGGACAGCTCAAATTAAAAGCTCAAATAGGTAAAGCCTGGCTAAACTGGAAGAATGTTAATGATGTATAATATACTAGGTATAGGTGACAGACTTAGGTGCTTGTAGCTGGTTTTGCAATTGCTGTACTCTGTTTTTAATCACTATTAAATAAGTAGGTCAGCTAAGTATAACTGTCTAGTTAATGCCTTCAAGATTTGCTTCAGTTTTTGTATTTCTTCCATATCAGACTAGCATTGCTGGGTTGCATGGCTAACTAAGACCTGGTAATTAATGTTTGCTTGTAAACTTTTTTAAAAAACTCTATACTGTCTAATGCATGTCCTACGTAAAAGCTTTTAGTCAGTCATTTATTTGTTTGTGTATCTGAAGTTGTCTGGTTGATTTGATAGAACTATTCAGCGCTCCCTATTACAAGGTAGAAATCTTTTAAACGGCAAACTGCAATATCGGTAATAACAACTGCTCTCGTTAAGTGTTTAAAAATATGTCTCTCTTCTTAAATAGAAGGGAAGCATTCTTTTTTCACATTCAAATAACACCTTTAGCTTTTAACTTGTAACTTTATTATCACATTGAACTTTTGGCACCACAGGCATTTTTCTGACATTTATTTTCTGTATTGGATTTGTGCAACAAATCAACCATTTTTGCGTAAATATTTGTGCTTATAATTGAAACAATCATGTAGAATTGTTGCAAAATAGTCATGGTAAATTGTGTTTTAAATGGGAATCCATTGGTTTTGGGTATCTGTGGTTAGGTAGGCAACAAATAACCTAGTGTATCTTTCAGTGTACTGGTGGTCAGCTGTTGTAGTGTGTTTTTGATTTCAGTTCAGTTTGCCTCATAGCAGTTTTCATGGTTCCATTATCATCATTAGGGATGTAAATGCTGATTAAAAAAAATAATCTGGTTAACATGTTGTAATTACAGCAGTTAAACAATTAATTGGCGTGCCAGCCCCTAGCTTGGCCCATGTGGGGCTGTTCTGCACCAGCCTGCAGCTCACCCCTGCCTGGCCTGGCATGAGTGAGCTGCTTCTAGCCCCCTGAGGTATAGTGGGGACTTAGTGGTTCCCTGAGGCCTCAGCTCCCCAGAGCTTGCCTCTTGATGAGCAGGGCAGGTGGGCAGTTCCTTTCCTTTTAAGCATCTTTCTTTTTTTAATCTTTATTTTCAGGATTGGGCCCCTCACAGTGCCTGGCAAGCGGCCTCTGACTTCCATGCTCCCCAGAGAGGGAGCTGGGCTGCTTTTGTTGTGGTCAGCAGAGGAGTGAGGAGGTGGGATTAATACTTTAATAGCTAGGCTCCATGGACCCCTGCCCTATGCTAAATAACTGGTAGGCTATAGCTGGTTATCATTGGGATTATTGGTTAAATGATTAATTGTTTAACCATTCACACTGCTAATCATTATCTAGTTGGACTGCTCCTATAACACAGCTTATAGGATTTCCCTGAAATAACTTATTCTTGGGTTCATTTCTCTTTTTTTCAGAGGCTTGGTAGGAAATAATTCTCACGTTCTGTCTCAGTGCAAAACTGGATTGGTTGTCTGTATGTATCTTTGTCTTTATTGTGCTCAAGTTCTTGACTCGGAGAGACAGATGAATAGTATGGGGCTCAATCCAGCCTGCAGCCTGGCACTCACCCTAAACCTACTGCAGTCTGGCCCTGTGCACCTGGTTTGGGCCCTACATGGTCCTGTGTGCTGGGATTGAACACTGTGTGCCTGATTTGTTATGCAGGGCCTGGGGCTTCTCATGAGTCTGGAAACTTGGCAACATAGGAGTAGTTCCATTGATCCCTTGATGCCAAATATTTGGACCCAGGGGGAGCCCTGTGGCCTGGATGACACTGTTCTAGGGACTGGATCTGGCCATGGACTGGGGGTTGAACACCCCTGATGCAGAACCTAGCAAACCCCTTTTCTAGTGCAGCTTAAAGATCTTGTGTCTTGAACCTGCAATTTTACCTGCTGCTGGAGCACATACTGAAATGGATAAATTCAGCTTGTGCTTTTATTATACTTTCCACTTGCTTTCCTCACTTTTCATCTAGTATTCTTGCTCTCTCTTCTCACTGCATCTGATTGGCCTGCCACTACTGGATTTCTAACTTGGTGCCCAGGGCAGCTCGCACTGTGCTTCCACTCACATTCACCCCGTGCCCGTTGATGGCCCTGGCCAGCATGCACAGCTTTCTCATGGGCTGCTGCTGTAGTCACCTGGGTACTGCTTGGCTCTCCCTGCCTCCAGCAGCTCCACCTCCTCCTGCCCCTGTTGTACCACTCTGGGCAGCAGGTTGCATGGGGAAGGGGAAGTGGCAGTGGCCATGGGGATGCATGCCAGACATTATATGCATAGCTGGGTGGAGGGAAGCTGCAGCTGGGCAGCTCCTGCCCCAGTGCACAGGGCTCCATCTCCAGCCTGCCTCCCACCCACTCTACTCACCTGGTGTGATGAGCAGCTACCTGTGGGTAGCTAAGTGAGTGGAAGGAGTCCAGGAGCTGTAGCCTTCTGTACTAGGTCAGGAGCCATTTGGGGTAGCTTTTCCCCAGCCTAGCTGGGCATGTGGTGCCTAGGATGCATCCCCATAGCTGCCACTGCTTCCCTGTGCTACCTGCAGCCAGGAGCAGTGCAGCAGGGGCAAGAGGAGGATGAGGTGGCAGCAGTAGTAGAAGCAGCTCCCCGGAAAGATGGGTGAGTTGGCTGGGGCTGGGGCAGTGCTGTCAGTGGGTGTTGGTGGGAGCACTATGTGGGCTGCCCCAGGCAGGAGTGAATGGGGCTTGGCTCTATGTAGAGCACTGTAGGGGCAGCCTCAGGATACATGCAATCAATTAGCAGGCTGGATCCAACCTGTGGTTCATATTTTGCACACCCTTTCCCTAGGACTATGTGACTGTTGCTTAAAGGCTCTCAGCTGAAATCTCTCAAACTTCGAACAAAATATAAAATGGATGAGAAATAATAATCCTTTAAGGACTGGGTAATCATTTAAGGACTGGGCAGCAGTGCACATTCTCCTGCATATGCACCTCTGCCTTTATTATTGCCAGCTGCTAAATAGTTTAAGAACAGTTGAATTACCAGCAAGAAGAAGAGAATCAGCTGTTTCTAGAGGTGGCATTCTTCCATGTGGGCAGCCTATAGAAGGAAACTACTCTTTCTGCAAAGGTATGGTAAGGCTTTTATAGGGAGGGTGTAACAAGTGCGTAGTCCCATGTATGGTCATGTTGCTCCCTGGTGGCCACTCAGCTCTTGCCAGTATACATCCCTGGCTCTCTGGGTACTCTCCCCTCTGCTCATTCACCATGCCTTGATGCTAAAGGAAAAGGAGGTAGCTTCGCGCTTCCCAAGCCTGATCTTACTCTCCTGACCACAGATGTCTATGGTCATTGCCTTGACGGCTAATTATGTGGTTCCATCCTAGCTTTACACCATTCCCATGCCTCACAGATGTCTCCATCACCAGCCTTCTTGGGCCTGACCAGCCCTCCCTGCCCAGGCACTTTGCTGACCTTGGCTACTTCTTGGTGCATCTTCTAGGCTTGTCTACTTCTCCTGGGTTCTTTGCTTCTTGGAGCTAGTCCTGGGCACTGCCTTTCTGTCTGTACTCCTCGCTGGCCACTTTGTATATGTAAGCTACACCCAGGCACTGTGTCCCACCCTAGCAGACTCCTACCTCTGTCCCTCTCTGGGCTTTGGGCCCTTGGTCCCCATCCCTGGGCTGCTGTGCCCTGCCTCTGCCCCTCTTTGGTCTCACCTGCCCCTGTTCTCAGGCCTGCCCTGTTCCTGGGCTCTGTGCTGGCAAGGAGTGCCAGCTCAGCTGTTCTGCTAGGAGCCCATCTGCCAGGAGCTCCTCTTTCTGGCTCCTGTCTTGTACTCTACCCGATTTAAGCTGCCGTAAGCACAAAGTCAGACATCTAGTCACTGCCATGGACTTAGAGGCGGTCATGAAAAAAAAGTGGCGGGAAAAGCATCATACCATCTGATGTCATGGTAACAAGGGGGGGAGGAGAAGGGCAAAGCCTTTAAAAGCCGCGCCCAACCCGTACCAAGGCAGAAGCCATCAGCTGTTGGGACCCACTCGATCAGTCCCATGTGCCATGGTCCGGCCAACCACGACATCGCTTCTCCGCCACCGACCTTCCCTGCGCATCGACCTGATTTATGATCTGCGAGTAAAGAGAGAGAATTTTGTTTGTTTTGTAGTTAAACACTTTCTGTTCTAACTGTTTATCAAGCTGTTACACCTACGCGTCTCATTCACCGGCGTGTAAGTAAAATAAAACCTATCTTTATTACAACCCGTGAAGCTTGTACCCTGGTCTGCAACCGGAAAATTCCGCGGTCCGTAGCTATAGAAAATCCGACTCCCTCCCTTAAAGGCAGACGATCCTTCTTATTGTGCCTCGGGTCCTGACCCTGCAGCGTGCAACAGCTCCCAGGACTAGACTCCTTGACCAGCGCAGGCCCTGGGTTTATATGCCCTAAGCCCAGCCCCTCTCTGATCAGGTGACTTTCTGTTTGGCCCCTGCTACATCTGCAGGCTGCTTCTTCCACAGCCTTTCCTCTTAAACTGACGGGCATACCAAGCACCCTGTCATAGAGGGTAAGAAATCCCCTGGCTTTTTCTGAAGTTTGAAGGACAAAAGTATGACAGGGAGGGAGCAGAGAAACTAAGTTTCATTCATGGAGGGGAAAGAAGTATTGGGGGAGACGGAGACAAAAGGTAAGGAAATGAGGAGAAACACTTGAAAAAAGGAAAATCTATTGTCATGTAAACTGCACCCAATGACTGAACTGTGCTCCTGATAATAGAAAATCAGGAATATGTTTTATATATTTATGTATTTAAAATCCTATTTGAACTTCTGATGACAACTCCAAAGGGTACCATTTAGATTAAGGTACTAGCCTGCTGTTTCAGTTCCAGTGCTGTAAGATTTGAAGGGCTTCCCTATGCTTCTATGTCAAATCGTATATGGAGTGGTCCCTTGTTTTGGATCCCAGGGGATCCAAAATACCAGTTTTTTTGGAGAGATCTGTCTTGTACTGATGCAGGAGCTTGCATATACTGATCCAGTAAAGGTTAGTGCCAGTTTTTAAAGTGTTATAACGAGAATCCTTTACAGCTATGTTTGGTGTTTCATAGTGAGTTATGACAGTTACTGTATTTCTGACATGCAGTGATGGTTGAGTTTGGATGTCTTAATAACAATGCTAAGGAGGTAAATGCACTGTTGTGTTGTTTTGTTAGTATATATTCTAACAGATGCATTAAATAGCTTAATTAAAGCACTTTAAATAGCTTGCCATGTGATTTCAGAGTTTAAACATAGAAACCAAGTCTAACCAAAATTGTTTGGGGTAGGGGCCTCACAGAAGATGGCAAAGGTTTTTTAAAAGGTTTTTAAAATTTTAAACTTTAATTCATAAACTCTTTAGTTACTTATAAAAGTATTAGGAAAATCATTCTATATGGTAAAACAGTTTGGTGGGGGTTACAGGTATACATATACAAAGATGGATTCTGTTTATTAAGTGCAAACTAAACAGCTCTAATTAATGCCGCCATAATTGTATTTAACAAACTGTTCAAAGGCCTGCTTAATTTTTTTTGAACTTGGTAAATTCTTGAACTTAATTTTAGTTATGGTAGCATGTTCTATAGTTTTACTAGTGTACAGTAAAAAGAAAAAAAATCCTCTATTGCTGGTTAATTTGTTTAAAAATAACAAATACCCTGTTGCTCTTGTAATGTGAAACCATGAATGGAAGTGCCAGACCTACTTTATATGTATAATTCATTATTTGCATATTTGTCTTCTCCATATGTTAAGAGCTTTGGTCTCTTCCATTTTACTACATAAAGAAGTTTCTCATACTCCTGAACGTTCTTTCCACTCATATTTTGGTCATATCCATTTGAGGATTGGGTAATTTGCACATAGTACAAGTTTCCCTTGCTTTATGCAGCTTCTGTATGTGCGAATTTGCTCTTATATGATGACCGTTTTTATACCAAAAGTTTGTTACATGCAAGGTAAATTCACTCTTATGTGATTGGTGTGGTGGAAGCCCACAGTCAGCTGCTTTGCGCCGTGCACCAAAATACAGCCTCCTGTGTGGATCTGTGCTTCTTGCTTGTTGTCTGCAACATGTTTCTGTAGTTGCTATCCCCATTATGGTAACATTCACCACAACCCTGTGCTTGTGTGCACTGTCTGCTGTTGGCGAGTACCAAAATTGTCTTGTAAAAGTGGTAGAAATAGGTCTATGGGTCAGTAGAATCGAGGTCTTGGAACGTATCTCTGTTTGTTACGTTGTAAAGTGGGTCTCCTTTATGCAAATTCAACTTGTACGCTGTTTTCCAGGAATGCACATACAGCATAAAGTGAGGGAAACCTGTACAGTATTTTAGGTATACGCATGCAATTTGCTTATAAACAGTGAGGATTTTATCAGTCCATAGCAGGCTTGTTGGACTGATGTCTGCTAAAGTGAGCTGCAAAATTAAGGCTGGGATTAGCGTGGAAACTGAGAAAAGCCAAGTGTGCACAAAGTAAAGGTGCTGTTACAGGTTACTTTTTGTAATGTTTTAAATCTGTGGAATATTATGCCATCATACAGTTGGAACAGTTTCAGAGCAGATGCAGGTTAATTCTGTAATTCTGTCTCAGACCTGTGCAACTGTGGCTTGCCATTAGAGGGCTCAGAAGGAGGCAATGACAGGATCCAGGACTCTGTTGTTCCTCTGGGGTGGGGGTGGAGGGTGCCATGTAGCTTGAAGGAAGAGCAGAAGAGGGGGAAGGGAGACCTTCTGCTTTTTTGATTGATTTGGTGTTGGTTAAAGGTGCCCTAGAGAATGAAGTCCTGAATTTATCCACACAAGAGGAATAGCAGAAGCAGATATAGAGTAAACCTCTATCTTTGTGCCTCAACTAAGGCTTGGAAGGAATGAAAGAGGTCTCCATTTCATCTTCCCATTCTTACTATTGTGTGTTGGGTGACGGGGCCCAAACAGGCAAGAAATGGTGTCTTCTTCCTCATGCTCTGATCCATCCATCAGGAGAGCTCAGTTTTGACCCCAGTTCTGCTGCTAGATTGTCATGTAGTGTTAGGAAGCCTCTCTGCCTGTTTCCAGTGTGAGAGATCATTTTGAGCTTTCTTTAACTGCGCTTTGAAATACATGGATGACAGGTTCCACATAAGAGCTAAGGCTAGATTCCGCTTAAGGCTTGGTAGGGCATGCTGTTTGTCTGGGATATCCTTGCTGTCTGTCTGAGCAGCTCCCAGCTGTTTCTCTCTACCCTTCTACTGCACTAAATACCCTTGACAAAATGTTACTTGAGGCATCCCTTAGTAAATGCCAGCTCTTTGTTTTCACTCTTTTTTTAATGCCAGATCTTCATTTTTCTTTCTTTTTTTTTTAATATTATAGAAAAATGGTAGAGCAGTTCTTCTGTTGCAAAGAAAGACCCCAACAGGGAAGAATGATTCTCACACCATGGATTCTTATTTGAGATGTCTGGGATTATTTTGTGAAACATGTTTACGAATTTAACGGTTAATCCCTGGTGGCTTCATTGCTTTGTCCATGTTGGACAAGGCAATGAGAGAGGGCTCTCCTGTTTCACTGAGCAGTGGTGGCTTGGCACTGAGAGCAGAACCACTACATCAGTCTCAGCGAGACCAAAAATCCCTAGGGAAGTGTGGTTCCTAAAGGGTTTTCCAGTCCTGCTGAAACTGATGTGGTGAGCTCAGCTGGTCTCTCATTTAATTGAGCCCTGGCAGCTCTGCTGAGCATAGAAATCCCAGTCACTCAGATCATGCAGCTGGTCTGCATGGTTTGTATTGAATTGAGCCACAATGGTTCTGTACTTTCAGTATGTCTATAAAGGCCTTTTTCCAGCTCTCTAATCACTTTTTTCATGCTCTGTCCTGCTTCCTCCAATTTTGCATTGCTTTTAAAATGTAGACACCAGAACTGTACCTACTATTCCAATATTTGTCTTGTTAGTTTGTAAATAGGTAAAGGTACATCTCTCTTCCTAACCTCCTTCCCCTGTTCATACAAGTGATTTTTTTTTTTTCCCTTTGCACTCCACAGTCAGTTAAATTTTAGGATAAATTCTTTGTCTGTTATAAAATCTGAATCCCATTGAGTCACCTCTTTGAATTTCTCCATTTTTGTAGGTAAGGTCTGCTTTTTTTGTGTTTAAATGTATGAAATTACCTTCAGCTGTATTTTAAAAAGTATTGCTTGAAAGGGCTCAAGTCACTAAATCCTCTAGATCAGGGGTCTGTCATCTTTTAACAATAGTGGGTAAGTGTCACTAGTGAATAGAAGTAGTATTGAATTTGCATTCCAGGGAGTCCCTGTTCCCTTGCTACTCTCTCTCTTCTGCACCTCCCCTCTCCCCCTCCAATTTTGAGAGATGCTTCTTCTGTGAGGAAAGACATTGGTTCAGTGAGCACCTCAGGAAGTTAATGCAACAACTCCTGGGTATAGGGGTTGTCTGGTGTCTCCTTTGCAGCCTCCACCAAATTTCATTGCTGGCAGCAACTGGCAAAGGTAAATTCAGCAGCAAGAAAGCTAGCAGCTGAAATACAAGGGTTGCTGGGTGCTCTGACACCTCTGCTAGATAGGTGTCCTATCAAGGGGGATGGAGGGGTGAGCACATGAGGCTGAAGAAGGGACAGGGGATACTGGAACCAGCATTATCTCCCGCCCCCCCATGAGGCCCTAGCTTTGCAGGCAGGATCCGGTCTTTTGGGCTTCATCACAGGTCATGTTACCAACATAAAGGAGGCTGAGGCATAAAGATCAATCTTATCTGCTAAGTTTATCTCCAGTCATTTTTATTAGTACTTCAAGACCATTGATGAACATGTACCTATTAGAAACACCCCGGTTAGGCTTACTATTTGCAGCTGCTTTTTGGCCCTTGATTTTTAATCCATTTTAATATGATCTGATACTATACAGTGTTATCTTAATTAAATATTATGATGAACTAAGTAAAATGCTTTACAAAAAGCTTAAGATTTACATTATTGGGTTGCCTTTTATAGATAAAATATACAGTCTCATCAAGAAAAAAATGGGCCCATGTAACAACCATGGTTTGCACATCAAATCAGAACTGTTCAGATCAGTGGGTGTCTTGGTTCCTGTCTGTATCCTGACAGCCACCGTGTGTATGTGTGTTTTGCTGAGAACATAAAGACCAATGGAGACTTGCATTGTATAAAGACTGAACAATATTGCTGCTGCTACTTAAATTAACTTTCAAAATAGGTGTACAGTAGCACTTTTTACATCTAGATAGGATACATGTTTAGGGGGTGTGTGTGTGCATATATCACACACACACACACACACACACATGCGCGCGCGCGCGCACACACACACACACACATGCGCGTGCGCGCGCACACACACACACACACATGCGCGCGCGCGCGCACACACACACACCCTTGCACAGTACTAGTAATCCTCGTTTTTAATAGAACCTAAATCTCTTGGTTCCAAAACTGTGCTCTTAATGTGATATAGTCATGCCCGCTAATGAGATGCATTTTAAATTCCTGTTTTATTTAGGGAAAAGACATGTACCATGTAAATATTAATTTGGTGAAGAGCGACACAAATCTGGCAAGGCTAAATTTTCCCTGTCTTCTAGAGTATAAACAGATGTCAACTTTGGAGTGGGATCAGCTGTGCCAGAATGTGTCCCAGCCCAGCTGATCGACTTCATTGGTATCTACAGACCTTGCTATCTTGGTGGTCCTGCAAGGTCCTTCTGGGGTTTCAGTAGTCTGATCCTGTGGGACTAATGGCCCTGGGTCATGCCCTGTCTTGGGACATGCAGATAGGATATACTGCAGCAGATCTCAGTAGTGTGCTTTTGTAAGCGGGGAAGCCACCATGCAGGTTCCTTGGCTTGCAGATATATGCCCCAAATTGGGGCACGTCAGCCTGATACATATGCTGCAGGAATCTCTTTGTTCAATAATAAGCTAACAGACATTCTCCCATTTAAGCTGTCGCTAACTGTGACTATGTTTTGGTCATGGCTGTCAAGGTTCTTTGGGTAGATGTGATTATCTTTCATTAGACCAACTGAATAGTTGAAAAAAAGTTCTTTGCAAGCTTTTGGGTGCAAACACTTTTCTTCAGGCATAGGGAATCTCTGCTGTTCTGAGACTCCAAGGAAGAAGCTAAAAGTATGTCAGGATGTCATTGAGACAGTAAATAGGTGGAATTTAGGAAAACAAAAAACAGAGAAGGGAAGGGCTTGTGGGGCAATGAGCGGGGTGGAAAGCCAAAGGTAAGTAAGGGAGACTACTGTAGCAGCATTTGTCGGCACTTGGAGTATGACAAGGGGCTAAGACAGCTGCTTACTTGCAACTTGTGCTATCATAGAAATTTCTATGGCACCATGAGGGTGACATGTTTGCACCTCTAGAAAGACAGATTATTGAGACTAGCCTCAGAACCCTACTTTTCCAAATGCATCTTATTCACGTGTTCCATACAGAAATAGCGCTCCAATTCTTTCAAGATATCTTAGGTCATCTGACACTTTATTCACTGTTTTAACTAAATTTGCAGGTGGTTAACTATGGACAGGTCATTCTTTCCAAAACCTACTAAAAGACAGTTAATTCAGAGAACTTCAAAGCAGTATTCTTGGAAGCCTTTGGAACCTTACAGGCACAGAGTGGGAAGAGCCTTCAAGGGTCACTTAATTCCACCTGCAGAGATGTGGGATTAACTGTTCCTAAATCACTGTAGGTGGCTTGTCAAGCAATGGCTTCAATAACTCCAATGAAGGAGAGCTCTGTAGCTCCCTGACAGGTTACTCTTTTGTCTCCTGTTAAAGTTTGGAAGTTTTTATTAGGAGATTCTATTGGCTTGCTTTTCTGTAGTTTAAATACATTTGTCTTTCTGACCTGCTCCATGGTAAAGAAGACTACTGTATTGACTTGAATATAAGATAAAGTTGTCCATCACCCCCCGCCAATCAACATGGGGGGAGTGGGGAAGCCCTCATCTCACATTCACATACAAGAAAATCTCATTAGTGACATTATCTATCATTAAACTTTTGTACCAGCTCAGTAATGGAAACCAACTATGAAGTTGATTAATTGCAGCCAACACTGAGGATGACTATAAAACACACAGCCTGTATGGGGCAAACACTCTATAAAATGTCATGTCTCAAGCCAAATTAGCCAAATCAGTTCTGAATTCCAGGAGCTGAGCAGAGCTCAGTTTGTTCAGGTCTTTGTGGTGCTATCACTGGCAAGTATCATACTTCCCCAGACTTACCAGTCCTGGATGTCAGAAATTTCCAAATCCATGGCAGGTGATGAGGGAGTTGACTAATATGATTGCAGAGCTACTGGCCTTCATATTTGAAAACTCATGGCAATTGGGAGAGGTCCTGGACTATTGGAAAAAGGTAAATATAGTGCCCATCTTTAAGAAGGGGAAGAAGGAGAATCTGAGGAACTACAGACCGGTCAGCTTCACCTCAGTCCCTGGAAAAATCATGGAGAAGATCCTCAGTGAATCTATTTCTAAGCACTTGGAGGAGAAGGTGATTAGGAATAGTTAGCATGGATTCACAAAGGGCAAGTCATGCCTGACCAACCTGATTGCCGTCTATGATGAGGTGATTGACTCTGTAGATGCAGGAAGACCAGTGAACGTGAAGTTATATCACATCACCGAGGTTTTTGATATGGTCTTCTACAACATTCTCACAAGCAAGCTAAGGAACTATGGGCTGGATGGATGGATGGAAGAGGATAGAAAACTGGTTGGATTATCAGGCTCAGAGGGTAGTAATGAATGGCTCCATGTCTAGTTGGCAGGCAGTATTGAGTGGAGTGCCCCAGGGGTTGGTCCTGTGGGCGCTTTTGATCAATATCTTCATCAATAACCTGGAAGATGGCATAGAGTGCATTCTCAGCAAGTTTGTAGAAGACACCAAACTGGAGGGAGGTGTAGTAGATACGCTGGAGGGTAGGGCTAGGATTCAGTGACCTTGACAAATTGGACATTTGGGCCAAAAGAAATCTCATGAGGTTCAATGAGGAGAAGTGCAAAGTCCTGCACTTAGGATGGAGCAATCCCATGGCTTGGGACCAACTGGCTAAGCAGCAGCTCTGCAGAAAAGGACCTGGGGTTACAGTGGATAGTAGGCTGAATGTGAGTCAACA
Organism: Crocodylus porosus; assembly: GCF_001723895.1. Classification (NCBI taxonomy): domain Eukaryota; kingdom Metazoa; phylum Chordata; order Crocodylia; family Crocodylidae; genus Crocodylus; species Crocodylus porosus. Next base: position 140,783,345 of record NW_017728906.1, read on the forward strand.
GTGTGCCCTTGTTGTGAAGAAGGCTAATGGCATACTGGTCTGCATTAGTAGAAGCACTGCCAGCAGATCAAGGGGAGTAACAATTCCTGTCTGTTCAGCACTGGTGAGGCCAAATCTGGAGTACTGTGTCCAGTTCTGGGCCACCACTACAGAAAGGATATGGACAAGTTGGAGAGACTCTAGAGGAGGGGAGCGAAAATGGTGAGGGGACTGGGGCACATGACTTCTGAGGAGAGGCTGAGGAATCTGGGCTTATTTAGTCTGGAGAAGAGAAGACTAAGTGGAGGATTTAATAGCAACCTTCAACTACCTGAAGGGGGGTTACAAAGAGAATAGAGCTAGGCTGTTCTCAGTAGTCACAGATGACAGAACAAGGAGCAGTGGGCTCAAGTTGCATCATAGGAAGTTTAGGTTAGATATTAGGAAAAACTTTTTCACTAGGAGGGTAATGAAGACCCTAGTCTTGCTTGCTCCTTGTCAAAAGGCCATAGGAGCAAACTAGAGGGAAAGTCCAAGAGCAATTCTCCTTCACCATAAAATGTGTAGCTGAGATCCATTCACTGGGAGGCTATAGTAGGCTCTCATATGGATGCCTACTTGCAGTCCAGTAGACAAGTCTCCATCCTCAACTACACCAAATAATTCCAGATCAGGAAGAAGGGATCTTCCCTTCCAAGTGCAGTAAAACCAGTGGGACCAACACAATCATCATGCAGTCTCCCCTGCCATACTTATGGAAACCTACCACAAAGATAGGTTAGTGTAAATCCATCTGAGTAAAATATATGGTAGTGCCCATTGAGCACACTCCCTCTGTCCCATCTCTTTCAAGTCATGGTAGCCATTATATTGAATACATTTCATTTTCCTCTTCACTCGCACAGCTAAGCTGTGACTTTATTTCCTGTTTGCAATGCTTCCTGTTTCTTCACCAGCCTTTTATGGCTGGCAAACCATAACTGAACAGGGCCTCAAACAGTTCACCCAGAATCCCTCAGTTACCCCCTCTCTCAGCCTGTTGCATATGATTAGTGTGTCCTTGCCCTCCATGAGGTGAAGCAGGACCAGACTGCTCTGTGCTTCATCTGCATGTACCTTTTTGGACCATCCCAGGACTTGTGACAAGGACATGAGTAGGGCACTAATAGCACATGGATCCTTATGGTAACTGGAGTACACACACATACTGAGCAGTGCTGAGCTGCATGGTCGCCGTGGCTTGAAATGCTGTTCTCTGTTGGGGGAAGAAGTTGAGGAGTGCTGAGGACAAGGGAAGTACCTGACTCCCAGATTTATTTTCTGTGCTGTAGCAGTGGAAGGGTGACAAAATCAAGGCAAACCTCCAATAATTAGATTGTATATGTGAAAAATGATAATGAAATTATAAGTTTTTTTTTTTTGTATATAGAATCTAATTATTGGGGGTCCTACTGTAATCACAGTTACCTTATTAGAGTAAATATGATATTATTTTTTTCATTTTCATCATGACATGTTTACAAAAATCTGTTGAGCCTTTCCCCGTTCCATCTTTTTCTTCAGAGTAAGTATATTTAATAGCACATTTAGTACCTTCAACCTCCCTCATGTGGTTTGTATTCTTTATTTTTATCTCTTTTTAGGTCAAGTCTGTTCTTGGTCAAACAGATCAATTGCTTTAAAAATGTAAAAACTTGTGTATGTGCGTATGTGTGCATTAGTCAAAGAGATATCCATATTAATTGTGGTTAAATAGAACATTAACAACCAATTGTAATGTGTGTGAACTGTTTTTTGTTTGCAGTTGGATAGATTTGCCAGTATACGTATTCCAGGCAGTAGAAAAGAAAGACCGCCTCTGCACCTAAAACAGTCGCATTCTTCTGTTAGCGATTGGTCGCTATCATCACCTACAGATATGGATGAGTTCATCCCTGAACCATTATCTGAGAGAGAGATCCTAACGCTTTTTGAAAAAATGATGGTAAGAATTGCTGATTATTTTGATCTTGTTCTTTTTAGACAGCAGATTTTTTTTAAGGTTACTTTAATCTATGCTTAGTTTATGTACCTTGACTGACCAAAGCATTATGTATACATTGGGAATCTGAATAGATGTGCTTTCTAATGCAGGCCTACAGGTACCTTCTGTTATTACAAACGCCTTCCTATAGGCCCACATGGAGCCCACTTACACATGGTTGTGGTTGCCCTAGGTGAGCAGGTAATAAGTACAACATTAATATGTGATAAGAATTTGGCACTGTACCAATGTTTCTGGGAAGTGTAAGCTAGAGATGGGAATGGGAATTTCAGAATTTCATAGTTTCATTAAGGAATAAAAGGCTTTAAGTATGGCTCTGTGCCAGGGCACTGTGTGTGCCTACCACTTTAAGGCCCTGGAGCTGGCAGCCACCAGGTGCCTAAAAAGAGCAGCCATTTTAGGTTCAGGGCTGCCCATATAAACAAGGCAGTTCAGCTGCAAGAGACCAGGCAACAGCACCACCTGGCCAGAGGGCTGCTGAGTTTTATCTGGAGGCAACGGGGGAAATGTAGGGGATGATAAGGAGTCTCTTGGTTCTGGGTATGACCGAAAACTACTCTGCCGGGAGTGGGTGGCCTGGTGGGGTTCCCAGTGGTGCGGGAGCCCCCAAGAAATGCCAGGCCAGCGATCACTTTGGTGAAAGGCGGGTCAGGGTGCCTTAACCCCTAGCCCTCACCTTCGGGTGGGTTGTGTTCCATTGGAGGTAGTTGTGGGGGTGCAAGCCCCGAGGAGGAGAGTGGGGAGCCAGGGCCACGTACGGCCGAGGCTGCCTGAGCCCTGCGGGGGTTTGAGACTCTGAGGAGGTACAAGTGGCCAGGCATGGCTACGGCCGCCTGAGCCTACCCAAGGAGGGAAGCCCCGAGACCCTGAGCAGAGCGGGGCTTATGAGCAGCAAGAAGCCCCGGTGGGAGGGGGTTGTGACGAGAGGCCCTGGTGAGTAAAAGGGGCAAAGATCTGGGCCAAGGTTTGAGTGAACAGTGGCACTCCATCCCAGAATGGGAGAGGCGAGTCCTGACTCTGATAAGTCCTCCACTGTTGGGAGGCAGTGTGTGGGTTGAAAATAACATCTGTAGTAGCGCCACGATGTGCTGTCCCGGGGTGGGGGAGTGAGTCCCCTGTGAGACCCTGAGGCACCAGTCATGGTGTGAAGGAACCCCAGCTCCCCACGTCCGTGAAGGAGGCCCTGAGAGGGGGACCCCGCGGAAAAAGTAAGGGTTGTACGTCGAAGCCTGTCTGAGTTTTTCCCCTGACTGCCCAGGCGGGGGCCAGGACCATGATGGTCAGAAGGGCTAGGGGACCCACCAAGAGGGAAACCCAAGAGCCAGGGGCCTGGGGTCCCAACTGGCCTGGGGGTGGCCCGGGACTAGAGGAGCCAAAGGTCCCAGTGAGGGGACCACACCCAAAGGGGAACTGGTTGCAGGGAGATATGGGGCCCAGTATGGCAGTGGGAGAGTTCTCCTGAAGGGAGGAACCCAGGTGGGGTCCTACGTAGGATTCTGGGGCCCATCGTGTGGGACTGGAGCGTATGAGAACATCATGAGGTCATCTGCGAGGCTTGGGCTGCGGTGTAGGGAAGGAATGGAGCCTCAGATAGTGCCCCCTAGCATCGAGGCATAAAATAGGCAGCCTCCCACTTAATTTAATCTATTAATTATTAAGATCAAGGCGTGGTGGGCAAGAAGGTGGGCGGTTAGCCCAAGAACAAGTGGGCGGGCTGCGCGGAGAGCAGCTCTGAGCAGGCCCACTGTTACAGGCCCCAAATAATTCGGACTTATACCTACATTATGATGAACTAACTCTTCAGCATCTTCATTAGCGACCTGGACGAGGGTGTGGAGTGCACCCTGTTCAAGTTCACTGATGACACCAAGCTGTGGGGTGAAGTGAATACACTGGCAGGTAGGGACTGCATCCAGGCAGACCTGGGTAGGTTAGAGAAGTGGGCATATCTGAACAGGGATGCGGTTCAACAAGGACAAGTGTAGGGTGCTGCACCTGGGGAGAGGGAACCAGCATTATGGTTGTAGGTTAGGGGCTGACCCTCTCAGCAGCAGAGGCAGAAAGGGATCTTGGAGACAGGATTGACTCCAGGATGAATATGAGTCGCCATTGCGACAAAGCAATAGGCAGAGCCAACCGTGCCCTGTCCTGCATCAACAGGGATATCACTAACAGGTCCAGAGAGGTCTTGCTCCCCCTCTATGCGGCACTGGTCAGGCTGCAGCTGGAGTACTGTGTCCAGCTCTGGGCGCTGCATTTCAAGAAGGACGTGGAGAACCTGGAGAGGGTCCAGAGGAGGGCCACTCGTATGGTTGAGGGCCTCCGTGGTCAGCCCTATGAGGAGAGGCTGAGGGACCTGAATCTCTTCAGTCTCCACAAGAGGAGACTGAGGGGGGATCTTGTGGCTGCCTACAACTTTATCAGGGGCCACCAGCAGGGACTCGGGGAAAGTCTGTTCACCAGAGCCCCCTTGGAGTCACTAGGAACAATGGCCACAAGCTGAGGGAGGATAGGTTTAGGTTAGATATTAGGAAGAACTACTTCACGGTAAGGGTGGCCAGAGCCTGGAATAGGCTTCCCAGAGAGGTGGTGCTCTCACCTTCCCTGGAAATCTTCACGAGGAGACTGGATAGGCACCTGGCTGGGGTCTTATGACCCCTGCCACTCCCAGTGCTCCTTCCTGCCCACGGCAGGGGGTCGGACTGGATGATCTGTCTAGGTCCCTTCCGACTCATTGATTTTATGATTCTACAGAAATCAGGGGTGGGCAAAATATGGCCTGCAGACCATATCCAGCCCACCAGGTAATTTTGTCTGGTCCGCATGCATCCACCAGTTAATTATACCCTGCCCAGCCCACACACCTTACTCCCACCTTCATGCATGGGAGGGCCTGGCTGGTACACAGCCTCTGGATGGGGCTGCTGGTGCCACTGTTGCAGCTGCTGGGGGACCTGCTTGGCTTCTCTGGCCTCTAGAAGCTCCTCCTCCTGTCTCTGCTGTGGTGCTCAGTCTGGGCAGGAGGTAATGAAGTGCTGGGGTGCTGCAGCTGTGCAGGAGCTTTGGGCTGGGGTTGTCAAGAGCACAAAGCTAACGCCCAGGGGGATGGTGGGATTGCAGAACTATGCATGTGTGGGGTGTGAGGGAGAGTGGGGGGAGTGTGAGGAGCCCCCCCCACACTTCCCCTGTTCCCCATGGCGCATAGTTTCTGTTGCTGGTGGTGGGAGCAGCAGCAGCCTGCTGGCCCTTGAGGTGTTTGTGACCTATGCAGGTATTGCTGCCTGGCAGTGCGTGGCTCCATCCAGTTCTGGGCGCTGCATGTGGCGGTGACAAAGCCAGCCCACCTCCTATCATGTGGGGCTCCCTGCAACTCATGCATTTCCTGGCACTTGCATGCCAGTTCTTGGGGAAAGCCCCATGTGTCACAGGCCAGCTGGGCACTGTGAGTGTATCAATTTTATCAAAGGCCAGTTGGGCTGTTTGATTCAGTTTTGGATTTAGGAGGCAAAGTTGGGTGTGAAATAAAGGCAAATTTATTATAGCTTACACACAGCAGTTAACAGAAAGATAAATGTGATAAGCAGATAATGCAGTATTAAAGAGCTAATAGTAAATAATAATAACAGATGATAATAGATCAATTCTGTCGCAGGCCAACTGGGCACTCCGAGGGTATTAGCCACTGGACTGTTCAAAACAACAGATAGACAGACATGGGTTGGTAGCTTATCGATAGTCCCTCAATGCCAGGTACATGTCAAGTGATTCCAGCAAACTCAGACGTCCCCAGTCAGCGCTCTCAGAGGGTTACCGGGGAAGGTCCCTTGATCAGGATCCAATCCTCAACACCAGGAGTCTGGGGTTTGGGCGTGGAACAGAAATGACGGTTCTGTTCCCTCTTTCCTGCTGGTTACCTGATGCACGTGCTTTTTATACCTAGTCTTACGTTAATCTGTTGGCGTCAAAGCCACTCACAATGTTGCCCTATAGCTTTTACCCTATGGCATTGAAAGGTGTTAAAAATTATCATAAAAGGTTACTACCTAGACTTCGGTTTATCCATTAAGCAAATTATGATGCAGCATCTTTAGGTTTGAAATTGACATTGCCCCACCTACGCCCAAACCCTTTTTAGGTTTCATTTGAATATGCTTTCTTGGGACGTTTTTTCCTGCAATGTGTTGGGTGTGCCATACAGTTGAATCCAGTTTTTTTATCGCTAAAGCTGAACCCTGAGCAGAAACCGTTAGGTCAGCTAATCTCACAGCTACAGCTTTGCCTATGGGGCCCAGTCAGTTCCATGAACGGTAAATTTATCATTTTGGTTAAACTTATGAGGGACAAATTACATTTGCAGTTTGCAAACTTACAAGCTTTATATTAACTAATATTACCTGCTTAGGCAAAATACCAAATGCCTCCAAGAAGCACATATTTATTGCTTATTAATTCCTCTGGTTCTGGCTGTTACACCCATGTGATGGAGATGGCGGCCTGGCCCCCGCTTCCTGTCACCACTTGCAGGGGGTGGGGCTCCCCTTCACTTATGCTGGAGTCCCAGGAGCTGCACGTGGTGTCAGGGAACGGGGAAGACAGCTGGCTCCATCACTCTGGGCTTCTTGATGGTGCATGTGTGTTGGGAGCTGCAGTGTTGGGAGTCAGGGGAGCCCCATGTGACTGAGACAGGCCAGCCTGGCTACACTTCCTGCTATCGCATGCAGCTCCCAACACTGGCTAGAGCCATGTGCCACTGGGTGGCAGCATCTGCGTGGGCCATGAGTACCCCGGCTGGTTGCCTGCTCTGTTGCTGCTGACAGTTGGGGCTGTGCGTCGTGGGGGAAACTGTATTTGTCGGGGTGGGGGTTCCCACAACTCGTCCCCATATATACACTCCCCATATCTGGTATCTAGGACACATACCTTGTTCAACCTTTCCGCATTCTACTGAATGCAAAATTACATTTAATAGAAGCTCTGGAGTCTCCTGCCCAGACTGACATACCCAATGACCTACTTGGTACAGGTTAGGCCTCAGAGCAATGTACTCCAGGTTTTGGCTAGATGCCTTAAGAAAGATAAACTTGAGATGGTTCAAGAACATATAAGAAGGATAAAGGGGTTGGAATATGTGGCATACTGAAGGAAGGAGAAACTAGATGCATTTAGTTAGGACAAAAGCTGTAGTAAGGGAAACCATAATGATATTAAATATCTGAAAAGTTGCCTAAGAATATGGATGAGTATTGTTCTCCTTTCCATTGAAGGCAGTACACAGAGGACTTGGCTGAAACTGCATAAGAAGTAAATTTCAGTCGTATATGAGAAAAAAGAGCAGTTTTACTAGGTTCTTGCCTAAGGAAATAGTCAAATCTCCTCCATGGAAGGTTTGCAAGAGAAGGCTAGATGGACATTTATTTGGGATGGTTTGAGAAAAGCAAATCTTCCACTTGAACTAGAGGGCCCCTGACATCTCTTCCTAACCTAGGATTCCAAATTCCTGATTTTAGTTTACTTAAGCCTTACATTATAAAAGATTTTTCTGACTTCTTTCCACTCCACCAGAGCTTGAGACATCTTTTAATAGGCCTCTGAAGTTTAGCATAGGAATTGGTTTCGAACATATATAAGAACTGCCATGTACTGGGTCATACTGTAGGTCCAACTTGCCCAGTGTCCTGAGTCAAAGAGTGACCTGGGTGAACCAGGATGTTTTCACTATTCCTCTCCTACTTGCAGCCTTGGGGTTTAAGAAGTTCTCATTTCCTATAGCCCTAGCTCTTATGCTCAATAACTGTTGATGCATATTTCCTACAGGAATTTGTCCAGTTTCTTTTTGAATCTGGCTAAACTGTCAGCTCCCACAACATCTGGTAGCAGTGAGTTCCACATCTTAGTTGCATGCTGTGTGTAGGGGGGAAAAATCCTTTTGTTAGTTTTAAACTTACTACCTACTAGCTTCATTTTCTGACCCCTAGTTCTTGTAGTGCGAGAGACAGTAAATAATAAATCCCTGTTTACTTTCTCTTCACCATTTGGCATTTTTAGTAGGCCCTTATGGCCTACCTCAAGCATATTTTTCTAAACTGAATGTACATCTGCCGGCATCACTTTCTCCCTCTGCAATGAGTTTCCTTGGCTGCATCTTTTTTTTTCTTTTCTCTTCAGTCCTTCTTAGGCACTGAGTAGCTTGTGTCCTGCTGCTGCCTTGCACTGGAGCTCCCTCCCCTGCAGCTTGCCAAGTTAGACTGCTTTTCCTTCTTCCTCTTTCCACACGGGCAGAAGCTCATATGACTCCACACACTTCTGTTCTCCAGTTTGGGCCTTTTGTCCCAGATTCTGCTGTAGTCAATAAGCCTGTTATCTGCTGGACCCTCAATCCTTTACTCACTGTCTGTACCCTAGTACAGGGGTAGGGGTTTGCTGTTACAGTAGTGATTTAAAGGGGTATCTTCATATATGCTCATGATATAGGGAATCATTTGAGGAGTACTGTGCAGGTGGCAAGGTATGGTCTTGCAATGTAGATAATACTTTTTTGTTTGTGAATATGGGTTCTAAGACACTGAATCAAAAACATTTTAAATATGAGACATATCCAAAAGAGACCTGTCAGTTTATAATTCCATGAAATTTAAAAGTCTAAATCGGTGGAGAACATGTTGGTCATGTTATTTCCTTATGTGAGTTGAGAGACAGAAGACTTAACTGGAAGGACCAGTTAAAGAAGCTTAAGCAGTTCTTTTATTCTTCAGGATCACTTAAAATAAGGGCAAGTTGATTCATATGTACTGTGTTAATTGGAGGCATACAGTAAGTTATTCCTGTTTGTGAGCTCGTCCAAAATGCAGTTCGTTACTGAAGAGAAATCCTATTGTAGAAAATAAGAATTTTGTTTTTCAACATCTCTTAAATTCAGTATTAATTTTTGTCTCCATTTTAAAACAAGTTACTTAACTGCAGATAGCCTCAAAGGACCTTTTCCTGTTCAATACTGTTATAATTTTGTCAAAACTGTAAGGAGGAAGGGCTACAATGGGTAACTATATGTAATTCATATGGATTAAAAACATTTCTAAAAACAATCTGAGAATGAATCTGAACTACAGAAAGCAGACTTTATTTTCCTGAAGAACACATACAGTTGCTTCCTCAAACAGACTAAGTTAAAGTAGTAACTCAATAAAACTACTTCATTGCTTAATTATTTTTAAACTCAGAAGTGTCTATCAGGTCAGGGTTTTGCTAGGTTGCCAATTTCTCATTTCATCAGAGTACACTTCCATGGGGTGAGATAAGAGTGACTTAGTTATGTGGTTTGCAGTTTGCTTTAAAAAAAAATTAGAAAGGGGTTCACAATGATCCTGAACACTGATGCTTAAATGATTGGGGAAAAAGGGGGAGTTAAATATGTGGCTCAAATGGAGTTGTATCCTGTAAAGTTTCTGCAGTAGGAATTATGGAAGAGATCATGTTATTGGGGAGTTTAATTGTTAAGGTTTATTTTTCTGTGTGTTTTTTTTTTTTTTTAGTTCTTTAGTAGCTCTTTCCTCAGCCTGGGCATAACTGTGAAGCAGGGAGATCTCTGTCTGTCTCTCTCAGAATGGTAGTAGAAATGGTTAATATAGCTCTAATTTTGAGTTGTATTTGAATCTTGTCCCTATTATGTTGTGTTTATAAAAATGTTTGTTAATGCAGTTTTCTGCTTGATTAATTTATAATCCTCTACTAATATGAGGAACTCAGATTTTATACAAATTCATGTAGCACTTGATTTACCTTGACTATGTGAGGAATTGGTTAAATCTTTTTTAATATTTAATATTCTATGAAATTCTATCAAAATAGATTGCAGTGTGGGGAAAAATTACTATCAGAGCCCAAGTGTTAATGCAAGGGTGGTCAAGCATTGGAGCAGGCTACCTAGAGTAGTTTTGGAATCTCTGTCCTTGGAAGTTTTCAAGTTCAGGTTAGACAGACGCTTGGCTGGGGTGATTTAGTCAGGGATGATCCTGCCTTCAGTAGAGGGCTGGACTAGATCAGCGTTCCTCAACCCATGGTCATGACCCAAAAGTGTGTGGGTCACAAGAATCTATGAAAGGGTCACAAACAGACCAATCCCTGCCCTACACAATTGGGGGCTGGGGCCTGGGGGTGGAGGGCAGCGGGTTGGGAGTGAGGAGTACTGGGTCGGAACTGGCCATCAATGTTTACAGGTGGGTCCTGGTACAAAAAAGGTTGAGAACCACTGGACTAGATGATCTCATGAGGTGCCTTCCAGCCTGGCAGAGCAATGCAGGGTCGGTGTGTTGGGTGGAACAGATGTAGCTCGTGGGCTGTTTCTTTCTTTCTTATAACCCAATTAACAGAAAATATGTCCCTCTAATAGCTTTCAGTGATTCTCATCTGTCTGGTTCAGTTGCTTCAGTAATATTTCTTTAAAAAAGATTACCAAAAGAAACAAAACTAAATAAAACTAACTTAATCTATCCTTTAAAAAAAATCCCAAACGACTCCCTACAAATCTGCACAAATTGAGAAATTTTTCTTTGTATGAGGAAATGGCTCCAAGTTTTAGAAATAGAAACTGAGGAGTAGTAGAGCAAGAAAATGTATAAATTATCAGTATATTTTATTTTATCACCCTTTTAGGACTCTTTCATGCTTTCTCTATTAAAAAAGTTCTCTATTCCTATCCCTGATCAGATTTAAAGAGCAAAATATTAGAACTCATTTCTTAATTTGGAAATATATTAGACATTTATTTTTGAACTCTTCATATTTAACTGCAGGAAATTTTTAATTTCAGAAAATGAGGGGTATATATGAGGTTCTTCGTTTTTACGGTCTATTGTAGATGAAAAGGTATTTTGCCTTTACGGGTTCATTGTGATTTTTGTAATGAAAGTGTCTAAATACAGTAGTTTTCAGAAAGACTTTTCATAGACAGTATTTAATCTGCTTATAATTGGCATCAAGCATGTTGGCTTGACAATGTATTGGGGAAAATGCACTTCTTTTGCAATCATATTAGGTTGCATATTGTTTCTTTTGGGAAAAAAAAATGTGACTTGTTCCTTCTTATGGGGAAACACACCACAATGAGAATTTCATGGTTTATTTGAACCCTTGTAATCATTAATTACTTAAGAAATTGCCCACACAAGTTTTCTACACCAGTAACATTGAAGTTAAAAGTTAGTGGTGCTAGGGACAAAACTAATAAGCTCATGACTGGAGAGAGATGGAGGGGCAGGATGGAGAAGGTGGTGGGTGGAGCAGCTCCAGGTAGTACTGGGCAGGAGTAGTAATGCTCTTGAAGGAGCTCTTGCTTACTCAAATTTATAAAAGGGAACTAATATCTTCTTTGATTCTGTTATGAAGTTAACTAAATTTCCCCTGCAGTTTGTTGTTCAATTAATTTGTGCCCCTCCTATCAAAATATGGTCTTGCTATAGCCCTCCATCCAGGTTTTCAGCTGATATTCTGCAATATAGCCAGGCTAGACGATTCTCTGCTTCTTTTCAACATAGCAAGCAGTCTTCCTGTTATGAATGGATGAGCGGGAGAATGCCAAGATACAAGGATGACGAAATGTATCAAAGTTAGTTGTTAAATCTATCCAGTATTCTTGTCTGCAAAGATACTTTTATGTAACCCAGCTCTAACTACAGGCAGGTTTACACCCCTGAGTGTGATGTTTTATATGGCCTCCAAATGTCTGGATGTTTAATATTTTAAAATATTAGGCGATTTATCAATGCAAATGTCAAATGCCTTGTAATCTGACTAAGAGCTCTTGGTCTTAAAATCTTGCAATAGCCAATTCCATATGTGATGTAATACTTTCACAAAGCACTTTATTTTTTAGATTTAAATTTTTCTGTTTTTGAATTTTGTTTGATTTTTTTTTTTTTTTTCCCCTCCCTTCTAGAATTAAGAAAAAGCAAATTACTCATTTTGCATCCCCTTCATCATTTTCTCTCTTTATTTGTGTTGTATTCTGAAAACACAGGTTAGGACAACTTTAGGTTTAATCTTTCTTGATCTGGAACTTGGCTGAAGTTCACTTAAATCACTATCTGAACCAGTTCCTATTCCTGCTGTTGGTCTGAAGGGTCAGGCCAGTGCTCAGGATCTCAGTAGTATGCGGTTAGACAGGAGGGCGTGGTGTACAATTGCACATTGTACAAACACGCAAATCATTTAGGTGCATACACATGCACACTACCAGCTTAGGCACATACACATCCAAACCAACCTAGGCACATGCATACCTATAACTAATTCAAGCACATACACTATACACCCCAAAAGTTAGACAGAGATCACTGATTCGTATATCATGCACACAATGCCATATATATATGCATGTATAAAATACACGCACACGTTCAAAATAACCAGTCTAGGTTCATGCACACCTATCACCAGTTTAAGCCCATACACGCTACACATGCCAAATTTAGACAGAATCTGTTACCAGTTACCAACACCTGTACATTCAGAACACATACGTGGAGTACTAATTTACACACATACCACCCACCTACACATACACACAGGTGAGTTCCTAAGTTGGGTGTTGTGATGTGTATGTATGGATGTGCTTAGTGTACTTGGGATACTTGGGGAAAGGTTAAGGTAAGAAAGTAGAAGTGTAGGGAGTTAAAGTTACCAGGACTAGGATTAGAACTGGTAGACTATAGGGGCCTGGGCTGAATAACTGAGGCTTGGGGGTAACTTTAGGTTAATTGACCTTAATTGATTAAAAGACAATGCCCAAAGCCTGCAGAACAGGGAAGTAATACCGCCACAGAGTCTGGGACTGGAGCCAGAGCTACAGGGGAGCTGAAAAGGTAGGTGGGGAGAGGGAAAATGGGACTAAGGGAAAGTGTGGGTGTTAAAGAGGGGCTCTGGATGTGGGGAGCCAGAGGATGGCTCCGGGGCAGCTAGAGAAGTTGCAGGGAGTGGCAGTAGGTGCTGGGAGCTGGAGAAGGGCTCCAGGTGCTGGAAAAAACTGCAGGACAGCCATGAGGAGCTGGGAAGCTGCGGGAGGAGGGGGATGACTACAGAAGATGCGGGGGAAGCCTGAAAACAGAGATGGACAGCAGGAGGGTCTGAAAGGCAGCAGAAAGTCACAGGGAAAAGTCAGTAGGAATTGAGAGGAGATTAGGAAACTAGTGGGGAGGGGTGGGGG
>NW_017728906.1:140796664-140819851 GCF_001723895.1 Crocodylus porosus
GAGCTGAGAGAGAGAGAGAATGAGGCTGGAATTTAAAATAAGGAAGGGACTGGGATTCAGTAAAACATGACCCAACTTGGGGTTGCAAATGACAGTGGTTTTATTGAACAGGGGAGATGGTGACACAATGTCTTATTGGTTCCTTTGCACCCACACACACCCCCAACGGCAGCAGGGGTTATAGAGGCTTGGTGCAGGGGCTGAAGTCCATTGAAGTCCAGGAGGTGAGAGAGAGAGGGAGTCCAAATTGTAGGAGGGGGTGTCCAGGTACTATTTACCTATCCATGCTGGAAAGGGGTCCTTGTCCAGTAGGTGTTGTTCAGAGGGGGGTCACTGGCAGGGCCTCTGAGTGGATAGGTGGTATGACATGGTGCTAGTCAGATGGAGAGGGTGTCTCACTGGGTCTGTCTTCACTGCCCCTTTTTATAGAGGCAGACCTTGTGTGACCCTAGTGACAGGAGGCATGCCCAGGCGAGGGTCAGCCCCTGGTGTACTGAGCATGTGTGCTCCATGCAGGGATGTACAGTTTCGGGTGTCTGTAATGGTGAGAGTTGCTGGTTTTGCAGGGTCTTTTGTCTTTCAAATGCTGGGTTCTTATCTCTGTTCCTGGGTGAGGTCCATGGTTCCTGGATGAATCAATGCGAGGTGATGGCCCAGTCGTTACGGGCCATTCAGTAGAGGCCTGCTACCATTGTATTTCAGTCATTCCCAATTGCACTCATTCATCGGGAAACCAATTTACATGGGAGGGATATGTGACTTATACAGTTGCGACACAGGGGATGCCCTAGATGGAGGCTTGACATTCAAAATGAAAACTTGACATGACTTTGGTTCACTTACAAACACAGGCCTAAACCATACAATAGCCATATCAAACTGTAAAAACAATACAAAAATGATAATAATACAATATACAACAGTAAGAATCAATAGAAACCTGATGATAATACAATATACAACAGTAGGTATCAAAACCCAAAAATTTGCTAACAAACATTTTTAAAGTTTATCTTAAGTCTGAGCTCACTTATACTTCTCTATAGGGAACAGAGAGGGAGAGAAAGTCAGAAATGTTTGGGGAAGGGGAGGGAATGCATTTCAAAATAAAAGAAGAACTGGGGGTTTTGCTACTCTACCATAAGTTTGAGATGATCATAGAACTGACAAGGTAGGACAGATTAGGAGGTAGCATTTTAATCTTCTTACTATGAGTTCTTTAAATCTCATTCCTTGTAAATTTCATATGCCTTTTTAATGGCTGTTGGGAACTCTTGCTAAATTTTTTATTGTTGACTGGCTGTTTTCTATTATTTCCTTAATTTAAGACCCACTAAACTAGGGAAGGAGGGGCTATTTTTTTGTCGAATGCGCCACTGATCCCCACTGCCAAGAAGAGGAACTGATTGTTTGTACCCAGGGCACTGGGATGTAGGCAGGGGGTTGAACATTTTGCCATGCTCAGAGGGGTGAGGGGGAGGTTGTTTCCAGGAGCCATGTTAACCCGTCTGTGGTGCCCCCACCTCTTGGGTGATGTAAGTGGGTACATACTTTTGACATTCTCCCTATGGGTGGAGAGAGGCATGTTAATGAAGCCCTAGTATTGATCTAAAAAATGAGGATTTGTTGGATGATGGCTGCAAATATCTGCGCAGAGAAAAAAATTACTTTCATGATACTACTTTTTGTCTCAAAGAAAGCTAAAATATTTTAGCCAACTAGCTTAAAATATTGCAATTCTGATGGTATAAAGTATTCTTGCCCTGAAATAAATGAAAATCGAATGTTGTTATTTGAATGCAATCCTAAATTCTCATATGTGCATGTTCAACATGTTGAATTTTATCATAACAGCTAAGAACTTTAAAGTACACTTTGAAATTTTTTTTTCATTCTTCAGCCACCACTTGGCCTGGCAGTTGCTTGGCCGAAAAAAAAAAATGCAATGCACTAACACTCAAGAAATGACTCTTGTGTTTGTGTTGGTGTGTTCTCTCCCTCCCCACCCCAATTGGATTGAAGTGTTAGCTGTAGTTTTAACAAATGACTGTCCATATGCATACCATTTTGTAGCCTGACCTGGCTGAAGTCTTTGGATGCAACCTTAAATGTGCTGAAACTTTTATATTTTGTTCACTAAACTCGGCATGTATTTTAGGCAAAAATAGGATTCAAGAGTGAGAATGCAATTATTAGATGACTGGCAGAAGACCAGTGGGTGGCACTAGTATTGCAGTCTTGGTGGAAATCTGATTTTGATGAGCAACAAAACTAGAATTATCCAAGGACAATATTTAAAATTATTCAGATAAGCTATAGAAGCTTTTAAGCAGTCTGTGAGAATTTTAACTTGAACTACTTTATCTGCTTGAAGAGAATGACAATACAACTTTTGAAGTAATTATTGTAAGAAGTAAATCTCAGACAATTCTACAATCTTTGATTATTTTAAATGTTTTTTAGCATTCTCCTGAGCTTTGTAACTAAAGATACAGGCTCATGTCTAAACACGGTAACACTTTCTAAATTGTCAGTCTCGGCACCTTGTGCAACTAACTGTTGAAGGTTTAGAACAGAGCACTAAAATGTTTAATTTGTTCTGAGATTAGGTAAATTTAATTCTTAAAGCTTGAAACTTTCCCAACTGTCAGCCAAGTGAATGCTTACTTTAAGAATAAACATGTATGAAAGTGTGCCTTCACTTCAAAAGGGTTACTGACATGAGTGCCCTGGGACTTTGACTTTGAAATGCAAAAGACATGCATGTGTTCCTATCCTTTCAAAGGTATTGACATAAGTAGTTTTATCACAGGTGCTTTTTATCTAGATGAGTTTAACTTAAAAAACCAAGTTTTTAAAACTGTGCTTGCCAAATTAAATGAGTTTTCTTTCCTATTTGTTTCTTTTGCAAACTGCTTTTGAGGGTGAATATTCCCTTTAAAACAGGGTGTACCCAGTGTATGACTGAGTTTGGGGATGTATATATGATTTATGTGTCATGTATTTCCTTGTGGTTCTAAAAATCTTAAAATTATGTTACTTTGTTCTTAGTGGGGGAAAACAATTTTTGAGTGGTTTAGTTTGGTATTTTATATGATAACATATTCCTGGTGAATTAGTTCAAATTACAGCTTTTCCCCTGTAAAAGCTGTTTTTAGAGGAAAACCAGAAAATAATATTAAAGCCAAGCACCCAACTTTCAGTTTCATGTAAGGAGAGATGCAATATACAAGTACTGCATAAGGCAATTGTCAAGTTGATTCATGGATTGTGTTTGTCAAGGGGATAATGTCAATGCTTAGCAGTTTCTTCCAGATCCAGATAAATGAGAAAATAAAAGATTTAAGAACATTGGATTTAGCCTTGAGGGTGTTCTTATATCAAGGAAACTGGATAGAAAAAGAATTAACACCCCCCCCCCCCCAACAATAAATGTAGTGGTACCATTCACACAACTCAGATATGTCTTAGGTTGAACAGACTCTACTCAACGCAAAGAAAAAGGATCTTTGGAAATATGGATGCACTTAACTACTGTTAGGATTGGAATTAGGGATAATTAAGCAGTAGCTTTGTACACATTGTGATCAAAATACCACATGCTGTTGTGGACAATATCACCATATGATCACCATTTGCAGAGCCTTTCCCTCTAGGTGTGTTTAAGGAAATAAAGATAGTCAAATCTGATTTGATACTATATTCAGTAGTTAAGGTAGATAATACCAATGTATCCTTTTATTTTTCTTCCTGAAATAACTTAGTGAAAGACCTCTCTGTAAAGGCCTCTGTGCCTTATATCAATTCTATACTTTTTCTGGGTACACCAGTATGCTGTTGTGCAGGTTCATTTGCATGCTATAGGGGGAAAAATAATATAAAGGAGAAAATATTTGTTGCTTGTAATTGACAGACTTATACTTAAGTAGGTTTTCTGAAAGTTTGATTTAAACCATTAAGTGCGTTTGATGTTAATGTCTACCTGTAACTATGAGGTTCACACTAGGTTGGTCCTTCCTTCAGTTGTATACAACTCAGAATAAGAATAATGAAAGAAAGCGAAATGAGAAATAAACCTTACTTACTCTCTTCTGAAATAATAGCTCTTGCTTTGCTTTTCCTTACCAACAAGCCCAGGCTGATAGATTAATTTTCAATGTGTTGCAGACTTGAGATGCATTTTTTTTCTGTTCAAGCAGAATAAGTGTTGTGCTTTTTGGGCTTTTTTTTTTGTTTGTTTGTATGTTTTACAATCAACAGATCAAATCTTGTCTGTAGAGAAGATCTGTTTTTGAGGTGTAAACTTTGTCAATGTGCTCTTAAGAAAATGCAGACCCCAAAGCTCAAGATTAAAAGCTTGGGGCAAAGTATTACAGGTGATGGGAATCTAATTAACTGATCTTTCAAAGAACACTGGGTGGATTCAGTTTAAGAATGCTGTAATAGTTGTTGCTTTTCCACATATGAATACTGGTTCATTGGATCTTGTATTTCCACTGTTAGATCTTTGCACAGTTCAGCTCATTAGTGTCATGAAGTTGGAAATGTTAAGCAGTGTGAATAAAAAAAAAAAAAAACACAAAACAAAAAACTTAAAACCAAGCATAGGAATTTAAAAAATAATAATTTTGTTTGTTCTTTTTAGATTGCACAAGCAGAACTTTATAATTTCTTCATTACTCTCAGTATTTGAAAATCTGCCATTTTTCATAGGTTTTACATTAAGAACTTTGAAACTTAAAATGCTTATCTGGGTTGAAATCTACTTTAAGGCTTTAGTAACTTTTTTTTATTGTGAAATATGAGTTGCCAATTTAAACCTTTTTTCCCAATTCTTTTTTCTTCCCTAGGAAGATATGAATTTAAATGAAGACAAAAAGACTCCGTTGCGAGAAAAGGACTTCAATACCAAAAAAGAAATGGTTATGCAATATATTAGTACTGCTTCTAAGGCTGTAAGTAAATATAATTTCCAAAATATGCCAAAAATGCCAGTGAAAGGTCTGTGTACCGAGGGATGATGCATCAGGACATTTATATTAATTTTTAGACTACCTTTGGTCTTTTAATATATACAAATGTATTCACAGCAAGGGCTAGATTTTATAAACTTACATTTTTGCACACAATAGTAGAAGGTAATTGCAGCGAACTATGTACATTAGAGAGAGAGTTTATTTAACAAAGTTAGGCTTGTTCACCACTGGAGATGATTAAAACATACAGAAATTTTCTTTGCCAAAATTTGAAACTTGATTTTTAGTTTTTCAGTCTAGAAGTTTTAAAAATATGTTTTTAAACTGGTTCCTCTCTTCTATTTGACTCAGCCTAAACAAGAATGCAGTGTTAAATTTTGATAGTTTAACTTTGTTTAGGTGCATGGAAAGTGCGTAGTAAACAATGATCCATCTTGCCTATATCCTTTCTGTAGCAGTCTGCTACACGCTGATACATGAAGGTATATATTCTTGTATGCATGCTCATTTTTTACTTTGAATTCCACAAAATTCTTCACTTTGGTGGAATATTGGTTCTGTGAATTCCATAGGCTAATTCTGCATCTGGTGAAAAAATATTTCTTTAGTTGTGAATGCTTCCATCTTTAAATTTCATGACATTGGTTTTCCTTTTTTGAACGTTGTGGGTAGGGGAACATTCAGCTGCCTAAGCACGTGTAGTAATGGACATGCTGCCCTCACCTCCTGCTGCTGCCAGCCACTTGTGTGCCAAGTCATAGCTCTATCCCACCACCGTGGGTGGGCCACCACTGGTGCTCCCCTCAGGCTGTCCGCCATCTCCCTTTCCCTTTGGGATAGGACTGTGTCCTGAGGGGAGTGGTGGCAGCAGCAGTTGGGTCACGGTGACTGGGTAGAGCCACGGCCTGGTGCGTGAGCAGTTGGTTGCAGGAGGAGGTGAGGGCACCCACCCCGTCCATTATTCCTTATGCGGCTGGTGTAGGGGCTGGTGGTGGCGGTGGCAGCAAAGAGTTTTACTACCCTGGTTTGCTTTCCTGTGCCAGGTCTTGCCCACCGGGCTGCAGAGGCAGCTCATGCCTGTGCAAGTCTGGCTAGACTGCAGCCCTGTGTCTCCTATGGGTGCACAAATCTAGGGGGACATGTGCCCCGTCTTCCTCCCTCCCCCCATGTGTTGTCTGTGTCCCCTCCACCTCCCCAATGCATTATCTGTGCATACCCCCCGGTCCCATCAGTTCTGTCATTTAAGTTGTGGGAGATGCTCTCCACGCTGCCTGGCTGCCATGTGCATGTTTACACGCACACATGCAAGTGGTGCACCCCCTGCCTGATTGCCCGCAGCCACTTGTAGGTTGGAACTCTGCCAGCCTAGAAGGGGCAAACCTTTGAAAGAGAAAATCTGTCTTTTTCTGTAGCAAACAGAAAACCTGGATTCCTGTTTACTAGTATGCACAGTGTTAATGTATATGGTGAAGCTCAAGCACTATCTTTTTTTTTAACAAATGTATGCAAAATATGATCCATTTTTAAAGTTTGTTCATGATCCTTTCACACACTCTTACAACTCATGGGTTGAGAAATACTGCTGTAGATCAGGAATTAACAAGATGTGTAGTTCCTTATGAGTCCTGAAATTTGAGGCCTAGTGAGAGAGATGGCAAAGCTTATCCTGCTGTCAAGTTTCCAGACCTTTGAGGAGCCCTGCGGGCCAAAATGGAGTATGGAGCTATGTCACCTATCCTGCAGGGCTAGAAAGTTGGTGGCAGAAGCAATGGTCACTGCTGCAGCTCTGGGAACTGCAGCACTGATATGCTGCTGCCAAATTGCACCCCTGTGGATCAAGTGACACAACCCTGCACACCAGATCTTGTATATACGACTATCGCTGTTCTAGAGGCACTGATGTTTCAAGATTCTGTTATTCAGTAAACTGCAGTATTTTGAATGGTGGTATATTTACCTATATTGTGTTTTATAGATGTTATTATCACTTTTATAAGTACAGTAAAAGCTCTGTTATCCGGCATCCATGGGGAATGGGGTGCCGTTTAATTAAATACGCCCGTTATCTGAGAGCTTATTGCCAGCGGGTTGGAGGTATCTTTGCCGGTGTACCAGGGCTTTTGCTCCCCAGTGTCAGTGTGCAGGGGGTCGGGGGGGGGGCACTGTGCAGGCTGCTTTGTCCTGGGGCTGTGGTCTTCAAGGAAGAAGTGGGACTCGGCAAAACCACAAGTGCCATGGTGGGACTTCCAGTTTTGCTTTTGCTGCATCAGTCCACTGCCATAAACAACAGATGCCATCTATGACAGATGCCGGTTAATGCAGCATTCCGGATGGTAAAGTGCTGGGTAATACAGCTTTTACAGTATCAGTAAAATATAATGGGTAATGATTTCTGGCGTCTCTATCTCTTCCTTTTTGAAAAGTGAACCATTTTCTTAATGTGCTGTAGTCTTGGCATCAATTATTTGCTTTGGCCCACCTACCAAAATAACCAATCCCCTAGACATCTGCAAAACAGTAAGCCCGTGGAATTTAGTTAGCCTTGACATGCGTTGTCTATACAAGTTCAAATGATATGGGGGAGTTTTCCCAGGTTTGTACTCTTGGTAGAAAATCTTGCCCAGAGATGCCCGAACAGATGCTCAAATGCTGATCCTTTGGGGTGCTTATATATGTAATCCGGGTGGGTGAGTGGGTGGGGGCTTTAATTAGTAAAACTCCAAGAGCTGTGCTAACTAAAAGTGCCTGGAGCATGGTAATTACCGTGCTCCAGACTCCAGCGTCCCAGTGCTGAAAAATGTCTGTGGGGTGCTTTAAACTAAAGCTTGTTCAATGAGCTTTGGTTTGAAGTGCCACATCACCATTTTTCGGCATGGGGGCGCTGATATACATGACGCTGGAGTCAGGAGAATGGTAATTACCACGCTCCAGTAGACTTGATTAATTCAGTCTGCTTTGAAGTGCTGTAATTACAGTACATTGGAGCAGCCTCCCTGCATGTGTATAGGAGCCCTTGAAGAGCAGAAAGCTTGCAGTGCTGATGCTGCACCATCAGGGGAGCCTCTATGAACACTTCTAGGAGTTCTCTGTACACTCTCTCAGTCTTCCTGGCGATGCATGACAGCAGTGCAAAGGGCAGCCTTGATTTGGTGGATCCAGACTTCTCCGAGTTAGCCTGTAGTGTCCTGCAGCACAATGAGGAGTTGTGAAAGGGTTTTATTCTGTTCCCTGCTTGTCTGGAGCAACAGAGTCCAGTAGGTGACATGCTGTCTCCCAGGGCAGGGGGGAGAGGTGGAGGGTGGCTTCTCTCAGAAGGGTAAATTGTGCAGGCATTCAGTCTTTGGAGAAACTCTCCTGTTACTCTCAAGTTACTTAACTTGATTTGTTCCTAGGTTATTTTTCTTCCGAAGTGATTGTTTGCTGTGGGATAAATCCTGAACATCTGTGTACTCGTGGTATTTCTTGAGGCAGCAACAACTCTCTCATGAGAAACTGAATGTCCATATGTAGTTGTAATCTGGCTCCCTCAGATCCTTAGAAGAAGCCACAAAGGAGTGTCTGCTTAAATGGCACTTAAAGATGAGCTCCAGTATTTTGCTTACTACTTCAGCTTATGAGACTCATGGTTCAGAAAGATCAGTTTTTCTTTGTCATAACTCTTCTTATGATCTGTTAGAAATATGTTGGGTCTGACCTTGGTCATACTGGGAAAACTTGAGGACAAGGGATACTTTACTTCCATTCCTTGCTGCCTCCTCCTTAACCAGCAGGTAGCAGGCCTGGTGTTTGATGTACTTGTGCTTCAGTCTGTACTAGAGACTTTAAGGCTCTGGTGTGCTCCCAAGGCTGGCAGTGCCAATCAGTGTTCTGGAAGCTCAGTTACAGGTTAATAAGGAAGACAGAATTTTAAATGCAACTTAATTTGAACACTTGTTACAACTTGTAGACTGTTCAGTGAGAAATGAAGCTCAAAGAGGCTAGCTCCTAGATACTGATGCAAGACCTGGGAAATAACTGGTGCTCCTCACTATTTTTTGAGGAATATGGGAGTCCTAAGCCCTTTAAGACTTCTATGTGTCTCTTCTCCTTTCTGGGAGGATGGTTATAGGTTTCAGAAATAGATTCTAATTGTTAGAAGGAAGAAGCGCAGTCTTGCATATTGACATATTCTAAGACATGATACAAAAACCACTTAATACTTAACTGGATTCATATAAATATGTAATTGCTTGGTGGAGCTAAGATCCACTATTTTAGACAAAGTTCATGAAGTAAATCTTTTTTTTAAATCCATCCCTATCTTTCATTTTCTTGTGCCCTGATCAGTATTCTGTATTCTACAAGATGCTCAACTTCCATTAAAGATTTGATTTCTAACTATGTTATAATCTTACTTTAAAGGCCTCAAACTGTTAATCCAGGGTGGTTTCAAGGATTTGGTTACATATTTGCATCTTCACCTAAATTACTGCTTAAATGTATTTTTATTTATTTATTTTTACTATCTATATACATTCTGTATGCTGTATTTCCTCTTGGAGATGACCAGTGAAAGTTTGGAGCATAAGTACATATGGTGAATCCTTTTTCTGGTTTCACCAATGTTCAGTGAGGTCAGACTAATTTTTCTTGTAGAAAAGAAGGCCTCTGCTTCTGTGTATTTATTAATTAGTACTTTTTTTTTTCAATCATCAGCATGAAATCGCTACAGGCATTGTGAAAATATAAAATTCAAATTTATTGCATCTGTTGATTAAGATGGCTTGATGAGCATGAGACGTGTTCAACACATGAATAAGTGATGCACTGTTTGTTTAAAATTGTAGGTAGTTTTAAAGTATCTTGAATCCTTTTGTAATTGTACATGTTGAAATTATGAAATGTGAGCACTTGTACAATATGTGCATCCAAAAAGGTCACTGTGATGAATTAGAACTTATTATCATTGCATTACATTTTAAGTGTTGCTAAGATTAAAACAAGGGCAGTTGCATTGGAACAACCTTCCTAACATTTTGTTTGTCTCTTTGGTAATATATAACTTTGTGCCATGGAGCTGGGCAGAAGCAGCATGAAGGCCTGCTCCTGGTGCTCAGGACCCAGTTTGGCCCACAGACCATCCCTGCACCACTCATCTGTTCTGCAGGGCCAAAAGGTTGAGCACCACTGTTGTAGGCAGTGGATCTTAAAACAAATGCTCTATTTTGTTCTGTTGGTCATACTGCTAAACCAGGTCTGGTTTCTCATCCGTCTTCTCCATCAGCTTTCTTTCCTATTTAAATAAGGAAAGCTCTTTAGCTACTCAAATTCTGGACTTAGACTTTTTTGTGGAAGGCCAGAGGTTGTGGTTGCTTGGATTCTTGACTCCAATCAACTCACTTGACTGTGAAAAATAGATAGCTACATTGGACAGTGTTTTTTTTTTTCTTCCCTTCCCTTGAAGAAGAATGACAAACTTTAAGTAGAACTGCACTGCACATCTGAGAGCAAACTGTTAGCTTTGTAAAGGTGACTCCAGAAGTGGTTTGAGGAAGCAGATGTTCAGCTTAGGCTTGAACAGAAACAGAACACTCATGACAATGCTGGTTCGTCTCCTGACAAGCTAGCTACCGTGACGCTCATGTTGGTTTATGTCAGGTAACTAGTCTGCAGTAGTTTGCCAAAACTAACAGGTGAAGTGTTACAGCGTGCTGACAAATGCTTCTTTGCATGAGTAGCTCTCTATGTGGGAGACGGAGGACATTTGATTTGGACAGCAGTCTACTAACTTGGATGTAAGCACTTGACTTCATGATTTGCTTTAGCTTTGGTTGAATTAAGCAACTACTTTGTTGAATTAAGTAAGGAATACTGGGATTGCCCTGTAGCACTTGACATGTAATCATCATTAAGAACTATAAAAGCAAAAAGGAGAAACTGACCCGAAGATGCATATACAGACATTCGCATGCTATGGCCCTGAAGAGTGGAGAGCTCCCTTAATCTGCCTAGCAACAGATAGCAGCAGTGCATAGGACAGCCAGTTCCCCTGGAGCACAATGTGGGGATTGTGAAGGGGACAGTTTCTGCTTGCATGCTGGAGCAGCAGAGTCCAGTGAATGATGCGCTGTCTCCAGGTGAGAGTGACAGGCAGGAATGGGATGCCAGAGGACTGTGCCTTCTTTTGAGGGAAGCCAAAGCATGTACAGACACTTTTTCTCTCAGGCAAAACTTTCCTGGGAGTGATTTCACCCTGGCAGTCCTGAGAGCACTGACTCTCTTAAGAGAAGGTGAGTTTCTATACAAGGCCTTTGCTGGCCATGGTTGGCAAGATAATGTTGGAATCTTTCCTTGTGATTCTGGAAGCTTCTGTTTCTGATGCAGAATCCCCATAATGAGAAACATGGGAAGAAAACTAGGCTGGAAGAGGATATTAGGAGAACATTTAGTCTATCCTCTGCTCAACTCGGGATCATCCCCATCTAAAACAAATGTTTCTTTCTAACATGTTCTTGACCTTCCATAGTTAGAGATTCCACAACTTCAGGCAAATAGCTTTCACCGTTTGAACTCCCTCATAATTAGGTTATAAAGCTTTCTTTGTATATCTACATTTCTCTTGTTGCAGTTCAAGACCTTTTACTGCTTGCTGTCCATTTTCCATTGTGAGGAAAATTGATTATGCCATCCTTTTCAACCACTTGTGTTTTTGAAGAGTTGTTCTACCCTACCCCCTTCCCATCCTTTTCTTCTCTGGACTAAATAATCCCAATTTTCCCCACGTTTACTTATCTGTCTGTTTTTAGATGTTTAGCCATTTTTCTTGCTCTTTTCTGGACTCTACCCACTTTTTCCTGTTAATATATCCCTGTATGTCTTTAGGCTCTCTCTTACACTAGTATTACATTGTTGGTTCTGCACCCAGTGTAACCTAGACTATTTTTGCAGTACTGCAGCCTAGCCAGCCATTCTCCATTTTATCCCATATTCCAACAAATAGAAGGGGTCCTTGAATTTAAAGTACACCCACATCTTCTGATGCTTTCTCAATTTAAGTAAAAAAAAACAAAACCAAAAATCAAATTTATGATTACAGATGTATTTACTTAAGTTGGTAAGGGGAGGGTGTGGGGCTAATCTGTGGCATGCTTGTCAAAAAGGTTGGCTCCTACTAGCATAGGTGACAGCATAATGTAGCTATTGTTCTACAGTGTTCATATCTAGCCTTCAAATTGTGTGTTGCATTCTAATACTGTTTTTGCAATAATGAAAATATGCTGAAGGCATTTATACAGAGCACAGGTTGCACATACTGACAGAAGTTTTAGGACTGTCTTAGTACAGTTTCTACAACAATTTATTAAGCAGCAGGAATCAAGTTTAATGATTACAGCTCTTGAAAAGAATTATCTATATAAATTATTTGTATACCTGAGAGAATAAGCTCAATTTTCCTCTTGCAGGGAAGCCTCAAGAGGAGCCGACAAGTTTCTCCACAGGAGTTCATCCAGGAACTTAAATCTGGAGCAAATGATGAAAGACTTGTCACTTGCTTAGAGTCTCTCCGAGTGTCTTTGACCAGTAACCCTGTCAGGTAACATATTCATCTGTTTGAACAAAATTGTCACATTGAAAATATTAAAAAAGTTCTCACTCTACAATTTCTCTCCTGAATAAAACTAGTTTATATGTACAGTTATGTATTTTGTTCTGTTAAAGGTATGTATCATTCCAGTTTGCTAGTCTTAAAATAATTTTTGTTTGTTCAGATGAAACAAGCAAAAGGGAGAGAATATGAAACAATCTCTAGATCCAAAGAAAAATCAGCACTATTCCTGACTGCTAGATAGATAATCTTCCAGTTGATACAAATTCAAGAAGTACTTTATTTTTGGAATGTGCAGCTTATCCCTTGGGTTATTACTTTTGGACAGGAAATCTGGGAGGGTTATTAATGTATTACCAATCACTACAGTTCCTACCATTTGTTTGCATGGATATTCTCTTTTCTTCCCAGCGTATTTTGGTTTGTGTTTGCCACTGGGAAGACTAATGTCAGAAGTTATAGGTTTGCTTACCTCTGAGTTTAAAGGTGAAAAACTCATTCTATAAATACATTAGAAGTAAGGGAAAGACCAAAGGATATGATGATGGGAAACTAACAGTGGACCATGAGCCTAAAACAAACTTCTGTTAGATGAGGAGCACAGTTGGCAGCAGGGTGAGGGAGGATAATTATTTGCCTTAAAGCAGAGATAGAACAGGCTAAGAATTGATGTAGATTGGAAATAGATGTCACCCAGGGAAGTGAATCAGCTGTTTGGCAGCCTCACTCCCAGGACTGCACCAGTGTCCCAGCCTTCCTACTTTTAGAGATGTGCCCTCAGGTGTTCAAACTACAAAGTGATTCTTCCACTCTTTTTAGCACTGGTGAGACCTGGAGTGGAATACTATGCAGCTTTGAGTATCATAATTTAAGCCAGGGGTGGGCGAAATCTGGCCCACAGGCTGAATCTGACCCAGCAGGCATATTCATCTAGCCCATGGCCCTCACCAAATAGTACCCAGCCCAATCCTTCTGCCCATGAGGATGGGAGTGAGGTGCCTGCTTATATACACCCTCCACTGACAAAGCCTATTGTACCTCAGTTTCACCCTTGTGGACAGAAGGGCCCAGCCCAGCCAGGATGCAGCTTCTGGGCGGGACTGCTGCAGCCACTGGGGTACCTGCTCAGCTTCCCTGGTGTCCCACTTGCTCCGGGTAGTAAGTAGGTTAGTGGGGGCATAGGGGGTGTGGAGTGGGGTGGAGCTGTAGCTGTGTGGTAGAGCAAGGCATGGGGATGGGGCTGATGGCAGTGCAGAGCGTGCTCAAGAGGTGGGAGCAGCATGGAGCTCATATGGGCAAGGTGTGAGGGAGGGTGGGGACAGGTGTGGGCCTCCCTTGGCGCTCTGCTCCATGGTGCACAGCCTGTGCGGGCAGCAGTAGGCAGGGGTGTTCAGGGTGCTTGTGCCTGGTATTGGTGTTGCCGCCTAGTGGTGCACAGCTCCAGTTAGTGTTGCATATTGTGGTGTGGAGCGCAGCCAGACTGGGCTGCCTCAGTTACCAGGGCTACCTGCCATTCATGTGCAACTCCCACACTTGTGTGCCGCTGGAGGGAAGCTCCACGAGGTGGAGCTGGCTGTTTATGTTGCTCCATGCTTTGCAGGTCTTGGGACTCTGCTGGAAGTGGAGGAGACCCCCATCCTCCACTTCCTTGCAGAGTCCTGGGACCTGCACAGCAGGGAGTGGAGCAGGCAGTTGGCTTCAGCACGTGGAGCTTTCCTCTAGTGACACATGAGTGTGGGAGTTGCGCATGAGTGACAGGGAGCCCCAGTGATAGAGGTGCTGTGGGTGGTCTGCACTCTTTGCTGCAATGTGCATCACTGGCCGGAGCTGTGTGCCTCTGAGTGGCAGCACCTGCACAGGGCACGAGCACCCCCACCTGCCGCTGCAGTTGCCTACAGGGGGCTGCGTGCCATAAGGGGAGTGCGTGTGTGTGGGCGGGGCAGGGGTCCCCACAGCCACCCACTATCCCTTACACCCCATAAATGCCATACACCCCTCCGCAACATATCCTTTGCTCCTCCCATGCCCCTGACAAACACACAGACAATACAAGACCAAGAATTTATTTTTGATTTATTATGCAATCACCTCTATATACAGTATGCAAACAGAAATAATAGGTATTTGACTTTAGTGTATGACTTTTTTTTTTCTTCTGGTTCTAAGATGGCCCCCCCCCCCCCCAAAGGAGTATTTCTGGATGGGGGCTAGGTGTGGGACTTCTGGTCCCAAGATGGTGGCCAGAGGTGAGGCAACTGTCAAGGGGTGGAGCTACCCATGTGGCCCTCAAGTTCGCCAAACTTCGTTAAGCCGCTCACTAGCTGAAATAATTGCCCATCCCTGGTTTTAGCAGTATTTGGATAAATTTGGTAGTCATGAAAAAAGTACTAAAAAAGTTACTGGAAATATGATATGAAGAAAAGCTGGAAAAATTGGGGTTGTTTAGTCTAGAGAGAAGAGGAATTGAGGATTGGATGACCTCCTCAGACTCCTTTCAGTCTGCTTGTTTGTTTGTTTGTTTTTCCTGTATATAAAATATTAGATTGGTATAGCAGAGATGTTTAAAAAGAGTAATCTGTCCCCTTTGGAAATACTTAATTTACAGAGTTTACGAGGGTGCCAGCTAGTTGTCCATTGTGGCTCTTCTGGTATGTTTTCACTAGAAATAGGCAGTATTTTCTCCCCATTCTCTTTTAAAGATCTGGTTTGAGAAAGATAGATACCCACCAACATGCACTCTGTAGCTGTTTATTTGTGTTTGTTTCTTGTTCTTTTGTTGCTTGTTATGACTTCATATGGCTATCATTTTATATGACACTAAATTTTCATCCATTGGAAAAATTCTCTAGGCTATGGGAGACGTTCGTTTGGTTTTTTTTATATGGTACTTTGTCAAAAAATGACCTTTTCCATAGAGATATAGAAGAAAATGTCCCTTTTCATAGAAGTCAAGACTCTTTTGACTGTAAATATTATTTCTTATTTTATTTTAAAAGAAAATGGAGCTATTCCTTTTTAATAATTTTTAAAAATATTAATAAAACTACTTAATATTTGGAATAGTAATACTCATGGAACCTGCAGTAATAAAGAAAAGTCTAAAATTCACTACAGGATGTACCTCCTTTAATATTGGTTGATTTATCTTGTTTTTATTGATGTGGGTGAACACGTATTGATTTTTTTTTTTTTTTTGAGTAAGACATTTTAATGAAAAAATGTGTAACAAATTACTAACTGAATTAAGGGAATGTCTTTGTAAATAGGTGCTATAGAAAATGATGGAAGATAGAGGACATGAGAGGAGGGGGAAGGTGAGATATGTGGGCAGGGATATGGATGCTAATTATGAGGTGTGAGAGCAGAGATCAAACCTAGGAAATGAGAACGAGGAACTTGTACAGACTACAGGAGCAATCTTGTGAAGCTTTTTGAGAAGAGAAGCAATGTGTTTTTCAAAGATTGCTAAAAAAAAGAAAAGAAAAAAAAGAGAGCTGGAATGTACTGGAAGAGTAGAATTTGGAAACTGGGAAGAAACTTTACAGGAAATGAGCATAATGGGAGAGTGCAATTTGTGTAATAGTGGAGGCATTTGGAGAAGCATTTTGGCATCTGGAAAGGAAAACAGGAGTCACTTTATTGATTAGCTTGAGGAATGAGCCATTATTTCTGTGTTGAAGGGAATGGTGAAGTTTCTTGTCCATTCTCATGAACCTAACTTTTTTTCTTGTAAGCTACACTAAATTTACTCTTGTTTCAGTTGGCTAGATATTTGTAACTTAAACATTCGAACTATAATATTGAAATAAAAATATACAATAATTACTACTTAAATGAGTTATTTTATTGCTGGAAGCTATACATATAGCTTTTTACTTAAAGATCATATTTAAGTATGATCATATACAGGCTGTTGCTGCTGATAATATGTTATTAAAAATATTATTTTACTTGCATCTAAGATGATCTGGAGTTTAAGATGACCCCCCCCCATTAGATTCTATACATTTGTTATAATTTTCCATGCATAGTATCTAATTATTGGCGGGGGGGGGCAGTCATTGTATAATTCACCTCCCCCATGTGATAACTGAAAATTAAGTCTGTGATAAAGGCGCTTGCTGAAAGCTCTATGAAGATTAGACCAAATGTTTTTTGTCATTTGTTCAGATATTAGTTCTGTTTTTGTTAAGTCAATAAACCTTTCTTACCTTTCTACCCCCCGACCATGCTCTCAATCCTGAGCCTTCCGCAGGCAGCTGGGACACGTCTATCCCCCCATCACTCCAGGGGTCAGGCAGTGGGGAGGCAGGTGGTATGGGGAGTTTTGATGAAAAGAATTTTAAAATTTTGCTGTTCCATAGTTTTGTCCTTTTTTAAATAAATTTTTGCCAGCCCTCCCCTTGTGCCTACCCCCTGCCACTCCCCCCAACCTCCTTACTCTTACTCCTTACTCTTGCTCTGTGCTGGCAGGCTCTGTCCCTGTTCTAGCTTGGGTCACAGAACACTGCCCCTTTACAAGCTAGCACAGAACAAAGGTAGGTGGTGGGGGGGGAAGGGAGAAGGGCAGCTAGGGGATTAGAAGCTGTCTGGTATGGAGAGATGAGGAGAAGGGGCTGCAGGGGAGAGATGGTGAGATGCAGAGGCAGGTGGGAGGCCAGGCAGCAGCTGCGGCTACAGCCCTAACCCCAGGTAGGGATGGAGCCCAGGCTGCAGTAGCTGCCCACATTCTTAATTCTAAGATGAAAGGCTTTTTTCTCCCTGATAAATTGTGGGGGAGGGCACTCATAGAACTGAAATACAATCAAATTAGTTATTTTTTGGTTTATGTACAACTCTTCCCTTTTTAAAAATAAACCTTCAATTTTTTTTTGGTATACTACTGAAATTAGTTTATTGTACTCTTACCACTTTAAGGTTGCTATTTAAAATACTGGATTCAGTAGAAAAAAATTTGATTGAGATATTGTAGGTGGATAAAGAACCAACTAAAGCAAACATAAGTAAGGGTAGCTGTCACAATTGCTGCAGGTGTTGACTTGGAAGCATTAGGCCCTCTCCCAGCACTCTGGGTGCAGAGTGGATTGTCTTCCCTAGACTGTTCTACTAGACAAAATTCAGGACCTTGACCAGATGTTACAGCTTAGTTGCAGGCAAACCCTGCCAGTGCTCCTGTGATTATTCCCCAGAAGTTATGCAAAAAAAAAAAAAAAAAATCAAATGTTAGCTGTTTTGGAATCACTCTCCCCACAAATGATCATTAAGGTATATACAGCAGAAATAAAACTTGCTACACAAGATAGACAGCCCATACAAGAGAAAGTAACTCTTGGCTTTAGAGAGAGAAATTATGCAAGAGAAATAAAACAAAGATCTCACTCTGTTTCCATAATTGGAGCCAGCTTCATTCACCCTTTCCAGTTCTCAGTTGTTAATAGATCCTTCAGCTGATAGACTAGAAGTTCACATAAGCTTAACAGTTTACTGTAAAACCATCCTATCCAAAAGGCATCTCTTAAATACCTTAAAATCTCTCCATTTTTTTATTTCTCTATTCACATCTTGGGGAGCATATATTATTCAGATAGATGCACCTGTCTGACAAATTAGGTATTTTTCCTATTCAAAAGTATTTTCATGACACAGTAAAAAATTTTAAAACCACCCCTCAATTAGATTTCCTTCATGGGCCTTATTGGAAAGGGAGGGCAGGGGGAGGGGGGCATCTCCTTGGGATGAGATTTGTTTTTGATATGCACTTTTTTTTCATTGTCTGGGTAAACTGATGCTGCTAAAAGTGTTTCAGCCATTGTCTGATATGCATTCCTATTCTAGCTTCCCTCATGCAAGCCAGGTGTGAAATATGAATGGCTGTTGTCTGATGTAAGGTTTTCCTGACCCTCATCTAGATTAAGTTTGTTTTACAAAAATACTTTCATGTCAAAAATACATGGTTCATACAAACATAAAATGAACATGGTTTAAGCCTAACTATAAATAGACAGCAAAGGTGACAGTATTAAATCCAATTTGGGAAAATACCTTTAGTATACTACATTTCATAAACAAATTATTTACTGCACTGTGATAGTAGTGTTGCAAGAGAAATAATTAAGCTGGAGGGGATGTTACTAGTGGTGTTCTTCAGAGATCTGTCCCAAGGCTGATCTTTTCACTGTTGACCTTGGTGCACAAAGGCATGAGCAGGCTAATAGAATTTCCTGACGGTATAAAGCTGAGAGGCATTGTCAGTTTGGACAAGGATCAGGGAATTGTACAGGAAGAACTGGATGATATTGAAGACTTGCAGACTAATGGAATTGGGATGAGATTAAATAGTACCAAGTGCAGGGTCATGCACGGTGGGAATTAAAACATTTGCTATAAGCTAGAAGTTTATCAATGGAAAACAACTGAGAAGAAAAATGTTGTTACTATTGGCAGCTCATAGTTATACTGTGGTCAATATAAAACAACTGTGGAAAAGGCAAATGTCATCGGTTGAACTGTCCCATAGTAGAGATAGGAAAGTATTAACATCATTGGTGATATGTCATCTTGAATACTATATATAGTTTTGGTCATCTGTTTTCATGTGTTCACATTGGAGTAGATATTGAGTAGACATCTAATCACTCTAAGGGCTAGGTACAGATGGTGAAGAAGCCTGAGGCCGAATTGAATCAATCTTAGCAGATTAATTTAAATTGTAGATTGAACCTATAAACAGGCGAACAGACATTCATTTTTGGATTCCAGAAATGCAGCCACATGCTTGCAGTGGCCCCAGCCAGAAGCTGGGTGTTGCTAGAGTACACTTCCCTGCTCAGGTGGAGCAGACAGCTTGAGCCAAGGCTAGCCTGCCCACCCTGAAGAGAAGGGTTTGCTGGGGAGATGCTAAGCATCCTGTAATGCTGTGGGACCGAGTTAACTTCAATGTGGAACGGATCTGGGACAGATGTTCAGTAAACTAATTTAACCCAAATCAGTTAACTCTGATATTACATCCAGGTTTCTCTTTAAACCATTTTGAAAGTGGTTTATGTGCATTGAACTTCTGTTGTGTTACAGATTTGAGCCGGTTTCCGATCACTTACATCAGTTTATATGTCATTTCTGTCACTAGCCATAATATCTAAGGTGATTAGAGGAATAGAAAACCTCTCTCAAAACTAAATGGCCCTGGTTTTGTTTATTTCAGCAAAGCAATGGCTAAATTGGGCTAGAATTTGGAAGTAGGTTTCTAACGCTCAGACAAATTAGCTTTTGTAGCTGCTTTCCAGTAGATAGAGGACAAAAAAATTAACTGATAAATTTGTTCTCTGCTTATGTGTCTTTCTCACTTCCTGTTCCATTCATGGATGTAGGTTGGATCATTATCATAACCCCAGAAGAAGCAAGGAAGTTGTGCATATGGTGATCCTGATAAGAGGGTTTTATTAGTTATTTCTGAGCATATTTGTTTTAATTTAGGCATTTTCCAATTCATTAGGTATTTTGAAGTCCTGCTCAATTTGTTCTATTTTAATACTTCAGGTCTAGTCAGGGAAGGTACACATGAAAATTTTCTATGGACTATAATTATATTAAATATGGTTGATAAATGACTGACAGGAGAATGAGATTTTTTTTTTATATTAAGGAAGCTGGCCTTCCAGTTTCAGGTATCAGGCTAGTGCACCTTTTTCTGTCTTTTTCAAAAGGCTTTGTTTTACATTTATTCAGCAAAGGATGTGTATAAATATCAAAGATCTTGGGTATTGTAAAATCTGTTCATTTTAAAAGGATGATAAAAATTTAGGAATGTCAGCTTAACACAAAAAAGAGAGACAGGTTTACCTTTTGTTACATGTTTTTATATAAATGTTCCAGATTTGAGCCTAAAGTTTGCTTTTTATTTTTGTCCTGTGATTTGGATTCTTCTGATGTTTTAGACACTAATATGATTTTTGACAAGTTTGATATGACTATTTTAAATCTAGTCCTGATCCTGAAGTTTCACTACAACTTAGTGAAAAGCCAGCCGTGGAAGAACAGGGTGGCTAGAGGAGTTAAATGTTCTAGAAATTATAAGGAGATGAGGAGTTTTGGCTTGTGAAATCATCACTAATGCACACTATATAAAGCTTCTTCTTAATTCACAAGTAATTCAGAATGCTGCTCCTTCCCTATTTTTTTCATAGTATTGACCTGAGGGAAATGGAAAAGATTTTCCGGAGCCTTTCAACAATCTCCAGTTACCAAAATACTTAATAAGATGAATGAATGAAGTTTGCTACTCCTGCTTGTAGAAGTTTTCTGTTTATGTCCGTTCTCCTTCATGTGACAAGGTGGCTGTTATTCAGTAATACTTGTGCTCTGATTCTTGGTCCATTATTATTCCCAGGAACTTTGCTAAAGTACTGTAGCCTAAGTCAGTCATTCCTCTATCTCTCCATTTGACGGTTGCACCCTAGGTGCAGTACTTGTACTTACCTTTTCATGAATTTTTCACTTAATTTTGGACCTTTCCTCCAGTTTTATCAGTCATTCTGAACCTCTTAATCTGACCCTCTAGAACAGCGATTTCCAAACTGACAGATTGGTCACCATTAATTAAAAAAGATACAACCGTTAAGTACCAGCGACCCACTTCAGGATCAAGCTGTGTTAAGTCTGCCTTCATTTAGTAAAGAAAGGTTCCCAATCTGTGGTATGCATACCACCAGTTTCCAATAACTTCTATTAGTTTATATGTAACTTATACACATACCACCAGCTTGTCGGCGTACCACTGGTGGTTCGTGTACCACAGATTGGGGACCACTGCAACTCTAGAGTGTCTGCAGCTCCACCTAGGTTGGTGTCATCTGCAAATTTGCCCTTTTTCTACACCACAGCTTGACAACCTTTCTGAGTTAACAGGTAGCTGGTAAAGTCCCTCTGTTCCTTCCTTTGAAAAGCTGTATAAGATGAGCTTGAACTAATGGAGAGAGGCTGTGGTTTTCTTAATGAGCTGATAAACACTGAGTTAGGGGTGACAAATACTGTGTTAGCAACTCCCTGCTGGGCTGCTCAGGAGGTGGGGGGGAACTCCTCCCTAATCATATAGTCTTCCTGGGGCCTGGCCACGCCCCTCCCCCGAGCTCTGCACTGTGGAAGGGAAGGGAGGCTGCGCTGGTGCCCTTGACTTCTAGCCTGAGCCACTGCAGGCATGTATCTGCATTTCTTCAGTCCAGAGCGGTTAGCTGAACAGTTACAAACTCAATCAGCCTACCCGTGTTAGACTAACCTGCAAAGAATGAGTCAGTTCAGGCTCAGGCTTTTTGAATGTCTGTCCCTAGCTAAAGTGGGCCTGAGGCAGCAGTAGTTAAATGGTGCATTCTCTCAGAATTTTATTAACAGTAGGCAGGATAAAATCTCTTCAGGCTGTAGTTTGCCTAAGATCATTTAATGAAGATATTAAACAGTACTGGATCTAGGACAGACCCCTGAGGAACCCCACTCATAGTTCCATCCAAGTAGACATTGCACCATTGGTTACTTTGGGCACAGCGATTAAACCAGTTATGTATAGGGTTACCATGTATCTGGGTTTTCCCGGACATGTCCTCTTTTTTGGTCCCCTGTCCTATGTCCAGGCAGTTGTTAAAATGAGAGCAAATGTCCGGGTTTTTGCTTTGCCTCCACTTTTCCATGGCACCAGCAGATTGGAGGCAAGATAATTAGTTGCCGGGGGTCACCTGCTCTGTGCACAGGCCCCAGCAAGTGCATATGTACGTATGGAGCAGCTGCATGGGCAGCAGGGCTGGGGAAACGGTAGGTTCTGGGTCAGGAGTCAGAGGCACCGGCAGGGCTGTGAGGGAAGGGAGCTGCAGGTTGGGAGTGAGGGGCATCGGCAGGGCTGGAGGGGCAGGGGCTTTGGAGTGAGGGGCAGAGGGAGGGCATGGGCATATCACTGCCCCCCCCCCCCCACTTCTGGCAGCTCCCTGCCCCCTGCTCCCCACGGGTGTCTTCTTTTTTTGATCCTGGAAATATGGTAACCCAAGTTATGTATCCACCTCTTGGTATTTTCATCTAGGTGGTATTTCTTTAACTTATGCCATGGAAAACTATGTCAAAATATATTGTATCCACTCTTCCCTGACAATGCATAAAGCTTTTTCCCTTGTTGCAGAAGGAAATCAGGTTGGTTAGAAATTACTTGCTTTTGATGAAACCCTGTTGGCTGGTTCTGGTCACCTTGTTCTTTTCTAGGTGCTCTAAAATAGGTTTTTCTTTTTGTTCTTTTTGGTTGATAGGTTCCATAATCTTTCTGGGCATCAAGGTTAGACTTACTAATGTATAATTCCCCAGATCCTCCTCCTTCCCTTTCTTGAAGGTCTGTATATATTTACCCTTTTTGTATCCTTTGGGATCTCCAGTCACCTTATAGTTTCATTGTTTCTAGGGTCGGAAGGGACCTGAGCAGATCATCTAGTCCAACCCCCTGCCAGGGCAGGAAAGAATACTGGGGTCAAACGACCCCAGCAACATGTGCATCTAACCTCCTTTTAAACACCCCCAGGGTAGGAGCCTGCACCACTTCTCTTGGAAGCTGGTTCCAGACACTAGCCGCCTGACCGTGAAGTAGCGCCTCCTGATATC
>NW_017728906.1:140820336-140833594 GCF_001723895.1 Crocodylus porosus
CGTTTGACCCCAGTATTCTTTCCTGCCATGGCAGGGGGTCGGACTAGATGATCTGCTCAGGTCCCTTCCGATCCTAGAAACTATGAAACTATGCCTTTGTGGATAATCTTGCACTCATCCTTGGGATGGTCACATTTTTACTTTTGTAAGTCTTTTTTTTTAAAGACTCAACTTCATTGAAGAGCTTGCTGCCTGCCTCGTCACACTTCCTTACTTTTTGTCACATCAGGGTAACCAGTTCTTGTTCACTTTATATGATCTTTCTCAAAGTACAACCAGTTTTTATGAACTCTTTCCTTCAGGACTTGCCTTTCTAGGGTTCTGCCTACCAGTTCCCAGAGTTTATTAAATTTGGTTTTCTGAAGTTTGGTATCCTTTTATCCTGCTGTTCTCCTTTCTTTTTCTTAAGGTCTTGAACTTGGTTATATCATGGTAGCTGTTACGCATGTTGCCTTCCACCCTCAGATTCTCACGCATGCCCTCCCTATTCTTGAGCAGCAAATGAAAGAAGAGCTTCTTGCCCCTTCCCCTGCCCTTGTGCACGTGGACACTCTTTACCATGTTTACTAAAGGTTTAAACCCAACATACTCCAAAAAGCTATTGAACTGCCTCTATATGCTGTATTACAGTGATTTCTGTTGTTCAGTACTTGGAATTTGGAAACTTCAGTAAGTTCTTTGGTGGCGGGGAAGCCTTAACTCCTTTTGGGTGGCTCTGTAACAGACTCGCCATAATGGTTCCCCTCCTGCTATCCCTATAACATGACTGAGAGTTTGAACAGGTCTACCTGTTTAAGAACAACAGCAGTCTCCCTATGCCAGAAGAAAGATGCATGTGCCTGAAAGCTTGCAAAAAACTTTGCTCCAACTACTTGGTCTAATTAAAGAGATCACATCTACCCAAAGAACCTTGCCTGCCAATAGGACTATTTCTCACTTTCATATGGCATTTTAGAACAAGTCTATATTTCTCCTTCCTTAACAGATTATACCTATGCATGACATAGTATGCCAATCATGTAAATTAGCTCACCAAATCTATAATGTATGCTAAAAAAAAATTAACAATTCATGCTGGAGGGGGGGCAATTACATTTCTCAGAAGTAACAGAACACAGTTGTTGTTAGAGATTGAATTATAAATGCCATTTTATAAATTTGCAAAGTCCAAGGGCACATTTTAACCTGTAGTTAGGATATACATGTTGTTTGTGTTTACTATTTTCCATCATACGTTTGCTTCTTACCTATTCATGTGTGCATCTTACCTATTCAGGCTATAAGCTCTTTGTGGTAGAATTTACCTACTGTATATCTGGGCAGTGCATAGCACAACTGGCAGAGCCAACCTGAGCAGGGTGTGGGGCCTGGGGCAAATCAGCCCATACGGGGTCCCACCCTTTCCCCGATCCCATACATCGTGGACGCAAAGAAGCCACCACTGCCATTGGCAATGGTGGGGAGGAGTATGGTGGGCACAGAGTTGCTGTGGCTGCTCCACCTGGCTCTGTGGTGCCCCCCCCCCCCGAAGCCCAGGGCCTAAGGTAGTCACCTTGATTCGCCCCCTCTCCCCCCGGGATGGCCCTGACAATTAGACTTCAATTTGTTGGTCCTCAGACTAGTATACTCAGTTCAATAAGATAGTTTATTGATGAGAGCATTTGAAACCTACCATGATTATGTAACAAAAGTAGAGAATATTTGTATGTACTATAGTCTTGCCATCCGTGAATACTGTTTACGCTTAACCTATTTTTAAAGGCTTGTGGTGAATTGTACTGACAAGCGCAAAATAAATAATGGTAGCTGATTTTGCTTCCTGAAGAATTATCACCTATAGATCAGTTGACAATTGTCTTTCTTTCTTTTTTTTCCCCACTGCTGGTGAAAGAATGGTACTTTTTGCTGTAAGCTGTGCATTTTAATAAAGTTCTGTCAGGACCTGGGGCTAACCTAATCAATTTTGCTGGACTTTGACTTTTTTTCTCTGCATGGTATAATCACATTTTGTTTAATGATTGGAAAATGTGTAGATACTGAATTTATATTAAAATTGAAATATTGAGCCAACTTGCTTAAAACAGGAAAAAATATCACAACAAAATTTTAAGTGTACATTGACTGTGGTTAAATAGTTAAAGATCAGTTAGTTTGGAGGAAGATTTCTAAGCATGAGCTTAATCTAGTCCTTTTGTTGAATTATAAATCCATCTATCTGTAGTATTAAAGGTGGATAAGGTGTACAGGCAAAAGATGTTGCATGTGATGCTATTCATTTCTGTATGTCTGGAATTGCCTTGGAATTGGAGGTGATTACGTACGGGGTGATATGGAAAATAATTGGTGAAGTGTGTCTTGTGCTTTGTTGAACTCAGTTACCCCTTAAGTTTGATTGCTAGTTATATAAAGTGATTCTGTTCAGCTGCATTTCAAGGTCTTGAGTATTCCTTTTTCTCTGGTGAACCTCTTAATTGGTGGTTTCTGTTGGAGGGGAGAAAGGGATTTTAAGCTCATTGATTACTTCTACACATTCCCACAGCAACTGCACATTTATTGCTAATTATTTTTCTGCTGGTTTTGTAAATAAAATGGTCAGGCCCTCTTTTTATAGAGTTATCCATGATGTCTCCAATTTAGTGAATTGAAAAAATGGTCATAGTATCTTTACTTTTTCAAAAGTGGTAAAATTAACCTTTCAACTGTCATAATAAAACCCTGTTTTAGTCTCTCAATTTTGACTTAGGAATGTGATCAGGTCTGAAAATAAACGGGTGTAGTCTAAAGGTAAAGGAGACTGGACAGACATGTTGCTAGGATCATTTTATCTCAGCAGTATTCCTGCCCAGAGTAGGGGGGGTGGATTTAGTGATCTTTTGAGGTCCCTTTCACCCCTTAATTTCTATAATTCTATGAATACTTGTGGGTTTTTTTCAAAGTTTAGCAAATAGTTCTTGAGCTAGTCATTAATTTTAAATTATTTGAATCTGCCTTTTTTTCCCCTGCATCTAAAACTAATTTTTGCTATCCTATTTTCCATGTATTTAACTCTCTCCCTGAAAACACTTGTGTGACTTCAGGTGAAGAATCTGCTAATAATTAGTAAAATATAACTTTTTATTTTAATTGGGTATAATGTTTAGGCCTAATCATTTAGTGGTATTCTCCCTGGTGTTGTTTACTGATTGGTTGCGAGTGAGAAGGGCTATTCCTCTTATTGTAGTTTATACTTAAAGACCAACATATTAAAAAGTTAAAGCTCTGTAATTATTAATTTGTTTTATAGTAACATGCATTTAAATAATAAAATCACAGACTGTATTTTTGGTAATTTTTTAAAAGAACAATTTGTAGCATTTTTGTAAGTCCATGAACATTTTATTGGATTAGTACCAAAGGTTGCCAAAGGGCTGTTATGCCAATTTATTGTTGTTAATTTGACCTAAAGAGTTTCAGAGTTTGAAGGCAGGCACACTGTACCACAGACCAGCAACACTGGTTTATTTGATACAAATGGAATTAAAGCTCTGTGAAGTAACTATGCATTTTTGAAATACTACAGTATGCTTACAAAATCATGAAACATAAACGGCTGTTATTACCACTGAGAAGCTTGTCCAGGCTTCTTCCATTGTCAGCTGGAATTAAGGTGTATATTAGTTCTCAGATATTGATTCTGCTGTGTGGGGGGCAGTATGTCTTGTCTTGCCTTTTTACTTTTGTGTCATGGAACTTACAGGCAACTTGTGTAACTAACCATAAAAGATAACAGTTCAAAAACATTGTTTAGGGTCAAGGTTGATAAATGTTGGAGTGATGGGCAAAACCATTAAAAGCTCAGAAAAATGGTGGGACGGTTTGGGAGCAAGGTGTCAGACTGTTTTCCCTGTTGCAGTTGTGGGGTAGACCAATTAAAGGAGACTTTCAAACAAACAAACATATAATTTTCTATGTATAGTAACCTCTCAGTAATTAGATATCTTGAACTTCAAAGCCTGGGATACAGATAAATGAGGTACTTCATAGTGGTGCTGGTGGTGGTGATGGGACGTGACTTAACTATCCAGTGACACTTACTGGTTCAGAATATTTTATCCTTGTGCATTATTGAGAAGCATTAAATTGTTAAATCCTAACTTTCAGATCTCTCAAGCACCTGCATCTTAATTTCATTTTTCAGTGGAGTTGTAGGTGTCTAGCACTTCTGGAAATTGGATTCCAAGAGTGCAATGCTTTGTATAGAAATCTTTTCTAGGTGTTTAATAAATAGTGCTCATAACTTGCATCCTTTATGCCTGCTACTGTCTCTTGAGCAATTGAAATGTGTGACAAATGCCCAAGATGTCAAATCTTGTGCATTATGCTCAAATTGTAATTGGTTTTTACTATAAAAATTATCTTTCCTCACCTTAAAAATAAATTATCTGATGCTAGAATTATTCAGTTAAATAAGGTAGTATTAAAAGATGGCAGTGGGGCTGAAATGCAGTAAGCTGAAGTTATGCAGATACTGATCTTTGCTATGACATTAGCAATAAACTAAACCATAGGAAGTACTATTGTATTATGCAGTTAAATGAATTATGCACTTATCTTTCCCATGTATATTATAAATCGGGCTTTCCTTTAACTTGAGCATGTCTAAGGACTGATTTGTTTCAAACTATTTGAAGGGAAATTAGAATTAAGGTAATGCAGAAAAAACAGCATTTTAAAATTGTTTTTGTAAAATAATTACTTTAAATGTTGTAGATATTGTGATAAACTTACTTCTCCCTTAAATATGATTTGCATTTTAATTTAACTTTTTGTGACTTGAAGTAGTATTAAGTGAATTGAATTGATTGGCTTCAATTCAACATGTACTTCTAGGATTTAGGAATAGTAGAACCTATCCTTTCACATGCATGTGCTATATTTGAAGATTAGAAGAGATAAATGAGCTTTCTTTCTTTTTCAGCTCCCAATTATTTCCTTAGATTTGAAGTTATTGAGGTATACTAGATGAATAACTTGGATTAAAGAAAATACTCCTTATGATTTGCTCTCCAAAGCATTTTATGGAGTTTAACACACACTTAACTGTATTCTTAATTTTTGTAATTTACATTAGGAATATTGTAAATGATGCTTTAGTATCCCAACAAATATTGGTACTAGCTGCTTAACCAATGACTTGTACTGGTTCATGTGTCTCCTCTCTCCCTCTTGTCCCCTCCCCCCCCCCCCCCAAAAAAAAAAAACAACAAAAAAACCCAACCAACTTTGGAAACAATTACGAACTGCTTGAGTATTGTACTTACCTGAATCCAAGGCGACTTTGAATTTCATATAACCTCCCCCCCATCAATACATAGATTCTAGACGTGGGACATTTTATAAATTTGTTATAATTTTCCATGTATAGGGGCATAGAACACATGGTTATGCCAGCCCCTGCCTGGTCACACAGCAGCTGTTGCAGGGGGAACCATTCCAGCAGCTTCCAGAGCCATGGCTGGAGCTGCAGCTGCTGCTGCTACTGCTGCTGCATGGTTCAAGTATTAACTGTAATATTGTGCTTCTAATTCTTTTTCTTGTGAAAAAAATGGTCCCTCATCACTTTAGTGAATTATTAAACTGGCACTCAGAAATATGTATGGATTCAGGGTTCAGCTAATTAAGTTGGCACATGAGAAAACTTGCCATGATCGAAAGAAGTTGCCCATTCTGTGCGACTTACGTAATATACTAGTGTAGGTATGAAAATTTGTTGAAATTCTTTTTATAATTATTAACTTGTTTTTGAAAGCTTAGATGGACTGGTTTCAAATTCCAAAGAAGGTATCATATTAAAATTCTTGGGTTTGTTGGCTTTCATTTTAGACAAAAAAAAAAAAAAAAATATCATGGAGTGAGTAGAATTACTGAGGATTTTAGCTAAGTTTGGGGTTTATTTGTTTTGATTTGGATCTTTTAATAAGAGTACTTCAACTTTTATTTTATATTGTCTGCTTGTAAAATATCCTTCTAAAAAAATAATTAAAAAAATTTTTTTTTCTCCCTTTCAGCTGGGTTGAAAATTTTGGACATGAAGGACTTGGGTTGTTGCTAGATGTACTGGAAAGATTGGTTGAAGCAAAACAGTAAGGATGCTTTATAATAAAAATTGTCAGATTTTTTTTTTTTTTTAAACTATTCCTAATTTGTAATAACTGAAATTTTCATATCAATTCAGTCAGGACAAAGTTGTGAAGAGATGTCAGCATAAAGTCATACAGTGTTTGAAGGCCTTCATGAATAATAAGGTATGTGATTTCAAGGTTATATTTAAGTTTGTTATATTATGATTTAGATAACTGGGTTGCTACGGTTCAACTGGAATTACTTTGATTATGTAAATTACTTTTAAATATAGTATCTTAAGGAAATTGATGTGTGTTACTTATATTTAAAAGAAAACATTTTCAGTTGCATTTGGTACTTAATCTTGGCAACTTGGCATACAGATTAAGTCTGGTGTTTCTTATTGCTTGAGTGGCAAGCTTAACCTGGAAAATATTATTTCAG
Source organism: Crocodylus porosus (assembly GCF_001723895.1). Classification (NCBI taxonomy): domain Eukaryota; kingdom Metazoa; phylum Chordata; order Crocodylia; family Crocodylidae; genus Crocodylus; species Crocodylus porosus. Next base: position 140,826,883 of record NW_017728906.1, read on the forward strand.
TAGCTAAGGAAAGATTACCCCTAACCCTCACAGAAGAGGAGGGTGTATAGTGAAGCCATTAGGAGCCCTAAACCAGCTGCTTTAGAGAATACTCTCTCTTAAGCTCACTTTTCAGTTTCACTTTTGCCTAGCAAAACCAGGCATCCTAGCAAACAAGTATCTGCAGTTTTGGGCTCCACATTTTAAAAAGAACATGGAACAGTTAAGAGAGGGTCCAGAGGTGGACGACAAAAATGATAAAGAGCTTGGAAACAAAGTCAAATTGAGCTAAGGCTGAAGGAACTAGGCACGGTTCGCCTTGTAGAAAAGGTGCTCAAGAGGGGAGATGATAGATAGCAATCTTCAAATATTTGAAGGAATGCCATAAAGGGTTGAAACCTCTTCTTGCTGCAGAGAGGAGTACATGGACCAATGGCTTGAAGTTGCAGCAAAGTATGTTTAGATTGACTATGAGGAAAACTTCTTTGCTCCCAGAACAGTGAGGCGGTGGATGGACTAGCTAGGGAAGTTGTGAACTTGCCATCACTGGAAGTGTTTAGGAAGATGTTGTAGGTCTCCTGCTATGCCTGTGTCCTGCTGTACTTACCCTTTGTGCTGAGGTTTGGTTGCTGCACGGGGCTGGAAGGAAATTCAATCCCTCTCCCTCTGCTGTGTCAGGTTTTTAGCCTTCCTCAGGCATTGGATATTGGCTGCAGCCAAGGCTGAGGATTTTGACTGGGATGTGCTAGTGTTTCTGCTGGGACTTGCACCCAAAAGTTTGTGGCTAGAGGGTCTTGCACCACTGCTCAGGGTCAGACTGAATGTCGCATTTGGAGTCGGGGAGGAATTTTAACCCATGGTCAGATAAGTATGGATTGTGTGGAGGAGCCGGGGGGTTGCCTTCCTCTGTATCAGTGGGGTGTGGGATTCTTGCTGGGATCTCTTCAGTAAAAGGTTGTTAACATGTACTTAAGTAGGATGTTGACTGCTGTGGTCCCTCTCCTTTACCTGTGTCAGGCTAGGGTGTTATGTCTTGTGTCAGGATTGACTGCAGTTTTGCTAAAGAGGTTAGACAGTAGTCAACTTATGGCTGTTATTCCTTGTTATTCTCAGTAATGCTCAGGGGAACAGGGACTCTCCCATAACCTGCTGGTCCCCCCCGGCCAGTTTGTAGGTGGCCACCAGATCCCCTCTCGGCCTTCTTGTGTGGAGGCTGAACAGGTTCAGGTCCCGTAACCTCTGCTTGTAGGGCCTGCCCTGGTGCCCCCAATCATGTGAGTGACCCTCCTCTGGACCCTCTTGATGCTGGCCACATCCCTCCTGAAGTGTGGCACCCAGAACTGGACACTACTCCAACTGCAGCCTGTTCAGTGTCACATAGAGAGGGAGGATCACCTCCTTAGACCTACTTATGATGCATCTGTGGATGCATGACAAAGTGCAGTTGGCCTTCCTGACTGCATCACCACATTGGCGGCCCACGCTCATTTTGGAATCAATAATGACTCTAAGATCCTTTTCTGCCTCTGTGCTGACGAGAAGGGAGTTCCCCAGCCTGTAGGTATACTGCTGGTTCTTCCTCCCCAGGTGCAATACCTTTTACTTGTCAGTATTGAAACCCATCCTATTCTCATCTGCCCACCCCTGTAACCTGTCCAGATCTAGTTGCAGCCTGTCCCTCTCCACCAGCGTGCCCACTTCTTCCCACATCTTAGTATCATCCATGAATTTGAACAAGGTGCTTTTCAACCCCTTGTCCAAGTTGCTGATGAAGATTTTGAACAGTGCGGGCCCGAGGACCGAGCCCTGGGGGACCCCACTGCCCGCATCCCTCCAGGTCGAAAATGACCCGTCCAACACCACTCCTCTCTGGGTGTGGCTCTCCAGCCAATTTACGACCCATCTGACTACGTAGGCATCAATGCCAGAGTCGCCTAATTTTTTAATTAGAATGGGGTGAGAGACAGTGTTGAAGGCCTTTCTAAAGACCAGAAAGGCTATGTCCACCGTGACACCTGCATCCAAAGATTTTGTGACCTGGTTGTAGAAGGCTGTCAGGTTGGTCTGGCAGGATCTGCCTTGAATGAACCCATGTTGGTTGACCCTAAGCATGATCTCCCCTGCTGGTCTCTCGCAGATGTGCTCCTGGATAATTTTCTCAAAGAGCTTCCTCAGGACCAATGCTTTTTGAGTATCAGTTGATCAGGAAAGCAGTGCCCTTTGAAGTGGAAGTCATAGTTAAGTGGCCTGTCCTTAATTTTGAAATCTACTGTGAATTAAGTGGGTTAAAATCTGCTTCAATGTGAATAATCTGAGCTCTACTATACTACTATTTTTAATTGCTTCACTATTCTTCACAAGAATGTCATTTAGCCAGCAGAATTTAATTGTTCAGACTGACCACAAGAAGTACTAGTATAACAGAGATTATTGTAAGATACAAATATATGCATCTTTGACCAGTTTTGTCTAAGCTACATGCAACAATTAGCATAGAGATTGGTAACAATTAGTATGGACAAGTGATTGAAAATCATTTAAATTGTGTCCTTGGCAGCTATCTCTGTTCCTGATGCTCTCATGTTACTTTCTAATGCATCTGTTTTACAGTAGACTTAATAGGAAACAGAATTTTCATTGCCAACAGGGAGTCTTATCAGTAGTCTCTTACCTCCCTTGGTAGTTTGCACAAGGGCATAGCACATCCCAATCATTGTTTTGTGAGGTGGGGAAAAGGGAATTCTTTTTTGTCCCCTCTACCACCTCAAAATCCTCTGTTATTACCGATGTGCACACATCACTGTGGAAAATGACACCTGTTAACCACCCACTTGGTGATTTCTTCATCTCTTGCAAATATTAAAATTGTTTGAAATGTTCAAGACATTATACACTTGTGTACGTTTTTTTTCTTGAGAGGCACATGTTGTATTTTCTTGCATACAGTAGTGCCCTCTTCCCCTCTCCCTAATAAAATGTGCATAAAATGTGAGTCACAGCTGACAGTGAGAGAACGTAAGTCTTCCTGGGAACATAGAGTTTCTGAGAAGTGTGGCACGAGGAAGTTCCTGGCGCTTGCTGCTTCACTCAAACTGTCTCCTAGGATGCCACACTTCCTGGACACTGTCACAAGATTAGGTCCCTGACTTGCAGGAGCAATAGCAAGGTTGTTGATTCTTGTCAATAAGTAATTCTTCATATACCATATTTACTCAAATACAAGACAACGCGTGGCGAAAAAAGCCCTTCGTCTTATCACACTTAAGGAAATCACACAATACATTGTCATTGAACTGCTGTCAAATGCAGCATGTGCTCAGCACTGGAAACCAGCTATGAAGCTGATTTAAATGCAGCCAACACTGAGCATGACTGTAAAACACATAGGTTGCCATCAGCATGTTTGTCCAATGTGGGCTATCACAAAAATAGATTAGTGCAGCTCATCTGGATAAGATGTATGGTAAGGTCCATTAAGCACAGTCCCCTTCACTGATGAGCCTTTCAAGTCATGGTGAGCCACTACATTGAATATATTTTGACTTCCCCTTTAATCCCACAAACTGTAATCATGGCTTGTGCAGTTCTTAAATATCTGCACAATCTTAGATTCAATTTGATATTTTTATAAAAATCTGGTAAATTGACAAGTTACTGAATCATAAGTGCTATAATTAAATATGCTGTATTCAAGGCCTTTTAGGTAATATTTTGATTCCTAATCTATTATCTATGTAATAGAATTTGATTTACCTGGAGAAGAAAAGCTCTAGCATCCTATTAGTAAAAGTAAACAGGAATGTGAGTCTTGGGTCCTACCATACAATACACTTAAGACGTGATTCAGTTAATCATGTCTTAAGCTGTAACCTGGCCCCATATTAAATAAATGAATGGTGTTATAAAATGAGGAAGAAGGCACAAATTTATTCCACAAAAAATGTGTAATAATTTTGTTGTTGGTTCCTCTGATGCTATTAATTGAACATGTAGCTATGTACACACTGTGGCTATAAACCACATTAGCTGATTTATCTTTCCTTTAACTTTAAATGTCTGCGTTTCCAAAAGTAGAGTTTACAGTTGGAAGTTGCCACGTGGTACCTGTTCCCTTATACTAATAGCTGATCTTTATCCACATTTTCCATCTGCCAGCAGATGAAAATTTTATTTGATTGTGATTTATCTGGACTATCATTTGTTATTTCTTTAGTATGGACTGGAAAGAATTATGGGAGAAGAAAGGAGCCTGTCATTGCTGACCAAAGCAATTGACCCCAAGCAAACTAACATGATGACTGATATTGTTAAACTCTTATCTGCAATATGTATTGTTGGAGAGGAAAACATGTAAGTGATATTTAATTGGAATTAGTAACATAGTTTTCTCATGTACAAGCTGTGTTTAGATTGTTATCTCTTTTAAGTGCAAAGTCAAAACCTTTTGTTTTTAGATAATATTAATTTATGATTTTAATACTTAGAGCAAAAGTAAATATTTTCATCAGTTTTCCTGTTTTTAAAAGCCTTCCAATAATTTACTAATTTTTTTAAATAACAATTATAATTTTTTTTTTATATCTGGCAGATATGCAGTAATAATGCTTAAATGTTGCCAAAACTAGATTAAAATTTCCTCTTTATTTTTTTTTAAATGTTGTGGTAAAGTATGTACCCTAAGCAAGTTCACACATGACACCAAGCTTCAGGGAGTAGTAGATGCACTGGAGGGTAGGGCTAGGATTCAGTGACATAGATGAATTGGAGGATTGGGCCCAAAGGGATTTCATGAAGTTCAACAAAGACAAGTGAAAAGTCCTGCAATTAGGACAGAAGAATCTTGTCTTGCACCAGTACAGGCTAAGGAACAATTGGCTAAGCAGTTGCTCTGCAGAAAGGGACCTGGGGGTTACAGTGAACAATAAGCTGAGTATGAGTCAACAGTGTGCCTTTGTTGCATACTGGGCTGCATTAGTAGGAGTGTTGCCAGCAGATCATGGGAAGTAATTATTCCCCTCCTATTTTGCAGTGGTGAAGCTACATCTAGAGTACTGTGTTCAGTTTTTGGCCTCCCACTACACAAAAGATGTGGACAAGTTGGTGAGGGTCCAGCAATGAAAATAGGCACATGACTTCTGAAGAGGGGCTGAGGGAACTGGGCTTGCTTAGTTTGGTGAAGAGAAGACTGAAGGGGGATTTGATAGCAGCCTTTAAAACATGAAGGCTGGTTCAAAAGAGGATGGAGCTAGACTCTTTTCAGTGGTGGCAGATGACAAAACAGGAGCAATGGTTTCAAGTTGTAGCAAGGGAGGTTTAGATTGGACCTTAGGAAGAACTTTCTTTCTTGAAGGGTGGTGAAGCACTGGAACAGGTTACCTAGGAAGGTGGTAGAATCTCCTCCATCCTTGGAGGTTTTTAAGTCCTGGCTTGACAAAGCCCTGGCTGGAATGATCTAGTTGGGGGTGGTCCTGTTTTGAGGAGGTTGGCCTAGATGACTTCCTGTGGTCCCTTCCAACCCTAACTTCCTATGGTCTTATGATTTCCTATGATATATGGAACAGAGATGCACACTGTTTTCAGGATTGTTTTGTGGTGGAAAATATTTTCTGTTTGTAGAAAAAAGCCCAGTTTTGACTTAAAGCATTCATTAGTAAGAACTCATAAATAAACAATTAACATAATTTCATAAATTTCTGGTACTATTACTTAATTTTCAAAAACTTTTTTTAGCTGTGCAGTTCAGGTCTATTAAATGGAACTATCTGTTAACTTCCTGCAGCCTTGAAAAAATTTTAGATGCTGTAACAACAGCAGCAGAAGAAAAGAATCTTGAGAGATTCTCTCCCATTGTAGAAGGCCTCTGGGATAACTCCGTTCAGCTGCAAGTAAGTATATGTGTTGTGCACAGAATGTCTTCATCAAACAAAAATAAGAATGAAGCATTATTCTTTAGAATAAAATGGGGGTCTTTCAAAATTAGGTAAGATTGAAGTCATTTCTCAGTTGCAAGGCTTACTTCAGAGCCAGTTTTACCAGATGCATAAGTCTCGAACACTTCATTTATGTCCATGTTGATTTTCCATTTACCTTAAATGAGTGTAGAATACATAACATATTTTGTACTCAAACTCTCCTGTATGAATTTTAGCCATTCATTTATGGGACCATATTAAGGCTAAAGAATTAGAAACAAAACTTCTATTAAAAAAACAAAAAAAGGAAAGAACTTCTTTTCTTAGTAGCGAGCTTGGATAAGCAAATAATCTAGCCTTGATGGTTGTTTGGCTATAAAATCTCATGTTTAAGATAATTGGCTGAAAAAATTTGTACTCATTTATAAGCTCCTTGAACAGAACATGCAACTTTACTGGAGCATCATCATTTGTCATTATTAGTACATTCTGAACGTCCTAAAAATAATGATAGTAGAGGGGATAAGCATTAACTTTGTGTTTTTGTTTTTGGATAATTAAGTAGTTACTCTTAGATATTTGAATTACGTGTTTGTCATAAACAAGGCATAGTGACTCTGAAGGGCAGGGGACAATGACTACAGATTAATAGATTTTAAGGCTTGCAGGCCTTATTATGGGTTCTATTTTCCTTTATAATATGGACTATAGTATCACATTCATTTAATTTTTTCAGTAAGAATCTAATTTCTGTTTCTAATTTCTTTAAAGAAGCTGTGGATGCTTTAGAGCTGTGGTTCTCAACCTTTTTGGACTTGAGC
>NW_017728906.1:140833694-140845222 GCF_001723895.1 Crocodylus porosus
CTACAGCCCTTGGCCCTGCCAGTTCCTCTCACTGCTGACCCACTGCCCTCTACCTCCAGCCCCACAGTGTGTGGGGCAGCGGGAGGGGTCATTCTGCTCAGGCTGCCTGTGCTGTCACCACCCCACCTCTCCTCCGGGAGGAGGTGAAGGCATTGCAGCCCCCCGGTCTGTTATGTTGCACTGTTGAAGGTGTGGCTGGTGCGGGGGTCCTGGTGGCAGCAACACATTTCATTGCTCCACTTGGCCTTCCTGTGCTAGTTCCCACCTATTGGGCCTTGGAGGCAGTTCCTGTTAGGCCAAATTGAAGCCCCAGACCTTGCCCGTGCCCTCCCTTCCTGCTTTGCCCATGCTAACCCCCCCTATAGATTTACCTGTGAGGAGCTACAGGAACAGCAGGTCACGGATGGCTTCCAGGCAAGAGTACAGCATGGTGCCACAGTAGGCAGCACTCCATGAGAAGGTGTACTCAAGCTTGCTGGGCTGCTGTGCCAACAGCACTGTGCAGTGTAGTGCCTGTGCCTGCAGCTTATGCAGTGCTGGGCTCTGCCAGCAGACGCCCAAAACAAAGAGTGCCTGGCTCGAGACCCCCCACTCCTGGAAGCAGCTGGCACCTGAGCACCACTTTCCCTTCTCCTTGTCCCTTAGGCAAGACCCCCTGAAACCCATTTGTGGCTCCTGCTGTTTTAAAGGGGGTTAAGGGAACAGGGTATACCTAGAGCAGTGGTTCTCAACTGATTTAGACTCAAGGCATTCCTCTATAACTTCAAAATGTAACAGCAGCAGCCCACTCAACTCATTTACTTTTTTACAGTGCCTACCTTCTCACCCTGTGGCACTTTTAAAAGGGTCTCATGGGGTGGCAGGGTGAGCAGCAGTAGACAAAGCACCTATGTTGCTGTGGCTGATGTTAGTATGTGTTGCTTTGTGGTGGCAGGAACTGCTTGGCAGAGTATACTAGGGAGCTTGTCAGTGACTCTTTAGACCCCTGAAACTGGCAGTTGTCCCTGCAGGAGAAGGACGCTGGCCAATGCAGTTGCAGAGGCTGGTGCTATGTGACGGCAGCAGGGCAGGACCCTACCTTAGCCCACTCTTTCTGCTAACTGTCCCCAGTCTGAGGGAGTGAGCATGGCCCCTGCAGCTGTGGCTGCTCCTTCTGGACTTGAATGCTAGTGACCAGAGCCACGATTCCTTTTAGTCCCTCCCACCAGCTCCAGGATTGTGGGAAGAGTGAGGCAATGAGCCAGGCTGAAAAAGGAAGGCCCTGTTTCTGTCCACATTCTCAAAAACAATCTGCTTAAGAAACTTGTGGGATCCTGCTTCACTGGAGATTTTCAGGAAGAGGCTGGAGAGGATCTCATCAGTGATTAGTATACTAAGTAGAGGATCCTGAATTTGTGTAGCAGGTTGGACTAGATGACCCTGAATGCACCTCCTAACCTTGTGGTTCTCAGGAGAGCTATAAACCTGATCGGGGTTGGAGGGAAAAGCTTTACAATGCAAGGTTAAAGGAGCTCAGCTGAATTAGGTCATTAAAAAGAGATGTGAAAGGTGACCTGATAATTGTGTTTATATATATTTTCACATGGAATAAAAAGATCTGATAGTAACTTTAAAATCAGATGGTTATTAAACATTAAATAGTTGATCCTGAGATGTTGTGGACTTGCCATTGTTTGGGGTAGTTAAGATCAGGTCTACTGGAGAAATACTATACCTAGGTGTGGGGACCAATGTTCATAAAGGATGACTGTGATGGGCTTTTCTGGTCTAGAAATCTGGACATGACAACGCTTTTTTTTCTGCGTGACCCTCTGGAAGACTAGGATTACTTATATTGTCCTCAGGAGGCTCATAACACTTGATGTTTGCATTGTGGCAGTGGTTTTAACATTATACATCAGTGTTTCAGCTAGTCATCTGGAATTCTTTTTTCTTATACGTATTTGGCCATTTTTTTTGGATACACATTTGCCTGTTTCTGAAGTGTCAGACGTGAGCAACAGCTGAAGATGTTGATCAGTGCTTTGTTAGGATAGATGAAACCCTGGATGTTATATCCTATTCACATGCTTGAAGATGTTAGTGTTAGCCGGATTTGGGCTTGGAAAAAGATTTTTCTTCAGATTTGGCAAGGTTCTTTGTATACCTTGCAGTGCTGGGATCATTTAGACATATTTCAATTAATTGGTTTTCTGCTCTTGTGTAGTCTCTCCAGGCACTGGTAACATTTTGATGTCTCCTGCCCTCAGCCAGTAGCATGTAATTTATTCTCTAAAGGACTGGAAAGTTTTAGCTTGAGCAGGCTGCTTGGGTTTAATACTGGATGATTAGTAGTATGCAAGAGGTCAGTGATCTTTTCTGTATTTTAAAATGGGTGATACTATATGTAGACTGAACGTCTGAAGTCTTTCCCTGTAAGGCATCTTTTTTATGTTCTTCTTGTAGCTTTCTTCTGAATATTCCAGATTTTCAATGTTATCTTTTGAAGTTCAGGCACTAAATGCAATATTTCATAATGGTCTCACGATTGCCAAGCATATATACTTTTCTTATTCCTCATTGGTATTCCATACTGTATATATTAAGGGATCATGTTAATTACTGTGGCTACTCATTTTCATGCTTTGAATAAGAGGAATTGGACAGTAGTGATTGCAAAGGGAAAAAAGGAAAAAAAGTGGCTGTTAACACCAATAGGTCACTTGCCTGGCACTTCCCATTATGCCTTGTTTTTTTTGTTGCTTAACATTGTCGGACTTCATCAGTGTGGGATGATATTTTTCCTACCAGGCATCTGCTTCAGACTGAACCTTCGTGGATAGCTTCATTCAAAACAGATGCACCATTTCTCAGAAGGAAGCTGTTCAAGAAAGTTGTTTTTCTTTCATTAAATGTTAGTAGCTTTTCCTTTGGGAAGCTCTGAGATGTCTCTGCTTAGGTGCAGGAACTTGTGATTTTTGCAGACAAATGCCACATGTGCCAGGGATGTGCTTTTGGTGCCATCATGGAATGTTTTTTTTTCTTTTCTTTTTTAACAAAGGTTTCTGTTTGGTAGATGCATACTTTTAGCATCTACATCCCAACAATTCCAATGCACATGAACTGAGAACTGATCAACTTTCTCGTTTACTGTATCAGAGAGCTACTGATCTAGTCCAATCCTATGCATAGATACAGGATGTACGGTTCCTAAATCATCCCAGACATCCTGTTTAGTTTCTTGAAAAATCTAATGAGAGATTCGATGACTTCCCTAAGCAGCTTTGTTATCATCTTATTGTTTTTAAGTCAGCCAGTTTTTCCTGATTTAATTGAAATCTACTTTACTATTTAAATCCATTCTTATTCTGCCTTCTGTGGCAAGAAAGAACAATCATATGTTGTATATAATATATAAACGCTTTATTTTCAAATGTAACCAAGCTGTGGATAAGAGTTGCTTTTAGAATTATGGGTTGCTTAAAATGGAATCCCATTTTCAGTGGTTATCATTTTGAGTAACTGAGTATTTACATACTTGAGTAGTATCTTGAATACCTGAGTAGTAATTCAATATAAGAAAAAAAATTCTGTTTACTTGACTTTAATCTTATAACTAGATTTTCTCCAGAACTCTGTTCAGATAGATTTAGTCAGTGGCCCAGTCTAGCAAAAAATGATGAATAATTTTAAATAACTTTATTTGTTACTACCTTTTAATTGAACACGGGAAGCCAAAAAAACAGCGTTAAAATGAGCCAGTGCTTTATTTTCCTGCAAATGTTGATCCGACTGTGGTACTGTTGTTAAGTGTTACGCTCCCAGTGTGTAACTTTGTAAGTCTGCCCTGGCTTATGTATTTCCAGTCTCCAGTAAGAGAAGTCCCTGCCATCATGTTTTATTTTTGTCTCCAAAGTATCACATACAAGTAGGCTGGTTTTCATCTATTTAGTCCCCCACAGGTAGCTATGACAGTCACAGCAGCATTATTTCAATAGTTAGATGGGCACTTTCACATTTAAGTTTTACAGTGTGGCACACATCAAGTGTGGTACCGTAGCTGAAAATTGCGTTCTTTTCTTGTTTGACCTATATGAAATAAATGAGAGCTCATTTTACATATTAAATGTTTTGACTGCTTGGTTACTGTTCTGATTATTAACACACAACCTCATGACTAACACCCATAGGACCAGAATAGAGGTTTATTAAAAGGGTTTTCAGTATAATGGGGCTAGTCTATTTGCTCTTCATAATAATGGAAAAAAAATTGTTCTTGTTCCTGGAATTGTTAAAAGCAGGTTTTAGAAATGGAACTGATAAGGTTATACTCTTACTGTAAACAAGACTGTTTAACTTTGGAAGTTTGATTGCATGCCAGGCCATGTGGACTGTATGCCATGCGAGTCCCTGGTGCCCTCCATCCTTCTTTGCTGCTGCAAGTTTGCTAGCTTGCAGTTGCCTCACCTGTGACTGGACCAGTGCCAGCCACCTCCTTCCCACTGCCACTTGCAATTTTGGATCTCACCTGCCAGTCATGGATAAGTTGTTGCTGCACTGCCACCTCCAGCAGCTGCTCTAGGAGGGTCCATTCCTCCATGGCATGGTACTGTGTTAGATGGTGGGGGTTGCTGTCATCTGTCTGACCATGTGTTCTCCATGCTTGTTCATGTCTCACTGAGCTGTAAAAGCCTGGGGGAAAGGGGAAATATGTGGGGGTGTATAGCTAACATCTGCTATCACAGGCAGTTTGTGCTTTAGTGTGAGCATATATGCAACAGCATGTGGGAACCTGAGGGCTTCAGGTTCATTTAGCCAATGGTCCACAAGTTGGGCAGACCGTCTATAAAGTAGCCCAAACCTAGTAAACCATGTTTAGCATAACTTAATTGAATGTTTACCTCCCCTGCCCCCCAATTTCTGCATTTTTCATGGTTCATGTTCTTTTTATTCTCTTTTGAAATTTGGGTACTGACATGAATAATTTTAAGTGTGCACAAAACAATCACCTGAAACTTTTCTCATTAATAATTTGTTTATAGGTTTATAATTCTCAAAGTAAGTGCTTTGTGTTCTTGAGTGTGAAAATTGTCCAGTTGACCAGACTTATGAACTGTGTAAATATTTGTGTTTATAGGAAAGTGTTATTGCTGTCTTTTAAAGACACAAATTAAAAGCCTTAAAATAGGCAGTTTAATCACCAATTGAACAAAACTTGCTCTTGTATAATACTTCTTCTCTTTGTTACTAAGACATTAACCAATGTCAAACCATCTTGTTTTCAAAGCAACTGTGCAGGCAGGTTTTCTAGCCTCTCTTGAAGATCAGTAGTTTTGTCTATTTCATATAAGGAGTGAAAGTAAATTTTAAACTGAGGAGTCTGTCTTGGACAATATTTTCCTTAAGGGGACAATATTCTTCCCCTCTGTAAGATGGATAAAATGCCAGCCCCAGTGTTGCTTTTGACTGCAGCTATGGGAATGTAACCCCTTTTCATAAGCAGGTCTCTTACCAGGATGGCATAGTGCATCAAGATCAACAATGCCAGTGTTACCAGGTGACCAATAGGTAGGTCAAAGAGCAAGTGTCATGTGCTACTGGTGACATTACTTTCTCAAATACCATGTCCCAGCCAAGTAGAAATGTATAATTTCACACCCAGACTAGTGTTCAGCAGATGCTATGCAAGTTAGGTTTCTGTTAAGTGATAGCTACTTTGATTATACCACTTTTGTGTTTTCTCAAGGATGGAAGGCATGTATGCATCTCTCCTCTTTTTAAAATTTGATAACAGTTCACTCTGAATTGATCTTGCTGTCAGTGTTCTACCTGCATAAGTAAAACTAGTGTCTGACTGATTGTTATTCTAATGTTCCTCTGAATGGCCATCTTTTTCCTGTTTAAATTAATCTTTTATTGTATGGAAAGTCTTTTTATTAAGTCGAGTGATTGCTATTTAATACGCATTTCTTTTAAGCTAAAATCAACTGAGTTCTACAGCTGGCTGATAGACTCTTGAAGGTTAAAAAAAAAAAGAAAAAATATGTGAATCAATTATAAACTTTTATAGAAATGACATTGACCTGCTAGTTAATTTGACAGAGTTTTGACGAAACTAAAAGCTTATAGCTGTCAGTTCTTTGGCAAATTCAATTTGATTATCTGTCTGATATATGTAGACTTGCAATGTGGCAGTTCACAACTGACCTTTTCAATCCTGCATCGACTAACATTTTTGTAACTTGAAGGCTGAATACTTGAAAAGTCTTAGTCTGATAATTTTTGTATTTCTTTGAAAACAGTATAAATCTACTTACTGCTTTTGTTGATAGCTAGGCAAACCCTTTCTTTGATCTTCAGAAAATGAACATTATAGAAGGAGCGCCCATCCAGATTTGTATGGGGTTAAAATAAAGTTGGCAGTTAATGGGGCGATGGAGGGGGGGAGGGGAATATATCTTTTGTGCAGGGATAATATTGAGTGCTTGTGTTGGTTAAAGTAGATTTTGTTAATGTGAAATTTTACTTTCTCACACAACTGCACTCATGCAAAATCAAATGTACACAATTCTGACTTGCTAGAGGGAATGAAGGAAAAATCCTAATCCTTTTATGCTGTTTAGATTATAGAGTTAATATTTTAATTAAAGACTTTAACACATTGAAATCAGGCAAATGGAGAGGAATATGTTGTTTGTTGGGCTAGTGACAGACATTCAAAAAGCCTGAGCCTGAATTGATTCAATCTTTGCAGGTTAGTCTAACCTGCAAAGCTTGAACCCATTGGAGGTGGATAGACATTCTCTCTTCATTCCAGAAACTTTTTCTGTTTTTTTTGCACCGGTCCTGGAAGCACTGCAATACCAGGTCAATGCATGGAGTGGATGGAGCACGCTCTGGTTCCACCACCCAATACCAAAAAGAATCTGCTCAATATAGACCTCCTATGGAGTACTTACCTGGCAGGGGAAGCAGTGTGACCACGTAGGCAAGCTCCCCAGGGTAATTGTCTCTGATACGTTCATTCCAGAAACGCAGGCACTTGCCTGCAGTGGCTCAGGCTAGAAGCAGCAATTCCTTCCCTTCTACAGGACTGAGCTCAGGGGGACTGTGGCCAGGCCCCAGCAGGACACTTTGATTAGCTCAGCAGGCAATTGATAACAGTGTCTATCACCCCTAACTCAGTGTTTATCACCCCATTAAGAAAACAACAGAGGGACATGACCAGCTACCTGTTTATTCTGCCTTTGTCCTGACTGCCACAGCACAGAATGTACCTGGCATGTAGTTTAGCTAATGCATAGACATGGCATGGCAGAGGAGAGGGGGGAATTCCTGCTTAGCAGGGTGGGGGGGGTGGGAGAGCAGCCTGGAAGTCACTGCTGGAGCTGCAGCCACAGAGTAGAGGGGGATAGGGCCAGCCCTGCTGTGGAGTAGACAGCTCTGCCCAGCCCAGAGGGCATACTGGGATGCTAGGTGAGTCTGGTTTATCTTGAACCAGCAAGGAGTCTGGGACAGACTGCATAAACCTGTTTGACCCAAATCAGTTAAGTCTGATACTGCACTCAACCAGGCTTATCTCAAACCAGTTTCAACCATTTTCAAACTGGTTTATATGCACCGAGCATCTGTTCTGTTACAGTTTTAAACCAGTTTCTGATCACTTAAACCAGTTTGTGTAATGTCTGTCCCTAACCTTTTAGCACAAAGGCAGAAGAGAGGACTAATCCTGAGCAGAAGTAGAGTATTTGGGCACAGAGCTTGCTGGAGGGGTATACCTGGGGAATTCTGAGCAGGGACACTGCTTGCTTTTCTTTGCTTCCAGTCTGTTCTGGGAAACAAGTGTGTGCATGGGGAAGTGGGGAGAGTGGGTAATATACTAATTTTTTCCCAGAATACAGTAGAAACAAAAAAGAACAAGCAGTTTCCTTACATAGCCATATATAGTAGTATACAACTTTTTGAGTATGCTCTAGCTATTTAGCAACTGTGTAACAGTATGGAACAAGAGATCTTGGATAGAAGAGTCTAGGTCAGTTAGGGCTATTCATTCCTAGAACACATTAAAGTTTATGCAGAGACCAGTAAACTGGTAGGTACAGATCTAGAGGGCTGTTATTAAACATCCAACCAAATGCTCTGAATATACAAGTCAACACCTGCATTCTACACCATTCTGCCACTGAATGTTTTAAAGACTTAGTAGCACATTGATTGAATTGATGTAATATAATCTTGAAGCAATATGATATTGAAACAATCTTCCTGTGTTAACTATGCCTAATTAGGAAGAAAAGGATTGCAGCTTCCAGGCTAGATGCAAATGGTTTAAAAAAGAAAAAGCCCCCAAGGCTCCCCCCCACAAACCCTGAGTGACTTTTCTAATGTCAATTTTCAGTAGTGCAGTGTCTATAATTGCCTTTAAATTGAGAATAGTTTTGTAATGGTGGATAAACACCCTTGGGTGTCTACCCTTGGGTAGAGCAGGGGTGGGCAAAATACAGCTGGATCCAGACCGCCAAGGGATTTTTATTTGGCCCACAGCGGGTCCTTTGGCCCTTCCTGGCCAAAGGCAGGGGCAGCCTGGGCTGTGGAGCCTGCGGCTGGTTCTGCTATTCCCTGTCAACGTGGTGGCCAGACTTCGTTTCTTGGCAGCCCTGGTAGCAGTGGCTGGATCTGGCTCCATTGTCCAGGCATCCTGGCCTGTCTACCCTGCACTCACTGCTAGGGATGATGGATGGTGCAGGCAGGTGGGAGTCTCAATGGAGACCAGCTTGGGACCTCTGTGGGTAGGGTGTGCTCAGCTGGGTGGCTGGGGTAGGCCCCTGGGTGGGTGGGCAAGATGGGACCCCAGTCCTGGAGCTGCCCACTTGTCCTGTTTCCAAATGCTGCTCCCCGCCAACCTGTGGCCCCAATACATTTGCCTGGCTGGGCGTACCCTGCCCACGGGGGTCCTGGGCTAGTCTCCATAGAGACTCTGCCTGCCTGCTCTGTCTGGTTCCTGGTGGATGGGCCCAAGCTGGATAGGATCAATTGCCCCTGCTGTACTGGGTCAGCACCCTCCCCATGCCTTCCTCGACCCGCGATAGTGCACCAAAATTCCCGAAGTGGCGCTTCAGCCCAAATAATTGCCCATCTCTGGTATAGGGCATACTAAAGTGCTGAACTGCATCTGAGTAAACGAGGACAAAAACCATCATCAGCCTAATTGTTAACCCTTCTGTTGAGTATGGAAGCATGATGACACTTTACAAGAAGTTCCCTTTTATAACTTTGGGAAAAAGAGTAACTGTTCACAATTACCTACTGAGATTTCTTACAGATCAAAAAACAAGGACCCTGCAGATTGGCTCCTGAAGATCTACAGGGGTATAAACACTGCAAGTGTTACATAAGTGCAGTAGAGGCCAACCTTTTTCGCACGTGTGGCACAAATTAGTCCTGTACTCTACCTGAGTGCCGCTCTGACTCCTTCCTCTGCCCAATTTCCTGTTCCCTACTCTCTGCTGCTTGTCCAACCTCTTCCTGTTTTTCCTGCTTTATCTCCTCCTCTGCTTTCTGATGCTGTTCTGTCTACTCCCTCCTGATCTGCCATGAGGCATTTTATGTTAAAAGTTGGCCACCTGATCTGCTGGATGCTCCAAAGCAGCCAATAGATTATTGGTACCCACATTAAAGCCTAATCTTGTTTATATACAAGAGGAGATCCTCTGCTAGCATGACTGGTAAATTCTGTGCTACAGTTACGGATATACTTAGGCTCATGAAGGGAAAATAATATGCAGATGCAAGTAGGTGCTTTGAGATGGGTCTTACTACAATGTTCTCCAGGACCATGGAATAAAAAAAGAATTTCTTTGAGACGAGAGGGACTCAGAAAAAGTGCTGACTTGAGAATTGTATTATTATAACCATAGGTTGCTTAAATAGAAACTTACTACTTGGCCTGTCTTCTGGGTGCACAGCAAATAATCTGTCACCATCCTCATTACAGAGCCTGTTCTGGTATTTGGAGACTGTTTTAAATAAATGCCCTCTTAGTTCTCCCTTCCTGGGACTAAATAATCCTAATTCTTCCAACCTTTTCTTGTATATCAAGTGTCCTAGACCTCTCATAATTTTTGTTGCGCTCTGGTGGATTCTTATCCACATCTTTCTACATCTGTCCACTGGATAGTGTTATAGTCGAGACTTCATGAGTGTTTTGTAGAGTGGAAGCATTACTTCCACTTTTTTCATGATTTGTTACTGATTCTCATGTTATAAAACCCAATATGTTGTTGGCTCATATTCAGCTTATGGTCCAGTGTAACCTCCAGGTCCTTCTCTGCTATACTGCAGCCTAGCCAGTCATTCCCTCTTCCATAGCATCTCCAACTTAACCTGCTTGGTTTTAGCTGCACATTTTTAGGTGTGCCCTTATATTGATCCTTTGAATTGTTAATGAAGTTATTAAACAGTACTGAAC
Source organism: Crocodylus porosus (assembly GCF_001723895.1). Classification (NCBI taxonomy): domain Eukaryota; kingdom Metazoa; phylum Chordata; order Crocodylia; family Crocodylidae; genus Crocodylus; species Crocodylus porosus. Next base: position 140,844,142 of record NW_017728906.1, read on the forward strand.
CCAGGACAGACTCTTGGGGAACCCCACTGGATGCTTCATCCCAAGTAGACATTGGAGCATTGACTAATCTTTGATTTACAATGATCCAACCAATTACATATCCACCTTACAGTAATTTTTATCTAGGCACTATTTCCTTTGTTTACTTGAGGAGTTTGTCATGGGATATGGTATGCAAAACGTTGTTGAAGTGAAGGTATATAAGCTCCACTGTTTACCTGTCTCATTCCTCTCCCCTGAGCTCACTCCATTCCTTTGTGTTAGAAGAAAATCAGGGTGGTCAGACATGATTTGCTCTTGATGAATCCTTGTTGATTGTTCTTAGTAACTTTGCTTTCCTCTAGGTACTTTAAAATAGATTCTTTGCTATCAGGCTTACTAATATTTATAAGTATCAAGGTCAAGTTGACTAGTGCATTCTCTGCATTTTGCTTATTCTGTTCCTTAAAGATATTTCAAGTTGTCTGAGACTGCAGCAAGTCTTCATGAGCCATTGGTTCTGCAGTTACCTCAGCCAATTTCTTGCATAATCAAGGAAGTATTTTGTCTGGGTCTGTGGACTTGAATACATCCAGTGACTCCTAACCTATTATTTCACTTTTCTCTCAGTTGCTTATAGTCTTTCCTTATCCTTTCTGCCAAATTTGGCTGTCACTTGATAGGCACAGGTTAACTAGTTAACTGTGTTAGTCTGAGGTCAGGCAGAAGGCAGGACATGGTATCACCTTAGACCAAGTAGTTCAGAAAGGCATAAGTTCTGTAGGTTGCAGTCTACTTTTGTCAGATGTATAAATGGACTTTCATAAAGCCAGCTGTGCCCCCCCATTAATCCAAATCACAACATCACTGGACTAGACAACTTTGATTACAACATCTGGGGTTCATTTACCTGTTATTCTACCAGCAATATTTATGCCATTGCCTGCTTGTTTTGCCCCATCTGCTATCTACATTTGACAGATGAGGCGATTTCCAAGGGGAAAAATATAAATGGAAGAAGGCCAATGTGGTGCCGATCTTCAAGAAAGGGAGGAGAGTGGATCCGGCTAACTACAGGCCCATTAGCCTGACTTCTATCCTG
>NW_017728906.1:140845233-140890893 GCF_001723895.1 Crocodylus porosus
TCCTGCCCTTTGGGCAGGGGGCTGGACTCGATGATCTCCCGAGGTCCCTTCCAGCCCTGATGTCTATGAAATGTCTATGAAATCTATATGACATCTATTACAGAAATACAGTCTATGGCACTCACTATCCTGGACATTCCATTACTGACCTCAGAGTAGGGATATTTAACCTAACTTTAAAAGCAAACTTGAATGTGAAACTATGGAACAAGAAATCATCTACAGGCTGGATTGTGTTAAGTATAGTCTCAACAGGGACTGTGGATTCTGTTTCACTACCTGGACTAGCTTTTATATTCCTATGTTCTTCAATGGGTTAACTTCCTTCTTTGTCCTTATTGACCCTTGAACCAGTCAGCTGCCCCTTTGAGGCCCACTCCAGGGGTGTTCTCCCACCTCCATCCCCAAGGCCCTCTGCTATCTGCTGCTTGACTACTAAGAATATACTTGAGATGCTCTAAAGGTCATCTCTCTGACCTATGGTGCCTAAGCTTTTCCAGCTTCACCTAAGTCTTTCCAGCTCTTAATTGAGGGGATTTTTCTAACTAGAATCAGAGCCTTGTCTAGTCATGCCTCAGACATAAGATTACTAATCCAGTATCCTAAAGATATTGTCTCTCCCTTAATTTCCCCCCTGTGAGAAATGTCCTTCCCGAAATACCGTAAAGAGCCAGGGATCATTCTTGCTACTGGCCTTTTCTTTTAAAATGTAATTTCATCATTGTCTGGAAGAGCTTGGCTTCTATGCCTCTGACTACTTCTATAATGGCTAATTTGACTGGTCGTTAAGCATACTCATGCCAGATATAGATTTTTCAGGAATTTCTTCTTTCAGCCGTGAACAGTAACTTAACCATTGGCCTGCTAAACACTCCTTTCCAAAATAGAAAACATAAAAATTACTTTCCTATCAAATGCTTCAATTCATCTGTATATTGAGGGGATGCCGTCATCATTGACGCAATTCATAGAGACATAATATTGATAAGGTTAGATACAGCTTCATGGTACATATCTGTAAAGAGTATACTTTCCATATCAGTAAAACAAGCCAAGAAAACATGCATGACGTTCCATGAGTACTTCAAAAAAGTGTGTTTTGTGAGAGACCTATTCAACCCACATTTACCTCCTTTCATTACTGCTTTCTCCCCCATCCTTGTATTTAAATTATTTCAATTTAGGACCTTTGTCTTTTGCAAGTCCATACGTAACACCTGAAGAAATAGGCGGTTGCTTAGGAAAGCTTCTGCACTACCCCCTGCTGTCTTCTGCCTATCATTAATAGCTAGTCTTCTCTGTATCATCCATAATTAGGTTGCTCTCTGCATTCAGTAAAGGGACTTGCACTTTCCCTGGTTTCCTTTTTCCTCCTTACTTGTAATTTTTTTTCTTTATGTCCCTCATGAGTATTTGTGCTTTGGCCTTCCTGCCTTTTCTGTCTGCATACCTGTGGAATAATTTTATACTTTTCTCTAGTAGCATGGGTACATTTCCACCGTTTGTAAGATTCTTTTTTGAGTTTCCACTCACCAAAGGGTTTGCTGTTAAACCAGACAGGTTTCTTATTGTGCTGCCTATAGTTTATTCGCATCAAAATAACCTGCTCTTGTGCCTTTCCTATGGACTCTCAAGGTACAAGCACTTTTCTTAGACTCCTTTTCCCATGTGAGTGCCTTGCCTTGGATTCTGCCTGCTAGTTCCAGAGTTTGTTAAAATTCTTCTGTTATGAAGTCCAGTAGGGCTTACCAGTTGTAACTCTAGCAGAGAAATGGGCCCTTATTTCTTTCAAGACTGGCTTCTGCTACTACACAAGCAACTACTCACAACTAATTTTACAAGTCTTCTCACAAAATGCAAAGAATATCCAAGCAGCATGAAGGACTCAAGCTGCTGAGTAGAAGTAGCCCAGAAGAACTGTACTATGATTGCACAAAGCTCTTCTCTTTATTTAAACTGATCTTTCCCTTTTTAGTGCTCTTCTTCTTTCTCTTCTGGTTTGTATTTATGGAGAACTTTAAGGAACACGCATTTAAGGTGCTTAGGCCTTGAAACTTCTTCTCAAATTTTGATGAGTGTGATGCTGTGAGTGTGCTCCCACTCCATGGTCTGGGCCCCTGACTCACCTGCCATGACTTGATGGAATTGCAACTGAAAGGAGGGGTTCAGTGGTGTTCCTCCCCCCGACTTGCAGAAGGGATACTCACTGGCTCGCCACGGTTGCCTCTTCTACACCCCTTCCACTTGCCAACTGAGTGGGTCTCTGTGTCACCGCACCAGCTCCTGGCTTTGTCTCATCAAATGCCACGAGAAGCCTCTGCCGCCTTGGCCACTTTCAGGACCGTAGGCTTGGAAGTTCAGCCTGCCTGCCCGCCCCTCTGCCTCCTTGGTCCACCTCCGTCCATACGCCAGCTCTGGATCTGAGGTGGCTACCTCAGAGCCAGGGTAGATAAGGTTGGTTGCATCTCCTGTGGGGAACTGCTGACCACGGGTGTCTATCCTAGGGGCTGAGGTTGGTGAAGACTCAGCTGGGCTCCTTCTCTTGACCTTGCCCGTTCATGGTGAGGCAGAGTTGTCAGGGACGTCTGTCCTGCCTCCTGGCTTCCCCCTTGCACCTGGCTTACGCCAGGGTTTTTAAATCTCCTGCAGTGGCGGTCTCAGCTGATTTCATCAGCTGGCCACCGCCCAGCTTGATTGACAGCCTCTTGAAAAGGTGGCGGAGTGCTGGCTCGCGTAGCTCCTTCTCTAATCCAGTCTGCCTCCTGGGTAAGTTTTCTGTGGCTCTGGGGTCCCTGGAACCTTGTCTGGGAGCATTGGGGTCTGTCCTTGGTGCTTCTGGCCCCTGAGGGTGTACCTGCCACCACAACGAGTCATTGAAAGATTTGTATGTTGACAAAACAAATATTATTGTCACTGTTTTCCTTAACAGTTCAACCCTTACCTCTGTAAATTCTTAATATAGTAAGTTTTTTTTATTTTATATGGGTCTTAAAGGAGACTGGGATTTAAAGTATAAAAAAAATCTAAAATCTAAAATACTATATTTTAATACTTTATCAAATCAAATCAAATTAATCTTTAAGTATTTAGACTCCAAATTTTAGAATACCTCAATATTCTTGAAAATGTATAAAGTATGCAATATTTTTGTGTTTTCCTTTGAACATCCCCTTTACATAATAAAAATCATTTGCCAGTTTCCCTTCTGATTTCTATGCAAGAAGGAGCATAGACCACACGTGGCGGGGGGGGCAAGTGCCCCCTGAGATTGGCCGCTGCCAGCTTCTGTGGGTGGTCGCTGCTCACCACCCATCCCCCATTGCTGTCAACACTTCTGCTGTGTCTGTGGGTGGTTCTTGCTTGCTGACACCAATGCTGGCGTCTGCGGACAGTCCCCGCTCACTGTCATGGTGCTCCCCATGGTCTCAGGAGGCACCAGATGTTCATGACAAGGACACAATGTCCAGAAAAACCATAAATGTGAAGCTAGCAGTGAGGAATGTAGTTCCAAACTAGGCATTGTGCCCAGTAGGGGTGTGCTCTGTAATACATTTCCTAGTACTTTTTAGCTAAATTGTGCTGGTGACAGTCACCTCTAATGATTTGTCTCTCATTACTACTGTTTTTGACAAGGTGGTAGCCTAGTTGGCAAATTCATCAATGAGAAACACAATTTGTTTCTATGGAAAGAAACCTTTAGGCTATTGGGCAAATAAAATTAGAAAACTCTTTTTATATGAATCTATTATGAATTTAAACCTTACTGTGGTTTTAAAATTTGTACTCAGAAAAAAACAAGTCAGTTCAGGTAAAACAGTAAGTTAAGGTTAAAATGTCAGCTGCCTCCTGAATATGGAAGTATTTCTATGCACATGGTCTATTTTAATGATAACATAGGTTTCTCTTGTATCCAGTGAAGTGGAGTAAAAGAAAGATGAGTATTACTGAGGCCTCATCTACATGTTACACTTTAAAGCATGATTAACTGGTGTGATAAAAAGAAATAAGGTACAAAATTCTTCTACAAAATATGCATAATAACTTTGTAGTTGCTTTCTCATGTTATTACGTGTATGTGTGGCCAGGAGCCCCTGTGGCTGATTGGAGCTCCCAGTTGGGTTGACCCATGTACATCCTGGGGCCTGGTAGCTGATAAGTCTCCCAGCTGTGGGCAAGAAGGCATGATGCAATCTGATTTGTGGTCCCACAATTGTGCCTCCTGCCATGTACTTGTGGCATGGCAGGATATGTATTTGTGTGGATTGTGCATGAGATCCCATTGTGCCTTACCTGCGCTTCTAGAGGGTCCCTTAGTTGCCAATGTAGAATATTGGTGTGAACTTTGACATACTTTCATATAAGGAATATCTGATTTACATCAATTTTATATCATGAATCTTGGTCTGTATAGCCAACCTTTACTTCTAAGGTAGAAAAACATCTAAAAAATTCATTATTCATCCTGCTACAAAACTGAGTTCCCCCGATATAAAAAATAAATCTGACTAAACTGTATAGCCAACTTAAAATAACCTCTGGAATAAGGTGCGAGGAATTGGAAGATTATTTTACAGATCTTCAAAGTGGAGGGATATACAAACCAGTAGCCTGGAAGGTACGCTTAGAGAATGGACCAAATAGAAGAGGAGTTGATTTCCTTATAGCTACTTTGCTATTCCGAGTAAATGATCCTACTTACAGTCTGAATTCAAAGAGTTTTTTTTTTCTAGCCTTCATTTGAAGGATCAGGGCTCCTGGAAGAAATTAATTTAACCATGTGATGAGATTTGAGAGAGAGATTCCAAAGTGTTTAATAGTTGGAGATCCTAATACTGGCATTAATTGGTATAGCTATGCTGAATTTGGTTCAGCTTACAATTTGCAGCTAATGAAAATCTTTCACACAATTATGATACTTTTAACCATCTAATTTGGTCTTGATACCTTAGAACTGAATAAATATGGTAGTGTAAGTATAACTAAGATGAGATTCCCCCATTTAACATGGGGAGAGCCCCTCATTTTAGATTCAAGTATGAGGGCTCAGGGGATGGGTGGGGAGGTGCTGCCGTGGCTTGGGCTTCAGCCCCTGCCTGCCCCTCCCTCCCCTGCTGTTTCTACACCCTCCCCCAAAAGTACAGGTAGCAGGGGCAGAGTGGGAACTGGGTGTGAGCAGGGTTGCCAGGGAGCAAGCATAAGCAGGGGGCAAGCTGCTTGACTTTTTTCCTCCCCCCACTGGTTGCCCCCCTGCAGTAGTTAGGGGAATGAATTGAAGATGAGATTCCCCCACTAGTTAGATGTTGTATATGGAATAATTTTTCCATGAATAAAATCTGATTACTGGGGTGTCGTTTTGAATTCAGGGTCATCTTAAATTTGAGTAAATCCAGTAGTATACATCACACTTTAAGTGGTAAGGTTACATTAGTTCCACTCTACCTTTATACTAATGTAGAAGTGGACAAGCAAAACATTTGCATCAATTCAACTGACATGCTTCCAATTATAAGCCTTCCTTTAAAACTCGATATTGTTGCAGCTGTCCACAGCTTCAGATTACAAGTACTACTATGACATTTGAAAGTAGGTCCTGAAAGAACATTCAGGAAATTCAACAAATGTGCATAGCTTCGTAAATAGTAATTTGATTCTAGGAAAAAAGAATGGGGATATTTTAGTTTATCTCTAGATTTCCAGTAAGTGTGGTTCCTACATTATTACAATTAAGGGAGAGTGGTATCAAGTTAAAACTGTTCTCTCTGGAATGCCTCATGTCATAATTTTAAAATTCCTATACACTTCTGTATGTTGCTTTATAGTTCTGTATGTATTGCCTTGTATTACTGGTTGGGTCTAATTTCATTTTATTTAATGGTGCATAGCAACATAAATTTACTAAATTTGTTAAAATAGTGTTTTTCCTATCTACAATCTCATCTTTATTTTATGTACTTAAAGATGATAATGAAGTAAGTACAGCAAAAAATAAAATACTTTAGGAATGAACACAAAATTTAAATCCAATAAAAAGTAAAGCAGCATGGAAATGAAAGCTCTTCTTCCTGTGTACACAGAAAAGAAGACATCCATTGCATCACAGATCAGTTGTTGACTCATAGAAGATGCATAAAAAAGCCAAAACCCGCTCAAACAAGTCCCACCCCCCAAAGTCTATATATACTGAAAACAGATGCTTTATATTTGTTTTAATTTAGGAGTTGATGGGTGCATCTACATGAGACATGCGCAGAAGACTAATTCTACTTCGCATTAGCACAGTGAGCAAAACCTGTGCTGATGCACAATAATAGGCTAATGCGTATTAATATCATTAAAAAACATTAATTTGCACTAATGTTCATTCGTGCTAATTACAGTACATTAAGTTAGTACCTATCATTACAGATGCTAGACTTTGACACATTTATGAATGTGTAGCTGCATCCCATTACTATTGCATTTGTTGCATTCTATTTTAACAGAATCTCAGTTAAAAGGAATGTAGTTTATGGTCCTGAAATCCTGACTCTTCTACCTGGTATTAAAATAAGATATACTGTTTAGGACAAAGGTTAAAAAAAAAAAATGTGTATTTCTTGCTCAGTATCCATACTTCCTGTAGGAAAATGCCTTAATAAACGGTTGTAACACAATTTCTGTGATGCTGTAGTATCTCAAAATTCTTAATTTTTATCTTTCATTAATAAAAGCAGAAGTATAGAATGCTGATAATATACAGCTTCTCAAATTCAGCTTTTACAAATTTGTTTAATCTTTCATTTGGAACTTGAATAAGAAGTAATATACTTATCTGAATCTAATTTCATCCAGTTGATATTTCTGAGCAACAGGGAGGCGAGCAGGATATTATTTGCTAATATGGTTTACAGGTTGTGGATTCTCTTGAATTCTTTCCTGGTCTTAGATTATCACGTAAAAGCAATAATTTGATATATTTTTCAAACTTCAGCTGGACAGCCATTCATAATTGCTCATCTTTCTGTTGGTTCCAGTTGTTTCTAGATTTTAATTGCAGTTCATTTATAGAACTGCAACACAGGAGTTTCTTTGACTTGAACACGGTGAATTGAATTGATTCAGCTATTTTCCTCAAGCTTTTGCTTCGAAACCAAACATTATAAAATCTTAAGTGTAAAAAATATTTTATATCACTTTGTCTATGGAGTTTTTAGATTGTCTGGGCTGATCTACATCTTGGCTTTCATGTACTTATTTTTGTTTCCCATATGTCGTTTTTATCTTGTCATACACTGAAAATAAAACTGATCTACTACAAAAAATACTAAGTATTTGTATTGGACGATTCCATCAAATGTCTTTGGCCAAAAAGCTCTAATTAGGACTATGATTTAATCAGCGATGTAATGTAACTTTATCATTATCTCCTTATACTGTCTTAATAATGATCTAGGTATTTGTATAAATTGGCAAGTGGAATCATTCAACAGAGGGAAGCAGAATTAGATGTCACTGTTTAATGGAAATACGTGATTAAAGTATTTGACATCCATGTTTTATGCAGATTCTGGTAAATTAAATCATTTATAATTATGCTATAAATTATGACAGATCCCTTTTCCAATAGTAAAATGTGGAACACAAGGAGCAAGAGAGGCTTTCAGTAATGCCCTTTTAGCTTTGAAATATACTGAAAACTAAGAAATACTGCAGCATAATTTTTCATGTTATCTGTTGTAGGTAGCTTGTATGCAGCTCATCAATGCTCTTGTTACATCTCCTGATGATTTGGATTTCAGGCTTCACATCAGAAATGAATTTATGCGCTGCGGATTGAAAGACATATTGCCGGCAAGTGTCCTGTTTTTAGCATTAAAGTTTCAATTATTTGGCTACCTGAGTTGGGGGAGGGAAGAAGTATATAAAATGCTTTATAGAATAATGTGTCATTTGAATGTGTGAGGTTTACCATTTCTCAAAGATGATTAAAAAAAATAAAGAATAGTGTGTTAAATCCTCTCTTCTGTTAGCTGAATGATATAGAATAGAATGTTATGTAGATACTAGCCTTTTTCCTGCTTTATTTGTTTTATTAAATATTTAAGATAGAATAATTATTATAATGGTAATGTTACCATAAAAAACATCTAGGGAAGTTACTCAAAATGGATGATTCTTGCATGTGCAATTACAAGTTTTGTTATACCATCCTACTATCTTTTTCTTTGCAGCAACTGAAATGTATAAAAAGTGATGCCCTGGATATTCAATTGAAAGTGTTCAATGAGCACAAAGAAGAAGACATGATTGAGTTCTCTCATCGTTTAGAAGATATTAGATCTGAACTAGAATATCCTTTTAGGAGTAGAGAATAAAATATGCACAAATAGTACTATACCGTAGAACAGAATCTTGGTTGTCAAATTTTATGTAAGAAAAATATTTTTTTCGTCTTTCATTCGGACTATTGACTTAAGTGTTTTCTTTACTGTAACTGAACAGTAAATTTCATTTTATTACAATTTTTATGGACCCAAGTATTTCTGCATTCTAAACTTTAAATAAGAGTTCCTGTTTTCTTCTCCTTAACCTTTTTACTGAAGTAAATGATGTTTACAACACAGTATGGAACACAGTTAAGGACACCAAGGCCGAAGGATATTTTCTTTCTATTCTTCAGCATCTTCTGTTGATACGAAATGACTATTTTATACGGTATGTGAAAGTTCTGGTAAATAATAACTCCTGGATTTAGTTAAGCCATCCTGAATAGTAGAATATTGCTTCAGTGAAAATTGTCCGACCAAATCAAAATAAAATATCAGGTTATATGTGTGCTTATTGCACCAAAGTTATAATGCTGTCCAAATAACATTCATAGTTTCTCAAGATTACATGAAGAGGAATAAGTTTAAACAAGAAACTGCTTTTACAATTTGTTTTTCTGTTAGTACGCAATCCTGTTTTATTCTGAAGCTCTGTCCATGTTGAGATCTGAATTGTGTTCAACTGCCCATGTTGCCTATAATGCATTATCAATACAAAATATATAGTTCCTTTGCTTGCTGATCATGTAAATCATGCTACAAATATAGTTCAAATAATAGGGATAGTAATAGTGATGCAACCTGGAATCTACAAGTCCTGATGCACATTGGATTGATTACATTGGTATGGTTCCACTGAGCATCTCATTCAGGCATTCACAAATTAATTTTTTAGTATTTTTTTTTTAATCCTCTCTCAAACTGAGTAGCAATTAACATTTGTATTAAGGCTGCCAAAATACTTCTTTGTGGTTTAAAAACCTTGAGGACCTTTAAATACATTTGTTTACAGCAAATTTTTGGAGTTGAGAAGGCACCTGGGTGAAACAAAAGCCTTTTCTTTCTTCAGTTTTAGCTGAGTTACAAACTTGTGAAAATATCTGTTTTCCTTCCTTCACTTGTATTATTCAGAGAGAAATATGAATATTCTGAAGAGCTAAGCCTCTGCCAAATCTAAAACAGCCTATCCAGAATGGTTGAAGAGGGAGGTAAATCAAGCAGCTCTGTCCCTCTGCTCCCTCTATCTACTGCATTCCATGGTGGCCCATTACCCTGCTCTAGGAGGATGTATGAAGTGTAGAAAGAGCCAAGATTTTTATTTTCCAGGGCATGGCTTAGTATACATCTTATTTCTGTAATTGGTGTTCATTTGTTATATGCCCGGAAAGTTTTAGTCTTCCTTAGAGTGAAAATTTGGAGATAAAGCTTTTGTTGTTTCCAAGATGCTGAAATAACACTACCATGCCATGCCACTCATAAATACAAGAAGAAATGCATCTTTTTTTATATTTTTAGCCTTTGGATGGTGCATAATAAATTAGATATGGACTGGTAATTGAAGGATAAGGATAAAATATGCAACGGTTGCATCATTCCATGAACATCGTTCTTCAAATATAGCATAGTTTCCCTGATACTATATTAAACAATGTTTACATAATGTTGAAAAGAATATCTCATGCCCGGTTTTTGACCTGATAACTTTTTTTTTTCTTTCCTTATTTGTATCCATAGTCTTTCCTATTCTGTGCTTCCTTGTGCCCAAACAACAGGGAGGTAAAGGGTGCTATGTACTCAATACTCCTTAATTCCTTTCAACTGCATGCTTAGAAATAGGAACTTGGAATCTCTCTTTGTGAGCAGTGAAGCTCCATATAAATGTGGTGGAGCTCAGAGGAGTATAGAAGACATTCATGGCCTTTCTTCACTGCATTCAAGTGTCATGTCCAGATCACAGTGGACAATTTTACTGCAGTGTTTGAAAACAACATATAGCCAGAGATGCTAAATGCAGTGAAATGGTCCATTTATCTCAATGATGCATAGACCACCTGGTATATCTCTTAGTGCTGCTCTTAGTCTCTAGAACACCTTTGCAGCCTGGTGAAGAAAAATGAGCTCCTTATTACAAGTAGCAGGTCAAGAGACTGGTATTCAAGCCCCATGTGTGGAGTCGGGTCACCTGACTGTCAACCTTTTTGAACAAGGTAGATAAAAAATGTCCCTCCTTTGGCTCTATGGGCTTTTGCCTATGTTTGCTCTACTGTTCATGGAGCCTTTTATTATGCATTCTGATCCTGCAAGTCTGCTGTGAGGTGACCTAGGACTTGCTTCTAATAACACTGATAGCATCTGCATGGCTGAACCTTTTGGTAAAAGACTTCAAGATGCTACTGATGATTTCAGACTTGCTAATGTATGGATCTTGTATCTTGCAGACTGAATGCTGGATGGCTTTTCTTGCATAAAGAGCAAGAATGTTCCTTCAAATTTAGAGGCATTCATGACCATATTGTGAATTATTTCACTAGACATAAATACTTGGCAAAATGGGTCAGGTGTTTGACTGCTTCTGGGTAAAGAACACTAACCTGGTCAAGTCTACTATACCAGAGATGTTAGACCAGATGTGCCAACCTGTAGCATGAGTGCCACAAGTAGCACAGGCAGCCACTGTATATAGCATGCAACAGATTGGGGAGGGGCAGATGGCAGAGCAGGAGGACAGGCAGAGGTCACAGAATAAGGTTCAGAAAACATAATGGTAGACCAGGCAGAGAAAAGGGAACAAAATGGCATTCAGAGTGCAGGGCTAATTTGGCATGCCTGCCAAAAAAGTTGGCACCCACTGTATTAGACTATCTCCTGGTCCTCAAGCATATTGACCTTTCTATCAGCTCAGTTGAGATGCTTCTGGCATTACTTGTTGAACCCCTGCTATTTGAGAGATGGTATGACTTTAGCAAGGCTTTTGATATGGCCTCCCACAACATCCTCTTAAGTAAGCTAAGGAAGTATAGGTTGGATGGACTGTAAAGTGGATAGAAAACTGGCTGGATCATTGAGCTCAGAGGATAATAGTCAATGTCTCAATGTCTAGTTGGTGGCTGGTATCAAGTGGAGTGCCCCAGGGGTTGGTTCTACGGTCAGTTTTGTTCAATATTTTCATTGATTACGTGGAAGACGGCATAGAGTACCCTCAGTAAGATTGCAGATGACACCAAGCTAGGAGGAGAAGTGGATGTGCTTGAGGGTAGGGCTAGGATTCAGAGAGACCTTGACAAATTGGGGGATTGGATTAAAGACATCTCATGAGGTTCAATAAGAAGTGCAAAGTCCTGCACATAGGATGGAGCAATCCCATGCACCGCTACAGGCTGGAGATTGACTGGCTAAGCAGCAGCTCTGCAGAAAAGGACCTGAGGCTAACAGTGCACAGTAAGCTGAATATGAGTTAAGTGTGCCCTTGTTGCAAAGAAGGTTAACCGCATACTGAGCTGCATTAATAGGAATGTTGCCAGTAGATCAAGGGAAGTGATTCTTCCCCTTTATTTGGCCCTGGTGAGGCCACATGTGGAGTACTGAGTTCAGTTTTGGGTCCCCTCACTACAGAAAGGATGTGGATAAATTGGAGAGAGTCCAGCCGAGGGAAACATACATGGTTAGGGGGTGGGAGCAGATGACTTCTGAGGAGAGGCTGAGAGAACTGGGCTTACTTAGCCTGGAGAAGAGAAGACTGAGTGGGAATTAAATAGCAGCCTTCAACTACCTGAAGGGTGGTTCTGAAGAAGATGGAGCTAGACTGTTCTCAGTGCTGGCAGATAGCAGAACAAGGAGTAATGGTCTCACGTTGCAGCAAGGAAAGTTTAGGTTAGATATTGGGAAAAACTTTCTCACTAGTTAGTAAAATAGTGGAACAGGTTACCCACAGAGGTTGTGGATCCTCCATCCTTGGATGCTTATAAAACCCAGCTAGACAAAGCCTTGGCTGAAATGATCTAGTTGGGGGTTGTCCTTTGAGCAGGAGGTTGGAATAGATGACCTTCTGAGGTGTCTTCCAACTCTAATTTTCAATGATTCTGTGTGTTTTCTTAATTGAAAGCCCCCAAGTTTAAGCGTTTGTTTTAGGTCTTTTCGTAAGTAAAGGATGAAATTCTTACAATTGGAATCTAATTTGATCTTCATGGTCTTGATGAGAGCACTGTTTGAATCCAAAGTAACAAGTTCTATTCTGTTTCTATCCATGAAAATGGCTTTCTCATGGTGAGCAAGGTGAGTGGGTAAGACTGAAGCATACCTTAGGGTCCTCCCTACACTGCCTTTTACTTAAAGTAACTTGTCTCTAGTGCCTGAAGTGATCACTGACTCTTTAATTTAAGGCTGTAGATCAACTTGCTGGTGTTCTTAAAGCCTCATTACATGCAGAGACTTTGCTGCAGTTACTGGACATAGAGCATTAGTCTGTTACTTTTATAGAGAAAGATATTTGCAAAATTTCCTTTGCTCTGTTTCTGTATAACACAGCAGTATTAGCCTAGAGATTATCAAAATGGATTGTGTCCTGTGTAACACTATACAGTAAGTACACTAAGGAGGACTTGCTATCAGTGATGAAGAGGCATTACCCCAGAGCCTAAGCTGGCTTCATAACATTCCTGTATAACATTTCAAGAAGTAATATCTTCAGGGCATGTGTTGGAGCTCTATTCATATCTTTTATGAAGCAGTATGCTCTTCTGAAAGTCTTTAGGACAGATGTCATCACCGGAGTCAGTATGAGGGAACGATAGGAGAAACTGCCCTGACCACCAATTGGAATCAGGGACGAAAGAGTGTTTAACCCCCGTCTCCAACCAAACAAAAAAACCAGGTGCCACTGTGGTTGGCATCTGTGTACTTGCATTTGCATTCAGTCACAGACTGGAAGTCATTGCGTCCACTTTGCCTAGAGAGCCTGGCCATGCCCTTACAGTGCTAGATGCCATATGTGGCAGAGTCAGTTTTATAACTGATCTTTACTTTGGGACACTTTAAGAGTGACCTTTTGGTGTGAAGTCACTTTTAAGTCACCTAGGAGTTAGCAACAGTATGTGGACAGCTGCTCTTGAGAACTGTTATCAGTAACTAGGTTTCCTTAGATGTATTTTTCACGTACAGATATACATGCCATCATTTCCCGTCTTTCTTGAAGTGAATACAATAGGGCTCTGTGGTTGAGAGGAAATTGAGGAGGAGAAAGTGCTTGCTGCCAAAAGGGAGCATGAGGACAGGAAAGACTAAGGCTTGCTTTTTGGATCTTGTTAAGCAAAAAAGTCTAACAAGGTGTGAGAAACACCCCATTAGTGTGTATGTGCATCTGTGGATAAAACAGCTTGCTTTTTAATTTCTTAGATGCAACTTTGTTTTCTGAGACGTCCTTGATTACTTTAGGATGCTTATTACTGAAACTTAATACGTTTTGCTGATTTTGCACAATGTATTAAAACACCCTTATTATTTCCATAGTTAAAATTAATGTTTAATAAATTACCTTTTGGCTTACCAGGGGAAACTAAGACCATTATATGCTAGCCCCCGATTCATCTATAATATTCTTGAATATCAGGATGTTCTCAGGATGCTATCGTTATTACAGTCTTGTGATGAGGGAAGTACAGTCAGAGGAGAACATTTGGTTTAAGGGAATAAGAATTGGAAGTGATATTAAGTGATAACATAAGAATCTCTAGTTCTTACTATTATACTAGTATACTATTATTCTACACTAATATCTAGTAATAGCAATGGGCCGTATATAATGTTTTTTGGCATTATTTGTACTGTTTTACAAGATTTAGCAATTTTGCAACATTTAACATTTTGTTTCAGCTATATCTGTGAAATTATTAAAGTTACAAGTCCTTTATCAGCAGAATCAAGTAAGTTTACATTATGGAGCATTTTCAACTATGAGGCATAATGATATATAATGCTATTTAAATGAGGACTGTGAGAATGTAGGCATTTGAGTTGTAGAGTGCAGAATACAGAATTATATACAGAATAATTATATAGAAACATTGTTTTCTGACAGTTAGATGATCCTGTTCTCTGTAACCTGTTGTGCATGCATTCCTGCTTAATGAACAGTCCAGTACATGTTACGGCACCAGAGGTGGAAAACTTGTGCTTAGGGCTCCGGAGAAAACACCTGCTCTCTTCATTATTTCCTTTCTTGGCATCTTAAATGTTCACAAAAGTCTTTGTTTTATAAGGCCTCATCTAGAAATTCCACGTGGCAAACTGCAAAAAATGTTTGCCCTTGAACATATAATACATCTATGAGCTGAGTCACTTGAAATGCTTTGGACAATTTTGAATAGTTTTTATTTAACAATAACATAAGTATGAACAAACAAGTGAAAAAAGTTGTAAAAATGATTTCCATCTTTATATTTAGACCGCAATATTTCAAATTAATTGAAGAATGCATCTCCCAGATAGTATTGCATCGAAGTGGAACGGACCCAGATTTCACATATCGTAAAAGATTAGATGTAAATTTCAGTCACTTAATAGGTAAGTATTGGTTTAAGAAACACTTACTGTTATGCGTTTTTTGTTTTAAAAAACAAAAATTTTAAACGTTACATAATCTTATGGACCTTATAATTTTGATTTTTAGATACTTGTGTAGATAAAGCAAAACTAGAAGAATTTGAAGAGAGAGCTTCAGAACTGTCCAAGAAAGTAAGTAACTTTGAAGTTCTGTAATCATGATAGGTTTCTTTATGAAAATAGTCTCTTAAAATGTAAAAACTAACAGCACATTTTAGCATATTTAATAATGAGGAAAAAAAGCAATAGAAAGCAGAGAACTTAGCACAAAATCACTTAGGCTGCAAAAAAGTGCTTTACCAAGCAAAGCAGTACATTAGTTTGACCCATCTCTGCAGCGTGTGTGTAGATCGAGTGTTTCAGCAGGGCTTCTTGAAGCTTTTATCTGATAGCTGTTTCAATCAGCTATTACATAAAAGTGCCAAAAAAAAGTCCTGGTAAAGCTCCTGATCTCTACAGACATTGGGGTGGGGATGCCTTTTCTGGGTGTGTGGTGGGCTTAGTGCAGGTGTGTGTGTAATTTAAAGTAAAAAACTGGTTTTTTTTGTTGGTTGTTTGTAGTTTTTTGTTTGAATTTTTTAACATGTATAAGCAGCCTTACTGCCTTCGGGTTCTAATAAGTACATTTTGTATTAAATTTTAAACAGCAGGTCTGTTTTGTAGAATACAAGTTGGCATCAGGGATCCGGGTTTTCCGATTCCCACTGAAAAACAAATTTCCCCCTTTACTGGAACCAAATGCAGATTTCTCATTTTAGAGTAGAATCCCATAGATTTTGAAGTTTTGAAAAGAGCTTTCTGCAGGCTGGCAGAGTTCCAAGCTGCAAGGGGCTGGGAGAGAGCAGGAGGAGGGCCACAGGCAGGGGGCACCCTGAAAAGCAGTTCCTGTAGGTAAGTGGTGGGAGGAGGTGGAGATTGAGGCCCCCAAGGGGAGGGAGGGAGTTGGGCAGTGCTGGGGCTGGGGCTGCCCAGCTGCAGGGTCCATAGTGCTTGGGACCCAGAGCTCCAATATGTAGCTGTAGGGCCTCAGCAAGGCGCTGGACAGGGCCATGGGTAGCTTGTCCAGGGAGTGGGGAATTGGGGTTGGGCTGGCTCCTCACCGCTGTGCACACTCCCAGGGGGTAGGTTGGACCTGTGCCCCACCAGATCTGTGAGTGGGGTGGGGGCGAGCTATCCACTGTGGGCTTGGGCTCCCACTCTGCTGCCCTCCTCTGGGGTCTCTGCAGCCCAGCAGATGCTACCTGGTACTACAGGGCCATGTGAGAATGTGGCTTGGTGCTGCAACCTCTGTGCTGCCCTGGCAATGTGTCCCCTGTGCACATGGCAGTCATGAGAGGCACAGTCCTGCACCACCGCCTCTGGTGCTGCCACGCATAGAAGGGACGTTTTGCCAAAACAGTGTGGAGCTTGCAGCAGCAAGCAGCTTCCATGAACCCACCCACAGCAGGCAGCCCATGTCTCCCCTTGCCCCGTGCACAAATGTGGGCATCACAGGTCTCCTCCCTCCCCCCCCCCCCCCGAGAGCATGCAGTGACAGGGAGCCAGACCTCTTGCGTGAACCTGCAGAGGCAGCATGGGAGGAGAGCCAGGCTCTGCAGTGCTGCAGCAGCTGTTGTGTTGTGTTGTGTTGTGGGCAGGGGACTGAGGACCTGGGTCCCTGGTCCCGTAGCCCTGGCAGCTGGGGACACCCTCCCGAAGGGCTAGGGGGAGCAGGGGGATGTGGGTGGCAGAGCCAAGGGGGCTGTGGTGGTGGGGGGGAGTGAGGGGCAGCAGGAGGGAGAGGGGGGGCCTCTCACTTTACCTAATTTTTAGATTCAAAGAAGTAACCTGCAATCCACATTTTTCTGTGATCAAAATGAAACACTACTAAGAGAGAGATTCATAGTTGTTTCATTTGAATCATGGAAACATGGATTTGGGGTTATTTTTTAATTTGAAAATTGATTTTTTTTAAATCAGGGGAAACCAGGATCCCTGGTTATCAGTAGTTAGAAGTTCAGGCTAAAGTCAACTTTTGACTTAGTAGACTGTTATGAATGGAAGACAGAAGATTCTGTCCTTATCAGAATTGTATCCGTATTTTCCAAACTAAACTTCTGTTGTCCAGTCCTGCTAATGTATCTCTCAAAACAGTTCTGGTTTTGGTGTGTTGCATTTGCAGAGTGACTTTTTGAAAACCATTTTATTTTTTAGAAAATCTTGTTGAGTAAGTACTTGTATAATCAGGGTGAATTCTGTTTTATGTCTGGACATAATGTTTCCTACATTGATTTAGCAGCTGGTAGTATTATACGTTTAGACAGTCAAACATATAAATTCATTAAACTCGCTTAAAATTCTGGTTTACTGATTTTTCTTAAAATATTTTTCTTTGGATCTGATGTATTCAGTACATCTCTAATCCCAGGCAATTATTTTTTAGTTAAGATACTGCTGGGTGAGGGATTTGAGTGAAATGTCTTTAGAATAGATAGGTTTCTTTTCAGGCAAGTCCATTAGCAGGTTGAGTGCTGCATTTTATCTTTTATATATCCAAGTAGGACCCTATAGCTAAAATCAGTTGCATATGAACATCTGAGGTTTTTAGTCCTAAATTTTTTTAGCTCAATTAGAAGTCCTACATAGGTCTAACATATCTTCAGTGCTCTCAGCTAAGATTGTTCTGGTTCAAAGACTTTTGTTAGAGAGAGAAGTTTGAAACAAACGTTTGCACTTTTAATGGACATATTAAAATCTATGGGGATCTTTACAAATGCTCTGCGATGGAGGCGGGGGCAGTGCTTTTCATTAGAGTGGCTCTGAGAGCCAGTGAACATCCAGCACATGTATAAGTGTCCTATAGATCCACTTTGCTATAAAAACAGGTTTTCAACCTTTTTTAACAAGTGTACCCCTTCTGTTTCAGAGTTTCAGCTCATGTACCCCTTTATATTTATTTCTTATTTTTAAGGGGTGGTGGAGAGGGGCAGATCGGGGCCTCCATGGTGAGAGAGGAAGCAGAGCTGTGGTGGAGGCTAGGGCAGGTGGTGCACAGCCGGGGCAGAGTATGGGACTGAGCTGCAAGTGGCTCGTCTGGGAGGCGGGGGGACAGGGGACAGCTCCTGCCGCTGCATGCACCCCAGAAGGGAATGGGGGTGTGTGCACCCTGATCTGTGTGGGGCGAGGGCAGGCTGCTGCTGTGGGATGGAGCTGGGGCTGTGCATTTTCTTCCTGGCAGGGGGTTAAGCTGGGTTGCGCTCAGCGTGGGCAATGGTGGTGCTGGGAGGGAGCTACGGGAGGGGCTGCAGTCACCCCAAAATTCACCATAGCCTCTCAAACCCCCCCTTCCCTGTGCTGCTGTTACCTGCCCTGGCCCAGCCCCCACCAGGAAGAGCCTGGTGCTGCCCTGGCCCGCCCACGCTGTTTGCACAAATCTGGGGGCACACACCCTCATGCCCTCCCAGGGTTCACGCAGCAGTGGGAGCCACCTCCCTTCTGCATGTGGCTCAGTCCCATGCAGAGGCAGAGCTGTGCAGTGCCTGCCTCTTTCCCAGCCCTAGCTCCACTCCCTCCCCCACCTCTGGGGCCTCAATCTGCCCACCCATCATGCCCCTTCCCTCAGAGCAGACTTACCAGCCAGACCCGGCTGCTCTCCATGCTGCTGGGCTGTGCTATTGGCTGCCTGTGTTTATTGGCCACATTATAAACCACATCAGTTCTGTGTACCCCCATGACCTTTACAAGGACATGTAGGGGTATGTGTATCCCCAGTTGACAACCACTACTATAACAAATGGATTTTAGACACGGGCATTGTGAACGTAGTCTAACAGAAGTGTAGGGCACTACTTAATGGAACTCTTCTTGGAAGATGTTTGATTAAATTTGTATAGTTCATTCTTTCTTCTTGGTTCTAACAATAGCTATGTTTTTTTTGCCTGAAGATTAAAGCATTGAAGAAGCAATTTAATGAGAGGTTTTGGTGTCTTGTTCAAAGAAGATGTAAAATCTGTTTTGTACAGGTGTAACCAACTACATTTAATCGTAGTAGTATGCCAGCAAAATGTTTTTTTTTAGATTAATAGTAGTCTTGATGTATAGTTACTCATTCAGTGATAATAAGCACAACTCTGACTATTGGTGCATTAAAACTCAAATCAAAATTTGCGCTTCCAAATTGAGTATAAATGCCACCACAATTTATATTAACTTTTTTCTCAAAAATTGTTATACTGTTCAGTTAGCTTTCAAATGCTTAATATTGATCAAGATGACCATTTCAATGTGGAATGTCTTTAATGGTAGAACTAAGATTTTTCTTAGTGATAGAATTTAGTTCTTAAAGAAGCTAGTTCACTGTAACCTATGGTGAAAATTTAGAGTGCTTTGTGGGCTCTTCAGTAACTGTATACATTATTAGAATGAGACGCCTTCTTCACTGGAAGGCTATTTCATGCTTAATGCACGCTGAGGTGTGAATATATGTACATTTGCAGCACTTTGAAAAGGGGAACACTTTAGGAGGTAGTAGTTGTGTGAATGAGCTGAGAACAATTAAAACAGCAACACTGCTCTCTGTATAACACTGCTCATTCATCCAGGTTTAACTTTGGACCAGTTTTGCTATATTTGCCTAATTTTTGGCTCCTTCACACCCAACAGTTAATTTATAATAGCATTTGATACATTCCCCTTTTGAAAGAGTTGTAAATGTATGTATGTCCACACCGTAAGAGGTGTGGGGAACACTAGTTACGTTGTAGATTCCTACCCTTGCTTACTGTGATTTAAAATTTCTGTGTCAAGGAAGAATCACTTGATTTTAGTTTTCTGTCAAATTGAGCTTTTAATGTTGTTAATAGAATATAAGGTTGAAGGCTGAAATATAATGTTGAAGGCTGAAATTAAACATACAAGTGAATATTAGAATGTTATGAAGGAACCGAGTAATTTTTTGTAATATCGACTATGTTCTCATTTTTATTACAGTTTGAAAAAGAGTTTATAGTTCATCAGGAGACCCAGTCCCTGCTGCAGAAAAAAGAAGAAAAAATCAATGAGCTTGAAGCAGCATTACAAGCTTTTAAGTCCCTGGTAAAAGATGATTTTAGATGAATTTATATGCTATTATTAGTGAAATAAACGTCTTCCAGACATCAGTAGAGTTTGTCAGGTTTTTAAAAAAACAAATGATTATCAGATCATTATTCTTGCTCCCTCTGCCTTTCTGTGTGTCTGTGTGAAAAGAATTGTAGTGTGACATTAATTAGTTGTATGAGTTCCCAGTTGATCTTTTTTGTGACTAGGCTTTTGTTAATTAAACTAGTTCCTTACATTTCATTTAGATTTTGCTTTCAGTGTCACATATTTCCTAAGTAATTAACCACAAAGGGTAATAAGTCTTCTACTCTTAGATTTGGCATTCATCACTGATTCTTATCCGACTACAGGAAATTATTCTTTATGCAATTTATTTTGCTGAAGCTGCAACCATGGGTATCCTGCAGTGAAAGATAACTTCCAGCTGAATGAGAACATTTTCTGATAATTTTTCAATTTCTAAAAGTAAACATTTTAAAACATGACAAAAAAGGAAGAAATACAGATTCTAAAGACGATACTTTCCATGCAACTGCTGCACGTTTTATATTTGGATAGTATGACCAAAGGATTTTTGCCTGTATTACTGCTGGTAGTGAAAGGAATAGAATCTAAAGGTGTGGAAGCAGAGATCCTTGAATAAGATATACACTAAGGAAGATGATAAAATAATTTTTGACCACGCCTTTAGTCAAATAGATCTTAAGCTTGTGTAATCTTAATTTAGAAATTGGTTCATCTGTATGTCTTATTCTGTAAAAAATATGTAATTCATGTTTGCTAAACGTCAGTAGGCAGTATTAAGGAGCAAAGTGCTTACAGAGCTGAACATAATCTCTTTGAAGAATAAGTAAATCTCTGAACTCCTTTCTCTTAAAAAAAATACTCATCTTTTTTCAGTGATAAAACTTCAGTATCCATGCCTTAAAGTACTACTACTTTTCATATGAATTTGGCAGAACTGACAGAATATTCACTTTTGATAGTGATGAGATTCTCTCCCACATATTCTTTGTGGGTTTTCTTTTTGTTTTTTATTGGTTTAAGTAGTTTAACATCCCCAATAGGGTTCATGAGTGTATGTGTGCATGGATGTAGCTTACACACTACAGCCATGGTCATAATGGTCACTTTTATGGAACAGTTTGGAAAAGAGATTTATATTTTGAATAATGTAATTGTTTTGGTTTATTGCAACATTTAATTTTTGTGATTGAACTCATTTTTAGGACATGAGTATTTAGGACACATTCTGAAAAGGACTATAGGTCCCCAGGCTCCAAAATTTGCTACTTATCATGGTTAGCTCTGGGTGCAGTCAAGCCTGTTTTTCTTATTTTATTGAGTTTCCTGTTTCTTCATAGTTATTTCTCTAAAAATTTTAAAACTCCAATGAATTCATTTGATGCCTGGTAGTTAGTGAAGAACATGTGACCCTTTCAATTTAAAGGAATAAAGCAGTTACATATGATTAATGTTATGGTGGAACTTATGTAACAATTGCATTTAAAAGGGTTGTCTTACCTTTTGCTAAACAGTTCATTCATACATTAAACAAATGGGCAGTAACCCAGGAAACTTCATCATCAAGTCAACAAAGTAGGTCTTAACGATAGCTAAAATATTATATTTTTGATGTTTATGCTATTTTCAGTCTGTTTATTATATAGTATTTTAAAGACTAACAACTAGAACAAAATGATGAAACAGGCTTATCTCAGATTTATACAACTACTAAAGAGGCTGTGTCTGCATGCACCCTTGGTGCCTTGTATATATTGAACTAGTAGTTTTTTTAATAAATTAAAAAGAAAAAAGTAGCTCAACAGTAATAGTGTTGTCTAACTGTACTTGACTGACCACTATATACTGTAGTTGTGATGTTAACCTTTTTTTTCTCTTATTGTGTTCAGTCCCTTTTTTTCTTTCCTACAACAGTGTTGAATTCCTGAGTAATCTTTAATGTATGCCTTTTGTCTGCTCTCATCTGTCCTACTGGTCAGTGTTTTTGCATTTCAGATGGTCACTTTTTCTCACCCAATGCACTTTAATATATTTTTTACCCTGTTACAAATTTGCAAGCTGCAGCAGAAGCATTAGCACTGTGTGACTGAAGAGAATAGGGTGATAATGCACTGATTTGATTTACGCTTTGTTGGTGGTCTGGAAACTTATCTGTACAACCATTAAAGTGACCTTTTTATTTAAAAAGAAAGCTTAACTATTATTTCAAAACTTTTTTTTGTGATGTAGGTGTTAAGTAAATCTCAGAGACAACTAGTCCTATTGCAAGGGGGGGCATCCTTGATTTTTTGGGAATAGTTCTTAGCTGTAGTAACAGCTTGAAGATTGGTTTTGGTTTGCTCAGGAAAACTAACAGCATTGGTTTTGGTTTGCTACAAACATTGGCTATTCTAAAAAAAAAATCCATTAATATGCAGTGTGAACAACTCTTAGGAACTGTAAATAGGTATGGATACCCTGGAGTAGATACAAGCTCACAAATAAAAATCATCTCCAGCTAATTTTACTGGGCATGATGCAATGTAAAGTGTTCTCATTATGAGAGGGAGACCTTGTCAGTTTCAATAAAATTCACATTTCAGTATTTTTACAGTGATGTTTTCCTAGTTGTATTAATTTGTGGATAGGAATTTTCTGGTACTCAGTTTGAAAAAATGAATATGAACAAGTTTTTCTTCCCTCCCAGTATGGCTCCTTACCACCTGGATCAGCTGTTCCTTTTTCACCATCATCACAAGGAGGCAACTCTGTTCCATCAGTTGCTACATCATCTCATCAGTTACCACCACCACCACCACCTCCACCCCTACCTTTTAATGGAGCTATGTTACCACCACCACCACCTCTGCCACCATCAATTTTGAATGGCCCAGGAGTCCCTCTGTCTTTTGTTGCCCCTCCTCCCCCTCCTCCACTGGGCTTTCCTGGAGGACATTTGTCTCCGCCACCACATAATTTGCCCTTTGGATTGAAGCCTAAAAAAGAATTCAAACCTGAGATCAGTATGAAAAGGCTCAATTGGTCCAAGGTAAATATTTCATGCAGAAAAATAGACATCATATTTAATTGACTTGGCTGGATGAATGAGTTGTAAAAAAAGGAATGTCAAATTAATGAAAATATAATGAATTAATCTCCTTTTCAAGCTGTACATGACATTAGCTTTTCTTTTCTCCTCACTCTTACCTTTTCTGTCCCCATAGGCATTTCTACTCCTTTCAGTCTTTTCATCCTGTAACTTGGTGGCATTTTATAAAAATATTTAATATGCTTTACTCTTGTTTTCTCTTTTGAAACCTACAATTTATAGAATCATAGGGATGTGGGCTGATAAGATCTTTGAATGAATATATCTATTATGTACTGGTGCACTAAGGCAGGATGAAGTATACTTAGCCTGTAAGTCCATTTATTTTAGGAAGGATAAAATATAAATGTATAGGAGGGATAGGAAGTAAAAAGGTATGTGTAACTGCATAACAGATCAAGGTATAGCTGAAAAATCTAGACTCAAATGTTAGGGACAGATGTTCAAAAAGCCAGAGCCTGGATTGATTCAACCTTTGCAGGTTAGTTTAACCTGCCTAGTTTGAACCAATTTGTAACAGGACAGATGTTCTGAATGTGTGTTCTGTTACAGGTTTAAACCAGTTTCTGATCATTTAAACCGGTTTATGTGTAATGTCTGCCCCTAGCCAAGAGGAACATACTGTGTTTAATTTACATATGTATAGAGCAGTAGTGGCAGATTTGCCTCAAGTTAAGCTCTTCTCTCTCTCTCTCTTCCCTCTCCCAAGTGCTGCTCTAACCAGCTGGATTCCTCAGGCATATCTGAGAGTTTGTACCCTCAAAATAGAGGCAGGAAGGCTTGAGCAGCCAGTGTCAGAGTACTGTAGTGGCAGGATGCTGCTGCCAGGAAGGTATTACTACTGAGAGCCATTTGTTCCTCTCATTTCTCCTAACAACATGAATAAGGCTCTCTACATAATCTTCTTTGACTTTTTGAAAACTTTTGACTCTGTCAGCTGAGAAGTGTGTTGTGGAGGATCCTTCTGTGAAGTACAGCTATCCGCCAAAATTTGTCACTATTCTCTGCCTGCTCCATGACAGCATGTGAGTGGTGGTTCTCAGTAATGGGTCTATCACCCATTTTGAGGCTAAAATGGGAGTTAAGCAAGGCTGCGTCATCACTCCAACACTCTTCTTGGTATTCCTTGTCCTGATGCCACATCTGACAACCAACAAGCTTCTAGCTGGAGTGGAGCCAAACTACCAAATGGATGGTAAGCTGTTTAACTTTGGCCAATTCTGAGCCATAACCAAGACCAGCCCAACCTCAATCATTGAGCTCCAGTATGCTGCTGATGCTCTAGTTCATGCTCACTCAGAAGCAGACTTTCAGGCAATGGTTACTGAGGCATACAAGGAAATGGGAGTGGTGCTTACCATTCAGAAGACTAAGGTCCTCCACCAAGAAGCTCCTAATGAACAGTACACAGCTTTGATAATTCAGATCCACGGTGAGACTCTGGAAATGTTGAATATTTCCTATACCTCGAAGCTGCCTGTTGCAGAAAGTTGACCCCAACGATGTAATCCAGCATCGCCTCAAATGTGCAAGTGCAGCCTTTGGATGCCTGAAGAAATGGGTGTTCAAAGATCATGACATTGGATCTGAAACCAAGCTCATGGTTTATCAAGCAGTTGTGAACCCCACGTATGGGAGCTGTATGGAGCTGAGATGTGGACAGTGCACAGGAGACAGCTAAAGTTGTTGAAGTAACATCAACACTGCTTGTGTTGCAGTGGGAAGGTGAATGCACCCCTGTTAGCATCTTCCTAACCGTGAATGTTTTAGTGATGATCATCTGACATCAACTTTCGGCTGGCCATGTCATCCAGATACCTGACTCCAGACTCCTGATGCAAGGTTTATTCTTCCAGCGCAGCCAAGACATACACTCAAAAGGAAGGCAGAGAAAGCACTTCAGGGATGTCCTAAAGGCCAACTTAAAAACAAAAATTCCACATTGATGTCAATTCATGGGAGACTATCATCCAGGACTGCCACAAATGGAGGAAGAGTCTGCTGCAGGTATCTCAGTAATTTGAAATCTTACAACAACAGCAACAACAACAGGAGATGGAAAAGCATGAGTGGCAGAAACAGCATGTCGCAGACCAGATCAAGAACCCAGTGCCACCCAACCCTCATGGAAGCACATGTTCAAGCTGCAGTAGAGTCTGTCGATCTTGGGTAGACCTTATCAGTCCTCTTCAGACTCACAAATAGGACACTCGTTGAAGACAATCACCCTTAACTGCGAGGGATTGCTGAATAAGCCTACTAAAATCTAGGTTAACCATTTTCTGGTCCCTCTACAACCATACTTTCATATCAAAGTGAGGATCTAAGGCTCTGAATTTGATGGTAGCTGCAGGGCCAGAAAAGGTTAATCTGGCTCTCGATGGTGAGACCTGACACCACCTCTTGCAGTAGCCATCCTGCTTACACTCTGCCTCAAGCCCTGCTGCTTTCATTCCAGTGCCTCTCTTTACTCAGCACCCCTGGCTCTTGTGCCACACGCAGTGGCTTTGTGGCATGCTACAGGGACTTGTCTTAAGCACTTTGTTAAACATGCTCTAAGCAGGAGTTGATATGTAAACTAAGTTTTATACATTTTGCAAAGTATTGGTAATAGTTCTTTTTAAAGGAGTAATAGCTCTTGTACACTATTCTCTATTACCTACATTAGGTAGGTATATCTTAAGTGCAATATACTTTTGAAATCTGAAATTTTTGGAGTTGTAACAACCAGAGATGGCCTGAGCAGAGTGTGGGGCCCAGGGAAAATTGGCCTGTGCGGGGCCCCCCCTAGGGATAGCTCTGGTAACAACATTCATCCTATAGGTTTAACTATTTAAGTTACAAGAGCTTGTTTATAGTACATAGTAATTATAATAAAGTTGATATCTTGATTGCAGATTAGGCCACATGAAATGACTGAGAGCTGTTTCTGGCTAAAAACGGAGGAGGACAGATATGAAAATGCAGAATTACTTTGCAAGCTGGAACTTACATTTTGTTGTCAAAAGAAAGGTAAGTAACTTATTGACTTGATTTACTGCTTTACTACTACAGTTTTATTCACAGCCTGTAGATTGCATCAAAAAAATTAAATCTGCATATGTTAGATGGGGACATGTAAAATATTGTCTGAAAACAATAACTTGTTGAGCTTTTATTAAAGTGGTAATATTGTACCATATTTTGAAAACAATATGTAATACATAGGTCAAAATCTAAAGACTCACCACAATAACTCGGAATGCTTCTTGGGTCTTTATTGGAGTTTTTTGTTTAATTATACTTGTGAATATATTTTTGTACAATATACATTAGCTATTGACATGTTTGTGGGTTACAGTTCATCTAGCAGGTAATGTATTTGGGTTATAAATATGCATGTTTTTTGATGCGTTAAGTAGATGGTGAAGTTAACACCACAGTAATATTCCAGCAGCTACTTGTGTAGCTGTAATTCACCCAAGGCTTCTTGGAGGTAGTTCTTGGTCATGTCTTTCATAGGGTTCACATCATCTGACATATGTTTAGGTATTGTAGAGAAGCAAGGATATTTTTTGGTGAAGTCTTTTATTAGAACAAGTGTACAGTGGGAAAGATCTTAGACTTCTGGGCATGAGGTCTGGGACAGTAGCTTGAGCTAAGTAGAAGATAAAACGACCTGTATATAGGGGTGCACTGATGGTTTGGTTTTTTTTTTTTTTTTTTTGGCCTATACCAATGGCTGATTATTAACCAACCATATTGGCCAATGCCAATCTGATTGCCAGTTATGCAGCTTCCAGCCGATAAGTCTGTGTGTGTGGGGGGGCGGGGGCTGTGGGAGTAGACTGAGGCCTCTATGATGGGGCCTCTCTTAATGCTGCACTCACCCCTAGGGAGGCAAAGGGAGGAGGGAGGGCAATGTGGTAGGCTACAGCCACCCCAAAGTTTGGTGCAGCCCCTGCCCCTGCCACAGATTTATTGGCCAGTCACTGGTCTCCAAGCTGCTGGCCTGCATTCCTGGCCAGGTGTATGCTGTGACTGCATGCACGTGACGTTTATCGGTGACGTTATTGGTCACATTGGCCAAAAAAAGCCAATTGCCAATAATGTCAATTTTGCTTTTATTGGTGCTAATAGGATAGGATTAATACATCAGTGCACCTCTCCCTGTGTATAACTCCATGTATAAGTAAAGGTGGTCTAATTAAAGAAACAGTGGAGGGCTGTCATAAAGGAGCAAAGAGACACTATTAGGAGTACAGATGTGAAGGCCCAGAAGAAAAAACCAGAAACATTTGGAGAAAAAATATTTTTTGTTTTTCCCCCCCATTTTTTCCCTGAAGACTTTTTTTTCTGATTTTTTTTCTGAGACATTGGAAAAATTGCAAATTTTTGGAAAAATTAAAAAAAGCTCTTATAAAATATTTTCTTTTAGAATAAATAATAAGTTTAAGACAAGGTGTTCATATATTGCTACCCTTTATTCCCCCAAAATGTTTTCTAATAACAACGTAACAGAAAGACTTTTATGTAAGAGTATCTACAGTATCAGATCATTACAATTCCTATATGCTGAGGACAAGCAAAACAGTACAACTCTCAAATGCAAGAGCAAGATGCGTTTCTGTCCCCAGTGGGCACTGCCATTTTCACAAGAGAAGGAAGAAGGATTCAGTGCCTTTGCTTGTGGACTTGGTCCATTGTTCACTTTTGATCTAGAGGTTGGTGGATCTGCTCCTGTCCTCCTGACCAGGCCTCAAACGGTTGAGAGTGGACACTGGCAGCAGCATCCATTCATTCCTGTAGAGATTAGAAACAAGGGGCTTTTTGCCCTGCTTGCTCAAAAGCCTCAGGAGAGGAGACAGAGCAAGTCTAAAGGTTTTGGAGTTGGAAGGAATCTGCTGTCTCCTTGCCCTGTGACCTTGAGACCCACAGAAGTACACAAGCAGCACAAAGGAGCTGAGAGGAAGTATACTTCTTTATTGAAAGGTAAGAGTTTAAATTTCTCTGAATTCAGTATATTTGAACTGCTTTAGTATTTTTTCATAACCTATGTAATTCATAATTGAATTCCTATTAATCTGATGTTTTGTGGCAAATCATCCAACCTTAGCAGTGAGGGAAGTTCACAGTTAACTCTGAGGAGGCTTCTCCTCTATCCATTACTAAATGTGTACTTGCTGTAGCTTAGTGTTTATATATGCAGTCTAGCCATTCAATTACATTTTGCTTTCTTCCCCTTCAGCAAAATGGTGCGACCAACTTCCAGCAAATGGAAGCATTTCCACACTGCAAGTTATTCTGAGGAAAAAAAATGCGATTTGCAAATACTATCAAATGAAATAATCATTTCCAAATGCAACTAGGATGACCAAATACATCCTTGTATGTAAGAAGTGTCCTGCAGGCATTAAAAAAATCTGTCATGGGTGTAAGTGAGGAAGAGGTAGATCATAATGATGGAAGTGCAAGTATTTTTGCCAAAGTTCTCGATCCAAAAGTCCTCTGCCTGCTGCTGCTGCTATAACATTAGCATCCCAAAGGGTTGCCCAATCAACATCCTCAAATAACCAAATATTGGAACCAGCTGTATGCAAAAGACTCTCAATAGCTTCATTTGTAGATGAGAGAGCACCTGATGATCAGGAAAAAATTGAACAAGCTCTTGCAAGAGCAGTATAATCTTCTGTGATGCCATTGTCAATAACTGAAAATGCAAGCTGACAGGAAACTTCTTTTAAATTACTAAGACCATAATACCATTTACCCAGCAGGCATTCTTTGAGCAAGCCTCTCTTAGAGTCAGAATATGAACGTGTAATGCAATCTGTGCAAGGTAAAGTCAATGAAGCACTGTGTCTTGTAGTACTTACAGATAGATGGATAAATGTGCAGGGAGAAGGAATCAAAACTTTGCGATAATGACACCTCAAGCAGGTTTTTACAGAAACGTTGAAGCGGGAGAGAACAGACATACTGCAGAGTGTATCAGTAGTAAAATATGTGAAGGTCTACAGAAGATTGGAAGTGGTAAAGTATTTGCTTTGCTGACTGACAATGAAAGTAACATGAAAGCAGCATGGGAGATCATAATGGATAAATATCCATATATTATTGCAATAGAATGTGTTATCCCATGGGCTAAACTTGCTCAACGGTATCATCAAGTTGGACACTCTGCAAAAGATCTATAGAAGAGCAAAAGAAGTTGTAAAAGCTACTCGTATTGTAGGTGCAGTCTTCAGGAAGCAGGAAGAAAAGAATACAAAGAATCAAATAGTGACACTAAAACTCTATAGTAAAACTAGATGGGGGAGAGTGGTGATCTCATTTGAAAGTTTACTAAAAAACAAAGAAACAGTAATAATTGAGGATCTTAAAGTACCCAGAAGAGTAAGGAACTCTGTACTTGATGAGGATGTCTACTGGGTTCTGCTTCAGAACTCCTGGAAGTTTCTAAAGCCAATTTCTTCAGCAATTGCTGCATCTGAATCGGACAGTACATTTCTGTCAGACGTTCCTTACCAAATGGCCCAGATAAAATCAACTGTTTTTGAGAATCTAAGTGCATCTTCACTTACAACTACAGAAGAAAGAAAAATTAAAGTCTTTATTAGCAGATTGGAAGAATTTTGTTGCCGATCAATTCATGCTTCTGCAGATCTCTTGGATCCAAGATTCAAAGGCAGAAATGGTAGTGATGATAGCACTGCTACTACATTTGACTAGATTATAAAACAAGAAATACACTTAGTACTTGATGTTGGAAAGGTACTTTCAAATGTTGCAGGATACAGACCATCCTCAGGTATTTGGTCTAGGGATGCAGTCTGGGACTCTGCCAAGCATATCCCTCCTGCAACATGGTGGCAAAACCTTTGCATAACACAGTCTTTAACTCCTCTTGCTTCCTGCCTGCTTCAGATTCCTCCATCTTCTGCAGCATGTGAAAGAAACTGGTCTATGTTTGGAAATACTTGCACCAAATCAAGAAATAAATTAACATGTGCAAGAGTAGAGAAGCTTGTCTCAATCCAGGCAAACCTTCAGTTTTCAGAAGTCTACGAAGATGATAAAAACGAATGATCAGAAGCAGCAGAAAAAGCTGATAGTGATGGCTTAGAAAATGAAACTAGTTAGACTAAGTTACATGTAGCAAAATTTGCATCCAATTGAGTTGGTTTTCCCCCCTTTTTTCTCAGCTCTTTTTCTAAAAACCAGTGCTTTCTGTAGCTCTGTGACACTGTTGAAGAGACTACATCTGAAATACATAATAACTTTTTTGTTTTACTATAATGTTGATGGTTTTTTCTATTTTCAACTAATTTTTGCCTACTTCTCAAACTGGTAAAAACTAATAGATGCTAGGTTCTTTGGAGTTAAGAAGCTTGTAGCTCCATTTGTAACAACATTAAAAGCATTTTAAAGTAAATTCAATTAGTAAATTTGTGATTTATTGTCTGAATAAACTATAATTTTAAATTTAGTAAATGTACCAAACATGATAATTTTATGAGCAAACCAAGTTGTA
This sequence comes from Crocodylus porosus, assembly GCF_001723895.1. NCBI lineage: Eukaryota > Metazoa > Chordata > Crocodylia > Crocodylidae > Crocodylus > Crocodylus porosus. The sequence goes on from NW_017728906.1 coordinate 140,875,841, forward strand.
CATAATACATTTTATGTTCTTAAAGTAACAAAGTGAATTTAGCTCTATAAAGGGTGCTAAGAAAATAAGTATTGCATAAATTTAAATTTTTCCTAAAATTTGTTTTTTTCCCCCCCAAAAAATACCCCTGAAAAAATGTTTTTTTTCCCCCATGGCTTCAAAATTTCCAGGAATTTTACATTTCTAATTAGGAGTAGCTTAAAGATGACAAAAGTGCAGCAGAAGGGATAACCTGATTAGTAGGAGAGCAAGACCGTTCAAGATGGAATCTGTTTGTACTCTGTAGAGAGATTAACAAGAAATCACAGATAGATTATAACGAGACATAAAGTTTGTCTTTGTTTAGGTCATGGGTTTTAGTGCCCAGTAAGGTTATGAATTTATGTTCAGGCCTGTCTTTGGAAGGTGTCTGGTAGATTTCCATTGAGCACAAAGATTGTGAGATCAGAAAGTAGGTGTTTGTACTATGAAAAGTATTCTACTATCTATGGCAGTGTTTCCCAACCAGTGTGTGGTGGCACAAAAGTGTGCCATCAGAACTAAACAGGTGTGCTGCGAAATTTTGCCATGGCAATGAGCTATAATAGGTATGAGGATGGGGAATGCCTTAACCAGGTGTGCTGCAGTAAAATGTTATTAATATAAGCGTGTCTTGTCCTGGAAAAAGTTGCTCTATGGCTGTGTCTTCCTGGATTATAGTGGTGTGTTTTTTTTTTTGTTTTTTTTTTAGTTGAACCTGCATAGCTTCCATGAGGTTATCTGATCACTAGATGAGATGCATCACATTCTGGGATAGACGTGAAGGATCTGTGGATTCTGATGGTTCCATTGGTAGTGATTGGGGAAAGCATTGATAGTGATTCAAATAGATATTTGTGGACATATTTTTTTAAGGCAGGGTTGTATCCTATTTGGAGTCCATTGATCAGCAGGAGTTTGCTATTAAATTGGGTGAGGTTAGGAGATTTTTTGAAAGGCAGAAGCCAAGTGGGTTAGGAATATTTCTTTGTCTGATCCATTTTGAGGGTAGACTGTAACTGTTCATCCTTATTATCAGTTCAGGTATGGGTTGGTAGGTGACATCCAGAGGCTGGTGGGCGGTGTAGTTTTTTTCCTTTATCTTCTTCTCCCTTCTCCTCTTCTTTTTTCTTACAGTGGGTTAATACCAGGTATTTACTTGGCTCTTTCAAAGATGCAGCCTATTTCTCTGCAGGGTTTTCCTTACTGAGAAAAGACAGTTTTCAGGTTGGTGATGCCAGTGATGCAAGTATTCTCTTTAGAGGATATGCAGTAATATCTGAGAGCCTGATCATAGATTACAGTGCTTGGTGTCTGGGATGATTTCTGTTTTTGGACATGATGGTGCCATGGCTGTTTTATATGTAGTGGTTTGTAGGGTGCCATCCTGAAATGTGGGTCATGATGTCTGAAATTGATGTTAGTGTAGCTATATTCCTAAGAGAAGGATGCTGATGATTGAATGTATGGTGGAAATCAATAACCAAGGTTCTTGGTTCAGGTGAAAATATTCACGTAACACAGGTATAGTGCAGTTTTTGTAATGCATTTCTCTAAAAATTCTTCTTCCAGGGGTCTTATGGAGAGGTTGGCATATTGGGGGGCCATCTTTGTGCCTATTGCTGTGCCCAGAGTTTGGAGGAAGTGTCAATTCTTGAAAGTAAAGGTTTTTTGGGTGACAATGATGATTTGTGTGCTTACTTTTGTGGCTGCAAATCTAAGTGTAATCCTAGTAGGTGCTTCAGGCAGGCAGCTGTACCTACATGGTGTAGGATATTAATGTAGTGGTGCAAGTAAGGCTTCTCAATACAGTGGTCAAATGTTCTGGCTCTTACTGGGGAAGTCTGTCATGTAGAAAACTTGCTGTTTGAGTGACAAGTTATTTTAGAGTAATTTCTATGAATCCTGATAGCTTTCCAGTGAGGGAATGGCAGTTGGATATAATGGGTCTGCTAGAGCTTCCTTGTTTTTATATTTTACCAAAGATTCACAGTATTCCTGAGGGGACTGGAGGGGGATTTAGTGAAAGTCTATTTTTTTTTTCTCCTGAAGCTGGCCTGGAAAAGAGTTGATTTGGAGCCCTCTCCAAGTTTGTTTATTTTTTTAATAGCAGTTGGTGTCTTGGACCATCCTGGCTACAAATTTACTCCAACGTTAGCTGTTATAACACTTTCCTCATATCTTTTTCAGTCTATTCCTGATTTACCCTTGAGCAGTCCATTTTAAGGCCCATCCCTTGAATAGCTCCTGATTCCCCTTTTTCCTTTCCTTATTGTTTCTGGAAATGTGGAATGCAAGCATTTATCCTTCAGAGATTGTCTGATTTGCTTCTTTCCTGCACAGGAACATTAACATTCTTAAGTCATCTCAATGTCTGACAGTCTGAACTGTGGGTGCTTCTTTTCTACCTGGATAGTGGAGGCAGATTGTTTGGCTGCATAAAGAGGCTAGACTTTTTCTTTTTCTAGCATCCTTGAAAGTCTATTTGTTCAGGAGGAGAGAGAGTTATTTCAGAAGTATTGAAATTAAATGTAAAAAAATGAAAAATGAAGATGTGCATTAATACTTACTGCGGGATATCACAGGGTGTTTCAGCATATGCTGTCTCCATGGATTCTGTGTCCTTTTATCTGTGCTCACTTATTGGAGTCCTTACATTTCCTAGTTTCATAGTTGGTAGGGTCGGAAGGGACCTGAGCAGATCATCAAGTCCGACCCGCTGCCTTGGCAGGAAAAAGTACTGGGGTCAAACGACTCCAGCAAGGTGTTCGTCTAGCCTCCTCCTAAAGACCCCCAGGGTAGGAGCCAGCACCACTTCTCTTGGAAGTTGGTTCCAGATCCTAGCTGCCCTGACAGTGAAGTAGCGCCTCCTGATTTGGAATACTTAAAAATAAAGGAACTGCATAGTGTTTGTGTTTCCAATTGAAACTCTTCTAGGGAAGCATAGAGGTGGTGGGGTGGTGCACGCACTGCTTTAATGAAAGCTGCTCTTCCAAAGCATGTATTCTTATGTACAAATGGCACATGGACACAAAGATGTTTGTGAGGACAACACAATTGAATAAAGCACCAATAGCTGTTGAAAGAATAACCGTATATATCTTTATTCCTAAAACTCTGCTAGATTTGTTGGAGCTAAAATGATGAATGCATGATAGGCTGATGCAGGGAAAAATGTGTATTCATGTTTTAAATTGATAAAACACCCTTTCTAGCTAAGTAGGATTGCTTTTTTCAGAAAAGCACTGTCAAAACCTGGCAACCTTTTCTTTTTAATTTCTCTGTATTAATCCTTTATGCTTAATTACATTATTCTTACCAGACATTGCTCTGACAAGTATAAACTCAGTAACTGTGAAGGTACTTGGGAAGTAATTAAAGTTGCAGTATTTTATACCTATAAACAATTGCTTTTTGCTGACCAGTAAAACCCATATTATCTTGTCTCTAAAAACTTATTTTCCCTCAAATTTAATCTTAACTATGCTTTTTTCACCACCCAAAAGTTCCCACATGTATTAGAAATGTCCCAAAGAATTTGATGAAACTGAAATTTGTTAGCTTGTAAAAATGTATAGGGAGTAAAGAGAGCAAGGGAGCAGAACAGAACTAATGCCTTATTTGTCATATTCATTACTCTGTCTTGGTAATAACTGAATTAAATTTGCCACTTGAAAAAGCAAAGTTATCTTTTCAGTGATAATTGTTCATATATTTGTAGGTATGGAATAACATGTTGTATGCTCCTTTAGAAGAAGTTGAGTGTACTTGTTTTTTGGAGCTTTTCCTGGCTTGCCTCTCTCTTCTGAGCTGCATATCAGTGGCTCCCCCACCATACCTTGACAGGCTAAACTGACACAAGCTCGGCCTCATAGGGCACCTGAGTTGCTGGCACCTGGTCTGTGTCTGGTCGGGGTCACCCAGGCCCTGGCCAAGTTTGCTCTAGTTGCAATGGTTAGGGTGGGGCCCACTGTTCAGGACCACAGGTTCTTTTCACAGCAAGATGTGCTCTTAGTGCAGGATTGGCAACCTGGAGTCAGGTCATTCCATTTATGCCTCTGCTGGCCCTTCTAGGTCTGGCCCACAGTCAGTATTTCATTGCCTTCACTCCCATCAGTGAACATTAGTTTCTTGTCTGCTGAACTGAGCATACTTCCCCATCTCTATGCACCATTCCTCATGAGCACTGAGGTTTCAAGGTATTGCCCGTGGTCACTTCTGCTCCTTCAGCCACCTCCCAGGCAAGGTTCCCTCTAAGGTGTGTGCGTGCGTAGTTGTGCACAAGTAAAAGTTTGGCCACGCACAAATTTTTTTAGGCTGTGGACCCGTTGGGATAGGAGCTGGGCTGCAGCGTGGGACAGCACCTGCTGCCTGCCCCAGGTGAGGAGTGAGGAGCTTACTTTTGGTAAGTGTCCCACACCACACCGAAGTGGCATGCTCACGGACTGCTACTCCTTAGAGGGAACATTGCTCCCAGTACAGTGGGTTGAGAACCCCTGTCTGTGCAACAGCTTGACCACTAACCCAAAATCTCCCTACAGTGGGTCGGTCTCATCCTTGGACCATCCTTTCTTCAGTCTGAATGTAAACACCAAAAAGCAGATAAGGTTTGATGCTTATCTGTCTTGCTGTAGTGCTGCTGATGGCTTTCCTCATCTGGCTAGCATCCAAGCCTGTCTGCAGTGATTTTGTGTCTTGCTTTTGTGCATGCTCTCTTGCATGCTCTCTCTCATGCTTGCTGCTAGGAGCCTTTCTCCCTGTAGTACTCCTGTGGCTTCTCCTTTTGCCTGCCCCTGTCTTGGGGCTGGGCTCACATGGTTGACATGGGTTACCTGACGCTGGTGCTTTTGCTTTGCATCCTCTGGGGCTGTCCACCCCTGCACCTGATGCCCTTCTCTCTTCTGCCCTCTATGCTCACTGGTGTGCTGAGATAAAGCCTTCATCAGTTAAGAACAGGTGCATGTGTGTAACAGCAGCAGGAGACAGTTAGAGTTTCTTGGACATGTAATGAGGAAAGAAGAAATTGCAAGTCTGGTCCTAACTGGGAAGATGGAAGGAAGGAGAGATCATGGAAGACAGCGGGTGACTTGTGTGAAGAGTTCGTCTAAATGGATGAATGTATTGACACTGGATATTCTATATGCTTCAAAGAAGCGATCTGTGGAAGACCACGGTCACGGTTGTAGTGTTTGGTAATGGTACCTAGCACGTGTGTGAAGGGATTGGGGAGAGAACAATCTTAAGACAGAGCTAGGGTAGCCACAGAACAAGAAAGAGGTGGAGGAAGGACAGAAGAGGAAAGCATGCCAAATCCTGGGGAGACCAGAGGGCTGCGTCAGACACCCATGCTGTCTGGTAATGGGAAAGGGGCCTCGTTACACATGTAAACATATAGGCCGTATAAGAAGTTTAGTTTTTACTCTGAGGTGTGTTGGCGATAAATGTTTTTGGTTGTCCATGTACAAATGAATTTAGTTTTGTGATTCTTTTTTTTTCTTTTTTAACAAAGGGAAAAATCATTTGGGGAAACTGAAGAACAGCAGAAATACAAGGTGAAGACAAAGGGGAATGAAATCTCTATAGTGCCCGTTCTTTTGTAAGGTTCTGTAGTGTGTAATGGAAACTGTTTAAGACATGCATAAAACTGGCATTTAACAAAACTTTTTATGAAGATTTGTTTTGCCTCTTATCCTAGAGACCCTTATTTAGGCCTGCTAATATCCCTTTTTTTCTGAAATATGTCTTTTTTTATCTTCATGTTCTGTGAGCACCAGCTGAAAACTAAATTTTCAGGGTAAACTCCACATATCAGTTGACCAATGGATTGTAATCCTAATCTGGAGAGCAACCAGATTTAAATTGAAATGTGTATATGTATTCAGTTAATAACTGTAATTTGAGACTAAAATAATTGGTTGTATTTTAATACATTTTTTTAATTCCTTTTGGCACTGCAAATCCAGGGAGTGAGCTGCACTCTATCTTACTCTGTTCGAAATAAAGTCTGTTTAGTTAAATTAACCTGAACTAGTTTAGAGGCGACGTTGTTGCACAGTTGTTACTATGTTTTGGACTGGGACACAGGGACAGTCATACTGGGTAAAAACCAAGGTAGATCTAGTTCTGTATCCTACCTCTGATGGCAGCTAGCATCAGATGCAAAATGATGGACAGTCTGTTCACCTCCCAGCTACATAATTCTAGCTCTGAAAGATTACCTTTCAGCCTGAGAGAGAGTGTAATATCTCTTTAAAAACCTGATTATGTTTTATAACTTGGATATTCCAGATATCTATATATAATTATCTAATTCCTTTGTGAATCTGTTGTTTTTGTCCTCATTGGTTTATTTTCATATTTTTCCACCCATTGTATGAAAAAGTGTTTCTTTGCGTCAATTTTGAATTGTCACTCTTTTAAATTAATGGAATGTTCCCTCATTATTGTGTTATAAGAGACCATACATCATTTTCTTATGTCTTTATCACATATATTCACATTTATACTTTACTGCAGACATTTGGATTGGTCTTTCCTCTATGGTAAAAAACATCCTGAACTTGTCACTTTCTTCATATGAAAATCATTCTAGTCACTCTTCTCGGAATCCTGTTTTGCATTTTTCTTTTTGAGATGGGTTGAGCAATATTCTGCAAAATTTTTCAGGTGTTTCCACAATATATATTCATGTAAAGCCATATTATATACATACAAATGTACACATTCAATATACATATATTGATACTGATAGATATATGTAGATATAGTAAAAAAGAAACTCAAAAGATTTTAGGACATTTAACTGTATATTCCAGACATACATACATAAAATCTTTTGAGTTTTTCTGACTATTTCTGCTCTTTGCTCCAAGCATTATATTAAACTGTTTAAAGTGATGCCCAGGTTTTTTTGTTTTTTTTTAACTGATATAGTTAATTTAATTGTGCCTGCAGTTTGGATTCAGCCCACAGAGCCAGTGCCATCTCACCCATGTGGCCCCAGGAGGGGCCAAGAATTTGGGGGCAGGGTGAGCAGAGGCAGGGACCATTGCTAAAATTTAGGGTACAGAGCTTCTGTTTGGATGTCTGACGGCAGCAGTGGTTAAGAAATGGATGCAGCACCCTGATACTACTTATAACCAGGGGTCCTGGTTTTCTCTGTTTAAAAAATCACAAATGCTCTGATTTAAAAAAAAAAAATCTTTGCTTAAAACCCCCCACATCTGTGATTTAAAATGAAACACCACTCCTATGTCTGTCTCAGTTGAGCACAGTGTTTTATTGATATATTTACAGTTTTCGAGCAATTTGGAAGCCTACCAGAGCCTCAATCATTATAATAGAATAAATTCTAAATACCTATATATTTTGGCATTTGATTTTGGTCATTTATCATGGAAAATCCGAGCTTCCCCTGCTCCCTTTGCTCCCTTTTTGCTCTGTAGTGCCCGAAGACTGGAAGAAGGCCAATGTGGTGCCTATCTTCAAGAAAGGGAGGAAAGTGGATCCAGCAAACTTGTAGGCCTGACTTCTTTCCCGGGGAAGATCTTAGAAAAGTTTATTAAAGAGGCCATCCTTAATGAACTGGCTGATACCAACATCCTGAGGGATAGCCAGCGTGGGTTTGTTGCGGGTAGGTCTTGCTTGACCAATCTCATTTCCTTTTATGACTAGGTGACCTATCACCCGGACAAGGGAGAAGAGATTGATGTCATATATCTTGACTTCAAAAAAGCCTCAATCTGGTATCCCATGATCACCTCTTGGCGAAACTGGCCAATTGTGGCCTTGGGTCCACCATGATCCGCTGGCTGGGAAATTGGCTCCACGGTCGGACCCAGAGGGTGGTAATTGAAGAAAGTCAATTGTCATGGTGCCCTGTCACCAGTGGGGTCCCCCAAGGCTCTGTCCTTGGACCCATATTGTTCAACATCTTCATTAATGATGTGGACACTGGAGTCAGAAATGGACTGGCCAAGTTCACCAATGACACCAAACTTTGAGGCAAATCATCCACGCCAGAAGACAGGAGGGCAATCCAGGCTGATCTGGACAGGCTCAGGAAATGGGTGGACGAGAACCTGATGGTGTTTAACATGGAAAAATGCAAGGTTCTCCACCATGGGAGGAAAAACCTGCGGCATCCTTATGGGCTTGGCAGTGCTACGCTGGCTAGCACTATGGAAGATAGAGACTCAGGGGTCATCACTGACCACAAGATGAACATGAGCCTGCAATGCGATGCTGTGGCTAGTAAAGCGACCAAAATGCTGGCCTGCATCCATAGATGCTTCTCAAGCAAATCTCGGGACGTCATTTTCCCCTTGTACTCAGCCTTCTTGAGGCTGCAGCTGGAGTACTGCGTTCATTTTGGGGCTCTACAATTCAAAAAGGATGTGGAGAAGCTTGAGAGAGTCCAGAGGAGAGCCACGCGCATGATCAGAGGTCAGGAAAACAAACCTTATGACGACAGGCTGAGAGCCATGGGGCTCTTTAGCCTGGAAAAGCGGAGGCTCAGGAGTGATCTGATGGCCACCTGTAAGTGTATCAGGGGAACGTTTGTTCATCAGAGCGCCCCAAGGGATGACGAGGTTGAACAGTCATAAACTACTGCAAGACTGTTTCAGGCAGGACATGAGGAAGAATTTCTTTACTGTCTGAGCCCCCAAGGTCTGGAACAGCCTGCCATTGGAGGTGGTTCAAGCACCTACATTGAACACCTTCAAGAGCAAATTGGATGCTTATCTTGCTGGGATGCTATGACCCCAGCTGACGTCCTGCCCTTCCGGCGGAGGGCTGGACTCTATGAGCTTCTGAAGTCCCTTCCAGCCTTAATGTGTATGAAACCAGGGTGTGGGTCCAGCTGCGGTTGACCCCCTTCACTCTCCAGCTGCTTTGCAGCATAGAGCAGCTCTGATATGCTAGTGCCTTGCCCCTGCTCATGCTATCTCCTCTCCTTCCAAACCAGAGCCACCCTAGCCCTGCCGGTGTCATTCATTCCTGACCCGCAACTCCTTGACCCCCCAGCCCTGCCTGGGGGGGGGTGGGTCCCAGCTGCCAGGGATACAAGATCTGGCAGCTGCTGTGGCCATAGCAGAGTGCAGAGCCTGCTCCTTCCCCACTTTGTGGGTGGCATGGCTGGAGCAGAGCAGAACCTGTAGGGGGCAAGGGAGGATGTGGGCTGCGATCTCGGGGCTCCCTGCCTTGCTGGCCTCCCCCTGGGGGCCTCTGTGGTCTAGTGGGTGGGACCTGGTGTAGGAGGGTGGAGCAGGGTGGTGAGGATCAATGCTGCTGCCAGCTCTGCCAACATCACTTCTTTCCTTGAAAATCAAACCGCGCATGTCAGTCCAGCTCTTCTGTGCTGGCAGCAGATACTCAAAATTTTCTCTGACATGCCCCCTTCCTGTCAGCACAGAAGCTAGACTGACATGCGCGGTTTGATTCTGTGAGTGGAAAGTTCCAAGGCTCACCCAGCCCTTGCCCCCTGGGTGACCTGCGGACCTGTCAATCATTGTTGACCTACTTTCCCCACAGACGCATGCTCAGATTGTGTCAGCTTCTGACTGAGAGCATGCTCAGTCAGAACCTGACATGAGGTAATCTGACTAGAAATTTCTCTGCGGAGAGCGTTTTGATTGGCCAAAATTCATATAAAAGTTCAGTGAGCCCCTCCCTCAGGGGGAGATTGCGCTAGCTGAGAGCAGAGGCTGCTGCTGCAGGGACTGTCTCTTAGTCAGGCTTTAGGGCCTACAGATCTCCTCCTTTGCTCTTGTCGTTGGTTCTTTCGTATCACTCGATATATTATGCTCGCCTGGCACCTGGTTACTCTCGGTACTGACTAACGGCTACGATTTTGGATCACTCTTTGGACTCCGTTATAACCCGGTTCCGGATCACCGACCTCAGCCTCCTCCACTGACTAGGACTCGGGTTACCCTTCTGACCTGACGTCTCAGCTGCATCATCTCCTGGCTTCCGACCTCGACTTTCTCTTCGACCACCCGATTGTCCACCACCTTGGACTGGCGTCACGCGATTCATCATCTGCGCGTTACAGTTCGTTTTATCGTTGTATTACCCATTAATGAGCTGTTGACCAGCCCTGGGACTAGGTCTTCGGACTGAACCTCGTGGGCCAACAGACCCCTTTGTTGTGTTGTTGTTCGTACATTTGCAACTGTAACTGAAGACTTCTCTGCCTACGCCAAGAAGCGTTAAGTCAAAATAAATCTTTGCATTTCAACCCTCTCCGGTTCCGCCTCTCAGACTCCGCAGCCGCTAATCCCACCTGTCCGTGCCAATAGCCACCACCCGGCCAACCCATTGTGACCACAACCCCGAGCTTGGCTTGCCAGCTCCGCCGGGTTCATCGCGACACGTGTGTGTATCCTTTCAGCCTAGATTTGAGATGTATAGATAAATATATAGGCTGAAAGGATACTTGCATATGTACATGCACATGCTGGTTAGTCTACAATGTGGTGCATATCTATCCTGCTCTCTACTTGTGCTATATATGGACTGAAATATACATGTATATTTCAGTCCATATATAGCACAAGTTTCATGGGCTGAAAGTTACTTCAGCAGGTGCTTTGAAAGGATGCCCAGAAATCATAGTGTAAGGAGGAGAGAGCAATTAGAATAGAAAAAACAAGGGTGGGGAGAAGGTGGGTGGGGAAAATGGGGAGGTGGACAGTGCTAGCAGAGACAAGTAAACTAGCAGTAAACCCACAGGAACAAAGGGGTCACCAACTAATCCAGGCAATGGGATAAGGACTAACACTCTGTGTTTAAGTCACACTTAATACAGTCCAGTCTGGATGATTTGTTGTCTTAAAACCACATTTTAAGAGTTTGATGTCTAAGAACAGCCCCTCTCAAGTCAGCAGTGAAGTGTCCTGGGAGGTTAAAGGTGTGCCACAGGTTTCCATGTCTTTCTGCAGTTGATGTCAGAGCCATGATAATTCATTCTGCCATATAGGGATTGTCCAGAGCGTCATTTTTATTTTATTGCATTTCAAATCATGCCTTGGCTTTCCAAACTTCCTTCTTGTATGCAAATTTTCTTATGCTTTTCCATAGTAATATGACCAAACTTCCTAGTCCTAGTCCTTTTTATCCTAGTCCTAACCGTTCTTCCATATATTAATCGTAACAGTTAAATTGGTAACTTCAGTCTGATTTTATTTAACCAGTTGGGGTGTTTATACAAATGCCGCTCTAATTAAAGCACCGGTGTTTCATGTGTATCAGTGTCTGTGCACTGAAAAATGGCGGTAGGTGCACTTCAAAGCTCGGAGTATGAGTTTTGGTTAAGGCGCCCTTGCTGCTGTTTTTCAGCGTGAGGATGCCGATGCATATGATGCTGGATTGCCAGATTTAATTGCAGTGCATTGGAGCCGTCTCGATGCATGCATATAGGTGCTCTTGATGTTCAGAACTGACGATGTGAGAGAGATTTAAGATTTGTTTTTGGAACTTTAATGAGCATCCACATTTTTAACCTATTTTATTGAACTGTTGTAATTGGTTTTCAGGTCCATTAAGTCCACTTGGATTTGCTCTGGTGCTGCAAACCAGACTTAAACGTGGTAAATATTCTTAAAAGTTTTTCCATACCTGGTCAAATATATTTTCATGTTATGTACAGATCTTCAGTTTCTTCTGAGTCACTGCTCTATCAAGAGAAATCAGAAATATATAGATGTGCATGATTTTAAAGCAGAGTAAAAGTGGCTACTTTTGGAGAAAAATAACTCAGGAACAACCTGAATGAAATGGTTTCTGGGAGAATATCTTTCAGGAGACTGAACATCTGTACTACGGATACCTGTCTTAGAGAAGCTGCAGTGCAGTGCACTCCTCCAGCAAGCTTTGCTCCCTGTTCTTTCCCTGCCACATTCCCCCACAGGAACCATGGAGAGAGTGTGTCAATCTCAGCCAAGCAAGGAGCAGAGCATCCTCCTGAGTACTTCAGTCTGGAGAAGCACAGTGCCAAAGCACTTAAGGCAGCATATTCTGTTCCCAGCCTTTTCAGCTATAGCCAACCCCCATCCCTGTTGCTGACCCAGGAGCACCCTCTGCCCCATGTCACTGACCTGGCAGTACCAGCTGTCAGTGACATGGCAACCTCCTCACCTTACTTCACTGACTTAGCAGAACCCATGCCCCCTCCCCTGAACTAAAGCCTTAGGTGCCCTAGGGCCCCTTGGCAGACCAGTGTCAGTACTATAGTCTCTTTGCTGCACAGCTCAGATGTCTATACAGGGCTCTCTAGTTAAGTTTTTCTACTGGGAGGGCAAACCTGGAAGAATTCTCCCAGACCATTTGAACGTATCTATGCAGCCAGAGTCGACCTACATATATGTTGTTTTTTTCCATTTTGCTTAGTGGTGAAAGATAAGGAATTCCTCACTTGATTAATCTAAATTGAGTCTACATTAGTTGTAACAGTTAAGTTGCTGAATTGTGTTGAATTCTTTTTTGTAAGAAACTTCTGTAGTGTACAGCAAGTTGTTTTGAAGACTTGATAACTGCAGTGTGGGAGACACAAAACTATTTACAGAGTCCATAACTTAGATTAATGAGGTGATTGGCACTTCCTAATGCTACTGCTTCTGGCTTTAACTAGTGTTTATCATCCTATACAAATTAACATTTTACTTGCATTTTTAGGTAGTTTGAAACTGTAGGTATTTGGCACGCTTAATTTTTTTTTTTTATTACTTAACCATCTCAGAAGAAAGAGATGGAGGTTGTGACTCCCAGGAAGTCGCAGATTAGGTGAATTGGTTTAGTCCAATGATTGTCAAGCTAGGGTACGTGTACCCCCAGAGTCAGGTAGTGATTTGCCAAGGAGTATATACCTAAATTTCACTAATGATGGTGGAGCTTCTGGTCAGCATGCAGTGACTAATGGTGTTACCACATGTTGATGTCTGCCTTGACACACTTCTTAGGGAATGAATGTGAAGATATACCTTGGTATGAGCAGCAATATTTTGCAATTAAAAGGGAATCCAGCCAAAGCCAGTCTGAAAACACTGAGCTAGCATAATTTGTGTTTCTTAAGTACATCAGGATTGTTTCTCAGTTCGTTTATCCTCTGCATGCTATATTTCCCTCAATGTTTCCTCTATAACTATCTTAAAGTTAGAATTTTACTTTGGCAAAGTTCATAAATGTTTTAAGTTATTTTATGTAGAATTGTATTAATTTCTTACTGGGAGACTGTTAAAACACAGCTTTTCTTTTTACACCTCAAACCAAATATGTTTAACAAATAAATGAAGAATTGTGGTCTGTCTTATGGGGTTTAATGATTACACTTTTGATCATTGTATAATAACTATTTTTCTGATTACCAGTGATACATTTATTAAGTCTCATAAACGGTGTTTCCCTGCAAACAGAAATATTGCTACAGCAAGTGAAATGTCTTCATCTAAAGCAGTAGGTGGGCTAGTTATATCAACATGTTCATAAATTGCATTGAAATGCAAATAATTTAAATTATTTGCTTTCTTTGGGAAATTGCATGCGACATACTAAATATATATTTTAAATAAATGTATAATTTCAAAAGGCAAAACGTGACAGATGAGAAAAATATATGAATTCTTGTGGCTTTCGGACACAGCGCTCTTTCCCAATTTTCTTGAATAAGCGAAAGAGAAAAGTCCTATGTAGTTAATTTATGTCCTTTGTTTTCACTTATTATTTAAGATTTAAATTTTTTTTTGTCCAAACCCTTTTATTGCATTTCAGTTTTGAAAAGTTCAGATGAAGGCATATGTGTGGATATACAATATTTATTCAAATAGAAGATGACCTTGAATATAAGATGACCACCTCAATAATTAGATTTTATATATGGAAAATTTATAAATTTGTCACCATTTTCCAAGTTTTAGAGGTTTGCCTTGAGTCCTGTTCTGACTGCTACAGCAGGGGAAATAAATCTGAGAGCTCAGGTAGCCCTTTGTTCTTTGCTTCCCCCCAACTTTTTCCCCTGGCAGTCTCTTCCTCTTCCCTTCACTATCAGACCCTGTTCTTCCTGAGCAGGTGGAAATGAGGATCAAATCTGAAGACAATAACCTCAAAATTAAACATGGCTATAGCAATTTGCATATGGTACCCAGAGATTTATTTTTTCCAGAACTGATGCATGTTACTTTTTTTTTTTTAAGCATAGGTGCTTCATCAACACAATTTTGAGCAGCACATTGGCACTTATATCTAGTGTGAATGATGTTAGTCCAAAGTGGTATTAGTCCAAAGCCAAAATGCCCATCATTTACCTCATATTTTGCTGGGCTGTGCCCCATCACAGACAACAGCATTACAAGTCATGGTGAGCCATGACATTGTATACCCAGAATCCCTTTGTTGTTCCCTGTCTTAGCCTGGCACATATGATTAGTATGGCTGAGCCCTCCACGGTGACCCCACAGCTCAGCAATATGCAGTATGTGTGTATATTCCAAATCAACCCCCCGCGCCTCCCGAAGGATCCATGTGCTAATTAGCCGTCCGCTTATGACTGGACCTGGGTGTTCTTTTCACGTCCTGAGATGCTTCAAAAATGTATGTGCAGATGAGGTGCAAGTTCGACTTATCGTGAAGGGTGCCAGGCTGCGAGAGTGTCCAACAGAGGAATTCTGGCTATGAAATGTGGCTCACTATAATTTGAAAAAAGTTGGCAGTGAGGGCACTGCTATTACTGGTCTTATTTGGATGGGTTGCGTGGTTCTCATCAATTATGTGGTAATGGGGGACTGCTTTTGTACTACTTCTCCTAGCTGCTAGGGGGTATCCGAACTCCAAGGCTTCTGGGCCTGGGGCTTGTACATAGGATGCCATCCAAAAAAATAGAAGTTCTCATCAGCATGTTTGCCTAATGTGGGCCACGGGTTTTATAGTCATAGTTGGTTTCCGTTATTGAGCACTTGCTGCTTTTGGCAGCAGTTTATTGGTCGACAGTGTATTTAGTGAGATTTTCTTTATGTGATTATAAGATGAGTAGCTTATAC
>NW_017728906.1:140890993-140921692 GCF_001723895.1 Crocodylus porosus
CCCCCCATGTCATTTGGGGGAAAACCTCAGCTTGGAATCAAATATATGTAGTGGAAGGTGGAAGTTGAGCTTTGCACCACTGTACATGAAATCCTAATTTTGGTCTTTACTTCTAAACCAATTTTTCCATACACATACTTATTTGTGGACTTCAGCTGAGGAATGGAGCAGTTTAATTAATGTTACCTTATTTATAAAAGTTCAGAAATACTAAACCTTTTCAGTAGCCTGATACCTGAAAATTGGAAAAGCAAGACTTTCACCAATACAAAGTATTTCATCTTTGAACTGAGAGCTGGTATGAGAAATCTAAAACCTCAAATTATTATTATTTTTTTTCTACAGATTGTCAACCAGTAATATGCACCTTATTTTTGTCCCTATCCTTTGACCTGTCCAGCTTTGGAAACTGCTGGCAGCAAAAATGCTCCTGGCCTAGCTCTTAAGACTTGTCTCTATTGTATCGGACAGTGCAAGGGAGTGCTTCTTGGAAAATACCTGTGTACTTGCTATATCTCTGCATCTGAACATGCTGCTTTTAGCTGGCTTTGGCCCTGCACACTGAATGGAGCACATGCCTGCCCTGGCCCCATGTGTGCTATGTGGGGCAGTTTTTGGCACGCATTATGGACAGTATGCCGGGGTGGGTTGTGATGCCCAGTACATATAGTGCATAACACAGACTAGCCCATTGTACTGTGTGTAATGTGTATTGGTTCCAGCCCTGCATGCCATGTGGTGCACAGGCTAGTCCGGGGTATGCACTGCATGTAGTACCCATGTCAAATAGAACCTGCCTGCTAAATGTGGTGCAGGAGGCTGGTTTGTGGACTGGCCCAGGATCCATCTTGCAGGACTGATAGAGTAGAAGTGCCACATGTAGCATACAGGGCCAGAGCCATTGCATGCAGTGTGCTGGCCAGAGACTCACAGGCAGCACTGGGAGCTAGATGATAAGGGTTTGTTGGCTGAATCTGGCCTATATGCTGTATCTTTAACATCCCTGGTATACTTCATTTAAGCACATAGCCTTATGACTGGAAAGGGCTTTGCCCTTACGTGGAATACGTGCTTGCCCAGCTTAGTGTAAGCAATACTCGTTAATTACAGGATTAACCTCCATTAAGATTTTCATGCATCATTAAAACACTGTACTTTGTTTCTTAGGGCACTTTATGCTTCTGACAGCAGCTTTGGAATGAGCAGGACGTACTCACTTTAGGACTCCTCAAAATTGGCTCCTAGTCAGTTATTCAGTTAAACTTAACTTGGTTAAGTTGCAAAGTAGATTGGGGCCAAAGAGTTAAGTAATTTACTTAAAGTGATTTATAAACTTAATTAGTGTTCCTTAAAATGTAAACAATAAGGATGCACATTGAGCTATACAGTTACCTGGTAAGTGCCTAAGTGAAGTTTGCTGTACAGGATTAAGGCAAGGGGTTTCATAACTTTATTTTTATTTATTTATGTGACTTACATGCTGCTCTTCCCAAAATAGTCTTGGGGCAGCTTAGAGCAAGAGAAGCAGGACAACTTAAAAAGGCAATTAGAATAAATAAAGCAAAATGTAGCAGAGATGAAATAAACAACATCTTGTACTCAGGACTGTAATCTAGCTATGGAAAAGTGGCATGTTCATTGCAAAATTATCAGTATTGAGTTTTGAACATGCTAATTGATTTTGCTCACAATATAAAGTATTGCTGAAAACTTTAAGGAAGTTAAAGAAAAAATCAAACTTAACATCAGTGAAGATAAAATCAATAAGATGGAAAGTGATATGCAGCTTCCTTTCTGTTAGTAACCATGGGTAGTTATAAGTTAAAAGATTTTAATTCCTTCTTCAATGTATTCCTGTTAAAATGATTACAAAGTAAAACATGAGCATTATTTAAATTGCTATGTACATTTATTTTCATAAGCCTACCCTTTTCTCCCTTTTAAAATAAACGTGAAAGTATTGTACCCTCAGCTTCACCCTTTTTATTTTATAGGTAGATACAATTGTGAGCCATGATTCCTTTCCCCCATATTAGACAAAAGAAACTCAAGGAGGTTTCTTGAAGCAGCTATTCAGTTCTCTTCTATTTTTAAACTTAGCAAATCTTCTTAGTGAAATAATTTTTTAATAATCATTAGATGTCAACCTGCTTATATACAGTATAATAGTTGTATCAGAAAACTTGGTGTTGGCTTTGATGTGATGCTTTGATTTTGTTGCTAGCTATATTTTTTGGAGTTAATCTGTCTTCAGTTTTTGGAAAATATAATTTTTGGTGCATATAACTTTTTTTTTCCACAATCTTTACCATATTTCATGGTGCACAAGTCAAAGTTTGAAGCCAAAATATTTACCCTTAAATTTCCACCTCAACTTATACACTGTATTAATACTTTGAAAAAAAAAAAATCTTGTTTCAAAGTTTGTTCATCTTCAGCTGAACCCTATGCTGGTGCCCTACTGCATTCAGCCCACAGGGAGGCAGCATGCTAAGGGTGCTAAGGGCTTCCCTGGTGCTGACTGAGGCTAGGCCAGGCTCCTGCCTCCCTCCCCTCCTCTCCCCTCCCTTCCCCCCACCCTGACCTAACACCCCAGAGCCAAGCTGAGCACCTAAACCCTGTGCCCATCAAGTCTGGCCTGGGGAATACTTACCAATGGCCTAGTGGCTGCCCCACAGGTAGATCTTGGCCAGTGGGGTGGAGGTACCACCTGATGGTGTGAGAGCCACGGCGCCACTGTCTGCCGCCAGCAGCACCAGGGCTCAGAGCGGCAGCAGCGAGAGGTGCTTGCTGGGCAGGAACCGCTCGTAGCCCCCCATGCTGAACTCTGCTGTTGCCTTCCTGGCTGCGGCTGGCAGGCTCTGGCGGCTGCTGCTGCTGTGGTCACTCGTGTTTATAAGGTTCTGGGAGGAGGTAACAGCTGAGTTTAAGTGCCTGATGCCTGCCCTGTAGGCGTCTCTGGCGAGGTGGGACTTATACACCGGATCTATGGAAATCCAAACTTTGATGCTTGGAAATATGGGGTCTACTTATACACTGCTTTGATGTGTACGTGATAAAATACTGTAATTTATTTCTGTAAAGCCTCTTGGCACAGAAAGGTTCTGATCTGGTTGTACTGTTCTGGAAGAAACATGAATAACTTTGTGGTATCAAGTAAGGCTGTGCTGAAAGGACCACCACTAATAATGAGCTAGAAGTATACCTCTTAATGAGGTATAAAAATAGTTTTGGTTAGCAGGACTATTTCTCGTCATCTGTATGTTCCTCATATGAGGAGTAAGGTATTTGTATTAGGATAGTTTTGCTGTGCAGTAAATTTTAGAAGCTCTGTACCCTCATACTAGTCAAAATACAAGACTCCTGCGTTTATACTCTTGATACTTGGAGGTGAGAGAGGTTAATAGCTGCTGCTAATAATACAGCACTGGCATGCACTGAAAATTACAATAATTTCACATAGTTAAATGTGTAAAACTAGGAGCCAGGCCTACTAGGAGCCAGGCCATTCCCCTGTTGTGGGAATGTGATAAAATGACCAACTTAGAGCAGAGAGAGACAGGTTTATGACCCAAAATGGCTAAAGTCCTTACAACCAAATAAATCCAACCTAGTAAACTCATGGCAATCCCTTGGGGTTTAATTTAGGATATAAGCACAAATCTGTTTCCATAAAATGAAATGGACATGCATGAACTAAAAACCCTGCCTAAAAATAAAGCTTTAAGCATTATTATTCTAGATATGTCTGTATAATGGGTGCAAGAAAATCTTCTTAAGTTTTCCACGTCTGAATCCTTATTTATGATGTGAACACAACTTGGTAGATATGTTGTGGTGAGCCATAATACTTGATTATTGTCATTTCTGTCTTACCAAGATTTCAAGAAGTGTTCTTCTAGTGGTCACTTTTAGCAGCATGTTTGCTTGCTGGTTTGAGCTGCCAAAGGCATTGCATACTTACCATATGTTTTTTTTTTTTTTTTTTTCTGTCTGATAGAGCAGAGTGATTTTTTTCCTTCTGTTAGCTCTTTTTGTGGACTTTGGCTGTATTGGCCTAGACTTTAAACCTAATTACAAGCCTTTAAACATTTACTATCTGCAACTACTTTACTCTTTTTTTGGATCCCATCATCACATTTTTAAATTGACAGTTGATAGTATACCTGTTGTAGTAGATGTGCCAGAGGAGTCAGTTCAACAGTATGACCTAACTTAAGGGCTTTGTTTTTTGTTCTGAAGTGGTGCCCTAGCTGTTGCTATTGGTCACTCATAATCAGGGATCCTGGTTTTGTCTGATTAAAAAACAAAACAAAAAAAACCTCTCCAATTTTCAGATTAAAAAAGGAACCCAAAATTCACATTTTCCCATGATTAAAATGAATCAACACTGTGTATATATCTATATATTAGTGAAGTTTCATTTTTTCACAGAATAGTGTAGATTGTGGCTAACTTTTTTTAATTAAAAAATTGGATTTTTTTTTATCAGAGAAAACCAGGCTCCCTGCTCATAATTAGAATTTTTTTCCTCCCTATTTTCACTAACTTGTTCTCTCAAGGTTTATGAGGACAGGTCTCATCTCATCTTGTTTAGCACTGGGATTTACATGTTGTGTGTT
Organism: Crocodylus porosus; assembly: GCF_001723895.1. NCBI lineage: Eukaryota > Metazoa > Chordata > Crocodylia > Crocodylidae > Crocodylus > Crocodylus porosus. The sequence goes on from NW_017728906.1 coordinate 140,895,616, forward strand.
ACATATAACATGTTGACCACATCCACCAAACCGAGCTTATGTCATCTGATGTGCAAACCAGCTAGAACTTCCTTACCAGTAATGTGATTTCAGGCATACACAAAATCCCTTGACCTTCCCTCCCTGCTTCTCTCCTCAGTCTACCCCACCCTGTACGCCAAACCCATTATGTAAAATACATGTATACGACTATATCCTTTTACCTAATCTTAGATTTTATTTTTAGAAAACATAGTTGATGTCCTTTCACAACTCCTGACAAGGGCAATAGCTGGTCCCATGCAACTTTTCCTTCAGGAACATAAAAATTATTATAATCATCGTATAAAATGGGATTTCCTTTATTTTCTGTATGTAAGTGAGAAGTTCTTAGGATGAGCAAACAATGTTAACAACTAATTGGATAACTGTGGCATTGTTATATTAATGTAAATATAGAAGACTTGTTGTGCTCTACAGTTCTGGCTTATCAGTAACGAACTGTACCTTTGTCTGATAGGACTGCAAAGGAAAACAACTTGCTACAAGGCATCTTGTAAATAGGTTTTAGGGTAATTTAGTGTGCTGGAAGGGATTCCTTGATTTTTATTCTGCAGAGACAGATTAAATTCTTAGATACTGTAATGCACTTCCATGGAGAGAGATCCTTAGCTATTGTACAGATAAGTATTAGTTGGAGTACAGCAATACATATAATCTGTTAGTTAAATTGTTTTTTCTGGCTATACTTTCATAATTCAACGTTTAAAATAATTGTGGGTTTTTCTCCTTTATAAAATATTTACAAAACCCTGAGTACTATTTAGCATTATGTTGCAGTACTATAAATATGCCGAACCCATTTAAAATAATTGTTGTTCTCATATTTGCTTGGTATTTGCTCTAAGAGCTGTCTTATTTTTTCCTGTTTTTAAAGACGATTGCTGGGCAATTCTGCCATCACCAGATTAAATAGCTAGTTTCTGTTGATTAGGTTCCTGTTAAGGGTTACTTGGGATGCGTTACTTTCCTCTGTTTTCAGTGTACTTCTTGCAGACGTAGTGGCTACCACAATTACTTTTTGCTGAAGTACTTTGACTCAAAAGTCTGTTAATCTCTCATAATCTTAGTCCTTTCTGTTTACCTATGTTTATTCCCTAAAGAAGGTTTAACAGGGCTGTCTTTTAGTTTTGATGGTATTTCAACACAACTGCCTGCTGGAACAGAGCACGCTCTTCCTTTTTCTTTGTTATTTTTCTGGGCTGCAGTAATCAACATTCTTCCTCCATCTCAGACAAGTGTTTAAATGAAAAAACAGTCACAAACTGGAAAAATAAAATTATGCTAAATGAAGTTATTAATTTGAAACTAATTGAAAATAAATAAAAGGTGGAGTCAGAGATTTATGGTTTGTAACTGGTAGTAAATTTAATTATATATTCTCAGGCAAGTGTGGAATAAAAACTTGTCCAAGTGGGTGTACCACAGCAACTACTTGAGTCTCTTTTGCACATGCCAACCACAGGCAACTGAGTGCTTCACTAACTGCCCTACCTGTTGTACCTGTTTCAAGAAATAAGAAGTTTCTTTTGTCTTTCCCTTCCTTCCTCCCCCAGGTATTTCGGCCATTATTCCAGGATTTTTTGAGAGCAGTTTGCAGATGACTTATATTTGAGATGGAAACTTGAGAATGTAGCAAGCTTAGCTGAGATCAAAAAAGCTGTTTCACATGGCCTACCTGTATAATGTCTACTGCCTACCTCACTTGACAAGAGTGTGGCATGACTATTAATTTGCTGGAGGCAGAAATTCATCAACAGAACCTGGTATTTTGAAAGTAAAAAGATAACTTTTGTTTTTCTGTTCTGGCTAGTGTGAAATTACAGGGTTTGTATGGGTGTTAAATTTTGGCAGTTTTCTTCCCCAAGGTATCTCTTGTGTGTCTGCACAATTAGGATGCCTGTATGTGGCTAAGGACAAAAAGAAAGTCTTTTTAACTTGAGCCTCCTTGACTTTGCTGTTAAAGCATGCTAATTTTATTCTGTTCTGATCTGAATATTTGTTGGACTGTTTAGTATATGCTTAGCATTTACTCTGAGCCTCTAGTAAATGAGAAGAGGAATTAGAAATGTAGTATAAGTTGTAACAGTGAATTGGTAAATGTATATAGCATAACAAAAATGAGATAGCAATACATTGTGAAAATAATCTTAGTCGTTTTAAGAGCTTTGTTCAAAACTTTGTAAAAACATTAACTTAAACCTTGGGAACACCCTCATGAGTTATGTAAAGAGACATAAAATGAGGTGGTAAAAGGAAGGTGACACAATTAATGTACTATTATAAGTTAAATACGTACTGTACAGTTTAATATAAGGGGTGTCTGATTTTTTTGTTAACCTTCTAATGGTATGGCACTGCTGTTGACTCTGCAGGCATTTGTATTTGAGAACTTGTGCAAAAATGTGTTTCATTGTAAAGTGACATTTTCATCTATAAAATGTCATTTGTTCACAAGTGTAAAAGCACTTCACAAATATAAAAGCAACTGGCTATTAAATCTCTCAAAAGCAACTTGGCATTCAATCTCTCTGAGAGGAGCAAAGTGGGCAGGCAGAGGTATTGCAAAATACTTCAGGGAATTGAGAAACCCTTTGAGTTGAAACCCCTTGCAGACTTTATTCCCAGAACTCACGTACATTCAACAGCACTGAAAATAACACCCACAAATTAAAAGCTTGTCCTCATGGTCATAAACAGTATCTAATACAGTTGATAGAAAATCTTTTATTTACAGTAGAAGAGAACTGGAATTCAAGAGAATTAAAAATATGTGTTTTCTTACCCTGGTTAAGTACTACAAATAAACATGAAATTTTGTTTGTTTCCTTTTAGTTGTATTTTTTTTGATTGAAAGCTGGTAAGAAAATATCTTTTTCATGCGTTTTTTATACAGTGTTGATATTTGGCAGAATTCTGTTTAGGTATCAGTTTGGATTAGATTAGTGTGAGTTGAATAATTTAAATTTAAAAAAAAAAATACCGTAGTGGCAGGAGCCACAGAAGTAAAGAAATATTTTACCTTCCTGTTTTAATTTTCACGGTTTAAAAAATACTCGTTAATATAAAATAATACTTACGGTGGACATTGTAGCATATCTTGAAATAATAACTTACTAGACTATACATTCACTGTTGATTGACAGGTATGTGCCGCTGCATGATATTAAAAAAAAAAAGAAAAAAATCAGGTTAGCATGTGTCTGCTTATGTTAGGGTGTAACTGAGGTCTTCTATATAATTATTTATATCTGAATAAAAAGAGTCATTGGGAGAGACATTTTCGTTCTTATGAAAACAGCCTTTGGATTTATGTGTAAATATATTCAAGTGGAACTATTTTAACATTGATTTGGAAATTTGCACTTAGTACATAAGATTGAGTTGGTTTACTAGTACTCAGGTCACATTGCTGCTGCCATAACATCTACGTGTGCTGTTGTTCATGCTAATGTCTAATCCATTTGTATGAACAGCTGAATGTGCCCTTTGCTTTTCACATGTAAACTTAATGAAAACCAAGTTATGTATATGAGACCAAACTAATTCTACAGGAGATCACTAAGATTTGCCTAATGAAGATACCATATTTACTTGCATACCACATGCAACTTCTCCCAAAAAATCAGCCCTCCAGAATTGGAGTGTATATCTCTGACTCCTAGTTGCCAAGATGACTGCCACTTCTCCCTGGGGCTGCAAAGAGCATGGGTGGATTTTGTGTTTAAACCTCTCACAGCCACAGGTAAGGCAGTAGTTGTTGGCAGAGGAGCCTTTTTGCTGGTTGAGGGTGAAAGATCTGTGGCATATGCAGCCTGTGGTGTCTTGATGAAGCTTTTGGTGTGGAAGCAACTCTGTAGTATTTACAGGGAACTTTATATAAAGAACTATTTACAGTAAAGAAATAACAGTCTTGCTGCTTCCTTTACAAAGGTCTATGACCTAGCTTTGCTGCTGTCCTGCCCCACCAAGTCTGCCACACTTCCTGGCCAATCTGTTTCAAGAAGTATGTAGTTTGTCACACAGCTGGCCATTACTCTGAAACTTTTTCTGTGTTCTGCTTTCCTAAAACAGGGAGATTGTTTGTTTGTTTGTTTGTTTGTTTGTTTGTTTTATTCAGTGGTGTGTGATAAGTGATAAAACATGGTCTATCTTATTTCCCAGCACGGATGGAGATTAAAATTAAAGTGGTGATGTCGAAGTTGTTTTGTTCCACAGACTGGATCCAGACCATGGGACTTCTCCCAGACTGTATGATGTATGGGTGGTGATGATGGCAAGAGTGAAAATACTCGTGGCTGTCAGAGCCACTGTATTGGCTTAGTTTTATAACCTGGGGCATTTTATATGCGTGCTCGGGGAGGTGGGGGGAAGACTTTAATTACAGCAACTCTGAAAGCCATTCTAATTAAAGCACCTGGAGTGTTTAAAAGTTCTCAGTGCTGGCATGCTAATACGAAAAACACTGGAATCTGCTGGAGTACGGTGATAACCATGTTCCAGCAGACTCGATTAATTGAATCTGCTCTGACATGCTCTAATTACACTGCATTGGAGCAGCCTTGCTGCACAGTTATAGGCACCTAAGGATGTTAATATAACTGCCATTTGCTGCCCCTCCCACCCTCTTTTTCCCTGGTGTTGACTTCAGTCATAGTTTCTAGGGTAGGAAGGGACCTGAGCAGATCATCGAGTCTGACCCCCTGCCATGGCAGGAAAGAGTACTGTGGTCAAGCGACCCCAGCAAGGTGTACATCTAGCCTCCTCTTAAAGACCCCCAAGGTAGAAGCCAGCACCACTTCTCTTTGAAGATGGTTCCAGATCATAGCTGCCCTGACCGTGAAGTGGCGCCTCCTGATATCTAGCCTAAATCTACCTTCTGCCAGCTTGTGACCATTATTCCTGGTCACTCCTGGTAGTGCTCGGGGGAACAGGGACTCCCCCAATGCCTGCTGGTCCCCTCTGACTAGTTTGTAACAGGCCACTAGATCCCCCCTCCAGCCTTCTCTTGTGGAGGCTGAACAGGTTCAGGTCCCGTAGCCTCTCCTCATAGGGCCCCCTGATCATGCGAGTGGCCCTCCTCTGGACCCTCTCCATGTTGTCCACATCCCTCTTGAAGTGCGGCCCCCAGAACTGGACACAGTACTCCAGCTGCAGCCTGACCAGTGCCGCATAGAGGGGGAGTATCACTTCCTTGGACCTGCCTGAGATGCATCTGTGGATGTATGACAAAGTGTTGTTGGCCTTCCTAACTGCATCTCCACACTGCTGGTCCATGTTCATCTTGGAATCAATGATGACTCCAAGATCCTTCTCTGCCTCTGTACTGACAAGAAGGGAGTTCCCCAGCCTATAGGGAGTTCCCCAGGTGCAGCACCTTGCACTTGCCTGTGTTGAATCCCATCCTATTCTCATCCGCCCACCCCTGTAACCTGTTCAGGTCCGATTGCAGCCTATTCCTCCCTTCTAGCATGCCCACATCCCCCCACCTCTTAGTGTCATCAGCAAATTTGAACAGGGTGCTTTTTACCCCCTTGTCCAAGTCACTGATGAAGATGTTGAACAGTGCGGGCCTGAGGACCGAGCCCTGCGGAACCCCACTGTCCATATCCCTCCTAGTCGAAAATGACCCATCCACCACCACTCTCTGGGTGCGGCCCTCCAGCCGGTTGGCGACCCAATTGACTTTGTGGGTGTCGACACCACAGTCCCCCATGAGAGCAGGGTGAGAGACAGTGTCAAAGGCCTTCCGAAAGTAGGTGCGCCTCCCTTGGGATCTAAAGGGGGTCGGGGGGGGTGACTGTTCCGGTCCCTACTCAGGAAAATGGAAGCAAAGAAATTGTTAAATATGTTGGCTTTGTTGTCTGGTGTGAAGACCAAATTTCCTAGTGTGTCCTGCAGGGGCCCCACATGACCCGGAACCTTCTTTTTGTCCCCTATGTATTTAAAAAAGGACTTGTTGTCCTTGATCCAGGAAGCTAGTCCCAGTTCCATCTCTGCCTTGGCCTTCCTGACTGCCCCCCTGCATCCCCGAACAACCGCAGTATAATCCTCTCTGGTGATGACACCTCCCTTCCATTGGGTGTACGCCTCCCTTTCAGCTTGGAGACATTCCCGAAAGCTTTTAGTGAGCCATGGGGGGCTTATGTGCCCTCCTGCTCCCTTGATCCGTGTTGGGATTACCTCCCTTTGGGCTTGAAGAATTGTCTCCTTAAGGAGCGGCTACTCTTCTTGGACACCTGGTTCCCTTCCCCTCCAGGACCTCAGTGCTTCCCCGACTATTCTTCTTAGCTCATTGAAGTCCGCCCTCCTGAAATCTAGGGCTGTTGTCTTGCTGTAGGCCTTTGCCAGCTTGCGCTGTAATTGCCATCACTGAATTCACTGGAGGCAGTCTAGTAGTCAAAGTGGCACCATTAAACTCCCCAGGTTCTAGGTGCTGCAGTTGCATCTTCCATGAGTCAAATCCAGCCTGTGGAAGTGTCAACCCATCCATGTGAAGTCATATGGGCTGTATGTTTGGTTCTCTTGAAGTAAAGGATACAAAAAGGATTCAAATGTAAATAATTCCAATTTGTATCACTTTCTGTATCATTTCAAGATTTATAGAAGCTTGCATGACGACTAGACTTTACTGTGAATGAAAATCTGCGTATGTACTTGTTCACGTACAAGTCACAAAATAGAATTGGTTTTGCCAATGAAAGCTGTTTGATGGAAGGGTATTTAGTACAATTAATTTTCTAAAGTAAAATTAAGAAAAATATATGTAACGCATGACAATATAAATGTAGGAATGGAATGGAATGGAAAACCAAATGCAATATAAGGTGGTATAATACATAAAGCATAAGAATTGGCTTTCCAGGTTCGACTATAGGCTATCTAGTCCAGGATCTTCACTGATGTTGGCTATGAATTTTGTAGGAATGTGCAAAAATCTGGGAGTATGAGAAGTATGAACTAACTTTTATCTATAGGGGAATTTCTTCCTGACTGCATGGAGCTAATAGATGACTTATTTGTGAGGGTTTATATCTCCTTTGTTTTTATCCTGGCTAGTATAACTGATGTTTATATCTTTTCTGTATAAGACTTTGATAGGTTTTCTTCATCCTATTAAATTTGGATTTATTGATACCTTGTAGTAAGTTCCACAGGTTGTTTTTAAGAAAATTGTACATGGCTTGTCCATAAGTCCTCAGAAAAATTATGGTTTCAGAATTCCTGTCTCAAGTGCCAGGGCAGGGGAGGAACATACCTGCTGTTCCTTCTCTGCAGGTGAGTGGCATGTAATGCTTTTTTGGTTCTCTGCAGGTGAGTGGCATGTAATGCTTTTTTGGTTCTTTACTTGGTTTTTTTTTAAACCCAGTCACTCACTAGGACTAGGAGCAGATGACATGTGTTCCTTGACAAGTTCTGCCTGTGTTCATCCTAAAACAGAAGTATCTTGGGATTGGTATGTATACATTGCCCTTCTAATTAAGGTCTAGTGAGTGGCTGATTGCACTGATACTTTTCTGCTATTGCTTCAGTGATGCAATCATAAGAGAACCATTCACACACATCTTGGGATGAACGGTTAGTACTCTTTAACTCGTGAACCTTTTTTAGGGTTTATCTCGGGACAATGGACATGGAAGTCTAAATGACTGCGCTTTGTCCTGAGAAAATGGTTTAAAATATATAAAATGACAGTTTTATAGTATATTTGGCTATCTTAAATATGGCATCTTTGTAGCCAATGATTAATAATATTCTATTGCCTGTCTCTGGGCACTTTTTGCCATCTCTTTTGTATCAGTTGTGCATAATCACTGGTATTTTTCATGTAAAAAGCTTAATCTGCATTCTGTAGAATAGCTCTATTTTGTTCGTTTTAAAAAACTAGAATAGTTTCCACATCAGTTTTAAGCTCAAAAGTGAGTTTTCAATAAGGATTTTGATGTACGGGTGACCAAGAAACCTTAATTGTAGTATAACATGCAGAACAGAAACGTAACGTGTAGAAATTGCTGGAGGTAGGAAAGTGTCTTATTTCTGGATAGTTTATAAAATGTATGCCAGTTGAAGAATGATTCTTTTAATATGTAATCCAGAATTACATTTTCAATGCTGTTCTTATGTGACTGGCTGCTTATATTAGAATGACCATTACCCTTCTGTCAAAACAAGAAACGTAGAATTTGCAGAGATGCTGTAAGTGAAGTTGCAACTCTGCTTTAGTTATTGAGTGTGTCTGAAAATTATTTAAAAATCTGCAGGATTTGTTGGTATTCTTGTTAAGAGTAAGTTGACAACCTAAATATGACATGTACATAGTTAGGATGCACAATATAAACTTCTTCTTGTTGTTTTTTAATACATAATATCTTAAAATATTCTGCATTTTTAAACATTCTATGTTTAGAATAGATCCTGACTTGCTTTGAACTATTCTTGCTATTGCCCAAATGCTTTGTTCCTCAGTATACCACAAGAGTGTCCCATAGCACAGGAAATAATCTATGCTGCTTTGGTGTAAGATAAGAAATGGAATCTAATTTAAAAAATAAAATTTGTAGTACTTTTTGTAATATTCTAAAATAATATAACCTCTTTAATGGAAAATGCAGTGATTTGCTTTAGATAAATAATATATTTTTCTTAGTAGGAAATTCAAATTAATACTTACTATAGGATCAAGTGTTCAATAAATTCAAATAGTGGCTTCCAGAACATGAAAAGCTCTAATGGCTTCCAATACATGAAAAGTGTTCTAATCCGTCTTAATTTTTAATGTACTACAGTAATCAGTCATTTTTACCTATTAGTTTAATCTTACAGAATCTGTCCTGTGGAATATTCATCTCTAATCTTAAAATGATAGCACTTGTTAATGCTAACCAAATAGGCCAAATATTGCAATTTTATATATTTATTATGTATTTGACTGTCTTAAAAACTTTTTTATTACTAGTAATAAATACTATAGATCAATAAGAATTTTATTTTCGTTTAGAATATCCTATACCAATTGAACAATCAGGATATAATAAATTATGAGGTTTCACTGGTTTACAAATGAATTATTTGACTATGCAGGAAAGTAGTTTTTGCCTCAGTCATTGCTCACGTCTCAGTGTTCTCAGAATTTATGTAATTAGGTTTTTATACTGCTTTAAGACCTGTATACTGATCTACTTTAGTAGGAATTATATTATTGATTTTGACTCTCTTCAAGAAACTATACTTGTTTGTTCCTACTATGCATGCAAATGATCAGGTAAATGCTCTATTGATTTATGTATCACATTTGCAGTCATTAGATATCCTTTAGACATTAGCCTAGCCCAGGTAGTCAGAAAAGGAGATGGCCCAGGACAAAGGGGTAAGTCAGAAACAGTATAGCTTTCTGGCTCAGTGATATACGCATTACCCTGGAAAGTAGGTTACCCTTGGTTCTGACTCCTGTTCTGCTTCCAGTGCTTATTTCTCCATTTTATCCAATTACTATTTTGTGCAAAATACAGAAATCTTATTGGAAGGAAAAGCTTCAACAGGTTTCTATCTGAAAGGGAGCTGCATTTTGGACCTAAGATTTTTGAACAGGGAATTGCTCAAGTCCCATTACATTTTTCATTGTATTCCTCTCCTTATGTATGTAAGCAGAAGGCTCACTTGTAATTTTAATCATGTTGTTGAATCATTTAAATAAAAACTGCGAGTCCAATCGAAAAAAAGTGAACAAATAAGTATCCAATTGTACAGTTTTTAAAAACAGTAACTATGGTACTGTGTTCTGACTAGTTATGTTACTTATTTCTTGTTTTTGTAGAAAATCTTGTTGTCCCACTCATGTTTGGCTATACACCCATTTTAAAACCAAAATTAAATGTGAAATGTAGTTACCAAAAAACGGGGAGCATTTATTAAAAGAGAGGACACAGTAAAAGAGAGGACACAGTAAAAATACAAAACCTTGCATGCATTAAAAATAGCTAATATAGTTTTCTAAAAATATTTTATAATACAGGTTTGCAGTTCTGAGTTTGACATTCAATTTAAATGCCAATTTTGAAAATTGTGCAGATGATTAGCAATAGAGAGAAATCCATAATTAGAATCTGGTGGTATTCTCCACTGGTTACACTGGAGAATTCTTATTAATGCTGCTATAACAGGTGTCCATATGTATAGGAGTTTCTGTTTGTTTTCCTTGTGCGGCTCAGACAATTCATACCATGAAAAAATATGCACAAGATTTTGGGGTGTAGAAGCAGTTTCTGGACAGGGAGAAGAGGAAACAGTATGGCCATTCTTTCCTGCTTTTGTTTCTTATCAGAGGGGTAGTTTTCTCTACGAAGAGGGTATTGTTGGCCAGGGATTATATACAAGAGGATTGCATATGTGCTGTTCAACTACATGTCATCTGGAGTATATTGTGACTGGTATAGTAAAGCAAATTATACTGCTTTAGAACACACCTAGACTCTTTGCACTGATACATTTTCCACAGGGAAACAGACCTACCATACTTACCCATATCCAAGAGACTTCAGATTTGTAAATGAGCCCCCCAAAATTAAATGGCAACTGGCTTAGCACAAAGATGGCTAGACAAAACCTTGGATGGGATGATATAGTTGGAGGTGATCCTACTTTGAGCAGGAGGTTGGGTGAGACCTCCTGAGGTCCCTTCCAACCCTAATTTTCTATGACTGTCTAATGGGCAAAAGCAGCCCACATGAATCAGTAGCACACAAAGATAGCTGGAAGATGCTTTCTCTAGCTCACTCTTTTTCAGCTGCGCTTACCTAAACTCCAGCTGAGTTTAGCACAGCTGAGGCTCTGGCTAGGATCTACAGAAAGAATATGAATATAGTCACTTTTCAGCAATCAGGGTGACTATTTACTATTATTACTACTATTACCATCACCACACTTTTACTATTAAAATAATGCCAGTGAAGAGGTCTTCATAGGCAACTGAACACAACTAATTTTCAGGGAAAGCAGAACATTTAATTGCACTCTGATTTGAAAAGTTAATTTGGGAAACAGTGTTGACATCACAAAAGATTACAGTGCTCCATAAGTATTTATGAGGCAAAAATCTCCATGAACTTACAAATGCAAAATAGGGGAAAAGTAGGGGGGGGGACTATATTTGTGGGAATTACTTCTGTCTAGCATTCAGCAAGCTAATAATTGTATTTAAAAAGTAGTAACATTGAAGTGAAAAGTCATTCTCGAGTGTGGTGTTCTGGTATCCTGGGGTGCCATGACATCCTTTTAAATGTGCTGTGGTATGAAAGGAGATAAGCTATATAATAAGGAAATTACCTTTTGAAATGGGGTTCTACTACATTCAGAAAAGTTGCTGAGGGGTGCTCTGAGTCTAAAAATGTTGAGGATCACTGCAACAGAGGCATCTGTTTTCTAATTTTCCAAAAACTGAAATTCTGTGATATTATTTGATATAATTATGATGACTTTGATAATGGAACTTTATTTCAGAAATCCTATTTTTTTTCTTGAAGTTAAGAGTTGCTAAAACAGACTTTATTCATAGATAGTAAGGCTGGTAGGGACCTCAGAAGATCATTGGGTCCAGCCCCCTGCACCAAGCAGGAAAGACAACTGGGGTCAGGTGATCCCAGCAAAGTGACTTCCAGTCTCTTGAAGATTTCCAGGGTAGGTGATTGTACCACTTCTGGAGGTGGCTTATTTCACAGTCTGGACACCCTAGTTGTGAAGTAGTTTTTCGTAATGTTGAGCCTGAAATGGTCTTCCAGGATGTTGTGGCCAGTACTCCTACTTTTCCCCAGTGGTGTCCTGATGAACAGTTGTTCACCAAGCCCTGATGTACACTTCTAATTAGTTCTGATAAACTACTACCATGTCCCTTCTATCCTTATTTTTTCAGGCTGAAGTGCCCCAGATCCCTCAGCTTTTGCTCGTATGGCTTGCCATGCAAGTCTCTGATAATACAGGTGGCCCTTCTTTGGACTCTGTCCTTGTTAAAGTGCGGTGCCCAGGACTGGATACAGTACTCCAGCTATGGCCTCACCAAAGCTGAGAAGAGTGGGAGAATCACTTTGGTTTTGCTGGAGATGCACTGATTGATGTATGCCAGGGTATTGTTAGCTCTGTTGGCTACAGTGTTGGACTGCCAGCTCATGTTTGTACTGTGGTTTGTTATTACGCCCTCTTCCCTTTCATTCATAGTGCTGGTCAGGTTGCCATTGCCAAGCCTATAGGTGTGCAGGTGATTGTTTGTCCCCAAGTAGAACACTTTACATTTATTGATGTTGAATTTCATCTGGTTCCGGTCCACCCGACGTGCAAGCCTGTCTAGGTCTGCCTGTACCTGCAGCCTATCTTCAAGTGTGACCACGCTTCCTCATAACTTGGTATCATCCGTGAACTTGGCCAGTGAGGTCTTCACTCCCATATCCAAATCTTTGATGAAGATGTTGAATATCACTGGACCAAGCACCAACCCCTGTGGGCCATCACTGACCACTTCCCGCCAAGAAGACACAGATCCGTTCATTAGAACTTGTGGGAGACCAGATGGAAAGCTTTTTGGAAGTTGAGGTATAGAATGTCAACCTCCTGTCTCTCATCCAGGTGGTGAGTCACCTGATTGTAAAAGGAGATGAGGTTGGTTAGATGAGACCTGTTCATGACGAAGCCATTTTGGCTGTCATTCAGAATCCTACCTTCTGCAAGCCTATTGCACATAGACTCCTTGATGAATTTTTCCAGGATTTTCCCTGGGATAGAAGTTACGCTAATTGGCGTATAGTTGCCTGGGTTCTCCCTCCTCCCCTTCTTGAATATGGGTACAACGTTGGCCCTCTTTCAGTTCTTGGCACCTCCCCTGGAGCACCGTGAGTTTTAGAAGAGCTTCACCAGGGGTTCTGTGATGACTTTGACTGCTTCAGCGCTGTTAGATGAAGTTCATCTGGTCCTGCTGACTTACACACATCCAGTTTCTTTAACTGATCACACACTAGTTCTACAGCAATAGTAGGAAGGCGGTCATTTGAATCTTGCTCATTGTGTACTGGGCATGATTCTGCTCATTCTGGGCATGATTTTCCCTTTGGCCCAGTGGAAGACTGAAGCAAAGTAGTCATTCAGGAGTTCAGTTTTCTGCTGAGTGCCGGTGGCTAGCAGTACTGAGTTGTTGAGCAAAGGCCCCACAGTCCCAATCGCTTTTCTCCCCTTCCCTACTTACTTAAAGGACTTGTTCTTGATTCCCATTGCTAATTTTAGTTCAGTCGCTGCTTTTCTGTCCTGATCCCTACAGTGCGGGTCATTGCTATATAGTCCTCTTTGGGGGCTGTCCCTAGCTTCCACTGAGTTGACGCTTCTTTCTTAAGAGGACCATAGTTTCCCTGTTTAACCAAGAGGGCTTCCTAGCTCTTTTCTACATTTCTTCCTCATGGGAATGGACTTCCATTGTGCTTCAAGGATTGTGACCTTGAGGAACAACCACTCTTCATGCACTCCTTTTGCTTTTGGTCCCTGGTCCCTCAGAATATTCCCTACTAGTGACCAGAGCTTGTTGAAGTTTGCTTTTGAAGTCCAAAACTTCAAGCCTCCTATCTGATTTGTCTGCCTTGTGATGGCCTGTGACCATAATGGTTTCATGGTCACCATTGCCCAGGCTGCCCTCTATGTTTAAGTTGGTCAGCAGGTCATATCCTTTGGCCGGGACCCAGTCTAGAAGAGCATTACCTCTCGTTGGCCCGTGTACCTCCTGAGTCAGAAAAGGCTCTTTGATGCAGGTGAGGAAGCAATGTGACAGATCTGACTTGGCCGAGTGTTTCTCTTAAGAGATACAACCAGGTCACAAAATCCTTAAATGCAGGTGCAGCAGTGGATGTAGTGTTTCTGGACTTTAGGAAGGCCTTTGACACTGTCTCTCACCCCATTCTGGTTAAAAAACTAGGGGACTGTGGCGTCGACACCTACGCAGTCAAATGAGTCACTAGTTGGCTGGAGGGCTGCACCCAGAGAGTGGTCATTTTCGATCTGGAGGGGTGTGGACAGCGGGGTTCTGCAGGGCTCAGTCCTCGGGCCTGCACTGTTCAATATCTTCATCAGTGACTTGGACGAGGGGGTAAAAAGCACCCTGTTCAGATTTGTAGATGACACTAAGATGTGGGGAGAAGTGGGCACGCCAGAAGGGAGGAATAGACTGCAATCGGACCTAGATGGGCTACAAGGGTGGGTGGATGAGAACAGGATGGGTTTCAACACTGACAAGTGCAAGGTGCTGCACGTGGGAAGGAAGAACCAGCACCATACCTACAGGCTGGAGAACTCCCCTCTTGTCAGTGCAGAGGCAAGAAAGGATCTTGAAGTCATTGATGCCAAAATGAACGTGGGCCACTAGAGTGAGGATGTGGTCAGGAAGGCCAACCGTACCTTGTCATGCATCCACAGATGCATCTCAAGGAGGTCCAAGGAGATGATCCTCACTCTCTATATGACATTGGTCAGGGCACAGTTGGAGTACCATGGCCAGTTCTGGGCACCGCAGTTCAAGAGGGATGTGGACAACATGGAGAGGGTCCAGAGGAGGGCCACCTGCATGATCATGGGGCAGCAGGGCAGGCCCTATGAGGAGAGGTTAAGGGACTGAACCTGTTCAGCCTCCACGAGAGAAGGCTGAGGGGGGGACCTAGTGGCTGTTTACAAAACTAGTCAAGGGGGATCAGCAGGCATTGGGGGAGTCCCTGTTTACCTCATTAAATACTTCTAATGCCTCTTTTAACCACTGTTAACAGGCTAATCAACCTTTAGATGTATTCACTCTGATATAAGCTGCATAATCTGATGTAAGGTCTAATTTAAAAGAAACATGTATTAAGACAAAAATTGGTAAATCCTAAAATATTTTAAAATACATTCAAGAGAAATTTCCCCACACTTCTTTTGACATTTCGTCATAATCAGCTATAGATCCAAGCACTCCTAGGAGTGACAAGAAATAGTGATCACAAGCTGGCAGAGGGTAAATTCAGATTAGACATCAGGAGGCGCTACTTCACTGTTAGGGCGGCTAGGATCTGGAACCAACTTCCAAGAGAAGTGGTGCTGGCTCCTACCCTGGTGGTCTTCAAGAGGAGGCTGGATGAACACCTTGCCGGGGTTGTTTGACCACAGTACTCTTTCCTGCCATGGCAGGGGGTCAGACTTGATGATCTGCTCAGGTTCCTTCCGACCCTACCAACTATGAAACTATATCTGGATAATTGAAGTCACCCATGGAGACCATGTCCTGTGCCTATGCAGCCTCTGTTAGTTCTTGTGGGGAGCTCTAGATCACATTCCTTGACCTGGTTTGGTGGTCTGTAGTATACACTTACAGTTAGATCATTCTTGCCACACCCCACCCCCTGTCTGCAGCTTGATCCAGAGGGTTTCAAGCTATTCATCTTTGGAGCTGATGTTAGCCTCCAAGGAGGTGCACTGCTTCTTTACATGGAGAGCTATACCTCCACATTTTTTGCCTACTCAGTCCGTTTTATGGCTATGCTCCAGCTGTGTGAGGAGTCCCACTGGGTCTCCATAAGCCCTACTAGATGGTAATGGCCACAGGAGAGCAGGAGGGCTAGTTCCTCCTGCATGTTCCCCATGCTCCTGGCATTGGTGTCCAGGCACCCAAGTCCTCCTACTGAGGCCCTCGACTTACTGTCATGCTGAAGGAGATATATTCCTTCAGCCCCCATGAGAGTAGCCCTCCTGGTGTCCCTATCTATGGAGCTTCCTTGTATGTTCGTCTCCAGACATGCTTCAGTCAGTGTTTCCCCGTTACCCACCAATCTTAGTTTATAGCCCTAACAAGAAGATTGGCTGTCCTGGTCAAAAACAGGGACTTACCTCTCTGCGAGAGGTGGAATTATTTTTTCAAATAATTTTAAATGAATTTGTTTTATAAATTTTGATTTCCTTCCATATATAAACAGACGGCTTCCTTATATGTTTTCTGAAGAGCCTTGAGTAAGTGGCTTATTACCAAGTATTTTAAAGCATATAATCTAAATGAAAGTATGCTTCATTTGCCTTCAGTTGCCATCCTCATTATGGCTGGAGCCTACAAGTTTAGCATTTAATGTGATGAGCATAGGGATTCATAACAGATTAATTCAGTGTAATTCATAACAGTATCATTCATTTGGACAAAGCATCCTATAACAGCATAATCCTTTTTAGCACATAATGTATTGAAACTTCTAAAACTTCATTAAATACTTCTAATGCCTCTTTTAACCACTGTTAATAGGCTAATCAACCTTTAGATGTATTCACTCTGATATAAGCTGCATAATTTGATGTAAACTCTAATTTAAAAGAAACATGTATTAAGACAAGAATTGGTAAATTCTAAAATATTTTAAAATACATTCAAGAGAAATTTCCCCCCCACTTCTTTTGACATTTCGTCATAATCAGCTATAGATCCGTTAGGCTGCCTAACCAAAAGTCAGTACGTTTAAGGGGGTGAAAAAGTTGTATATTAATTTTTCTTCCTTGAAGATATTTTAACATAGACCCTTATTCCCCCACACATCTCCCAGCAGAATTTAAACAAAATATTTTGAAATTGGTTGTATTTCCTGAATTTGAGAGTTTACTGTTCAAGGCTTCACAAATGCCTAAAGCATGTTTTTCTAGGTGCTTCCTAGCCATAATAAGGATGGCCACTGAAGGCAAATGAAGCATACAATTCATTTAGATTACATGTTTTAAATTCTTAGGCATTTAGCATTGAAAGTCCCATTGATATTCCCCTGCCTCCTTTTCCACCCCCCCGTTTTGTTAATGAGACCTGGGATTCTAAGTTACTTCATTGCTTTTGAAAAATTAATCCGACTTTCCAGGTCATGGATTTTTTTGGAGGAGGCTTGGTTTTATGTAATGGAAGTAGGTGCTCATGAATAATTAATTTTGTCAGTTTGGCCATACACTCAGTCCATTTGGATTGATCTGAAATGTTCTCCCCCCACCCCCCCATTTTTTTTTTTATTAAATGCATAATCTGGGAATAAAACAGAAATAAAAACCAACAACAACAATGAAAACAGCTCATTTAGGTTTGAATAAAGTGATTTTGTTTTCATTTTGGGTATTTTCCTGCATTCCTCAATGCTCAAAGATTAAGTTACTGAGCTGGCATGCTGGCGGAGAGACATGGTTAGCTTTGTTAGTCAGAAGACTATTAGAAGGCCTGGTTGATTTGCCCCTTATCAACTAAAAGTATGTTTGTGTATAGAAATGCCCCAGCCTTCTAGATGTAGCAAACTCTGTGATGGATATCTCTGAGCATGGGCATACATTCACTTGGAGCAGTTTTTAAAGGGGAGGTGGTGTTGCTGATGAGCGTGTGCAGCAGCTGTTACTCTGTAGGTGCTACGTGTGCCTGAGTCTGTAGTGATACAAGTGAGCTAAATCACCGCAGCTTTAACTCTGGATGAAGTACAGCTAAAGTTGGAACGGTAATAGTTCCATGCACACACAGGAATTACAACGTAACAGCTGCTTGACATCCCAAAAGAGCAGCAGCAGCAGCAGCTTCCCCTCCCTTCAAGTAGATACGTGTGCTCTGTCTCGCTTGTTGAAGGTCCTTATAAAGTTCTTTCAACAATCATTGGATGTGAGTCAGATATCTCAGCTGCCAGATGTGTCCCAATGTCTATAGATTAGTTTTCAGTCTCTCTGGCCAAATGAATATTTAAATACAAATGCACAATTGAATAGTTTAAACAGGAGAAATCAAGAAATACCTCATGCCTTGGACAAGGTGTACATCATGGGAAAAATAGGCAGCTGTCTAATGTCTTTCTGCTAACAGGCTTATTATCCCTGTTGAAACTATCCTAGGCAAGTGTTTTGTCTTTTAGGCTGCTTTGAAAAAAAAATCTACACCTTCTTTAAGGCAGCCTAGTTGAGTGCATAACCACCTTCATACTCAAACATTTTCCTAATAACTAATGTAAATTCCCTTTTTTGCACTTTTAAGATGACCTTTTTCTTGTCCTGTCCTCTCTGGGCATAGAGAGATGTCTTCTGCTATTCTCTTTATTAGAAACTTTCATTTACCTGAGATTATTTATCCAATTCCCTTTTGTCTTCTCTTCTTTAGACTAAACAATCCCAGTTCTTCCACCCTTTCTTTATATAGTGTATCACTCTCTTCTGGACACTTTCTAATTTGTATACATCTTGGCTAGTCCTGGCTTCAAGTGCTGAATAAACTGGAAGAATCACTTTCCATGATTTGCATGACACTCCTTTTAATGCATCCCAGTATGGTATTTGGCTTGTAGTAACAATAGCATGCTGTTGATTCATATTGATCTTGCAACCTGCTATAACCCCAAGTCTTTCTCTAGTAGTGCAGCCTTGCCAGTCATTTCCCAGTTTATATTTCTTCACTTGAGTGTTTTAGTCCCAAGTACTTTACTTTGTATTTGACTATATTGGATTTCATGTGACTTATTTCAGACTGTTTCTTTGAAGTATCAGTGTAATTTTGAATCTTGATCCAATTCTCTGGAGTATTTGCTGTCCCACCCAGCTGGATGTTATCTTCAAGTTTATTAAGCGTACACTCCTTTCCATCTTCCAAATGATTAAAGAAGACATTGAACTGCTGTGTGTGGACTGGCTTATGAACCCAGGCCAGAAACATGTTCTAAGGTGCTTGTAGTGTCATGCATAGATACTGTCCTGAATTAGATTTACTAACATAGTGTTTGATCTCTCTCATAGCTAATGTTAAACTATGCTCAGTCTTATCATTTTTGTTTGTACAAGCTTCAGTATTTTAGGTGAATATATTTTTGTATTTTAATGTTGCCAATCCTTTTTTTTTATTGGCATCCTTCCATCAGCAAGAGATGGTGGATATTGCAGTGTCTTATGTGGCTGAATAGTCCAATCTGAGATTTGCATGATCTGTGGCGGTGGTTGCAAATGTAAGTGTTATGATTGAGTGGTTCAGGGGCTGCTTGTTTCCTACAGACTCTTTCTCTTCAAGCTGTTAGAGCCAATTCCTGTTATGGACTTCAGTGCCCTGGTGGAGACTGACACTATTTGTTCTGAGCACTATTTGAGACTGACACTATTTGTTCTGATCGCAAGGTTTCCCATTGGCTAGGATCAATTCCATATGTCTTCATATCTTGCTTGCATGTGTCTTTTTATAGTGAAGCTTGGGGCATCCTGTTGTTTTTGTTCCCTCCCATAGTTCCCCATATAGCATGTCCTTGGATATGCATACATCTTCCAATCTGTTCAGATGGCCTAGCCAGCACAGTCTTCTGTCTCAGTAGGACTGTCAAACTGGGTAGATTTGCCCTTTGAAGAACCTCTGCATTGGTAACTTTATCTTGCCGTTTGATGTTGAGTATGTGGCGTAAACAGTGCAAGTGGAAGCTGTTTAACTTTTTCTCTTGATGTGCATAAGTTGCCTATGTTTCTCTACCATATATGAGAGTGCTGAGTACACAAGCTTTGTATGCTAGTGTTTTGGTCTTGATGGTTAGCTTTGAGTTGTTCCATGCTCTTTTACTTAGTCTGCTGAAGGTGGTGGCAGTCTTTCTGATACGAAAATTAAGTTCTTCATCTAGTGAAAGGTTGATGGTCACCGTAGAATGTAGGTTGCTGAACTTATGGACTATTGCTAGCTGGTTCTCATTAAGGGTGATGGATGGATCTTGTGAAACTCCCTGTCCCTAGTACAACTTTTTTCTTCTTCATGCTAATAGTGAGAGCAAATACTCGAAAAGTTCTTGAAAGGCCATCCATGCAGTCTTGTAATAGATCTTCGTTGTGGGTTGTAAGGGCAGCATCATCAATAAATAGAAGCTCCCTGATGAGCACCTAACTTTTTAGTCTGCCTTAAGTTTCAACAGGTTAAAGAGTTTCCTGTCTGATCTTGTGTGGAGGTACACTCTACCTTCCATGTCTTTTAAATGCACAGTTCAGGACTACCAGGAAGAAGAATCCAAAGAGTGCAGGGGCAAGAAGACATCCTTGCTTTGCTCTGCTTTTCATCTTGAAGATGTCCAAAGAGGACCCATCAAATTCAACAGTTGCTTTCATGTTGTCATGGAAGGAACTTTTAAGACTTAACAGGATTGGTGGGCATCCTGTCTTTCCTAGAACTGCAAATAGTCCAATCTGAGATTTGCATGATCTGTGGCGGTGGTTGCAAATGTATGTGTCATGATTGAGTGGTTCAGGGGCTGCTTGTTTCCTACAGACTCTTTCTCTTCAAGCTGTTAGAACCAATTCCTGTCATGGACTTCAGTGCCCTGGTGGAGACTGACACTATTTGTCAGGCCTGCTCTGCTGACAGTGTCAACATTGTCCAATTCTATATATTATAAATGCTTACCTTAAATGTTTCTCTCCAGACCAGCATTTCTCAACCTATAGGTTGCGACCCAAAAGGGGGTGGGGCATCACAGGAAAATAGGAAAGGCTTGTGAAAAAACTTAATGTATCAACAAACTTTAAAAAACTTGGCCTTTAAAGGAGAAAAATGTGGGAAGCAATGACTTTTCCCTTGCAGGTTGGCAGAGTTCCAGCCTGCAAGGGGCTGCTTGGGGGTCCCTCCCTGCCCCACACACTCCTCTCCTGCCCCAAACACACACCAACCCCCTGCCCCACACACTTCAGCAGGTCAGGAGTAAGGGGCACCAATGGGCCCAGGGGACTGTTTTCTACTTAAACTATTTACTGACTTGGGACTGGTCATCAATGTTTACAAATAGGTCCTGGTAGAAAAAAGGTTGAGAATCACTGATCTAGACAATACTTTTCACACATCCAGGGGAGTAATCACTGAGCATTTCCATTTGAAATGGTTATGAATATTGGTCAGCCAGGAGAGCCTGGTGATGAGTTGAGGCCAGTCCCAAACAATGGTGGTTTATACTTGAAAAGGAGAAGGGTTAGCTGGGAAGAAGCCTAATCAAAGACTGATGCATCTTACCAGTTGAGACAATAAGTGAGAGACTATAGGTACATACAGATGTTAAACTTAGATCAACTTAATTAGGTTTAGGTTAATCTGAGTGCTAAATTACATAGGTTTGGTGAATTTAGACTGGGCAAAAAAGGCTGCCTGATGTAACTTAGTTCACCCGTGTTCAGACCTTACACTTACATAGAAGTTAGGTCTATTTAAGTGCCAATCATAAGTTCAGAATGATTTGATATAGTCAAAAATGGCCAGCCTGATCTCTAACTTTAATTCACCTAAGAACCATCACTCAGAGAGACAACCTGTCCCCTGTGGACTTGCTAGTTGTCGCTTTCCGTTGCTCCCCTGCAACTTGCTTAAATCATGTTTGCAGCACAACTTCCAGTATCAGATAACATGCACATGTAGGACCTGATCTACAGTCATGTGGCTAAAAATGAACCTTGTAGATTGGGTCCTGAGAATGTGTGTACATGTTTGCAGTGTAGCCATGGGGCTGGGAAAACCCAGGCGCTCACCCCAGCCCCAGGGCTGCACTTTTTTTTCCTACCCCTACCACCTGGCCAGGCTATCTTTAGCCATCCAAGGACAGGCAACAGCCCTTCCCCCACACACCTGCCCTTTCGGATCCTGTCTGTCCCTCGCCCAATTCTGACTTGTATAGATCAGGCCCGTGGCACTGGCAAAGGTCTGTATTCTTAGCAATGACTTGACTTATCAGCTTTTGGATACTTAGAATTAGATTCCTTTATCGTATGCTCCAGTATCATGGCTATACTGACTGGTCCTTGTAATTCCCTGGGTCTGTATATAACTTTTCCCTCTCTTTCGCTATCTCTATTTACTTATTTACTAGCAAATTGCCTATTATGAATAATAGGAAGGGGGGCAGTCAGGGACAGTCTCCCCCACATTTGGCCCTTGTTTCCAGCCCATCACCCCCTGTGTTTAGCTCCATGGCCCCCCCATTGCTCCTGGTGTGGCCCCATGTGCCCCCCCACACCCTTCTGCTCCACCCTGCACTGCTGCCAGCTCCCCAGAATGGGGGGGAGGAGAGCTTGCATGCAATGGCAGCTGCTGACACCCAGTGCCCTGCACTGCCACTGGTCCATCTCTGGCCCCACACAACATTTTCTTCCCTTCCTGCCTCACTGGTCCATCTCTGGCCCCACACAGCATTTTCCTCCCCTCCCTCTCTCCCTACCACCTCTCCCTCTCTGCTGGGTGTTGTTGGGGCTGGGCCATGGTTGTCACGGGAAGCCCCCCATTCCCTGTCCTGCTCCCCTGTCCCTCCCTTCCTCCCCTGTTCCCTGCCACTGCTTCCCCCTCCCTGCTGGGGAGAGGAGGGCAGGGATGGAGTGCCGCTACTCATCATCCTGCACTGCTGCTGCCTGCCAGGAGCTGGGGGTGGGGAGTTTGCCCCATTGCCAGCACCCCGCTCTACATCTCAAGGGGTGGCTTGGCACCCACCCCAGCCCTGCTCCTTGGAGTGGGTTGCTGGTTGTGTGGTGTTGGCTTTGACCTCTCCCCTCCCCTCCGTCCCCTCCATCATGGAGGTGCTCCACTGTTCCAGTCCATCCCCTGCGTCCCCCCCGCCAGGGATGGAGCACTGTCATGACAGTGGTGATGAAGCTGTGTGTCTGTCTGTGCAGAGCAATCGGTTGTTTCAGTCAGCATTGTGCTCTTAAAACGTTATGGATAGACAGACTGATTAAGGTTCTTATTATATTAGAATTCTCTCTCTCTCTCTCTTTCTCTGTGCAACTGGAAAGGAGCAAATATAGTGGCCATCTTGTTTAAATAAATATTTATTATAAATATATTATTTATGCATTTATTATAAACACACACACATTGAAAGAAGATGGGCACTGTATTTGCCCCTTTCCCGTTGCATTTGGGACCCTCTTGACCTCTGTAATTTCTCAATATTATAAACTAATAGGGTTTACATTGATAGTTGAGTTACTAGCAAAAAAAAATAGCAGAAACTCTTATAATGGTGTCTGGATTCATTCAGGAAGTGTGACGATAATCTTATGTGTTTTGTGTCCTTGCATTCTTAGCAGACCCTGGTTTTACTGATGTACGGACCTATATTTACATAATCATCTCACACTTTAGATTTAGTTAGAAAGTGAAGTTCCAATTTATCTTTTAAATGTAATTAATTCCTGGTCCTTTTTAGTAGCTTATTTAGAGTTTGAAAGATGAATTAATTAAATATTTTTATACAAAGTGAGATTGAAGATAGTAGCTTATCTGTCTAAAACTCTAGAGAATCAATAGGTTTTATAAGAAAAATTTTTCTTGCCTGTTTGTTTACCCTTTGTTTATATTGTTGGCCTATAGGAATGAATTCCCCACAATGATTTTTGTAAGTGAAATATTCTTTCTCCTCCTCCCCTCTGTTCATTATGGACAAACATAAGGTAACTACTTTCAAAAGGGAAGGAGAGCTGCTGCTCTGGAGTCTGAGCAGCTGTTCTGCTGTAACTGTTATGTCTGAATGATCCTGTAGTGAAAGAAGGTAGTTAAATTGCCCTAACTTTGACTCTGAAAGAATCAGGGTTAAGTTGGAGCAGTTTTGCTACACTTGTATAGCTACAAAATAATGGAGAAATAACACTTGCATTATACTCGTAAAAGGGTATTGATATAAGCTGTTACAAGTGTTATATCTTTCTGTGGTTCTTTTTCATACACATACTTAAGGGTAAAGTTATAACCTCAGGCTTCCAGACTAACCAGTCTGTTATTTTCTCTAGTTAAATTGTTTTTTATGTATAAAAGACTATTGCTTCTTTCAGGGAAGTAGTCACCTAAAATATACATATGCTCCTATTGATCTAAAACTAGTAATTTGCTTTCCTTATTTTTCAATTTGTCGTGCCTGCATCCTTTTACTTTTTCTCCCTTTCTTATCCTTCTTTTCTGGTCGTTCACTGAAAGGAAAAAGCAATAATAGGGTTCCGTTGCTTAACCTTAATTTGATGTTGTGGAACCATATCTGTGTTGTATTTATACATTTCCAGCTGGCATACTTATTTCACTGTTTGTAAGTGTAATTTTAATCAGTAAACTTCTGTTCTGAAACGCATTTAACAGATTCATAGCTTTCAAGGCTGGAAGGGACCTTGGAAGATCATCAGATCCAGCCCCCTGCCCCAAGCATGAATGATAACTGGGGGTCAAGTGACCCCAGCAAGGTGACTGTCTAGTCTCCTCTTGAAGATTTCCAGGGTAGGTGATTGCACCACCTCTGGCGGGAGCTTATTCCACAGTCTGGACACCCTGACTGTGAAGAAGTTTTTCCGAATGTTGACCCCAAATCAATCTTCCAGGAGTTTGTGGCCATTACTCTTGGTTTTGCTCTTGGGTACACTGCTCACCAAGCCTTTGATGTACTCCCCTAGTGTAGTGGTAAGCTGTTACCAGGTCCTCTCTCCAGCCTTCTTTTCCTGAGGCTGAAGAGTCCCAGATCCCTCAGGCGTTCCTCATATGACTTGCCTTTTAAGACTGACCACGCTTCCTCATAACTTGCTGTTGTCCGTGAACTTGGCATGTGAGCTCTTCATGCCCACATCCAAATCGTTAATAAAGATGTTGAAAAGTATTGGACTGAGCACTGACCCCTGTGGGACCCCGCTACCCACTTCTTGCCAGAACGACACAGGTCCGTTCACTACAACTCTCTGGGTCCTATCCTGCAGCCAGTTTCTCACCCACCTGACTGTCTCAGAGTTAAGCCCACAATCCTCCAATTTTCTTGTAAGGACATGGCGGGATACTAGGTCAAAGGCCTTTTGGAAGTCTAGGTATACAATGTCAACCTGCTGTCTTGTGTTCAGGTGGCAAGTTACCGTCATAGGAAGAGATGATGATGCCATGTTGGCTGTCATTCAGAACCTTACCTTCTGCAAATTTATCACAGATAGACTCCTTGATGACCTTTTCTAGGATTTTCCCTAGGATGGAAGTTAGGTTGATTTGGCTTATAGTTACCCAGATCCTCCTGGGTGGATGGGTACAATATTTGCCCTCTTCCTGTCCCCAGAGACTTCTCCAGAGCACCACGAGTTGTGGAAAAGTTTTGCCAGGGGTACCACATGACTTTGGCCAGCTCCTTCAGCACTCTCGGATGAAGATTATCTGGTCCCGCTGACTTGTATATGTCTAATTTTATTAACTGGTCATACACCAATTCCGTGGCAATAGTAGGAAGGTGATTATTCCTACCATGCTCATTTCCGCTCTACCTGGCGTAGTTTTCCTCTTGGTCCGTTGAAAGACCGAGGTGAAATAGTCATTCAGGAGTTCAGGTTTTTCTTGGGTGCCGGTAACTAGCTCTCCTAAGTTGTTGAGCAGTGGCCCCACATTCCTATTTGTTTTCCTCTTGTTCCCTATATCCCTAAAGAAGGACTTGTTGTCCTTGATTCCCATTGCTAATCTAAGTTGGGTTGCCGCTTTAGCCTGTTTTATCTGTTCCCTGCAAATGCAGGCCATCATGGAATAGTCCTCCTTGAGGCCCATCCCAAGCTCCCATTGTTTATAAGCCTTTTTCTTCTTTATTAAAAGGACTGTGGTTTTCCTGTTTAGCTAAGAGGGCTTCCTAGCGCTTCTGTTACCTTTTCTCTGCATGGGAGAAAATTTATTATACTCAGGATATAATAATGGCTGAAGGGTCGCACTCAGAGGGTGATGGTGGATGGGTCATATTCAACCTGGGGAGAAGTGGGCAGCCAAGTCCCCCAGGGCTCGGTCCTTGGGCCCGCACTGTTCAATCTCTTTATCAGCGATTTGGACAACGGGGTGAAAAGCACTCTGTTTAAATTCGCTGATGATACCAAAATTTGGGGTGAGGTGAGAACACTAGTAGGGAAGGAAGGATTGCAGCAAAACTTGGATAGATTACAGGGGTGGGCTAGCGAAAACAGAATGCGCTTCAACCCTGACAAGTGCAGGGTGCTGCACTTGGGCAGTAGTAACCAGCAGCACACATATAAGATGGGAAACTCCCTTCTTGAGAGCACGGAGGCAGAAAGG